>NW_022681469.1:102881876-103619376 GCF_009764315.1 Trachypithecus francoisi | reverse complement strand
CTCAGCTCAACATGACTTGACATAGTGGGCGCGCTGGCACCCAGAGAAAGAGAGAGAGCCAAAGCTGTCCGTCTTGCAGATGGACAGGAAGGAGCTAGGACACAGTTCCGCTAGCTCATGCCCAGAGGGAGAAAGAGTTAAGCTGCTGACCCTGAAGGCAAGGGAGAGCAGGCTGCACAGGTCTGTGTGGGAGCAGTGGGCTCAAGCAGCTGAGACAGGGCGGACAGTGTGAGAGAGCTAGTGTGAGTAAACTGTTGATGAGAGCTGTTGCTGAATAAAACCATATTCACCTGCCTATGGGCCCCGAGTGTTCTTTCTGTCCATGTACCCACTCCCCTCAGACTTCAGCATGGGCTGGACCTGGACCCCAGGACCTGACACCAAGTAAGAAAAGGAACAGCCCAGGGATCAAGGGTATTCCTCTTACATAAGGTGCTTTTGTGCCAATTAGGAAGAGGTGCTCCTGCAGATGGATACATTGCAGAAAGGAGTGTTCAGCTGATTAACTGAGAAAAGCTGTTCCATCTCCCTGTGGAAGGGCTATGAGAACAAGGTGCCTCTTCTGGGTAGACCAATTAGAGAAAGGTGTCCCTTCCTTAAGGCTGATTGGGTCACACTACTGAGCACCTGTCAGCCTCCCTTTTTCCCTCAACCCCAATCTGTGCCTTTGTGTGGGTACACCCTGGGCATAGCAACCTTGGTAAGAGCCAGGAGACCTGGGATCTACTCTCAGCCCTGTCACTAATTGTTTTACTTCTCTGGGCCTCATATTCCTATCCATGAGATTTAATCTAACAATCTACAGGAACATCCTAAGAACAGCAGGAAGTCATTGATGTGAAAGTGCTTTTTCTTTTTTTTTTTTTTTTTTGAGACGGAGTCTTGCTCTGTCTCCCAGGCTGGAGTGCAGTGGCGTGATCTCGGCTCACTGCAAGCTCCACCTCCCAGGTTCAGGCCATTCTCCTGCCTCAGCCTCCCGAGTAGCTGGGACTACAGGTGCCCGCCACCACGCCTGGCTAATTTTTTGTAGTTTTAGTAGAGACGGGGTTTCACCGTGTTAACCAGGATGGTGAAAATGTTTTTTTTTAAGGTGTAGTTTCACTCTTGTTGCCCAAGCTGGTGTGCAATGGTGCGATCTCAGTTCACTGTAAGCTCCACCTCCTGGGTTCAAGCGATTCTCCTGCCTCAGCCTTTTGAGTAGCTGGGATTACAGGCAAGTACCAGCATGCTCAGCAAATTTTTGTGCTTTAAAAAGTAAAAGGTTTTGCACAAATTGACCCATTGATATTCTTCCCCGAGAGGGTCAGTACTGAGACGGTCTTTCAAAATTACCCAGTCTAATCTCCAGGTTTTTTGTTTGTTTGTTTGTTTGTTTTGAGACAGAGTCACACTCTGTTGCCCAGGCTGGAGTGTAGTGGTGCAATCTCAGCTCACTGCAACTTCGGCCTCCCATATTCAAGAGATTCTCTTGCTGTAGCCTCCCAAGTCACTGGGACTACAAGGCATGCACCAACACACTTGGCTAATTTTTTTATTTTTAGTACAGACAGGGTTTCACCATGTTGGTCAGGCTGGTCTTGAACCTCTGACCTCAAGTGATCCGCCCTCCTCGGCCTTCCAAAGAGCTGGGATTACAGGCGTGAGCCACCACGCCCAGCCAAATCTCCATTTTTTATAGTCAGGGACAAAGAGGTCCCAAGAGGGAAAGCGACTTGTCCAGAGACACACAGCAAGCTGGTGACAGAGCTAGAGTGAGATCTCAGGTGCTCTGACTCCTTGTTCACCCAGTGCACCGTCATTCCACCAAGTCTCCCCACCCGGCTTGGAAGGGCAGGGGGCCCTGCTTCCCTTTGGCTCTTTTTTAGCATAGACTAGTTTCTGTGATAACATCTCTGCCAGCATTCCTTCACTTCCCGGCTCATGCGTTACCCTAGAGAGCATGTGGGCCCCAGCTTTTCTCTCAGTACAGCCCCCTCTGGCCTTGTCTGGAGAGGCATTGAATATGGGTAGTTTTATTTTTATTTTTATTTTTTTGAGACCGAGTTTCGCTCTTGTTGCCCAGGCTGGGGTACAATGGCATGTTCTTGGCTCATTGCAACCTCTGCCTCCCAGGTTCAGGTGATTCTCCTGCCTCAGCCTCCTGAGCAGCTGGAATTACAAGTGCCCACCACCATGCCTGGCTAATTTTTGTATTTTTAGTAGAGACAGGGTTTCACCATGTTGGCCAGGCTAGTCTTGTACTCCTGACATCAGGTGATTCGCCTGCCTTGGCCTCCCAAAGTGCTGGGATTACAGGCATGAGCCACCGCGTCTAGCCAAATATGGGTAGTTTTAGACATGCTCATGGCAGAATGATCAACAGGTGGAAGAAGTGGGAGGCCCAGCCAATGTGGATCCCTGAGAGTCCATGTCCACAAACAGGGGAAGGATAGTGGCTAAAATAGGTCTTGTAGGGAATTTTAAAGACAGATGAAGTGTTTGCTGAGGCAGTCAAAAAGGGGCTGGCTTCTGCCAGGTGGCAGCCAGGCAATGCCCAGGAGATGAGATTGCCAAGGAAAGGAGGCTACAAATGCCCCCTCCTTGTGATGTCAGGACCTCCCTTAGCGAGCGATCTGGCCAAGACACGGGAAAAGACACAGGATCCAGACCCGGGGCTCTTGGATGTCTCCTTGGACAGCTCAGTGCAGAGAGTCAGCTGGCTGCCTGGAAGTAGAGAGTGGGCAAGGGTGTGAGGGAATCTTTGGGGGCTATGGAAGCTGTTCTAGCTTGTGAAACAGGGCCAGGATGGACTCAGTGACTATGCTGTGCTCCTGTGATTTGTCTGTAAGTACTCTCTAGATGCTCTAATAATACATTTTGTTTTACTCTATCCAGTGGGCAGAACCTGTGATATGCTGTCAAGACTATGGGTGAAGGAGTCTTTAGAGAAGAAAATCCCATTGTGACTAAAGGAAGGAACCTTCTGTTTGGGGCGGGGAGGCGGACTTGCAAGCCATGACCATCCATCCACATAGCTGTTTCATCATGCAGCACTGAAATTCTGTACCTGTTAGACAGTAACTCCTGGTCTCCCTTCCCCTCGCCCCCAGCAACTGCCATTCTACTTTGTCTTTATGAATGTGACTACTCTAAGTACCTCATATAAGTGGAATCATACCGTATTTGTCCATTTGTGACTGGCTTATTTCACTTAGCATAATGTCTTCAGGTTCATCCATGTTGCACTGTGTCAGGATTTCCTTCCTTTTCAAGGTTTTGAGTAATATACCATCGTATGGATATGCCACATTTTGTTTATCCATTCATCCACTGATGGACGCTTGGTTGTGTTCGTGTTTGGGCTATTGTGAATAATGCTGTTATGAGGCCAGCCACATGTAAAACATGTAAAACTCACTGAATTCTCCCACTAGCTCATGTGGACAGTATTATTTTGAAATTCCATTTTACACATGAGGAAACTGAGGCACAGACTTTCTCAAAGTAGCTATTAAGTAGAGAGCTGGGCTTATGCACCCAAGCACTGACATTCCAGAGCCTGAGCTTAACCTGGACCCCACACTGTCATCTCACAGGGGTGCCAGAAGAACATCTAACTGGGCTTGGGAGAAGTCTAGGAAGACTTCATGGAGGTGATCTGTGAGCTGAGACTTAAGAGCGAGTAGTTCACTGACGGCTGATGGAGCGAAGAAGGGCTAGCCATTCCCAGCAGAAGGAAAACCTGTGTGTTGTGGCTAATGACACAAAAACCCATCTCCATTTCTAAGTCATGGCCCCTGTGGTCCCAAAGTAACATGAATACAAAAACAGAAGACACAGGAGATTTATTACCTGTGGGGTACCCCCCACTTCCTACCTATCCCCCTCCACCACATCATAGGAATCAAGTATCAAGGCCACGCCAGACTTGGAGAGATGCCAGCAGAAGCATTTCATAGGCTCAAAAGGATATACATTTCCCGGTCTCTTCCTGACCTATTTCTAACTCCCGCGTCCTTATGGGGGTGGAGCTGGAGTTTGAAGGGGCTGTGGTGGAGGTGGGGAAGAGGAGGATGAAACCCCCACAGCTCTTTTGACCTCTGCCTGTAAGTTCAGCCTATCTTATCCTAATGCATTCTTGGCTCATTGCTGAGAAATGCTGCTTATCTTGCGACTCCATTTAATCTCAAAAACCCTGCATTTATTCTTTTTCCTAGAACTCAGAAAAAACCCAAGCTCAGGGAACATGGTTGTTTACCAGAGGCATTTTAACTGCTTATCTAGAAAGGAAAGGAACAAAAGTTAGCCATTCTGGTCATCTCAGCTTTGGCAGCACAGAGGTCACGGAGAAGTTTTCCTAGGCAACTGCCTCTACTTATGAGTAAAGCTATAAAGACATACAGTTGTGTATAAGCACAGAAGTGAGATAGGCCCAGGCTCGTGTGGAGATCAAAGACTGCAAGACTTGAGCTCTGAGATCCTGCACATGTGGGCATGTTATATGTGCAATAAGTGTGTGGGGTGTCATGAATTGAGATCTTAATAAAAAGAACTAGAGGTGTAGAAACACGTCATCTTGAAACAAAAGAACGCCAGCGTTCCAGAGATTGTTAGTTGTTCTCCCGTGCCCAGTATGCCCCTTAACTTCTTCATAGTAATAGATTTGTTTTTAGCTGGGCTCCATTTAGCTGGGCAAGGCTGCCTTAAACAAAGACTACATTTCCTAGTCCCCTTTGTAGCTTTGTGTGGCCAAGTGAGTGAGTTCTGACCAAAGGGATTTGAGCAGAAGTGTCGTATCAGCTTCAGAAGCCTTCCTTAAGATGTGGTAAACCTGGACTCTGCTATTTATTCTCCATCCTTTACCCTGTCCTGTGATCTGCAATGTGGCTGCTGGCATCTTGGTCTAGGAGGTCAAGGCCACACATGGCGGAGAAGCAAGACAGAGGGAAACTGGGAACCTAACGATGTGAAGCACTCAGAAGCCCTGGGTTTTATGTGAGAGATAAATAGACTTTCATCTTGTTGAAGTCACTGATATTGTTGTTACCCTTATTATTAGTATGGCAGAAATGCCAGAGAAGTGGTGTTGTGTCTCTTTCAGTGCATAAGGAGGTGTATAGTCCTATGGCTGGGGACTATAACTTTGATCACTTGGTTAATGGGTTGGACAACTTCTCCATCATAAAGTGAACATTTTCCCCTTTGTAATTAAGCAGTATCTTATGGAGAGATTCTTTGAGACTACATAAATATCCTGTATCCACCAGTTTTAGCATCCATTGATGATTATTGTCTGAATGAATTATTATCATTATCCTGGTTGCCAAATGATGATTGGCAAATTCCATCATCCTTTCTACATTTATGAGTTTGACATTCAAATGTAAGGAGAGGCTTTTCCTTCTCCTTTATTTATATATATAAACATAGACTCATGGATTCTTATTTTATTCAGTTGGTTATAAGCTATGACTATCATTACTTACTCTGATGTACAGATTTAGCCAGTAGGAGCCCTTTTAAGCCAGGTGGTTTGTTCTTCTGATATGATTCCCTCATGTTTTTGAGTACTTCCTTACTAAGTTACTCTTATTTTGAGTTTTTCTGTCACTCTGAATGGAAGTGGATATTAACCAGTATAATCAGGCGTAAGAGTAAAAGAAATGGATGAGGGCTCTAGGGCTTCCTCCTTCCGCTCTGGACCTAGAGACCCAGCTCCTGACATGCCACGGGCAGGAAGGGGTTCACAAAGCAGCCACCCTTCAGCCAGAGTTAAGCTGGGAAGGCACTGGCTGCTGCTTGCTCCAAACAGCCTTGTTTTTGTGAAGGACTCAAGCCAGGAAACCTGGGATAGTCACAGAGTAGAAGCCCTGTGACTAACTTCAAGCCCTGCCTTAAAGCTGAGGATACATCATGGTCTCTGCATAGAGACTGAAGTAGAAGGGAAAAATCCCTACAACCATCAGCTCAGGTGCATGGAGTTCAAATATTCAGGTAACCAACCTAGAGGAAGGTGCTCCAATTGAACCATCAGAGCAAGGGAGCCAGGTTTGTACAGAGCTGTAGAGTAAGAAGTCAGAGAACCAGGGCAGAGGGAGAGCAAGAGGCAGAAGATTAAAAATTGTGAGCAGCACGAGGCATCTCAAGGGCACATATAGAAAATCATATTTGTACAGCCTGGGGTAAATGGAGAAGACTGTTCATGGTAGTAATGGCCTATGGTCTCTGGCCAGATAGGCTCCATTTAGCTGTCCCGAGGCCTGAGGAGATTGTGACTCCAGCATCCCTATAATCAATTTGTGATACATCAGTGTGGACAATCCCTGTGGGAATATCTGGTCTAGCAAACCCTGGAGAAAGAGACCACTGCCCCACAATTGATTGAGCTTTCACTCATTCTTAGACGTTTATAGTATTTAGGTTGAAAAGATAAGCTGCTTTAACAAAAGACTCCCTCATCCCCACTTCCAGAAATAGACAAAAAAGTAAAAAAAATAAAAACATTAAGCTCAAACCAGATGAAAGTGTATTTCTCTCACCTGTAACCATCTGAAGTCCATATCACCATGTGACTCTGCTCCATGCAGTCATTCAGGGAACCAGGTTCCTTCCATCTTATTTTTGCCATACCCCAGGATAGCACACTTAAACTTGAGTAAGCATCAGATGTACCTGGAAGTCTTATAAACACAGATTGCTGGGCCCCACCCTCAGAGTTTCTGATTCAGTACATCTGATGTAGGGACTGAGAATTTGCATTTCTAGTTTTCTAGTGATGCTGATGCTGGTGTCTGGGGGCAACTACACTTTTGAGAATCACTGTTCTTAGGTGCTGCTTTTGTTTTTAGGGTCACAGCACATGCTCATTGTTGCAGCTGGTGCTCTGGCTTATAGGAGAGAAAAGAGGATGAAAGAGATAGGGCCTGGTTTTCAGGTGCCGGCCCTCTTAATCTGCTGCTGACAAATTTAGTTCCATGGCTGCCTCTGACTTCAAGAAAGCCTGGGAAATACTATGTGACTTGGAAGTCATTTGCCCAGCTCCAAACATATAACCATGCATGAAGGAAAGAATGGATTCTGTTGGGCGACTAGCAGACTTCACACAGGACTTCACCACTTTGGGAGCAGTTTCAATTCATTTACTCAGACTAGAATTTTTATGCAGAATCCTACTTTGGAAGAGACTATGTTATGATTTCCAAAGAATGTCTGCACCGTTTCAACAGGAATTTTTCACAGGGAGGCACTGACGGCTATGTCTGAAGGTTTGGGGTCTGTACTTGCTGGTGAAAACATTAGAATATGAAGCAACTGCCAAAAGTCTCAGCTTGGCCCCAGAGAAAGCACCTTTATATCTGGACAGCATCCAAGGAGCTTTGATCAAGAATTTCCCAGGGCCAGTCCAGGGCAAGTGTGCAGCAAAGTAGGTTGGGTTTATATTATTTAGGGGTGTCTGTGTGTGTGTGTGTGTGTGTGTGTGTGTGACCTAACTGGTTCTTTTTCTCTGGGGACAACCTTCTTTCTCCCTTAATTTATTTTAAGGAATTGGCTCACATGATTGTGGGGAACTGGCAAGTCTGAAACCTGCAAGGCAGGCTGGCAGGTTGGAGACCCAGGGGAAAGTTGATATTGCAGCTTGAGTCCAAAGGCAGGCTGGAGACAGAACACTCTCTTCCTTGGGGAACTTCAGTCTTTTGCTTTTAAGGCAATCAACTTATTGGATGAGGCCCACCCACACTATGAAGGAGAAGCTGCTTTACTCAAAGTCTACACACAGCAACATTTAGGCTGGCATTTGACCAAAGAGCAGGGTATCATGACCTAGCCAAGTTGACATATGAAATTAACTATCACATTAGTAGAGAATTATATATTCTTCTTGATTAAAATGGACATTTTCTCAAAACCCCATGGGATACCTCTGCTATCTTCTTTCCTTGCCCCATTCAGTCCCTGTGCACAGACCTGCACAAATGGCTGAGCCTCATCATTCCTAACAGCGAGGAGGTCTTGGATGCGCCAGGCCTAGTGAAAGATCAACAATCTCACTGTTGGGGGTGGGGGTGGCTGTCCCATCTCCTCCTATTGGAGCCTGGCTGGGGCCTGGGTCCCCCCTTCATCTCCAGTCTCATGTTGGCGACCATGTGGACACAGCCTGGCAGCAGAGATTGGGAGGTGGTGGATAAGACAGAGCTATGGGGGGAGTGTGCGAATAAGCTGTTCCTTCATATTGTCAAGGACAGTGGCCTGGGCTGGACCCCCTGTCCTGATCTTTGGGGATGGTGGCCAGACAGCTGGGAAGGTCTGAGAGTCACATCATTAGAAGGAGTTTCACAATGTTCTTCCAACCCCACTAGTCAGACATGTTGCATTTGGTCAGATTCCTGTTCCCAGCCCCTAACCCTGACAGCAAGTCCCTGGGAGGACATGGTTATGAGGACAAGCGTGTGTGCTTCTATTCTCTGGAACTGGATCCAAGCCTTCCGGACACTCCAGGAGCCCTTGGTTGGAGGGGAGGATTCATTTGGTCAGTCACCTCCCTGGAGCATCCTGGAGGAGGCAACACTTGATTCTCACAGTCTTGCAAAACATCTGGCCCCCGTGTAGCAGGCCTCACCTTCCTGCTCTAAGTCCCACAACACAACAGATGCATCCTGCTGCCAGAACCAAACAGGGCACCAGACAGAATTCAGGGGGTCCAGAAATTCCTGTAGGTAGACTCACACAAATGCAAGAGCTCGTTGACTCAGAGATACACACAGCCACAGCCGTATAATGATGGGTATGATTATACACACACACACACACACACACACACACACACACCCCTTTCTCCTCTGTGTGACAGCTGCATTATGAACCAAGGCCTCTAAATTGTCCCTCCAATGTAAAGTCCATTGAATTTTTCTCCCTCGCTTTCTTCTCTACCTCAGGGACATGGAGTTAATTAATAACACAACTCTTGGCCGGGCGCGGTGGCTCAAGCCTGTAATCCCAGCACTTTGGGAGGCCGAGACGGGCGGATCACGAGGTCAGGAGATCGAGACCATCCTGGCTAACACAGTGAAACCCCGTCTCTACTAAAAATACAAAAACTAGCCGGGCGAGGTGGCGGGCGCCTGTAGTCCCAGCTACTCGGGAGGCTGAGGCAGGAGAATGGCGTAAACCCGGGAGGCGGAGCTTGCAGTGAGCTGAGATCCGGCCACTGCACTCCAGTCTGGGCGACAGAGCGAGACTCCGCCTCAAAAAAAAAAAAAAAAAAAAAACACAACTCTTGTCAATTCATGACATCCTGCCATCACTGGTCCTTGAGAGGCCATCTTTTATTAACTAACGAATCAATAGAAGTAATATAAAAGATGCTTAAGAAACAAATACACTCATGACACCCAGAGCACCGACGAATACTTACCATTACCTGCGTTGTTCTCATCTGCCACGTCCTTGACCTTCCTCTTCCCAGGTAACTGCTGACCTGAATCACAGCTTCATTTCCTTGCTTTTATTTTTATAAAGCTTTACCAAAGCTCTATTTTCTTACAAGAAATTATGACTTCTTGGTTTAAGTTGTTTTTAAGCTTACACAAAGATTTTATGCTATCTGTCATCTTTTGGGAGTTAACCTTTGCACTCATATTCCCATTGTTAACACTCCATGTGTAGTCCGTTGCATTGTTGAGAAGGTGAATGAAATAACTGCCCATCACTAATGAGGTGCATGCTCATCTTGGCTAAATCTGGCTTTAGGTCAATGGGTAACACGGAGAAATTATTACTTTCTGGATATATAGTTCTTGCTTATTTAGCAGGCTTCATGGGTTTATCCCTGTTTTATAAAACCTGGAAAAGCATTTTCTTTTCTTTTTAAGTGATTGTAGATACTTACAATGATTGGGTTCTTATTTTGATGGCATTGCTGTTTTTATCTCTAGCATGTTTCTTTACAAGAAGACCTCAATTACCATTCATGTTCAGGCAGAAATGCAGGCCTCCCTTAGGCTTGTGAGAATGTTCCAGCTCACAGGAACATGATGTAGAGAAATGAGGATTCCTTGCGGAGGACTGGTGGAAAAGAATGGGACACATGATGTGATATGGTCTTTCCCAGATGTCTGGCAGCACACCCTCTGCCCTTCCACGATGACCAGATTGCCCCTTTTACTTGCCACCTTAAGGTTGTGTTAAGATTTATTCCCAGGAGCCAGCTATGTGCCTGGAAAAAGAATGCATTCCTGCACTTCTCTTCCCTAACCTTTCATTCCAATGTGAAAAAAGAGTTTCAGGGCCAGGAAAGTCACACACACACACACACACACACACACAAACACACACACACTTAACCATGTCTAGCCTAAGTTTTACCTGGATCACTGATTGGTGTAGTTGCCTCCCAGCTAGTCTCTCTGCTTCCACATAGTAAGTCCTCATTTAGCATCATCCATAGATTTTTGGAAATTGCAGCTTTCAACAAAATGGCATATAACAAAACCAGTGTTACCATAGGCTAATTGCTATAGACAAGAGTTGAGTTCCTGGCATATTTCTGGTCCCAAAAATATCACCAAACTTCTAAATAAAGAGCAAGATGTTTCAAATAGTAAACATTGAAATAAGTGTGAGCTACACATCCAATTAAGAAAAATTCACTTTAAAAAGTAAGATAATTACTTACCCGTTTATTCTAGTTCAGGATCAAGAGTGGTCAGGGCACAAGGCCTGCCTTGGACAGGACAACATTCCATCACAGGCAGCACTCACACCCACACCCACATCCACAGTCACTCACACTGGGACCATGTAGACACACACATTCACCCAACGTGCACAGCTTTGGGATGCTGGAGGAAACCCATGCAGACACGGGGAGGACGTGCAAACTCCACACAGACAGTAGCCCCAGCTGGGAACTGATTTTTTTTTCTTTTCAACGTCATAATGAAACAATGTTGAAGGAAGTAACGTTTTTTGAGGATCCGCTGTACTTGCCCCTAATCTACAATCTATTCTCAAAACAAAAGCCAAAGAGATCCTGTCAAAACCTAAGTCAGAGCCTGTCTCTCCTCTGCCCAAACTTCTCCAAAAGATTCCCCATTCAGAGGAAAAGTCAAGCCCTTCTGATGGTCCTATACTACCAGGCCCCTCTTTCTGTCTTCTCTCCGCTCCCTCTGGCCTACAAATTTCACAAGAACTCGGGCTCGTCACCCTTGCAGGGCCTCTGCATTTGCTGTTTCTTCTGCCTGAAGTGCTCTCCCTCCAAGTCTCTGCATAGCTCATGTCCTCTCTTCCTTGCTGAAGTTCTACCATCTCAGTGATCTTATCCAGTCAACTTTTAAAAATTATAATTTCTGCTCTCCATAAAAAGTCCTCCTATACTCCTTCCGTGGTTTTTTTCTCTTTACATCTGTGAGTTTTGGGAGCCAGCTGCAGTGACTCACTCCTGTAATTTCAGCACTTTGGGAAGGTGCATATCCTCAAGTCATCCTCCAGACTGGAGGACAGCTTAAGGCCAGGAGTTGAAGACCAACCTGGGAAACATAGTGAGACCCTATCTCTATAAACAAACAAACAAACCAGGTATGGTGCTGCATGCCAGTAGTCCTAGCTCCTTGGGAGGTTGAGGTGGGAGGATCATTTGAGCTCAAAAATTTGAGCTTACAGTGAGTTATGATTGTGCCACTGAACCCCGCTTAGGTGACAGAATGAGATGCTGCCTCTAAAATAAATAAATAAATACATAAATAAACAAATACATACATAAAATAAATCTATGATACCCTTTAAACCACCTGTGGTGCTCTGTATGTGCTTTCCATGCATTTACAAATTTTTTTTTCTGTCCATCTCCCCATTTCCATCTTTCCCCATTCTCTCTCTAAGAAGGCATATATTTTACAGTGTTAAATCTGCAGCGCCCATACACCTGGCACGTGGTAAAGACTCAACAAATGTTTTTAAAGGAGTAAATGAATGAAGGAAGGAATGATTTCTTCTCTTTTCACCCTCATCTGCCTCCACAGGGGGAAATCTCTCTTTCTTTTGACCTACTATATAACACCTACTATCTGTGATACACAACAGCAATCCTCAACATTTTTGGCACCAGGGACCAGTTTCGTGGAAGACAGTTTTTCCATGGGAAGTGGGGGATGGTTTTGGGATGAAACTGTTCCACCTCAGATCATCAGGCGTTAGATTCTTATAAGGAGTGCACAACCTAGGTCCCTTGTATGTGCAGTTCACAACAGGGTTCGTGATTCTATGAGAAGCTAATGCTGTGGCTGATTGGACAGGAGGTGGAGCTCAGGTGGTAATGCTCCTTTGCGGCTACTCACCTCCTGCTGTGTGACCTGGTTCCTAACAGGCCACAGACCCATACTAGTCCACAGCCCAGGGGATTGGGGACCCCTGATACACAATCTCTTATGGAGCATAAATCTGTCTCATGTTATTCTTTTATTGTTACACATCATCCATCAGTGTGTCTTCACACCTGGAACATGAGGGCCCCTGGACCAAGCATCACACTGTCTCCTGCAACTCCACCCTTCTTTCTCTCATGTAAGAGCATATGACTCTTTCTCACATAGCACATCGTGTTCAAAGGAGGCATCTCAAAGAACCATCGCAGGTTGGGAGGAGAAAGTGTCTGGAGATTATGGTGCAATCTGCCACATTAAAGCCACGTCCTATGGAGACTGTATAGGGTGAGACAGTTGCTTCCCAAGTGTGGTACATGTGCCAGTAGTGGTCGTAAGGTGATTCAGGTGAATGCATACCTTTCTGGTTTTGTGTGTGTTTTAATGTGTATTACAGATTTAATAAGCATACAAAACCCAACATCTTGTGGCTATTACTGCTTGGGAACACTTTCCTTTTAAAATAAATTGTAAAACGTGTATGTGGATTTAAAGAAAATAATACGTAAGTAACAGTATAGGGGTTAAGGGCTGAATTGTGTCCTTCAAAATTCCTGTGTTGGGCCGGGCGCAGTGGTTCACGCCTGTAATCTCAGCACTTTGGGAGAGCGAGGCCGGCAGATTGCCTGAGGTCAGGAGTTCAAGACCAGCCTGGCCAACATGATGAAACCCCGTCTCTACTAAAAGTACAAAAATTAGCTGGGCACAGCAGCGGGCGCCTGTAACCCCAGCTACTCGGGAGGCTGAGGGAAGAGAATGGCTTGAACACAAGAGGTGGAGGTTCACTTGGCAGTGAGCTGAGATTGCACCACTGTACTTCAGCCTGGGTGCCTAAATGGGACTCTGTCTCAAAAAAAAAAAAATTCCTGTGTTGAAGTCCTAAAGCCTGGTACCCCAGAATGTGACTGTGTTGGATAGGGTCTTTAAAGAGGTAATGAAGTGGAAATGTGGTCATTAGGATGGGCCCTATTCCAATACAACTGATATCCTTATAAGAAGAGATTAGCACACAGGCACACACAGATGGCTAGCCACGTGAAGACACTGAGAGAAGGTGGCCATCTATAACAGAAGCCAGGGAGAGAGGCCTCAGAAGAAACCCATCGCTGACACCTTGATTTTCGGCCTTCAGAACTGGGAGACAATAAATGTGTTGTTTAAGCCACCTGGTCTGTGGTAGTTTGTATGGCAGCCCGAGCGAAGGAATACAATAGGTAACATGCAGAAGTGGCAAAGATTGTGAAGGTGGAACCCAGGTGACTAAGTATGGGGAAAATGTACTGGGCTTGGTTAGAAATTCAACTTTCCCAGTACCCAGCTGTGTGGGCCTCAGCAAAATCTTAGCCTTTCTGAATCTCGTGTCTCGTTTTAAAGAATGGGGGCAACAGTAACCACCTAGTCAGGAAGTTGTAAGGATTAAAAGTGCAAGCGTGAGTTAAGAGCTTGGTGATCAATAAATGGCAGTCTCATTGCGGGAAAGCAGGCACCAAGGGGGCGAGGAACATGTCCTTTAATTTCGGTCCCCAAGAAGCAGAATCCTGGGCTTTCTTGCCCCCATGGTCCAGGCCCGCCAGGTCAGTAGCGTTGGTGGCCCCAGAGGGGGCCGTGGTGCTGAAGGTGGACCTGAGGGGGTCACTTTCCTGTGAGTTTAGTCCTCCAGAAACAAGGAGGCAGGCATTCTTCCCATTTTATGTCTAGGAAAATGGAGCCTCGGAGCGGAGTGGTAATTCGTCCTAGGCCTCTCGGACGACCAGTGCCAAGGTCAGAGTGAGGCCCCGAGCCCGGAGCCCGTGGGCGGTGCCCTGGGCGACACCGGGGCGCCCTGGCTGCGGCCTCCCACTCTGAGACACGAGTTTGCAGGACGCTCCACCCCTTCCCTCCCGCCCCAGCCAGCCGGCCCCAGAGAAGGGGAGGAGTTCTCGCAGCGCCGACGCCGCCGTCGCCACGGCAACGCGGCCATACTGCGCCAGACCGACCCAGCTGCCGGATGCTGCGGCCCGGCGTGGGCCTAGTGGGCAGAGCCACAGCCAGAGCCAGTGCCATGGACAGCCTCTTCGTGGAGGAGGTGGCCGCCTCCTTGGTCAGGGAGTTCCTCAGCAGAAAGGTAACGGCTCGCCCCCTCCAAAACCCGGGAAGTGGCTCTAATTTGGGGGGATCATCGGGATCTCCCCTGAAGGCTTTGCACCTTCTGGGAGGGCGCCCGTTCCCTGCCTACTGTCTGCTCCAGAGATGCCCCAGAAGAGCGCCCCTTTCCCGGGACAGGGGAAACTACATTTCCCACAAGGCGTTTCTGCCGTCGTCAGCGGGCGCTTCCGCAAGGCAGGGTTTGAGCCCATCCGCTGCCCTCCTGGGGCATCCGCGATCCGGGACAGAGGCAGCTGGGAAGGGGGCTCGGGGGCCGCGCCAAGCAATCCTAGCGCGGGCTCACAGCGGGCAGGCCTGCGCCCCAGCCTGGCTGCTGGCCTCCGTGCGCGACCCACGCAAGTCAGGGTCCCCACTCGGAAAGAACTTCTCCCCAGAGGGAACCCCAAAGGGCCAGAAAAGTTCTTGACGGTCAAGCCCTTAGTCATTTTAGTCAACAGTGGGAATTCCAGTGGTTGCTTTAATTTTTGTAAGTTTTACTATTGTCTTGTCCCAGGAGAGTTTTTGCAGCGCTCACAAGTGTGGAAGGTCCTTAGCTGTCATCCGGCCTCAGGGTGGAGATGGGGACCTCCGTGGGGAAGGAGCTTGCCGGGGGGTCTTAGGCGTGGTAGTGGAGGGGGATATACATCAGTTCTTTCAACACGTGGTGACTGAGGGCTGCAGTCTGTGTGTTTTGTCTACCCTTGTAATGTCATACTGGGCTGGGGCGATGGACACTTGTCTGGTATGAAAACTCATACACGTAATTTTTTGAATGGAGGAAAGGGGAAGGACTTTGAAGTCAGATGGAGAGGGTTCAAATATTTGCTACTAGTTTGCAGTGTGAACCTGAGTACTTTACTCAAGGCCTCAATTTCGTTATCTGTAAAACACGAAAATAAGACCTACCTTTTGCAGATTTGTAATGAGGATTAATAATAACATATGGGCAGCTCTCAAGCATTGGATCTGACATATAAATACCATGTGCACGTAGGTGTTCAACTTTATACCTCCTCCCACCCTCACTGTCTCTGACACCAAAGAGGTGTCTCTGAACTGCACCTGTTTGGAAAGTGTCTTTGTGTGTTTTTTTATGATTTATTTTTATCTGAAAAAATTTTGAATGCATTTGGCTTTGTCGCATCTGCCCTGTTTTTATGGCTAATTGACCTGCCATCACCAAGTCCTGGCTGCATGTTGGATATCAGTTAACACACCCTGGGAAGCTGACTGTTACCATCATTTCTTTTAAGTCTGGGTCACTGAACAAAACTCTTAAGAGAGGGCTTCCTCATGTTCTTTCTTGAGTACAAATGAAGTCCAGTGTCCTCACTGACATCCAAGCCTGCCCTGTAGCTTGACCCCAGCTTACCATCTCAGTCTCATTTCCAGCCTCTCCCACATCCCTCCCTCCAACCCCCCACTTGACATGGCCAAGTTCCCCTGGTCACCTCTCCCTCCCGTGTTTTATCTGGGCACACTAAGGCCCTAAGAGTAGAGAGGAGTTGCCCACAGTTACTCAGAAGGTATTGGTGAGCTGGGGCTGCAGCCCAGGTATACTGCTTTCTCATCGCCTTCTGCTCCAGGGCAGAGACCATGTGCTCCCCACGGGGTTTTGTGCAGGCAGTCATTGCACCCAGCAGTCGTAAGCAAGAGAGCTGCCACCTTGGTGCCCGGTACCTGGAAGGTGATGGTTTGTTGTCTCAGATTCTCATAACAGTCCTGAAAGATAGGTATAAGGATTCCCTTTCACATAAGATTATGGTGAGACCAGGAGGCCAAGAAACTTGCTCAGGGTGAGCAGGTCAGACCATGTAATTCCCCTGCTCAAACCCCTCTACTGGCTTCACATCGTAATTAGACTTCAAGTCTCTCCATGACTTGACTCTGGCTACCCTCAGACCTCATCTTCCATGACTGCTTGCTCCGCCCTCTACCCTCCAGCCACTTTGGCCTACTTGAAGTCACCAAGTGTGGTCTGCCCTCAGGGAGAGTCATGATAGTTTCCTGGAGATGGCAGGGTCCACTGAGGTGACTCTTCTGCTGCCCCAGCCTCTTGGGTCTGTGGCTCCACTCCTGCAGTGACTGTGCCATCCTCCCTCTGCCACCCTGCCCCATGGTCATGAGCTGAGCTTGTCGTTACCAGTACTGTGCCCTTTCTGTAATCTCAATTCCAAGCTTCCCACCTGTCAAAATTTCCAGCTTGTCCCCCTTCGTAGTCCCACATAAACTCTTCTCCAGCCTCACCACGTCTATATTGCATTGTTCCTGCCAACTGTTCACAGTCCCTTGGGCCTACCGTTACCCGCCTACTTCTCACCCACCCATCGTTATAATTGCGCCCTCCATAACAGGCGCAGCTCTTTTGCCCTTCTCTCCCTTCATCATTCTCTTCTGACAGTAAAATTCCACTCGCCCTGCTCCACACTTGCACCCATAGAGCTGAATGGGATTGGAGAGAAACACACACCACCATGTTGATGGTGTCACTCTAAATCCATGACCACACCCCCTTGTGGTGCCTTATGGGTGCCTGCCCACCTGGTTGCAACTCTCCAGCCTGTTTACTTTCTCAAATCCTGGATGACCATTTCATACCTTCTTTCTCCTCAAACCCCAAAGCTCCTTCCCCATCTAATTTCGCTGACAAAACAGAAGTCATGAGGGAAGTCCAACAGGCTCCCACTACCACACTTGCTCAGATTCCTGGGCCTGCACCACTCACTCGCTCTCTCTGGTGTTCCTGTGGATGAATTCTCCACACCCCTGGTTAGGCCCGCCCCTCCACGTGTGCATGCCCCCTCTTGTGTGCTCAGGGATGTCGCTGTCTCCTGCACCATGCATTTCTCTCCTCTACTAGGTTACTCCTATCAGCACATATACGTTGTGCCCCTGCAGAATCCCATCTTGACCCCCAAACCCCAGCTACTGGTTTATTATTTCCTGCCTTTATATAGAAACCCCATAAAGGAGCTGTGTCTACTCATTTTATTATTTTCTCTGCTTTCTCAAACCATTTCTAATCAGACTTTTGTCCCCACCATTCCATGGAAATAGCTCTTGTTAGGGCCATTATTAACCTGGGATTTTTAGTCCTTGCCCTTCTTGATCTAATGATTATGTTTGTCACAGTTGATTGTGTCCTTCTGCTTGTCTTCTAGGAGACTGTCCCTCTTAGCTTTCCTCCTACTGCTCTGGGTGCTCCCTTCAACGTCTTTGCTGGTGCCCCTCATTTCCCTGTCCTGTGTACTCTGCTGGGCTCAAGGACTCAGTTTATGGCTCTCTTCTCTTCTCCTGTCTATTCACTCTCAAGACATCTCAGCCAGTCTTGTGGATTCCCATACCATCTATATGCTGACAATTCCCAAATGTCTATCTCTAGCTGAGACCTCTCCCTGAACTCTTGAATTCTTCCAACTGCCTATTCTACATATCTGCTGGGATGGCTAACAAGCATCTCAACATGTCTCTGATAGTGTTTCTGCTTATACTTCAGACATCAAATGTGTGGGGTATTTTTCCTCCATACAAACTAAGTCTCCAACTCTCCAGACACTAACTGGGTGTTGTACAATTCAATACAGTCCTGACACTACCTGTAGTTAGTGCAGACCCTGCAGGTTAAGGTCTCAGGCTCATGACTGCCCTCACTTCAGATGACGGTCAGAAGTCCCAAGTTGCCGCCTGAACTTCTGACCAACTAGCTATAAATTGAGGATTCCCACAATCCCCTTCACAGTTTTAATAATGTACTAGAATGGTTCACAGAACTCGGAGAAACACTTTACTTACATTTACCAGTTTACTATAAAGAACACAATTCAGGAACAGCCAGATGGAAGAGATGCATAGGGCAAGGTGTGGGTGGAGGGTCATGGAGCTTCCATGCCCTCTTCAGCACGCTGTCCTCCCAGCACCAACCTGGGAACTCCCTGAACCCCATCGTTCAGGATATTTTATGTCGATTCTGTTATATAGGAATGTTCGATTAAATCATTGACCATTGGTGGTTAGCTCAATCTATAGCTCCTCTTCCCTCCCTGGGAGGTTGGGAGGTAGGGCTGAAAGTTCCAGCCCTCTAATCAAGGTTTGCTCTTTCTGGTGACCAGCCCCTATCCTGAAGCCATCTAGGGGTCCCCAGCCACTAGTCATCACATTAGCATACAGAAGACGTTCTTATCACCCTGGAGATTCCAAGAGTTTTAGAATCTATGTGCCTGGAACCTGGGACAAAGAACAAATATATATTTATCATAATGTCCAAAACTCAATTTCTGATTTCCTGTTCCTCCTACAACTGTGCCCATTGGAATAAATGGCACCTCTGTCCTTCTGATTGCCTAGGCCAGAAACTTCGGAATTATTCTTGGCTTTTTCCTTTCTTGTGCACCTCATATCCAGTCCATCAGCGAATCTGTTGACTTTGTCATCAGAGCACATACAGAATATAGCCACTTCTTACCACTTCTGTTGCGAACACCTTGCTCCAAGCCACCCCTGTGTTTCATGTGAGTTGTGAATTGTTCAATAGCCTCCTAAATGGTTTTTCCTTGATCTTCTGCCTCCTACAGTTTATTTTCAACCTAGCAGCCAAGTGATCTTTCAAAAATATGTCGGTTCGAAATAGTAGCCTTCCCATTTCACAAAAGCCCACAAGGCCTTTCCTTATGAGTCTCTGAGTGACTTCTGATTTCCTTACCTCCTTTCCCCTGCCATGCAGCTCTAGATGCACTGGCCTTTTGCAACTGGCTCAGGGCCTTTGCACTTGCTATTCCTTGCCCAGAACACTTTTCTCCCAAGTGTCTGTGTGGCCTGCTCTTTTGATTCCTTCATCAATCAATGATGCCTTTCCTGACCACCTTAGATAAAGTAGCAGCCCATCCCCATACCCACTGTAGCCCTCTCTGTCTCCTTATCCTATTTTGTATGTTTTTTCCCCATATCATACTATACTTGTTGTCTCTCCCCCTGTAGAGTGCAGGTTCCCTGAGGACTGGGATTTATATCTGTTCACTGCTCTGCCTCTAGCAACTGGACTTACGGTAGGGTCTGTTCCCTTCATTTCACAGATAGGGAACCTGGGACAGGAGTGAGCATGTGGATGATGCTGAACAAATAGCTGACCATCTAAAAGAGTGACTTTCATCCTTATCTTCCCTCTTCCTGCTTTGTCTCCCTAGTAGTACGTATTAGCAGCTGCCACACCATACATTTATGGTCTGCTTTCCCAACAGAACATTAGCTCCTATTCCTTCTGTCTCTCCTGCATCTAGACCAGAGCCTGGCATATAGGAGGTGCATGACAGGTGTTTGTTGGGCGAATGAAGTTTGAGTGGGCTGGATGGGACTGAGGACTGACTGACTCCCAAGGGCACCCTTGTCTCTACCCCAATGGTATTTCTTTTCTTTTCTTTTCTCTTTTCGTTTCTTTTTTCTTTTTTTTCTTTTCTTTCCTTTTCTTCTTTCTTTCTTTTTTTTTTTTTTAGAGACAGGGTCTCACTCTTTCATCCAGGATGGAGTGCAGTGGTGAAATCATAGCTCACTGTGGCCTTGAAGTCCTGAGCTCGAGGATTCCTCCTGCCTCGGCCTCTCAAAGTTCTGGGTCTGCAGGTCTATGGCACCATGCCCAGGCCCCCAGTGGTTTTCAAATGCTGGTGTGCATCACACTCTAGAGCCGGGGTAGTGGGGGGGTTTGTTAAATGTGCCAGGGCTTGCTGATTTGAACTGTTGACAGACATAAAGAATTATCCATCAGAGAAAGACCCTCGTTATAGCATGTTCCACATCACTTTGACTGGAGGGAAAGCCATGGTTAAGCCCAGATGAAATACGGGTGGTTGGTTTTGAACCTCACCTCTCCTTCAAACAGACTTTTCCTGATGCACCTAATCCACCTTTTTTCCCACACATATATCCATTTCTTTCCATTTCCCTTCCCTATGGCCTCCTCTTTCCTCTGTTTCAAGGTTGTGTCCTTACTTTTAGTTTCCCAAATTGACCTTCTTACCTAAATGCATGGTGGGCATGGGTTTTGTCGTGTTTCCCCAGCAGCTAGAGCCTCTGTAAAATTCTGAACACAAAGGCTCTGAGAGAAGCTGAAGCCTGTGTAGCACTGGGGGTCTGGAATCCATTAAGAATAAGGAACACCGCTAACACCAGGCTGAGCTGTTGGTGAGGCATGTTCTCAGGCTCCAGCCATTTGACAATCACCATGACCCAGTGGGGTAGACAGAAAGTTGTGTTTGGTTTTCAGATTGAGAAGCCAGGCACTTGCAAACAGGACCCTCACTTCCCCAACCCCAGATTTTCCACTGCTAGAGCATGTCTCAGCTGGGCCTTGAACCTTGGTCTTCTGGCAGTTCAGGGTGGGATGATGGAAAGTGGCTTTGCTGGTGACTTAGCAGACATTTACCAAGAGCTTCCCATGGGCCTGGGTCCCAGAGTCACGGACTCACAGACTGGGATGGTTATAACGCCCGCCTGTGATGTGGTTCCATTGTGTTACCTTGGGCAAGTCAACCCCATCTCCTGGTTTCCCCAAATGAGAGTGAAGGGAATGAATATTAGCCTTTTGTTTATGTTTTTTCTTTCGTTTATTTTTAAAGCTGCTTTAAAAATATTTGAATATTCCATATTCCATAGTATATGGAATCATATACTATGATTCCAAATCTAGGACCAAACCCAGGACTCCTGTGCACGAGTCCTGAACTCACTCCTTATCTGTGAAATGGCCTGAAAACTTCAGCCTTCACTTAGCCCATGGGGCTGTTCTAAGAATCAGAATAATATTGATAATTGCAGAGGTGATGTCAAGTGTAAAGGTTATATGAGAATTATCTTGGTGCACATCAGGAATCTTTTGCTTGTGCTTTATGAGAACAGCGGGCTTTGATTTAAGATGGTAAACAGCGATTCAGATTTCTTCCCTCAGGGCTTAAAGAAGACATGTGTGACCATGGACCAGGAACGCCCACGCTCTGACCTCAGCATAAATAACAGAAATGATCTTCGAAAGGTTTTGCATCTCGAATTTCTCTATAAGGAGAACAAGGTATGTGCTTTCTAAGGTGTGGTGTGGAGTCTTGGAACTGAGTTTGGCGCTGCCAGAGCACTCACGGGCCCTGCCAGTGACAGGAGAGGCTTGAGGCGCTCTTGGCCTGCCACACTTGTAGTCAGAGAGAAACGGACCCCCCAAGTGCAGACAGACCCCCAGCAGGAGTGGGTTTTCCACCTCGGTCAGCTGGTGCTGCCCATTGGCGTGTTGTGTGTGTGTGGTTGTCGGGCTCATTTTGAACAGAGCCTGTGGCAGGGCTTAGCCTCCCACAGTTATTCCCTGTACTCCTGCCTCCCCACACAAGGCTATTTTTAGTAAAACTGTACTTAAGAATATCGTATCCAGTTATACTAAAATTTTCCATTCCCTGCTTGTGTAAGAGTTTCCTTCTTCAGTTCTGAGTAATACCTTAGTCTTGAGTCTCCTGTGACATATAATTTAGGTAGAGGAGGGAATTGGGTTCAGCTAACCCAGGTGCATTAGAGTTGGGAAAGCAAATGGAACCGCATTTTCTGGGGCGGGAAGAAATCTCTGATCCCCTATACTTGATCTCCCCAACCTGCTATTACAGGCTTTCCTGGCACCCTATAGTTTTCCTGTTTTTGTGTTTATCACATTGGCAATAGAATATTTATGTGATTTTAAAATTAGTATCTGCCTCCCCCAATACCTTGGACACAGCAGAAGCCAGAAATGCAGTCTTTTTTGTTCACTATTATATCCCCATACATAAAGTGTTGTCCGATGGCATAGTAAATAGTCAGTATATATTTGTGGAATAAATGAATAAATGACTATACAAATGAATGAAGCTACACTTTCTACTTAATTTTTAAAAATCTGTTAGGAAGACAGAAAAAGAATGGGCTGTCCAGCAAATCTTGCCTTGTCATTGGGCATAGTGTCAGAGTCAAAAAGAAAATGATACAGTTCAGCATTTATCACAATTTTTTAAAAAAGCAATAAAATGATATCTCATGTGGAAGTCCAATATGCAAAGCCAACAAGGGAAAATGCTCTATTTGAAGTTGAGAAAAGGAGGTCTTGCTTTCTCGGCTAGCCTCTCAGCGTCCAACTTTAAACCACTGATCAATTCCCTCCTCTCAGGAGGGAGCTGTGAGCCAGAGAGAGTTGGCTATCCAAGGTCTCACAGTCAGTTACCAGGTAGGGATGAGGCTAGAACCAGGTGTTTTGATTCCCTGTCCTATTGTAGGAGTGATTTTTTCAAATGGACTTTAGCAGTTTGGATTCGTAGGGTGGTAGGACCAAGGCTATTTTTTGAGACACCCAGAGGATCCGCTGAACCACTTGAAAACTATGCAAATACATGTCATAGGCCAGGGAGGAACCTAGGTCAGGCATCTCTCAATAAAGTGAAGGATGGAATTTCAGGCAAACATATAAACTAAAAACAACTGGCACCTACAGGAGCACTCAGATTGCTAGAAATTTTCGTGCTCCCCTTAGAGAAGAAGTAGGCATTGGCAGCCAGGTGAAGTCTATCAGGCTCAGTAAAGACATCAAATAGAAGGCCTTTGTCCTCTGGGTCATGGGGTGACATGCAGGCACCTGTATCTCCTGTCCTGTAGCAAGTACTTTGTAAGTCCTGTAGAAAGACTGGTGACCCAGGCAGCAGATGCTCTGCAGTCCTCCGTCTGCTGTGTTCTAAGGCAGGAGAGTGGACTGTACACTTTAGGAGAATTTTGCACAGAGAGTGAGACAGCTACCCAGAAAATTCAGTTAACCATTCTGGTCACATTGGGCTTTTAACATAAATGTACCTTACCTAATTTCCCAAAAGTGTCTTTGATATTGAAGCTATTTTTATTCCCTCATTGTGATATAGTCTCCCTAAAGTAGTTGTTAGTTTAAGATACTTAAGATATTTTCATGAGATACTGATAAGTGCCCTGATTGATACAGCAGTTATTAGCTGTTATACAATGAATTGGAGTGTATATTTTACAGGAAAATTATGCAGTAGTCTATCTATTACATAATAATTTTGACATTCATTCAGCACAAAGCTAGCCTGATTCCAGGAAAACCCTGCAATTTAATGTTAATATTTCCAGTAACTTGTTTTAACCTATTAGGTATAGGATAGATAAAAATGCCTATGTAAATTGAGATCTTGAAAAACAATATCTAGATTCATATAAAGGCTGTGTCTGTTGTGAGCCAAGTGATGTGAAAAATCTTAAGGGAGAATCAGGTAATTCAGGGGCTTAAGTCTCTCTTATTGAGAGAAAAAGCAAGAAGGCTACAATATAGTATCTTTCCCCTAACTCTCTTTATTGTAAGCTTCGTTTAATCTTAGACAAAATAGTTTTTGTTTGTATCTCTTACTGAAAAAAATAGTAAAACTGTCCCGGGTTTTATCTGATGAATCTGTTGAGTTTGGTCGTAGTCCATGGGCTGTGGGTCTTAGTCCCGGAGTCCTGCTGCATGGATGAGAGGACTAGGAAGGCGGAGGACTTGGCATGCCTCGAGGGCCTGCTCTGCTAGGCTCCTTGGTAGGTGCCTTGCTAGTCTGCAAAATCACAGAGTGCCCCATGTCTAGCCACGGCTTGGCAGGACCTGGGTGTTACTGGGCGAGTGGCTTGGGGACTGACACATGGCTGGGTCCCTGAGGCCAGCCTGCATGTTGTTGCATGAATAGCTGTGTCTATCCAAATTACTTACGGGAATTTACATCTTTGCTGTTCTGGCGTAGTAAGTATCAGTAGGGTGTGAGAATCTGTATTTTTAAAAAACGTCCAAAGGGAATATTTGGTATAGGCAGGGCTGGAAAATACTGGTATCGTTTAATTCCAAAACCTACTACTGAAGACTTTCGTTTGCCTTTTGTTTTTAAGGTTGGAGTGTAAAGTGAGTCGGTCCTGACTGCCTCTCTGTGCTCTTCACGTTAACCTTCTGCTTCAGTTGTCTCTATCGTCGCTGGTTTCAGTGTTAGATGCAGAGCTTACAAGCTAAAAAAATATTCAGGCCCCAAATACTTACGAATCTGTAGGGTTAGTGTTCCCTACAGACTCTGTTTGTTAAATGAAGGGATATATATTTTATAAAGTTATTCCTTGGAGCAAAAAACCAAGAGGAAATTTGCTTGTACATGCCTCTATTCCTACCACATTTTATTCTAGTTGTTTATTGAATCACCTGTCTCATGCACTGGATGCTAGTTCTTTTAGGGTAGAGATTTTGTTTTTGTCTCTGTGTTCCTACCCAACATAGTGCCTGACACATATAATATGTGGCCAGTAAATGTTGGCTGAAAGCTTGTATGAATGAGAAGTTGATAAACTTACTCAAAAAAGTGGAATAGTTGGTTTTTCCACTCTTCCGTGAAGCTGTATATAAATTAATGATTTTTTTTTTCTCTCCCAATGATAGGCAAAGGAAAATCCTCTAAAAACAAGTCTTGAACTCATCACCAGATACTTTCTGGATCACTTTGGAAATACGGCTAACAATTTCACTCAAGATACCCCAATCCCTGCACTCTCAGTTCCAAAGAAAAATAACAAAGTGCCATCGAGATGCTCAGAGACTACACTGGTAAATATATATGACCTTTCAGATGAAGATGCAGGATGGAGAACATCATTGTCAGAAACAAGCAAAGCCAGGTATGTTTTCCCATTATTCTGTTTATTAGTTTCCTATTGCTGCTATAACAAGTTACTATGTACTTCATGGCTGTTTCAGTCAGTATTCTCCAGAGGAACAGAATCAATGTGGTCTCCCTGTGTGTGTGTGTGTGTGTGTGTGTGTGTGTGTATGTGTGTGCGTGCGTGTATCTATATGCATATGTACCTGTATGTATATATATAAAGAAGTTTGGCCAGGTGCAGTGGCTCATGCCTGTAATCCCAGCACTTTGGGAGGCCAAGGCAGGAGGATCATTTGAGACTGGGAGTTCAAGTTCAGCCTGGATAACATAGAGAGACCCTGTCTCTACAAAAACTTAAAAAAAAATTCGCTAGGGGTGGCAGTGTGCACATACAGTCCCAGCTACTCAGGAGGCTGAGGCGGGAAGATCATCTGAGCGTTGGAGTTCAAGGCTGCAGTGAGTTATGATCACACCACTGCACACTAGCTTGGGAGATGGAGTGAGACCCTGTCTCTTAAAAAAGAAAAAAAAAAGGTTTATTTTAAGGAGTTGGCTGATGGGACTGTAAGGGCTGGTAAGTCTGAAATCTGTAGGGCAGGCTGGAAATCTGAAAACTCAGACAGGATTTTCATGTTATAATCTTGAGAAAGAATTTCTTCTTTGAGAAACATCAGATTTTGCTTTTCAGGCCTTCACCTGATGGGGTGTGGCCCACCCACATCACTGAGGATAATCTGCCTTACTTAAAGTCAGCTGATTGTAAATGCTAATCATATTTACAAAATGCCTTCACAGCAACAGCTAGATTGATACTTGACTAAACAACTGGGTACCACAGCCTAGCCACATTGGCATATAAAATTCAATCCTCACAGTAGTTAAAGCAATGCCAATTTATTCTCTTATAGTTCTGCAGGTCAGAAGTGTAAAATCAGTCTCACTAGACTAAAGGCAAAGTGTTAGCAGGCCCGGTTCTGTCTGGAGGTTCTGAGGGGAAAATCCATTTTCTTTTCTTTTTTAGCTTCTAGAGGCCACCTATGTTCCTTGACTCTTGACCCCTTCTTCCATCTTAAAGCGCATCGCTCCAGCCTCTGCTTGTGTTGTTACATCTGCTAACTTTACTACTACCTTTGATCCTCTTGTCTCCTAAGAAGGACCCTTGTAATTACATTGGGTCCACCAGATAATCCCATTTTACGACTCTTAATTTAATCACATCTGTAAAATCCCTTTTACTGTGAAGCTAACCTGCTTATGTAGTTAACCATAAGTGGGTTAACCCACTTATGCCTAGTGTTCCATTATTGGAACACTAAGCATGTGGGAGTTGTTTATATCCTACTGCTGAAGGTCATCACCAAGGTCTGATTTTTCACTCGTGCAAAAATTCAAAAAATTGCAACCTCTGGCATAAATGGATTAATAGATTCCAGGGATAAGGATGTGAATATCTTTGTGGGGGGGTCACTGTTCAGCTTCCCACACTCTGTGTTTTCAAAATCTCTGCTGTGAAGTACTGTTATTATCCTGTTGAGGCTGTCAGAATGGACTACTTTGTGATGGAGAGTAGTTACGATTCACTGTGTTTATTTTAAATTCCATGGTTGTAAGGTTCAAGCACTTGCTTTATTTGATTTTCTTAAAAACAGGGGTATGGTATTGGTATTCTAAAAGGCAACAAAACACTGTAGAGATGGGAATAATCTGAAAAATAAGTGCTTTTAAAAATCTTAGGAAGAAAATGAATTGGCATTCTTGATTGAACCTCTATTATCTGGGAAACAATGACATTAAATTACGACCTTAAGACACTGCAGTCCCCTGTAGTGAGCTTAACTTCCTGGGAATGGGTGCTGTCTTCTGGCTCCATTGAAAGGCATTTCCTCACCTGAGGGTCGCTGAAGCTCAGGGCATGGGTGTCAAGCTGCCAAAAGGTGAGATCGTGACAAGCAATTAGCACAAGGATTCGGAGGTGCAGAGTTGTAAGGGGCTATGATGAAGCTCTTCCCCCGAGGCACTTACTGCCTGGCTGAGAAGTGAAATCCTTCTGATACAACAAAACAGCAACTAGGAAGTTGAAGCTCCCGAGGCCTACCCAGTTACCCAAGCCAAAAATGTGGTTGTTCTTGCCTCTTCCTTGTCTGTCATCTTCTGCATCTGTGAGTCCTGTGAGCTCTTCACCCAGAGTGATAATAGGCACTTTCCTTCTTTCCTCCTTTCTCTGCCCACCGGCAAAGGCCTCAGTTCACACTCCCATCCTCTTTTCCTGGTTAACTCCTACAGCCCCTCCCTGGTCTCCAGGCCTCTAGTGATCTTCCCCTCAAATCCACCGTTGCCCTAAGGTAGTGTGAGCTTTCCACGAAAGGAGTCTGGCCATGCCGCTCCCCTACCGAAGGGCTTCAGACATTCCCCGCAGCTTTCAGGGTAAACTCCTTAGAATACCATGCAGAACCTCATTCCTGACCAGCCCCGGCTGCTCCCCTGAGCACATTCTGCCTTAGAGGCCTGTGTGCTGGGGCTGGGCCTTCTCCTGGGGACCTCTTGCTGCCTCATGCTCTCAGACTCAGGTGCTGCCTTCTCTGGGAGCCCTTCGGGATTTCCCCAGGCTGGTTCCAGTCCCTTCCTCTGCTTGACGTGCCCCAATTTCAGCACACACGACTGCCCTCCCGCATGTGACCCAGTGCCTGGTAAGCAGCTTGGCATAGGGTAGGGGCCCGTACCCATTTATGGCAGAGCCCAGTAGTAGAAAATAACTGAGCCTGTGTCACAGGACTGCTGGCTTCTGGGTGATCAGAGGTAAGATTTCCCTTTGCCCGGGTCTCTCGTTTTGTCTTGTGGGCTCTCTCTTGTTCTTTCTGAGTCTGTGCTTATTCTCACAGTCTCTCACCTTCTTTTGTTCTTTTTTGCTTTCTTCCTTCCTCTCTCTCTAACACACACACACACACACACACACACACACAGCCATTGGCACACCTGACTCCAGGTTTAGCTGAACAGCGGGGAATGCCAAGTTTGCTGTGGGTCTTCTCTATGCTTCTCAGTGGTGTGCGGCAAGGCTGGGCTTCACATACCCCATGACTGTACTGAAAGATTATAGTCTTCCTTAGTCATTCAGGTCTGGAAGACTAAGGATGCTCTTTAGTCTTAAGGACTTGAGGGGTCCTGTTATGGATCATCATCTCTGAATTTGTTTGCTTGTTTACTGGCCTTATTTTGTAGGGCAGACTTGCCCCGATACCAGAGTATTGTCTGTTCCTTGTCTTTCATGATAATGCACTGGCTGGTTAGAAGTCATTGTAGACTTATTAATGGGCTTGCTTTGAGTGCCCATTGAATGTGGAATTTGCTATCTTTGTTATTGATTCCTTCTGGAGAGTCTGTTTTAATGGAAATATTCCTTTTTCACAGACATGACAATCTTGATGGAGATGTACTTGGTAATTTTGTATCATCTAAAAGGCCCCCACACAAAAGTAAGCCCATGCAGACGGTTCCAGGTGAAACTCCTATGTTGGCTTCTGCATGGGAGAAGACGGACAAGCTTCACTCGGAGCCCTCCTTGGATGTGAAGAGGATGGGAGAGAATTCCAGGCCAAAGTCTGGTCTGATTGTGCAAGGCATGATGGCTGGGCCCATCGCCAGCTCCCCACAGGTGGGGCTGTTGCTCTTTCTGTTGTTATGAGACTGGAGGCTGAGGACTGGGCGAGGCTTAAGGCACGCCTGGGTTTATTTGGGGTACCTCACAGGACAGTCCGAGAAGAGGGCCTGTGCATGGGGTGGGAAGTACACTGCCTCTGTTTTCTCCCTGGCTCTACTGTCAATGACCCATGAGGCCTTGAGCAGATCTCCTTTCCTGCCCTTAGCTTACCCATTTTGTCTGTGAGGTGGATGCCATGGTTTTCTATTCCTCTGCTGGGTGAGAATACCTACTCAGCTTTGTCTTTGCAATTCAGGAGTGGAGAACCTATCCAGGTTTAGAGAGCATCTTTAGGCTGAGTGTGGTGGCTCACGCCTGTAATCCCAACACTTTGGGAGGCCGAGGTGGAAGAATCGCTTGAGCCTAGAAATTGAGCCTGGGCAACATAGGGAGACACTTGTCCCACTGCCCCATCTCTACAAAAAATTGAAAAGTTAGCCAGGTGTGGTGGTGTGCATCTGTAGTCCTAGCTACTTAGGCGGCTGAGTGGGGAGGATTGCTTGAACCTGGGAGGTTGAGGCTACAGTGAGCTATGATCATGTGACTACTCTGGCCTGGGCAAGAGTGAGACCCTGTGTGGAAAAAAAAAAAAAAAAGAAAAAACCAGAGAGCATCTTTTAAAATAAATGTGAAACATGATAGTTAAAAGGGACTAAAACCCCGAAGCCTTATGGTTTCATTTATTTTGCTTTTATTTTTTTCTCTTTCAAAAAGAGATTCTAAAAATTTCACATTGTTGTTTTATAGTCTCCCTTACAGGGTGACCATGGTAGAGTTCCATTAGGCAGAGAGACAAAACCAAATCAGAGACATATGTAAAAGAAGTTTGCAAAACAACAAACAGAAAAGCAAAGCAAAAGTAAACACCAAACTCAAAGTGCCATATCAGTCAAATCAGGGAGCCTAAGCCAACAAAAAATAGGTGTCTGTGTCCACCTGCGCTCTCACTTACCTGCTGTATGTTTAGGTGTGGGTGTAGGTGCTGGCACTGTTCTCTCAGTTCATTTGGAATTAGGACAGAAAGAAGTGAGTCCTCTCCCTGCTCCTGACTCCATCTTGTGGGATCTTTGGTCAAGGTTTTTATTTCTCTTGGCTGCAGTCTCTTCTATTAGACCAGCTGTCTAAGGTCTCTTAGGGCTCTGGGATTTCAGTGCTCTCGAGATCATGCAGTCTTGGGGTCCAGATCAAGGAAGAGCCTGCCCGCCACTATGTAGTTCAGGCCACACCTTGATGTCATACCCCATCCTAGGCCTTCTTGTTGAAGAAGGACATTCATAAACTGAACCCTGTCCAGAGGAAAGGGGCTAGAATGGTGAACAGTTTGGAGGAAATTAAAAGGTTTGGAGATGTTTAATCTTGTGGGAGATTGGCAGAATATAAGAGATTTCTTTGAATATGGAGGTTGGAGTAGCCTATCTCTATGTGAGATAAACTCTGTTTGCAATCTTGAGCTTAGTCTGTAAGCCTCCTGAGAGCAGGACACTGTTGTGTTTCTGTGTAGTGCATGGTGTGTGCTTGCTGGCACCATTGTTGGGTTGAGTGGTGTAGCCCTGCCTGGTGGCTCCAGATAGCACAACTGGGCACCAGCGGATGGAGGTTGGTATAAGAGCCCTCCATTAGTCAGAGCCACTTCAGCAGTGGAGCAGGTTGTTTTGGAAGGGACTCAGCTAGTTGTGTAAAAGGGAAGTTAGGTAACCCATCTGCTGGGGACACTGTGGAAGGAGCCTTGCCTGGGTGACAGTTTAGACTTACATCAGTAGTTCTTAGACTTTTAGCCTCAGGCTGTCTTTATACTCTTAAAATTATTGTGGAGTGCAAAGAGCTTTTGTTTATGTAGGTGTGTCTCTTGCTATCTACTGTATTCGAAATTAAAAGTGAGAAGTTAAAAATATGTACTTACAAAAATCATTAAAAATAACACTAGTAAACCTATTACATGTAACATGATATATTTTAATGAAAAAAATACATTTTTCAAAACAAAAAATTAGTGAGATGAGTAGCATTGTTTTACATTTTTTTGCAGATCTCTTTAACGTCTGGTTTTGTAGTAGATAGTTCAAGCCTCGTATTTGCTTTTGCATCCAGCGTGTTGCAATATGGTGTTTTGGTTGAAGTGTATGAAAAAATCTGGCCTTACCCAGATAAGCAGTTGGAAAAGGGAAAAGTATTTTAATAATCTTTTCAGAAAACTGAGGTTTTTTTTTTTGATGCTACACCGAAACTAGACAAGTTATAGTTTCTTAATGTGAAATCTTAAACCATATAGGTGAACTTTTTGTACCTTATCAATTTCCTTTGGTATGTCTTGCACTTTGAATTTTTTACCCCTGATGATTTAGTAACATAATATATTGGTCATTTGGAAAATATTGGTTACTGAGTTATATAGATCTTCCAGATGTGGACACATCTCATTAGACAAAAAGAAAATCACACCAAAAAATTTCATTTGTTGATGTCACTCCCAGCTGATCCAAGAAGTTTTTAAGTATTGCAAAGCTCTCAAACTCACAGTGGCAGTTAGAAGTTTTCCAAAATTCTAATTTTTACCTGACAGCTTGTATTTTATCACTGACAAAAATACACCATTTGTTTCCCTTGAGGTGACAGGCTCAATTGATTTTCAAGAAAATGCCTGCCAAATACCCACACTTGAGTAACCATAGTTTGTCTCTCAGTGGTTCCATGAAAAAACCAGCAAGTTCACTCGCAGCCTAGACAGTCGCGCAGTGCCAGCTGCCATCCTCCACGCTCAGCGGAATGCCTGCACGCCCCTCCCACTGTGTCACTCAGGGTGTTGAAGAGATGTGTGTTGGAGAGTCTAAGGGCATAAAATGAATACTTTTTATGTGTCAGCATGGACATTCCTCAGTGAAGTCAGCACTTCGTTCGCCTATTTTCACTGCGAGTGTGCAGGTAAAGAGGGCCTTGGGCACTAGTGGAGTTTGGTGCCACTGCCTTGTTTCATGCTTGGGACCAGCAGTTTTTCCCACTGTTGCTTTGTGCACAAAGTCAGCACAGTGGAAAAAGGCACCTGGGACCAGCAGTTTTTCCCACTGTTGCTTCGTGCACAAAGTCAACACAGTGGAAAAAGGCAAATTGTGTCATCTTACTACTATCAAAATAGTTTTGAATTCCCTAAAAGGGTCTAGGGACTCTTAGGGGTTGGTGGACTACTCTGAGGACTGGTGAACCAGAGGAGCATGGTTCACCGGTATGATGTCCTGCTCATCAAGTGTGTGCAGTGGAGATCCCCTTTGTACCTGTGCTGTGACGGAGATGGCTTGGACCTGCTTCGCTGCCGAGGGCATTGCTGCAAACTTCTCCTTTTGGTAATTGTTTTGGGAGGTGGTATCTGAAACCGCAAAGGATGTTGAAGGATGGGTTGCTATAGAATTTTGCCAGATTCTCTAGAAGGGACATTGTGGACTTTGAGTACCTTGGTCATACTTTTTGGTTGCTCAGGAGAAAAGGGCCAAAGATTGTTGGGTATTTCATCATTTTTACTACATCGCTTCTGTATTTAAGAATGACTTAAGAGGCTGGGCTCCCTGCAGCAGCTCCAGCTCCCTTCGGCCAGAAGTTTGAGTCTCCTTGGGAATGGTGACTAATGTCTTCCCCACTTTGTGCAGGGGATGTCCTGAGTGGCTTTGGGAGGAGGTTTATAGTGCTTAGTAATGTCTGCTTAGCCAGAACCCTACAAAATTAAGGTGTCCTTATTCCAGCCCAGGCTTTACTATTTGGTCTTGGATTATTTCTGGAAATATTGAGAGGTTCAGAATTTTAAACCAAGGAAAAGCCTGGTATGTCTGTCTTTGTCTTCCCACCCTCCCATTAATAACAACGTGAGTTCCCATTTCCTCCACTAATCTTTGACGGTAAGGGAGGATATTTGGATATTTCAATTGACTCCTCTAGAATTCCTTCATTTCAAACACTAAGCAAATCTTGAGTGCCTATTAGGTATACGCTGCTGAGCTGGGTGCTCTGTGAACACCAGAGGCAAATTAAGAATGACCTCTGCCATCAGGAGGGGGTTAAGACCATATGTAAGTGGGCACAGGGCAAATGCATGTAGGAGTAGTGAGCGTTTGCTGACTGCTGCAGTACGTCTGGCTCTGTGCTAGTGCCTTGCACAGGTCTCATTTCATCCTCCCTACAGTCTTGTCGGAGAGAAGTACTACAGATGCCTCATCCTTCGTCCAAAACCTTTGGGTTGGATGTCTTTTGGAATTTATATATATATATATTTTACATTTGGAAAGGAAGTACAGTGCATGAGACACATACCACATAATGCCTTTTGTAGGGTTTGTGGTAGCACCCCATAAGCAAAAAACATGACCATTTCAGCAACTCCATGTAAGAATGAATATTCACATTTTAAAAAGACTATAAACAGCCTCATAAACAGTTAAGAATTTACCACAGGATTTTAAAAAACCTTTCATTTTCAGAGGTTTTGGGATTTATTTATTTATTTTTTTGAGTTGGTGTCTCGCTGGCCCAGGCTGGAGTACAGTAATGCGATCTCGACTCACTGCCATCTCTGCCTTCTGGGTTTAAGTGGTTCTCTTGCTTCCACCTCCCGAGTAGCTGAGATTACAGTCATGCACCACCAGGCCTGGCTATTTTTTTGTATTTTTAGTAGATATGGGGTTTCACCATGTTGGCCAGGCTGGTCTCGAATTCCTGGTCTCAAGTGATCCACCCGCCTTGGCCTCCCAAAGTGCTAGGATTACAGGCGTGAACCACCATGCCCAGCCTGGTTTTGGGATTTAGAAATGACAGGTAGTGGATTGTGGACTGGTTATATTACAGGTGAGGAAATCAGGGACAGGGAAGTTAAGCAGCCTGCCACAGGTGACACAGCTGGTAGGTGGTAATGCAGACTGGAGCAACTGCTTCACCTGCTGCATGAACCTGCTCTCTGTAAGGGCTGCGAGAGAAAGGCCCAGGCCTGCTCTGAGGTTCCGGCAGGTGGGGTGTGCATCACTGAAAGCACAGAGGTGGGAGCATTTGAGTAGCTCCTCAAAGAATAGGCAGGATTTTAAGGGAAAGAGTCAGGGGTGGGAAAACACATTCCTGGGAGAGACATCACATCATGGGCAAATGCTTGAAGTGGGATCTGTGTTTTCCAGCTCCCCTCAAGGGTCCTCACTGCTTTTGTCCTTACTCCCTTTAGGATTCTTTTCACAGACGCTCTCTGAGACGTTCCTCACCCTCAAGCAGCTCCACCCAACCCCAAGAAGAGAGCCGGAAGGTCCCTGAGCTCTTTGTCCGTACCCAACAGGATATTCTGGCCTCGAGCAACAGCTCCCCTTCCAGGACCTCTCTAGGTCAGCTTAGTGAACTGACCGTAGAAAAGCGGAAGACCACTGCCAGCAGCCCTCCCCATCTGTCCAGCAAAGGGCTGCCCCCGCGGGACAGGGCCAGGCCGAGAGATCTTTCTGAGGACAGCCCAGCAGTGGATGGCAGCACAGACGCGGACAGGATGCCCTTGAAGCTCTACTTGCCTGGTGGTAATTCCAGGATGACCCAGGAGAGGCTGGAAAGAGCATTCAAACGGCAGGGCAGCCAGCCCGTACCTGTCAGGTGAGTGTGCTATGCCAAGGTGACGGCTTTTCAAAAAGAAACTCCACCTCTCACGTGTTGTCTAGTCCCTAATGGCTCCCAAGGGGACTTCTTAGGCTTCTTGGTCTCTCAGAACAAGCCTACGAAGTAACCAGCAAGGCAGTTTGTTATGGTCTACCAGGAAGAAAACTCAGCCAGAGCTCACACACCTGGAAAGCTGAAGAATGCTCTAGACAGGGGTGTCCAACCTTTCAGCTTCCCTGGGCCACACTGGAAGAAGAATTGTCTTGGGCCACACATAAAATATGCTAACAATAGTTATGAGCTAAAAGAAAAATCGCAAACAAACCTCAAATGTTTTAAGAAAGTTTATGAATTTGTGTTGGGCTGCATTCAAAGCCGTCCTGGGCTGCATGTGGGCTGCGGGTTGGACAAGCTTGCTTTAGCAGATGGGCTCAAAACATACCTGCAGCAACATGGCCAGGCAGATGTGGCTAAGAGTTTCTTGTGGGAAGCCAGAGATACAGTGATGAATCAGCTCCCACAAGGATCCCTTAGGGCATTATTTCTAATTTATTTTATTTTTCACCCTATGCTTACTTTTATTCTTTACAGTAGGACTTGATGATTCCTACATTGATTGATTTTTTTAATGTTAAACCAACCTTACATTCTAAGAATAAATCCCACTTGGCTATGATATATTATCTTTTTGTATATCATTGGATTTGACTTATGAATATTTCGTGTAGGGGTTTTATGTATAAGTTTATGAAGGAGATTGGCTGGCGTATTTCCTTTCTTGCAACAGCTTTGTCAGATGCTGATACCTAGGTTATGCTAGAAGTGGTCCCTCTTTTTCTATCCCCTTGAAGAGTGAGTATAAGATTGATGTGATTTCTTTCTTAAATATTTGGGAGAATTTACTGGAGAAATTTTCTGTGCATTAGGTTGAAAGGTTTAAATTATGCATTCAATTAACAACTTTTTAATTCAAATTTCAACTTTCTTCTTGTGTAAGTTTTGGCAAGTTGTATTTTTTCAAAGACTTTGGCCACTTTATGTATATGTTTTTAATTTATTGGTATAAAATTGTATAATTATATTATCCTCTTATTATCACTTTGAAGTTGGTAAGATCTATAGTTATGTCTCTGTTTCATTCCTGAGATTGGTAATTTATGTTCTTTCTCTCTTAACTGGTCTCAGTAGGAATTTGTCATTTGTGTAATATACTTAAAGAAAACTTTTGGCTTTATGTTTGTTTTCTATTTCATTGACCTCTGCTCTTATTTTTATTATTTTCTTCATTCTCTTCTCTTTGAGTTTGATTTGCTATTATTTTCTAGTTTACTGATTCTCAGCCTTCTTCTTTTGTAATATCTTTTAAAGCTGCACATTTCTCTGTAAGTAATGCTTTGTCTGTATTCCATAAGTTAATATGTTAAATATTCATATAACTTAGTTAATATATTTTCTAATTCCCATTGTGGTTTTTTTTTTTTTTTAACCCATGGGTTATTTAGACATGTACTACTAATTTCATACATTTAGGGTATTTTTGTGTTTATATATATAGTTTATACATTATTTTTTGTTTATGTAATTATATATATTATTCTTTATGATTACAATCCTTTGATATTTGCTGAGATTTCCTTCTAGTATATATTTACAGCTTATCTCTGATAAGGAGCATGTATTTGGAACTTTAAATCTAGTCTGATAATTTTTTATTCTAGTTGGAATAATTATGGCATTTTTATTTTTATTTTCTTTTTACTTGAATAACTTCCTTTAGTATTTTTTTTTTAGCAGGTAGGTTAATTTTTTTTTCTAGTTTTTGTTTGGAAATGTCTTTGGTTTGCTTTTTTTTTTTTTTCTTTGGAGACAGGGTCTCACTCTGTCACCTAGGATGGAGCGCAGTGGCGCAATCACAACTCACTGCAGCCTTGACCTCCTGGGCTCAGGTGATCCTCCCACCTTAGCTTCTTAAGTACCTGGGACCACAGATTCACTAATTTCCACACACCTGGCTAATGCTTTGTATTTTTTGTAGAGACGGGGTTTCGTTATGTTGCCCAGGCTGGTCGTGAACTCCTGGGCTCAAGCGAACCTCCCATCATGGGCCCAGGGTAGGTATTCTCATATAACACATGGTGGGGAGGGGCTGCCTGTGGAAGAGCAGCCCACTTCCAAGAGGAAAAAGGGCAAAGCTGAGCCTAAATGCCTTTTATTTTTTATGGAATTTATCAGTTATAAAATTCACACTTCCTCCCTTAGGGTGGAGCGATTAAAGAGGGGGAGAATGGCCAGGTGGGCCAGACCAGCAGAGCCCTCTTCAAACTTCTAGAAAACACTGGGAGTTGAGAAAAAGCATCCTTCAACCCAGCAGTTATTATCCCCATTTCACAGATGAGGAAACTGAGGCACAGAGAATCCAAGGAACCTGACAAGGTTTCTGGATGGATGCAGATCCAAGGGTGCACAGACTGGCAAATGGAATATGGGCTGGATTTTGGCTCTCTCTCACTCCCTCAGTGAGGCATCTTTGCGTAGTGCACATACTATAAAACTCTACACAGTGCTCTTGATTTGAAACCAGGGCCAAAGTAATCCCAGTGGTAAATGTATCTGCATCCACTACCCTTCCCAACTCCCCTCCATCAGTGCCCCCTTCCCCTTGTTGTTTAATTCAGTTTGGTAAACAAGGGTCTCAGTCCTAGTGTGTACCAGGTCCTGTGAGTTCCTCAAGGGGAGAAACGCATGTGCACATATAATTCTTCTAAAGCATGGGAAAGTACAGTGAGATGACCTCAGAGCTGGCCATTAGCACAGAGCCAGCTTCACTACTCTGTCCTAAGGAAGCTGGAGGAGAGGGGCTACTTGGGGCTCTTTCAGGGGCTCCAAATATCAGGTTCAGGAAAATCCATGGAAGTCACACCTGGGGCAAAGGTGGGGTTAGGGAGCAGGTGGAGGATGCAACCTGCTGAGATGTTAGGAGGTGTGAGTATCTGTGTAGTCAGGCGCTCCTAACTCTGACTCCTCAGATCTGACCCCAAGAGCTGAAGGGACTATTTTCTGGTTTATTTTTTGTTTTTCTTCTGTGTCCTTTGATATCAAAAGATGCTTGGATTCCTTTGGAGGGGCAGATGCACTCTGATTTTTTGAATTTCCAGCTTTTCTGCACTGCTTTTTCCCCATCTTTGTGGTTTTATCTGCCTTTGGTCATTGATGATGGTGACGTACTGATGGGGTTTTGGTGTGGGTGTCCTTTCTGTTTGTTAGTTTTCCTTCTAACAGTCAGGACCCTCAGCTGTAGGTCTGTTGGAGTTTGCTTGAGGTCCACTCCAGACCCTGTTTGCCTGTGTATCAGCAGCGGAGGCTGCAGAAGATAGAATATTGCTGAACAGCGAGTGTTGCTGTCTGATTCTTGCTCAGAAAGCTTCGTCTCAGGGGTGTACCCTACCGTGTGAGGTGTGAGGTGTTGGTCTGCACCTAGTCGGGGATGTCTCCCAGTTAGGCTACTCAGGGGTCAGGGACCCACTTGAGCAGGCAGTCTGTCCGTTCTCAGATCTTAACCTCCGTGCTAGGAGATCCACTGCTCTCTTCAAAGCTATCAGACAGGGACATTTACCTCTGCCAAGGTTTCTGCTGCTTTTTGTTTAGCTATGCCCTGTCCCCAGAGGAGAAGTCTACAGAGGCAGGCCTCCTTGAGCTGTGGTGGGCTCCACCCAGTTCGAGCTTCCAGTGGCTTTGTTTACCCACTTAAGCTTCAGCAATGGCAGGCGGCCCTCCCCCAGCCTCGCTGCCACCTTGCAGTTAGATCTCAGACTGCTGTGCTAGCAATGAGGGAAGCTCCGTGGGCGTGGGACCCTCTGGGCCAGATGTGGGATATAATCTCCTGATGTGCCGTTTGCTAAGACCCTTGGTAAATCACAGTATTAGGGTGGGAGTTACTCGATTTTCCAGGTGTTGTATGTCTCATTTTCCCTTGGCTAGGAAAAGGGATTCCCTTCCCCCTTGCGCTTCCCAGGTGAGGCGATGCCTCACCCTGCTTCAGCTCTCGCTGGTCGGGCTGCACCAGCTGACCAGCACCGATTGTCCGGCACTCCCCAGTGAGATGAACCAGGTACCTCAGTTGAAAATGCAGAAATCACCCGTCTTCTGTGTCACTCATGCTGGGAGCTGGAGGCTGGAGCTATTCCTATTCGGCCATCTTGGGTGTGAGCAATGGAATAAAGCTGGATGGAGAACGACTTTGTTTTTTTTGTTTTTTTTTTTTGAGACGGAGTCTTGCTCTGTCGCCCGGGCTAGAGTGCAGTGGCCGGATCTCAGCTCACTGCAAGCTCCGCCTCCCGGGTTTACGCCATTCTCCTGCCTCAGCCTCCTGAGTAGCTGGGACTACAGGCGCCCGCCACCTCGCACGGCTAGTTTTTTTGTATTTTTAGTAGAGACGGGGTTTCACCGTGTTAGCCAGGATGGTCTCGATCTCCTGACCTCGTGATCCACCCGTCTCGGCCTCCCATAGTGCTGGGATTACAGGCTTGAGCCACCGCACCCGGCCCAGAGAACGACTTTGATGAGTTGAGAGAAGAAGGCTTCAGTTGATCAAACTTCTCAGAGCTAAAGGAGGAAGTACGTAACCAGCGCAAAGAAACTAAAAACCTTGAAAAAAGAATGGATGAATGGATAACTAGAATAATCAATGCAGAGAAGACCTTAAAAGAACTGACAGAGATGAAAACCATAACACGAAAACTACGTGACAAATGCACAAGCTTCAGTAACCGACTTGATCAACTGGAAGAAAGAGTATCAGTGATTGAAGATCAAATGAATGAAATAAAGCAAGAAGTGTGGAGAAAAAAGAGTAAAAAGAAATGAACAAAGCCTCCAAGAAGTATGGGATTATGTGAAGAGACCAAATCTACGTCTGATTAGTGTGCCTGAAAGTGACGGGGAAAATGGAACCAAGTTGGAAAACACTCTGCAGGATATCATCCAGGAGAACTTCCCTAACCTATTAAGGCAGGCCAACATTCAAATTCAGGAAATACAGAGAACGCCACAAAGATACTCCTCGAGAAGAGCAGCTCCAAGACACATAATTGTCAGATTCACCAAAGTTGAAATGAAGGAAAAAATGTTAAGGGGAGCCAGAGAGAAAGGTCGGGTTACACACAAAGGGAAGCCCATCAGACTAACAGCAGATCTCTCAGCAGAAGCTCTCCAAGCCAGAAGAGAGTGGGGGCCAATATTCAACATTCTTAAAGAAAAGAATTTTCAACCCAGAAATTAATATCCAGCCAAAATAAGTTTCATAAGTGAAGGAGAAATAAAATCCTTTACAGACAAACAAATGCTTAGAGATTTTGTCACCACCAGGCCTGCCCTACAAGAGATCCTGAAGGAAGCACTAAACACGGAAAGGAACAACAGGTACCAGCCATTGCAAAAACATGTCAAAATGTAAAGTCCATCAATGCTAGGAAGAAACTGCATCAACTAGCAAGCAAAATAACCAGCTAATATCATAATGACAGGATCAAGTTCACATATAACAATATGAACCTTAAATGTAAATGGACTAAATGGTCCAATTAAAAGACACAGACTGGCAAACTGGATAAAGAGTCAAGACCCATCAGTTTGCTGTATTCAGGAGACCCATTTCACATGCAGAGACACACATAGCCTCAACATAAAGGGATGGAGGAAGATCTACCAAGCAAATGGAAAACAAAAAAGAGCAGGGGTTGCAATCCTAGTCTCTGATAAAACAGACTTTAAACCATCAAAGATCAAAGGAGGCAAAGAAGGCCATTACATAATGGTAACGGGATCAATTCATCAGGAAGAGCTAACTATCCTAAATATATATGCACTCAATACAGGAGCACCCAGGTTCATAAAGCAAGTCCTTAGAGACTTACAAAGAGACTTAGACTCCTATACAATAATAACGGGAGACTTTAACACCCCACTGTCAACATTAGACAGATCAACGAGACAGAAAGTTAACAAAGATATCCAGGAATTGAACTCAACTCTGCACCAAGTGGATGTAATAGACATCTACAGAACTCTCCACCCCAAATCAACAGAATATACATTCTTCTCAGCACCACATTGCACTTATTCCAAAATTGACCACATAGTTGGAAGTAAAGCACTCCTCAGCAAATGTAAAAACCGGAAATTATAACAAACTGTCTCTCAGACCACAGTGCAATTAAACTAGAACTCAGAACTAAGAAAATCAAAACTGCTCAACTACATGGAAACTGAACACCCTGCTCCTGAATGACTACTGGGTGCGTAACAAAATGAAGGCAGAAATAAAGATGTTCTTTGAAACCAATGAGAACAAAGATACAACATACCAGAATCTCTGGGACACATTTAAAGCAGTGTGTAGAGGGAAATTTATAGCACTAAATGCCCACAAGAGAAAGCAGGAAAGATCTAAAATTGACACCCTAACATCACAATTAAAAGAACTAGAGAAGCAAGAGCAAACATATTCAAAAGCTAGCAGAAGGCAAGAAATAACTAAGATCAGAGCAGAACTGAAGGAGATAGAGACACAAAAAACCCTCCAAAAAATCAATGAATCCAGGAACTGGTATTTTGAAAAGATCAACAAAATTGATAGACCGCTAGCAAGACTAATAAAGAAGAAAAGAGAGAAGAATCAAATAGACGCAATAAAAAATGATAAAGGGGATATCACCACCGACCCCACAGAAATACAGACTACCATCAGAGAATACTATAAACACCTCTACGCAAATCAACTAGAAAACCTAGAAGAAATGGATAATTTCCTGGACACTTACACTCTCCCAAGACTAAACCAGGAAGAAGTTGAATCCCTGAATAGACCGATAGAAGGCTCTGAAATTGAGGCAATAATTAATAGCCTACCAACCAAAAAAAGTCCGGACCAGATGGATTCACAGCCAAGTTCTACCAGAAGTACAAGGAGGAGTTGGTACCATTCCTTCTGAAACTATTCCAGTCCATAGAAAAAGAGGGAATCCTCCCTAACTTATATTATGAGGCCAACATCATCCTGATACCAAAGCCTGACAGAGATACAACAAAAAAAGAGAATTTTAGACCAATATCCCTGATGAACATCGATGCAAAAATCCTCAATAAAATACTGGCAAACCGAATCCAGCAGCACATCAAAAAGCTTATCCACCATGATCAAGTGGGCTTCATCCCTGGGATGCAAGGCTGGTTCAACATTCACAAATCAATAAACGTATTCCAGCATATAAACAGAACCAGACAAGAACCACATGATTATCTCAATAGATGCAGAAAAGGCCTTTGACAAAATTCAACAGCCCTTCATGCTAAAAACGCTCAATAAATTCGGTATTGATGGAACGTATCTCAAAATAATAAGGGCTATTTATGACAAACCCACAGCCAATATCATACTGAATGGGCAAAAACTGGAAGCATTCCCTTTGAAAACTGGCACAAGACAGGGATGCCCTCTCTCACCACTCCTATTCAACATAGTGTTGGAAGTTCTGGCTAGGGCAATCAGGCAAGAGAAAGAAATCAAGGGTATTCAGTTAGGAAAAGAAGAAGTCAAATTGTCCCTGTTTGCAGATGACATGATTCTATATTTAGAAAACCCCATCATCTCAGCCCAAAATCTCCTTAAGTTGATAAGCAACTTCAGCAAAGTCTCAGGATACAAAATCAATGTGCAAAAATCACAAGCATTCTTATACACCAGTAACAGACAAACAGAGAGCCAAATCATGAATGAACTCCCATTCACAATAGCTTCAAAGAGAATAAAATACCTAGGAATCCAACTTACAAGGGATGTAAAGGACCTGTTCAAGGAGAGCTACAAACCACTGCTCAGTGAAATAAAAGAGGATACAAACAAATGGAAGAACATACCATGCTCATGGATAGGAAGAATCAATATTGTGAAAATGGCCATACTGCCCAAGGTAATTTATAGATTCAGTGCCATCCCCATTAAGCTACCAATGACTTTCTTCACAGAATTGGAAAAAACTGCTTTAAAGTTCATATGGAACCAAAAAAGAGCCCGCATTGCCAAGACAATCCTAAGCCAAAAGAGCAAAGCTGGAGGCATCATGCTACCTGACTTCAAACTATACTACAAGGCTATAGTAACCAAAACAGCATGGTACTGGTACCAAAACAGAGATATAGACTAACGGAACAGAACAGAGCCCTCAAAAATAATACCACATCTACAGCCATCTGATCTTTGACAAACCTGACAAAAACAAGAAATGGGGAAAGGATTCCCTATTTAATAAATGGAGCTGGGAAAATTGGCTAGCCATAAGTAGAAAGCTGAAACTGGATCCTTTCCTTACTCCTTATATGAAAATTCATTCAAGATGGATCAGAGACTTAAATGTTAGACCCAAAACCATAAAAACCCTAGAAGAAAACCTAGGTAATACCATTCAGGACATAGGCATGGGCAAGGACTTCATGTCTAAAACACCAAAAGCAATGGCAACAAAAGCCAAAATTGACAAATGGGATCTAATTAAACTAAAGAGCTTCAGCACAGCAAAAGAAACTACCATCAGAGTGAACAGGCAACCTACAGAATGGGAGAAAATTTTGCAATCTACTTATCTGACAAAGGGCTAATATCCAGAACCTATAAATAACTCAATCAAATTTACAAGAAAAAAACAAACAACCCCATCAAACAGTGGGCAAAGGATATGAACAGACATTTCTCAAAAGAAGACATTCATACAGCCAACAGACATGTGAAAAAATGCTTATCATCACTTGCCATCAGAGAAATGTAAATCAGAACCACAATGAGATACCATCTCACACCAGTTAGAATGGCAATCATTAAAAACCAGGAAACAACAGGTGCTGGAGAGGATGTGGAGAAATAGGAACACTTTTACACTGTTGGTGGGACTGTAAACTAGTTCAACCATTGTGGAAAACAGTGTGGCGATTCCTCAAGGATCTAGAACTAGAAATACCATTCGACCCAGCCATCCCATTACTGGGTACATACCCAAAGGATTATAAATCATGCTGCTATAAAGACACATGCACACGTATGTTTATTGCGGCACTATTCACAATAGCAAAGACTTGGAATCAACCCAAATGTCCATCAGTGACAGACTGGATTAAGAAAATGTGACACATATACACCATGGAATACAATGCAGCCATAAAAAAGGATGAGTTCATGTCCTTTGTAGGGACATGGATGCGGCTGGAAGTCATCATTCTCAGCAAACTATCACAAGAACAGAAAACCAAATACCACATGTTCTTACTCATAGGTGGGAACTGAACAATGAGAACACTTGGACACAGGAAGGGGAACATCACACACCGGGTCCTATTGTGGGGTGGTGGGATGGGGGAGGGATAGCATTAGGAGATATACCTAATGTAAATGACGAGTTAATGGGTGCAGCACACCAACATGGCACATGTATACATATGTAAAAAACCTGCAAGTTGTGCACATGTACCCTAGAACTTAAAGTATAATAATAATAAAAAAAGATGCTTGGAAAATATGTCACCTGGGCTCCCGTTGTGGGGGTTGTGGCTGTTTGGGGCCACCTGTCACTTGTCACTGGCTTATCAGGGCTGCCCTTGTTGGGTTCCTCTCACCATCACTCAGAACCATGGGGACTCTGTCCCTGACCTGGGCAGTCCTCTAACCCTCACCTCTCCCTCTCACTAGAGTGCTGTGTTGCGGGCAGATGCCTTTCTCTACACATTTATGGATCTTGCTATATCACCCACACACCTGACCTGAGTAGACCCTCAGGAAACTTCTGTGCAGTACATGGGAGAGGGAATTTTGACTTACAAGCCCCCAGGGCTAGGTCTTCCAAGCTTCTTGGCTCCTCAGGGGCACTTTGTGAAGGTGGGTTGTTTGGAGGCAGCTCACTTGTGTTGCTCACAGCCCTCTGTTGGGGTGTGCTGGCCTGTCATTTGTCTGAGGGTCCCTCAGAGTGAGTTTCTGGACCTGCAGATGGCCACAGGGACCTTCCTGCGATTGGTTTTCTGCAGATTAACTCAAAACACACCATGCTGGGCATCTAGCAATAGGTGTAGGCATAGGCTGCACAAGTTCCAGCCATTTACTTGCACAGTCTGCTTCAGAAACCTGGGCGTTAACTGTGGTTGTGAATTGAGAAGAGTTTTATCCTCCCTTAGGAATTCAACCCACAGCAGTTGCCACAGCACTGACATCTAAGGGTCAGGGCTGGTGAGCAAATGTGTGCCTTGTCACATGGCTTCAACCATGGAGCTGTGGGATCCAGGGGTACCAAGACATGAAGGCTTATGGTATAAATGAGGGTGCTGAGGCCCAGAGAGGGGCACAGACTTCTCCAGGGTCACACAGGCCATCAGGGTCAGGGGCAAGACGACCTGACAGTATAGGCAGATAGAGGGGTGCATGTGTTTTCTGTTGCTGGTGTAGCATTACCATAAGCTTAGTGGCTTGAGGACAGACACAGATTGTCTTGTGGTACTGGAGGTCAGAGATCTGAAGTATGTCTCACTGGTCTGCAATCAGGTGTCAGCAGGCTTCATTCCTTCTGGAACCTCTAGGGGAGAATCTGTTTCTTTGCCTTTTCCAGGTTTAATTGGCCACCTGAATTCCTTGGCTCCCTTCCTTCACCTTTGAAGCCAGTGATGTTGGTTGAATTCTGCTCAGGCCACCTTCTTTCTGCTTTTCCCCTTCCTTCTCCCTCTTCTGGTTTTGAAGACCTTTGTGATTACCTTGGACCCACCTGGTTGATCCAGGACACTTGCCACATCTCAAGGTCATTTGATCTGCAACCTTGATTTCATCTGCAATCTTAATCCCCCCATCCCCCCTTGCCATGTAAGCTAACACATTCAGGGGGTCTGGTATTAGGATGTGGACATAGTTGAGGGAGGGGATCATTATTACGCCTGCCACAGAGGGCACATACTTTTGTATGTTTGTTGGAGCATTGTACTTTTTTTTTTTTTTTGTCTCACTACAGTTTTTAAAATATTCATCTACTCTCTCGATCTCCCTTCTGACCACTCTCAAAAGATTTTTTTGTGTTTTCACATTTTCCAGGCATTTCCCCCATCTCACTGTCACATCTGTCTCTTTTTTATCTGGGCCTTGTGTGGAAAAGGCAACAGGAAATCCACAGCCATGCCATCCCCAGAAGTAGCAGGCTTAGGCGAGGGGAGGATGTCTGGCTTTGGGGCCTGCCGTGGCGGGTCCGTGGAGCTTAGGGTCGTCATTGATTTCATGAAATGGATTTTGTCCTGGAGAAACTGAATATCTTCCCAGAATACAACCTTGAAGTATGATGTAGTCCGTGGAATTGAAGTCTAATTTAGACTTTTAAAAAAGATTTTTAAATTGAACATTTTTATTTTTTATTTTATTTTATTTTTTTTTGAGACGGAGTCTCGCTTTGTCGCCCAGGCTGGAGTGTAGTGGCACCATCTCGGCTCACTGCAAGCTCTGCCTCCCGGGTTCACATCATTCTCCTGCCTCAGCCTCTGAGTAGCTGGGACTACAGGCACGCACCACCACGCCCGCTGATTTTTGGTGTTTTTAGTAGAGATGGGGTTTTACCATGTTAGTCAGGATGGTCTTGATCTCCTGACCTCGTGATTCACCCGTCTCGGCCTCCCAAAGTGCTGGGATTACAGGCGTGAGTCACCGCGCCCGGCGAGCATTTTTAAAAAGCAGAGTGGAATATATGTATCTTTAGAACTTGTTTAAATTCTTAACTTCATAGACTGTCAATGCTGGAAAGATCCTTAGAATCCAAGCCCTTTATTTGGCAGGCAGGGAAAATAGAGCCCCAGAGAACAGAAAGGAAATGACTCACTTGAGCTTTTGCAAGTGTAGCAAAGTTTTTTTCATGAGCTCTGTTTTCACTTTGTAGTTAATGTTTAAAGCTTTCTTTTTAAATAGCTATGCTCCTCCTGTATTCACTTAAAGCCTCCATCACAGATGTCACTAACCAACATATGATGTCTTGCTCTTCATGTTACAGATCCTTTGGTTTTGGGTAGACTTGATTTCAGACTCTTATGTTAATTCACAGGCATACTCATTTGTTCAGTTAATTTATTCAACAACTATTTAGCAAGGACCAGCAGTCTGTTTTTTTTTTTTTTTTAGTTTTTTTTTTTTGGAGACAGAATCTTGCTCTGTCACCCAGGCTGGAGTGCAGTGGCACAATCTCGGCTCACTGCAACCTCCACCTCCCAGGTTCAAGTGACTCTCCTGCCTCAGCCTCCCGAGTAGCTGGGATTACAGGCCACAGGCCACCATGCCCAGCTAATTTTTGCATTTTTAGTAGAGACAGGGTTTCACTATGTTAGCCAGGATGGTCTCGATCTCCTGACCTTGTGATCCGCCCGCCTTGGCCTCCCAAAGTGCTGGGATTACAGGCGTGAGCCACCGCGCCCGGCCCTAGGACCAGCAGTCTGTGAAAGAAGGCTTGTACTGGCTTCGAATGCTGATTTTTAGTGCCCCTTCTCAACTTTGCATTCAGTGACATCACATTGGTAGCTTGGAATTGGTCATGGTTAGAATATTTATACCATGGAGATTGGCAAATGCAGCACATCAAGGTCCCCATCCCTGGAGAGCCAGTTGTTAACATTTAGCAGCACACCACCTGCGATGGCCTACTGTGTGCCAGACCCACCAGCCAATCAGCTGTGAACAAAGCAGATTGAGTCCCTGCCCTCTTGGAACTTCCACTTCCAGTGAGACTAGGCAGCCCACAGTAACACCAAAACAAGGAAATGTATAATATATCTGAGGATTAGAAGTGCTAAGGGGAAAAATAAATCATGGAAGAGTGACAGGGAGCCCTGGGGACAGAGCTGCTATTTTATAAAGAGGTAGCCAGGAAAACCTGCCAGAAAGGGTTATATTTGAGAGGAGGCCAGAAGGGAGGCAGGGAACATGCACTTTGATCTCTCGGCGCAAATGCAGAGAGCAGTTGTGCACAGGCCCTTCAGTGGGAACATGTGAGTGATTGAGGCTGGAGCACATCGGGGAGAGAGGAAAAGAAGCAAGAGAGGAAGCAAGGGCTTGGTCTGTGGGGCCTGGAGGCTGCTGAATGCATTGGCTTTTACTCTGGATACTCCTGTATCTAGGAGATATGGGAGCCTTTGGAGGTCGAGCAGAGACATGCTGTGCTCTGTATTTTAATAAGATTCCTCTGGCTGCTGTGTTGAGAACAGATTCAAGTGTGGAAGGAGAAAGGCAAATGTGGAGGCAGGGAGACCAGTTAGGCAACTGCAGTAGTAGAAGAGAGCTGATGGTGGCTTGCATCAAGGAAGTGGCAGTGAAGGTGGTGAGACGTGGGCTAGATTATGTGTATGTATACATATATGCAGATGTATATCATGAGTCACTTACCAGCAGGGATACGTTCTGAGAAATGTGTTCTCAGAAGTGCATCCAGATCTGTGGGCCCCCGGAGGCACTGGAGAACCCGGGAGAATTTGGGGTGCACCTGTCTGACTCCTCGAGACTGCTGAAGTGGAAACATCATAGAGTATACTTCCACTGACCTAGATGGTGCAGTCTACTACACATCTAGGCTAAATGGCTTAGCCTATTGCTCCTAGTATACAAACCTGGACAGCATGTTGCTGTATTGAATGCTGTAGGCAATTGTAACATGATAGGAAGTATTTGTGTATCTAAACACATCTAAATTTAGAAAAGGTACAGTAACAATATGATATTATAATCTTATGGAACCACTGTCATAGATGTGGTCTGATATTGACCGAAACCACATATCTCATTGGGATTTGCCTATGGATCGGATGTGCTGTATTAGAGAAAGAAAGGAGGCAAGGATAACCGCAAACATTTTGCTGAACAGCTGTAAGATGGGGGTTGCCATTCCCTGAAATGAAGACTGTGGGAGAAGCAGGTTTAGGTCATGGTCATTGGGCCATAATTTATACCTCTGGTCTGCATGTTACTTTCTATCAGGCCAGTGGTGTTTCTTTGTGAACTGGCCCTCCTGTGGCCTTGGTTCAGGGATCATGTGCTTGGAGTCCACACATGTGAGCAGCGAGCTGTCCTATTACTGTTGTGCTGTGACCTTTCTCCTCTGGCACTGGGGTTTTTTTTGAAGCTGTTAAGAGGCTTCCACACCAGGACTATTACTAGAGCCCAAGTTAGTAGGATTGCTCACAGCTACTGTCTGAGGACAGTAAAAGCAAGTCTCCACCTTGCCTTTAATTCATGCACTTCTTTGTCCTGTGCTTGCAGGTTGCAGTCTGCCTTGACCTCCAGGCCTCTCTGGGCCTCTGTGCTCCTGTCTGTAAATGAAGGGGTTGGATGGGCTGCTCTGTAATGGCTCCCTGACTCTACCCTCTACACACGCCTAGACCAGACTTCCGACTTCTTTTGTAATCTCTGAATCACGTTGATTCAGTTGACGCCTAAGGCTCATCTTATGTAAATAATGAGCCTGTAAACTAGGGTCTCGTGACTTTGGAGTCCCTCCTAGACTATGGGCTCCTCTGAACTCCTGTGGGTGTATAGTAAATGGATATAGGACACAGCAGCCTGGAATCACTCCCAGCCTTGAGTGTGAACATCTGTCATTGGAGGCCTGTTCCAGGCTGTTCCTGGCTACAGCATTTAGAGATGAAGGCAGGCTGACCAGGGCAAGGTTAAATTCCACCATCCCTAACCCCTTTGCCTATTACTTGTTGAATGGTTTCTCAGGTTAGGTTCCTAAGAACAATGGTTCTTAAACTGTGATCCCTGGACCGGCAGCATCTGCATCATCTGGGAACTTGTTAGAAACAACTTGTCTGACCCACTGAGTCAGAAGTTTGGTGGTGTCCTGGGTTTTAAGCTTTTTAGGTGATGTCATGCATGTCAAGCTTTAGGAAGCAATGCCCTAGGGGCCAAGCCTGTTAGATTCCGGTACATGTAATTTATTGGGGACATGCTGTCAGGAGGAAGTGGGGTGAGGAAAGTGGAACTGGGCAGGGGAACAAGCTCAGCAAAGGTGTTAGGGCTAAGGGCTCAGGCTGATCTCCTGGGGAGACGTGGAGCATGAATTGACTCAGAGTTAGTCCCATGTTTAAGCAAGGGAGTGGGCTTTTTGTGCCCCTCTGTTAGTCATTGGCTATGGGCTGCCCATCCTGGAGTGGGGCGGGCAGTGTGCAACCTCCTAGATGAGTTTGGCAAAGGACAATTCTCCAGAAAAGGATGCAACTATGAGCCCTTAGCAGCTGACATTGACAGCAGCTGGGAAGTATGTACCTGTCCGAGGCATCTGGGCAGGACACCTGTGGCCTCCATGTTGGTTCTCCATGGCTCCTTCTACACTCACCCAACCCCTGGGTATTACAGTAAAGATAAACTGCAAAGCCTGTCCCTGGATAGCACCTTAGGTGCATTGGATGCCCTGGTGAGGTGGGCCAAGCCAGAATCTTTTACAGGTTAGGATACAGACTCCAGAAGGGGAGACTGAAACGAAACTGTTTCCAGGCTCAGAAAGCCTTTCCCGTCATGACATCTGCAGCCCTCTGCAAGAGCATTGTTTCAACCCATTACTGGCTTTATGGCTGGGTTACATCCTCTTGTCTTAGTGAGGTGAGAGGTGTCATAGCCCAGGTGGCACTGGGGATGCTAGTGCATGATATGGTTCCCTGCCTCCAGAAGCCCAGGGTGCACCGGGATGCCCTGTGTAATTGGGTGCTAAACTGTGACCCTCACAAAGGAGTGGAAGTTCAGGGAGTAGTTAAGGGACGCTATTGAGGGGGCAGGAGGGCCCTAGGCTTGAAGAGGTAGTGTTTAATGTAAAAGACTTCCTGGTGAACCAGTAACATTGGAGAAGGAATGGCTGTACTTCTAATTCACAGATCCAGGGCAGATTAACCTGCCTTGTTCTGCTGTGGATCTCTGCAGCCTTGATATAGCCAAGGCCCCAAAGTCTCAGTGTTTCTGCCTTTGTGTCGAAACACTCTGACACTGGGGATGCCTGGCAGTTTTTCAGGTTTTGCAGAAGAATGGACAGTAGATGGCAGCAGATCTTCATCAATCCTCCCAACCCCAGCTACTTAGTCTCGTTGCCCTTGTTGCATAATTTAATTCAGCGGACACTCACCAGGCCCCTACCAGACCTTTCTTAAGCAGTCCAGAGGGAGAGAGACAAGTGCATCCCAAACTCTCCCAGGTCCTCTAGTGCCTCTGGAGGCCTCCAGATCTGGAGCAAAAGCCACAGGCACACAGATGCCTGTCTGTGTCCAGAGGGGGACTGAATTGTGCCAGCCGGGACTTGGAGGAGGCTTCACAGAGGATGTGGCATTTGCAGTTCATTGACTGTTCCCTGCTTCTGAGCATCTCGACTCTGAAAACATCTGCACCTCATGGGATGAGTAATGGGGAGAATTTTCATTTTAATTTGTCTTTATGCATTATTTGGACTTCACATGAGACTATTAAGGTTCAACATCTGACTCTTGAGAGACACAATACCTAGTTCCTTTCCAGCATGCCAGTCATCCTGTGTGGATAGTGGCCGGCTTGGGCTCTTGCACTGGTTCAGCTTGACCTTCTTAACCTGTTCTGGGGATCTCTCTTCTGTGATGGATACAGCTGTCTTCCACGCCTACCATTGATGCCCGATGCTCAGCCACTTCTCCCCACTTCTCAGCCTGTTGATCACATTCTACCCTATACATGTGCCTTCAGTCCACAGTGGAATACCATTTCTCTCTTCTTCTGATTGCTGGCCTCCTGAAAGTAGGCACAGGAGATTAAACATGAGAAACAGCGCCAGTACATATTACAGGCCACTCTGAGCCCTCCAAAAATGGGGTTGATGACCCCGAAACCCTGTGTGTTTATTATAACCCCAAGGTACCTTCAGTTCCATGGTTTCCAAGTCTCTGACCTGATGCACCTGTCAGAAGAAAGAGATTTCCCTTGACTCAGATTTCCTTTGAGATCCAGAAAGTGCGGCTAAAGAAGTGAGAGAGGGGACACACATCTCCCTGGAAGGGAAGATGAGTGATCTTGTATTGTCCATCTGTGGACATCAGCGTGGCAGCTCTGAGATCCCCCTTGGACCACACCTGGGCCCTTGCCAGCTCCATCCTAGGTTCTGAGTCCTGGGATGCAGGCTGGGAAGATATTCCATGCAGGAGAAGTCGTAACTGTTAGATGGAAGGAAGCTGTTGAGGCTCTGAGACAATATTTGGGAGATGAGTATGAGAGAGCACGAGTGGTATTATGGAGAGTCTTTCCTGTATTCCTTTTTTTCTCACTCCAAGATGCTTTTGTGCTGCTTTGTTAGCTATGTTCCAGCAGTTCCTGGCTACCAGAACCCCAAATAAAGGCCCACGTAGAGGTTAATAGGACCAGGACAAGGCTGAGTGAGGTGAAGCATCTAGGATGCAAAATGTAAGGAGCTACTCATTCTCACAGTTGTTCAGCTGCAAGCTGGATGCCTGCATGAACCTGAGAGGGAGGGTCTGTTTAAATTTTGCACCTTAGGCTTCTTGATTATCTCACCCTAATCCTATCCTGGTTAGCAGAGTCTGGCTGCTTTCTTTTGTTCCCTCAGTATCTTGGACAACCCTCAGTATAGAAAAATGATTTGATAACTCATATTTATATTCATGAACTTTTTGAGGCCTGGAATGGGGCCTTATTTCTCTGTCTTTACTCGGCCATGTCTCTGGACCTGGCAATAATAAGTGCCAAGCAAATGAGAGAGTGCACTTAGCAAGGAGAATGGAAGGGAAAGTAATGCTAATCTGTCTGGGATAGTATCATGAAACTTAAAAGTGATAAATCTTTCATATAATTGGAACAGTTTGAACTTTAGTTTGCCTGTTGGCATTCATTAATTTACTCAGTAATTTTTTGTTCGTACAAAACTAATTACATGACCACCCGATCACCCAACCATCTATCTAGCCAACCAAACAACTAATCAGCCATCTGACCACCCAACCAACCATCCATCCCAACCAACCAACAAAACCAACCAACCCAACCAACCATCCGACCATCCATTCATCCAACAAACCATCCCACCCACCCACCCACCCAATGCACCCAACCAACCAACCTAACCAACCCAGCCAACCAACCATCCAGTCCACCAGCCAACTATCCAAACATCCATCCATACAACCAACCAACCAACCCACCCAACCAAACCAACCAACCATCCATCATCCATTCATCCAACAAACCATCCCATCCATCCACCCAACCCACCCAACCAACCAACCTAACCAACCCAGCCAGCCAACCATCCAGTCAACCAGCCACCTATCCAAACATCCATCCATCCAACCCACCAACCAACCCACCCACCCAACCAAACCAACAAACTCACTGTCCCAACTGTGATGCCCCATCTTTAAGTCATCTTGAATGTTGCCTTCTTTAGGAAGCCTTTCCTGAGCTCTTCACTGTACCTATACTTGGACATGATCTGTTTCTCAGACCTCTCATGGCACATGTCACGCTGGAGAGTTGACAGGCTACTTTGTTCCTCCTGCTGGACTGTCAGCTGCCTGAGTATAGAGGTGACTTGTCTGTGTCTCTACCTTTTTCAGTTTTGCTCGGAATTATTCCAATAAATAAGAATTGAGATGGATTCTTGACTTTGCTTGGAATTTGGGAGGGGAGAATGAAGTGTGAGGTCTTTCCTTAACTCAAGAGGTTCATAGAAGAGCAGAATTAGTGACTTAGCACACAGAAAAAGTCAACTAAAAATAGCAGGCAGATCTGTTGCAGGGTCAGATAGATGGTGCTAATTGAGATGCCACAGGAGCTTAGAGGAGAGGGAGGGAGTTTTCTGGATGAAGCAGGGCTGAGCTGAGCCTGAAGGCTGAATGGGTTTGAATAGCGCAGTTTTGTGTGGCAGGGGGCAGTCTTATTCTTCAGGCCTTATTGCTGTGCCTGGAACATATTCATCAGTCTTCTCTGCCTTGCTCTAAGCCTGAGGTTTTTTTGGGGGTAAGGGGAAAGTTTGCTGGTATCCCCGTGGTCTCATTCCTAAAGACTGAAGCAGCTCTCTTGTTCTTCCCCAGACTATTTTTCTACAGCCTGCATTGGGTTCTGCTGCATTTGCAGACATTTTTGGATAATGTACACTTATGGTGGGTCATGGAGAAAGGACCTAAACTCATAGCTCCTCCTAAGGATCATGGCATTTGTTTAGGGAAAAGATGGGTATCCTTGTTCCTACCCTGTGATAGGCTGGATGCCTTGGGGCCTGACATAGAGAGAGCCAAAGTCTTTCCCTTACCAAATCCCATTAAGTCCTGCTGGAGTACTGGGTGGATGCCTTCCCTCATGACTCTTGGGCTGGTTTTCTCAAATGGTGGCTGAGGGCTGGATTTCTGCTGTGACTGTCAGAGCTGGTGTCTCCATTTTGGAAAGATGGCCTCTGATGCTGAGTTCTGTTAAGGGCATATTGGGCAGAGTTCCTCAAATCACAAAAATGACCTGCCAGGGCAGCTTCCCGTATGACTAGATTCTGTGTATGTGCCTCATTCCAGAAAATTCTACTTTGTTTTCTCTACTCATTCCACAAGAAGTTAGTAAAGCCATGGGATTTCTTTCATTTCCTGTTGAGGCCAGTTTTATGGTCGTAGGTCCGTCAGAAGTGGGGCCTTTTCCCAATAAAGTAAACAGTTTTTGATCTCAATCTAAATACTTGGTATTTAATTTTATTGAACAAAGCATTTGTAGAGTGCCTCTTGCTTGTTGGAATGGTGTTGGGGAGAGAGATGCTGAAGATGAGGTTCCTGCTCCCAAAAGGCTGAGACATTCTGACAAATATGTACTACAGGATTGAGAAAAAGATGAGTGTGATAAGGGATCTGGCAGAGTGCCACAGAGATGGAGTCTGGATAGTTTTAGGAATAATTATGCTGTCGATGTCTGTTGAGTCCTGTCTATCTGACAGGCCCTGTTATAGGAGCTTTGGACTTATTACTTCATTTAATCGTGACAGCAACTTTGCATATTTACAGGTGGGGAAACTGAGGCACAAAATGACCAAGCAGTCTGAGTTCATACAGGTTTTCTGGCTCTTGGGGCGTTAGTCTTAACCATTATCCTAGGCCCTGACCTGGGGGAAGAGGACTGTTGAGAACTGGCATTAGCAAGGATGTAGAGGACAGGTCTGGCAGTTGAGAGAGAGGAAGAATCCCAAGCCAAGGGGATGCTGTGAGCAAAGAGGTGGGCAAGTTGGTGTAGCTGGAGCCCAGGGGATGTGTGAGTGGTAGGAAGAGGGTGGACTGCAGGCCCGACAGGTGCCCCAAGAGCCAGACCTTCTCCTCTAGGCAATAGAGAGGGATAGAAAGTTCTCTTGTGTTTTGGGTTCTGTTGTTTTTTAACCAGGAAGATGTACCGCAAGGTGAGTCTAGGGGTGCAGCAGGTCTGAGCAAGGTGACTGGCAGCAGGGCCCCAGCTGGGAAGGCAAGTAGGCTCTGGCCTAGATGTGCCAGAGGGGTGAGGAGCCAGGGAGCGGAGGAGGAGAATCCAGAGGACGAGGCAGTCAAGGAGGACTGTGGGCCTGGAGGAAGGGGAGGCTGGGCAGGCAGTTAGCAGGAGTAGGGGCACCTGAAGGGGAGGTGCTGGTTGAGTCAGGAAGAAGATGAGTTGTTTCTGGATATGTCCAGTGGAGCTTTTGTTTCCACAGTCAAGAGTGGGGCAGAAACGCAGGTCCCAGGGAATGTTGGGAGGAGCTGGCATGGGCTGAAAGCTGAATTCCTTGGAGGGTGGATATTGCCAAGGTCAGTATCCTGCAGTGGAGACCACATGCTTGGTGTGGCCAGGGCAAGAAAAGACAGTGGTCAGAGCAGAGCCCCCCCCAAGGCGAGGGAAGAGCCAGTGTCTGGGAGGCAGGAGGTTGCAGCTTCAGACCCTTAGGAGAGGTGGGGAGGTCACTGGGCCTGGTGATGGCGGTTCCCAGGTAGCTTTGGAGAGAGCACCTTTAGCAGAGTGCTCGGGGGCAGAAAATCAACTGTAGCGTGTTGAGGAATGGGAGGAGATGAGGATACATGTGGAGAGCCTTTGTGAAAGAAGTTTAGAGATGAAGGGTACACAGGGATAGGGTGGCGGCTCAAGAAAGAGGAAGGTTAAGGAATAGGGCCCTTTACTCAGGACAAGAGAGATGCGCGCACGTTTGCGAACCATGTTTGCACCAGCAGCAGAGACAAGAAATTCATCATTCACAGAGCCCAAGGAGACAGGGTGCACGTGCTCGGGTGGGGCCCAGAAGGGGACAATACCAGAGTCATTTTCTGCTACGCTCAGTAATGATAATTGATGTCTGTGATTATGGGCCCAGGGCATTACAAGTCCCGAAGTGCCTTTTAAATCTCTAGTGAAAGAGTCAATTCTACTCAGCAGAGTTGTTGAGTTACTTGAAATTTATTCCAATTAAACAAAGCTTTGTTAAGTCAAGTTATTGAGATCTCCTATTTGGGAAACATTGCATTGTATTGTATTCTGAGACTTTGAAACTTGGCTCGCCATCTTTCACATATTTAGTAACTCTTGGCACGGTGAGGTTGAAAGGGCCTCGCTTTAGAATTGAACAGATTTGGGTGCAAATCCTAGCTACGCCGTATACTAACAGGGCAAAGGCAAAAATTTTTTTTAGCCTCTTTTAACTTTTTTAAGATTGTCATAAGGAATAAGTAAAATAAAATATATAAAATATTTGGCCCACAATGGTTATTTTAGTAAATATTAGCTTCCCCCGACCCCAGCTATTTGGTTAGTCAAAACACCCATTTAAAAACAATAGATGGATATATTCCTGGATAGACGGGGATTTTGTGAGAAGGATGGAAAGTGAGGTTGGAGTCAGATTATGGAAGATTGTGATGGTCAAAAGAGAAATGTTCAGGTTAGTTGTGAGAGCCAGGGCCAAGGGCTCCTGTGCCTTTGTGCATGTCTTTCCCCTGGGATCAGACATATAGTAGGCTCTTGGAAACGTTTGTGGATTGAATGAATTTGCCTGCCTTGAGGCATTTCCTTCTTTTTTAATTGAAGGCTAGGGGAAGGTGGGTCCATTTGAAAGCTCTGGAGGGTGAGGTCGATGTGTCCTCCTACCCTCTTCTCTTCCAGAAGGTTTTCCCAGGCCAGGCCTGGACAATGGGCTGGCACAGTTGGCTCCGCTTGCCTAGGCCCATGTGACTGTGGTCCTCCATGTCACTGCATCTGCCTTGAGCCCAGGGTTTCACTCAATTGTGTGAAGGGTCAAGGTGCATGGAAAGTCTAAGGGAGGACAATGGCATTTCTATAATCGATGTTGCTTCCTTTGGTCCCAGTGTCACTTTGTTTAGCCTTTCTTCTTTAAATAAAATTTCGTTTGAATGAGAAGAAAAGGAAATCATGTAAACTAAAAAAGTCCCAGATGGAAACCAAGACCAAGTACTTTGCCACCATCTGAGGATTAGAGACTGTTCGGCAAGGCTGAGAGCCACATCCATTATTTCATATCCACCTCCTCATGGAGCAATGGCACACTGAATGGCCATTTTCCAGAAGCTGCTATATGGAGGGCAAATGATCTTATAAGGGCATTTTGGCAGGTGTCTAGGAGTCAACCCCTGGAGCTGCCAAAGAAACCCATCCACACACAGAATTCTCCCACCCATAGTCTCCCTCTGCCCCTGCTCAGCTCCCTAACAAATCTCAAGTCTCTTTCTAGCCCTGACATGAAAGATCAGATGTCTTTAAAATTCAACTTACTCCTAGGAGTATATTAAGAGAAGTTGAAAGCATCCATTTTAGATCAAAAACAAAAGGAGGTCTAGTCTAAGGGAGGAGACCACCCCTCATATTGTCTTATGCCCAATTTCTGCCTCCAAAGAAAGAAGAAGTAAAAACTAAAAGGCAGAAATGAAATCCACAAGCAGACAGCCCGGCACCACACCCTGGGCCTGGTAGTTAAAGATCAACCCCTGACCTAATTGGTTATGTTATCTATAGATGACAGGCATTGTATAGAAAAGCACTGTGAAAATCCCTGTCCTGTTCTGTTCTGTTCTAATTACCGGTGCATGCAGCCCCCAGTCACATACCCCCTGCTTGCTCAGTCGATCACCCTGCTTGCTTAATCGATCACGACCCTCTTACGTGGACCCCCTTAGACTTGTGAGCCCTTAAAAGGGACAGGAATTGCTCATGCAGGGAGCTCAGTTGTTGGAGATGTGTTTCTTGCTGAAGCTCCCGGCTGAATAAAGCCCTTCCTTCTTTAACTTGGTGTCTGAGGGGTTTTGTCTGCGGCTTGTCTTGCTACAGGTTCATTTAATGTTTAGTAAAGACATTACTACTGATTTATTATTCTTCTTTTTAAAGAAAATAACTACAAAAGTGCACGCGCACCAGATGCAAGAATCTGGGAGAACTTAGACAAGGATCCTGGTTTTAAACAGTGTTGTCATACAAACAAACTCCATACGGATTTGGCAGGAGAGCGTCCTTATTCTAAGGAGATGCAGGCTGAAATATTTAGGGATGGTGTGTCATGATGTCCACAGCTGGCTTTCAAATCGTTCAGCAAAAAGAAAAATAATGTGTGTGTGTTTGTGGGTGTGTATGTATGTATGCATAGAGAGAGGGAGAAAACAAGTAAGGCATATGTCAACAATTTGTCACCATAAGTGAAGAGTATATGCTGGTGTGTGTTTTATTTTTCATTCAGTTTCCCTGTTAGTCTAAGATTTTTCAAAATAAAAAAAGAGAATAAAAAAACACATGGACTAGATAGGAAAAACGAATCGTTAATAGGATCTATCTCTTATCTCTGAGTAATGATCATAAAGAAGTGTAACCAGGTTTGTTATTCACTGCTGGAATCTGGGTAAGGTGATGGTATAAAACCCAAGGCTAGCCCAAGACACACTGAGGGAGCACCTCAACACAGCTGATGAATTTTTGTTACATGGGCATCCGCAAGCTCTTGTACTCCAAGGAATCAGTGGTTACAGAAACAACAGCTCGCACGTATTTTCCGGGTGCATAGAAAACAGGATTTTTCAAGTAGGTCTGCTGGGCCCTGGGAAGCTGGTTCCCACCCTCCTTTTCCAGACCTATCTTACGCCCTCTAACCAGCTAGGGCTGGAATCCTCACCCAGCCTTCTGGTTGTTTTCTCAAAACTTCTGGACCTTTGATTCCACTCCCACCGTGAGGCTCAACATGACATTTCCAACAGTAGACTGCCCAGAATGGGTCCAGCTGCTTCCGATGGTTTTCCATTTGTTCTGGAAAAAGCTCCAGATACCTTTGGTCAGAGCTCTTCCCGGCGTCTGCCTTGCTGCGGCCATTTCTCGCCCACACCATCTGGAAGGGGCTGCCGTCTGTAGGTCCCTGCACATCTGTCCCACTGGGGAGGGAGACGATGGTGCGAGAGTGCAGCTTGGAGAACCAAGGACTTGGGATTTTGGAGGGGGTACTTTCAGCCTCATGCCTGCGTTAGATTCGGATCCTTAAAAAACCAGAGAACCAGAGCCCTGCCAGAGGGCTTCATTCCGCCTCTGTGGAAGTTTCATTGTAAGGAGAAAAGGGATTGTGGTACTCCGATTTTTTCTTTTCTACTTCTACAAACTCATGTGAATTATTGTTACCTTTTAAGGATCTGGGAGGGAAACTTGCCCTGTGTTAAAGTGTTCAATCCCCAGGTCCTGAATTCTGTGTGAGGTGGGCCTTGTGCTCCCGCGCTGTGGGGTTCGTGGAAAGTTTCAGTACAGACTTTCCACCCTTGAGTGGCTGGATTCTCAGCCACATCCAGCCACTCAGTGAATGCCCTCACCTGCTGGGCTTTCCACTCACAGCCACCTGTGCTGAATAGCTGAGGAACCTCAGCAGAGGCAGGAGGCAGTAACCCCAGAATGGGGGCAGGGAGGAATGGGACCCATGGTTTGCTACCCAAGCACCCTCACAGCCCATTTCCAGGGAAGATGACTGACTGTCAGGAGAGGCACAACGGGCTGGCAGGCCGGCTCAGGGACACAGCTAATTTTAGCCCAGGGTGTACTTGTCCGAATTGGGGCTGGCTCCCTCATGGAAATTCCACAGCTCTCTGGTTTTATGTGTATGAGTGGTGTAATGCTCAAAATTTGCAAAGTTAACTTGGGTTTAAAGCAACGTGTTTCTTTCTCCTTCTTCTAAAAATGCCCAGAAAATAGTCATTTCTCTGTGCTTTGGGAGTAGGTCAAAATTTCCTGGAGGTTCTTTTTTCATGATGGGGCAGTGTGGGGTGGAAGGAAGCATAGCTCTAGGAAACAGTCTTGACTTGATCTTGCTCTAGCCAAACCAGGGGAGGACAGAGAATCACAGTCTCTGTGCCCAAGGAGACCTTTGGGTCATCCATTTGGTGCAGTCAGTAAAATAAATTATTTTTAAAAATACTGGAGGACCAGCCTCAGGTTCAGAGGCAGAGCCAGACATTGTGGTCCTGAAACTTACACAATCTGAGTGACCTCTTTAAGGGAAAGAATATGAAAGTATTTAATTTTCACAAATTTTCCAAAAAGACAAGACTGTGTGAACACACATTTCTAAGGTCTCTTAGAAAGAAAAGTCCCTGAAGCGTAAGCTTCGTTAGCTTCATGGTAAATCAAATGCTCTTCGGGTTGTTATTATTATTATTTTTTTCTGGCCAAGTAAGGACATTAAAACGATTTCATAAAATTTCACAATCTTATTTCAAGATTATGTCAACCTTTAAAATGAACAAATTAAGCTTAGCAAAACATTTCGCTGCATTGTTTTTTATTTTTCTCATGTCACCACGGACCTGTGTGTCTTGGACAGTTGGTAATTTTCCAAGCTTCAGTGTCTTCATTTGTAAAAAATAGGGCTAAAAAGTTCTTATGCTGCTTTCTACACAGGACTTCTATGAGAATTAAATTTTAAAACGTGCTTAGCAAGTGCCAGGAAAAGTAGAAGGTGCTGCTTAGATGAGCAATTATTATTGAAGGGCAAAGCTATAGAACATTTAGTGTCCTTACAAGGTCACAGAAAAGGTAAATCAAAGCCCAGGGAAGGTAAATATTTGCCCAAGGTCACTTGGAGAAAGGCATGAGCTCCAAAAATAAGTGTTATTTAAAGGTAAGCCTCTTCATCTTTTTAAAAGTAAATGAGGCCGGGTGCGGTGGCTCAAGCCTGTAATCCAGCACTTTGGGAGGCCGAGACGGGCGGATCACAAGGTCAGGAGATCGAGACCATCCTGGCTAACACGGTGAAACCCCGTCTCTACTAAAAAATACAAAAAAACTAGCCGGGCGAGATGGCGGGCGCCTGTAGTCCCAGCTACTTGGAGGCTGAGGCAGGAGAATGGCGTGAACCCGGGAGGCGGAGCTTGCAGTGAGCTGAGATCTGGCCACTGCACTCCAGCCTGGGCGACAGAGCGAGACTCCGTCTCAAAAAAAAAAAAAACAAAAAAAAAAAGTAAATGAACCCAAATTTCTTTCTTTTCAAATGGCTATGAGGTCAACCTTGGACCCAGTCAGAGCTGTTTCGAACATGCGGCTCACAGCTCTTATATAAATGCTTATGTAGGGGAATGCCTTATAAGTTTGAAAGGAAAATGCTTCATCCTAGAAGTTGTTTTAAACCATGCTTTGACATATTTAACCAAACAGAGCCTAAGTGGGTTTAGTGTTTTGTGGGACTCAGCCTCTCTCGTGGGTGCAGCTTACTTCCCTGACACGTTGGTTGGCCTTTATTAGGACAGTCTTGGGCAGGATTGGTGCCCCAGAGTGGCTTCTCCTAGCAGCTAAGTAAACATCTCCACACAGCTTTTCAATCTACTGTGGAAATTGGCAGCCACTCCGTCAGGCAGCCTGTCAGAACCTTCCTTTTGTCATGCCAAGGATGACTTTAGACCTCCCTGGGACAAGGCCAAGGCTGTAGAGGCAATCCTTTCCATCCTGGGCTCTCACACCATCCTTGGGAGGCAGCCCCAGGGACCTCTGGGGAGGGAGGCTGGGCTGCCAGGGATCCCTAATCAGAGGCAGCCTTAGTGGCCCTGCCCACTGGGTGTGCAGCCTGCGGCCCACTTACACCTGGGACACCTCATGCCAGGCACCCCATCACATCTCCAGCACTGGCCTTGGTCACTGGGCTCATCCAGCATCTCGTGATGGGTGGGCTTGGTCAAGTCCAGCAGCCACGGGCTAGTGTGCAGAGGGGTGGAGGTGAGACCAAGATGAAGGGAGATCATAGTCTAGCAACATTTTGCTTGGTGAACTGCATACCTCAGGCCAGACTGGTTATTCAGTGAATTTGAGTGTGTTCCAGAGACATGCTTCATAGAGATCACTTTTCCTTCAAGAAGGTATTTTTCTCTCCCTGGGGTAACGTCATGTCTACCCACCGTTTCACTGCCTGTTGAGCAACTCCTGCCTCTTGCACCAGTCACCTTTTGGAGCTGACTTCAGCTGTGCCCAGGAAACTTCAGCCTGAGAGAAGAGCAGGGAGGTATGAACTGGGAGGGCCACAAAGTCCTGCTGGTATGTGTCTCCCCAAGGGAAGAGCAATCTGTCCTAATGCATTTTGGGTCTTAAGAAAATGAAGGCGGTGCCTCAAATATCCAGCATGGGATAGATTAAAATAAACCAAGATGAGAGTCAGGAGCCTAAAACTCTATTTCTGCCTACTAACCAGGGGCCCTGGGAAAGCTCTGTCCTTGACTCCACCTCCAGCAGGGCTGCAGGATTAGATTAGATGGTCTAGATTAGCCTTTTCAGCCCTTCCAGCTGGATGAGCTATATCTAGGTGATCTCTGAGTACTCCTCAGCTTCCAGAGGGAGCAATCATTGAATACCAATTGCGTGCCAGGGTCTTGTATGAGAAATTGGAAGATTAGGGAAATAATATGAGGGAAGGTCACATTTCTTTACACTTTTGTTTTGCAAACTGTATGCCCTTGAAGAAAACTTCTGAGTCTGAGACTGTGATAAATTTCTTCTCCATTCCTGGAATGTTCCAGAATCCAGCCTGACTCAAGGAACAGAGATACAGGAAGGAGAAATGTTGGAACTGATTTCAGATCTTGCTCTGGCTCTGCATACTTCTTGTCAAGGACGTGTGCCAAGGACTGTTGGGAGGGACACGTACGGAAAGAGAGTTTAGCTGAGAAACCATCACCCCAACAAAACAATGGCTTAGGAGGCTGGAGTACCGCACGTGTTCTCTCCAGCCAGACAGCCTGGGCCCAATGGCTTTTCCAGGAGGATGCGGGGCCATCCATTTCTCCCTCCCTCCTACCCGGGCCCCCCCGCCCCGCTCTGCCTCCCAAATCTGTCCTCACTGGGCGATCTCTATCTTTGTCCACCTTTGTCATCATGGACCCAGATGAGAGAGACTTGGGTATGCAGCTCAGTTCCCAATTAAGGGTTTCACTGGTTTCAGGAAGATAATTTATTTGAGTTGAATTGTTAAGGCAGATTGTTTTCACAGGATTCCAAGCAGAGAGCTTTTCTCACAGGAAATGTCAGACCAGCAATTCTAGTCAGGTTTTCCACATCCTTAAGAGGAAAGAAAAGACAGAGAGAAAAAAATATTCCTTTTATATGTTGTAGGTGAACCATTTGAGAACTGGCAACTGCCGGGTATAAACTTAAGATCTGTTAAAGTTGCTATTCGTTGTGATGGTTAGTGCACACGATGACTTCTCGATAACCCAACCCTTCGTGAGACCTCATGTTCTTTATGGCTTAATTTGAAAAACGCCTGTGAATATCCAGTGACCAAGGGAGGTGGAGGAAGCCCCTCCAGAGGCTCAGAGTCCCGCTGAGCTCCCAGGAGGTGAAGCCACTGAAGAATTCCCATCCTCTCCTTGGACCTTGTTTTCCTTGTCTGTAACACCAAAGGTCATGCCAGGTGACATCTAAGTGCCATCCAGCTCTAACCACAATTCTGTACTCCGCCTATACCTAAAGGAGCTTGGCTGAGGAGCTACAGGAAACCAAAGAAAAAAGGAGAACAGGAAAGTGAAAGGAAAAAACTTTTCTTCCATGGAGAACTTGGGTTTGTCCTTTTTTTTTTTTTTTTGCATTCTACATTTAAAAAAACTTTTTTAAAAAAGTCTTTTTATATCAACTTGCCCTCAGGGATCTGACTCACAAAAGCTTACTGCTTCTCCAGCAGTTCAGTCATTCACGAGAGCTGTTGAAGTGATAGGGGCTATGCAGAGTCACTGATGGAAAAGCCAGGAAGGAGTGCAGCACCGCTGTCCCTGGTGGGCACCTCCAGTGTTTGCTGTGTACATACATGGCCAAGAAGTGCTTGCAGGTGGGGAGGGGCTGGGTCTGAAGAGCAGAAGCCCAGGTTCCCGAAGTGTTGTGGTTCTTATAGCCCCTCAAAGACAACTCCAGCAAAAGGGAGGTTGAGACTAGAGGCAATGCATCTGTTGACAGGTGATGCCAGTCTTACCTATCATGTGCGTGTCCATCCAGTTCTTCTATGTCTGCCCATGTCTGAATAACTCTCTCCTTAATTATAATCTAACTGTCTTGTTCATTGCACAATGATGTTCTGTTTCACGTGGGGGAGTGGTAGGAGTGCTGAATTTGTAGTCAGGAAACCTGGACTCTGGTCCTGGGGTTTTCAGTTTCACTCGCCTTGTTGCATGGCCTCCAGTATGTATATCACCAGCATATTGGGTATGTGTGGGATGCTGGACATCCTCATCTTGTTACTGACTCTAGCAGGGATGCTTCCAATGCCTCAGCGTTAGGTAGGATGTTCTTTAGGGTTCAAATAAAACCCTTCCCTTAAGCATGCTAAGAATTATTTTTAAAGAACCATATATGGATATTTATTTTTATCAAGTGCTTTTTCTGCATCTATTTAGATTATTTTATATTTTTTAAATCTCTTGGTTTGAATTACATTATTAGATTTTCTACTGTTAAAATAGTCTTGCATTTCTATTTGGTCATAATTTCTCTCAAGCTCATGGCTAATACAGTTGTCTATTTTATTTTATATTTTTGTATTTTATGTTTACAGGTATTCGTTTTTTAGAATCAAGGTTGTGGTAGCCTCATTAATCATCATTATCTCAACTAACACGTAGACATTTCTGTATGTAGGGTGCTATTCCTAGTACTTGATGTATTAACTCATTTAATTCTCACAACAATCTTTTGAGGGAAGACTATTATTAGCCCCATTAGATGACGAATAAAGAATAGATGAAGAATCTGAAGCCCAGAGAAGCTGGACACTTGGCTCTCCTGCACAGACTTTTAGTGTGTCAGTGAGATTCACAGCTGGGATGGGTGGTTCAGGGTCAAAGTGCACACTCTTTGGGAATGTAAACTGGGGAGATTTTCTCATATTTGGTGGAACACATCAGTAAAACTCTTCATGTGTATGTTGGGGCTGGAAATGGGGATGAATTTTAAATTAATGATTTAAGAAAATTATTATAGGTAGTTTCGGATTTTCTGTTCATTTTTTAGTCAGTTTTGTGATTTTTCTAGAAAGTGGTCCCACCTGTCAGTTTTCAGATGTATTGGTTTGAACTTATTCGTACTATATTCTTCTTACTGAAAAGCTGCCATTGATAATGTTTAGTTTTATCCTTCCTTTTCACTCTTAGTATTGTTTATTTATACTCTCTTCTCTTTATCAATCTTGCCAAAGGTTTGCCTTTTTATTAATCTTTTAAAAGAGTCAGTTTTGAGGGTTGTTGAATCTATTTATTATTTCTTGTTTCATTAACTTTTTCATCTTGCGTTGATTTTTCCTCCTTTCTACTCTCTTTTTTTTTTTTTTTTTTTTTTTGAGACGGAGTCTTGCTCTGCTGCCCAGGCTGGAGTGCAGTGGCCGGCTCTCAGCTCACTGCAAGCTCCGCCTCCCGGGTTCACGCCATTCTCCTGTCTCAGCCTCCCGAGTAGCTGGGACTACAGGCGCCCGCCTCGTCGCCCGGCTAGTTTTTTGTATTTTTTTAGTAGAGACGGGGTTTCACCGTATTAGCCAGGATGGTCTCGATCTCCTGACCTCGTGATCCGCCCGTCTCGGCCTCCCAAAGTGCTGGGATTACAGGCTTGAGCCACCGCGCCCGGCCCTTTCTACTCTCTTTTGGTCTATTCTGTTGTTCTCTTTTGCAGGGGGGTGCTTAGCTCTTTGCTTTCCACTGTTCCACAGTAATAGGTGCCTTTATGCTATACATTGCCCTCTCCATATTACTTTAACTGCTTCCCATAAGACTTTATAAGTTGTGTTTTTGACGTTAACCATTTTGAAATCTTTTCTGCCATTATTTCTTTAAAATTTTCTAATGCATGGGTTATTTTGGGGGGATGTAGAGGAGCTATCTCTTTATTATTGAATTCTTGTTTTATTTCTTAGTAATCAGAAACACAGTTTGGAATTTTTTGAGACATATATGTGGACTGCTGTATGGTCAATATTTATAAATTTGTGCTTGACAAGAATATATTATTTAACAGTTGGATATTTTGGATCAAACATGTTATTTTAATGTTCAAATATTCTTTATTCTTATTAATGTTATTTTTCTGCTTGATCTGTTAGTTGCTGGGAGATATGTGTTAAAATTTTCTATTATGCTCATGGATTGAACAGTTTCTCCTTGTAGTTCTGTCAAATTTTTGATAATATGTTTTGAAGCTGTGTTGTTAGGAGCATAGAGGTTCATGATGGCTACATTTTTCTGTTGAATTTTTCCTTTTATTACTCTCTAGTAAGTAAGTTTATCACTAATAATACTTTTTATCCCAAAGTCTGTTTTTATCTGATAGCATTTAGCTACATCATCTTTTCAATGGCTAGTATACAAGTGGTATATTTTTGCCATGCTTTAGTGTTAAGCTTTTTTATCATGTGTCTTAAAACAGCATATAGATACTTTTTTAAAGTAAAATTCAATCTCTGTCTCTTTTAACTGGCAAGTTTAATTTTTTTGCCTTTAGTATAATTGCTGATTTACTTGAATTTATTTGTCCTGTTATATTTCATACTTCCCTTTTGCCACACTTTTTCTTTATATCATTTCTCCTCTTTTCTTGCATTATTTTTTAAATTAACCATTTGAAAGTGAACAATTCAGTGACATTCAGTACATTCACAGTGTTGTATAACCACCACCTCTGTCTAGTTCTAGAACATTTTCATTTCTTCTGAGTAAAATCCCTTATGCATTAAGCAGTTTTTCTCCATTCTTCCCCTAACCCCTAGTCTCTGGCAACTACCAATCTGTGATATTTCACATAAGTGGAATCATATAAGCTTTTGTGTCAGGCTTCTTTCACTTAACATAATGTTTTTGAGGTTCATCCATGTTGTAGCATGTATCCATACCTCATTCCTTTTGATGGCAGAATAATACTCCATTGTATGGATATATAACATTTTATTTATTTACTCATTTGTTAATTGACATTTGGGTTGTCTCCACCTTTTGGTTATTGTAAATAGTGCTGCCATGAACATTTATGCCCATGTATTTGTTTGAGTCCCTGTTTTCAGTTCTTTGGGGGTGTATACTGAAAAATGGAATTGCAGAATAATTTTATTTTTAACTTTTTGGGGAACTCCCAGACTGTTTTCCACAGTGGCACTTACTTGTGAATTATTGAAATGTATTTTGTTCTACTCTTTTCACATTTAGAAATTATACATTATGTTTTTATTGTTCTGGTGGTTACTTCTAAATTTTTTTTTTTTTTTTTTTTTTTTTTTTTTTTGAGACGGAGTCTTGCTCTGCCGCCCAGGCTGGAGTGCAGTGGCCGGTCTCAGCTCACTGCAAGCTCCGCCTCCTGGGTTTACGCCATTCTCCTGCCTCAGCCTCCCAAGCAGCTGGGACTACAGGCGCCCGCCATGTCGCCCGGCTAGTTTTTTTTTTTGTATTTTTTTAGTAGAGACGGGGTTTCACCATGTTAGCCAGGATGGTCTCGATCTCCTGACCTCGTGATCCGCCCGTCTCGGCCTCCCAAAGTGCTGGGATTACAGGCTTGAGCCACCGCGCCCGGCCTAAATTTTTAATCTTAATTGACTTTAATCAATCCTTCTACCCCCTCAAAAAAATGTGACATTTTGGGAAGCTTTAACTCTGATGATCGTTTCCCATTCCTATGCTCCTGTTTATTATGTCAGGTGTTTTAGTTTCATGTTGTTTTTAACTACTCTTAAATTAGTTGCTATTGTTATTATTTTAATTGTTTCTATTGCCAGTTCTCATTTAGGTTTATCTAAATGCTTACTGATTTCTTTTATTCCTGATATGAGTCCTTAATTGTTCATTCAGTGGAGGTTTGTGATAGTTAACTGTTTTAATCCTTGTCTGAAAATGTCTTCATTTTGTTCTTACTTTTAATGATGTTTTAGTTGGGAATTTCAAAGTTGACAGTTATTTTCTTTCAGCTTTGAAGATGTTATTTTATTGTCTTATGCCCTTGTCATTGCTATGGAGAGGTCTGCTGTAACTGTTTATAGGTAATACGCCTTTTCTCTAAGATTTTTCTCATTGTCTTTGGTATTCCAGTAGTTTTAAAATGACATGTCTAGGTGTGCATTTATTTTTACATGTCCGTTTGAATGTCATGTTTCTGTGAGGATACATGTCTGGAAAGTTCTTAGCAATTACCTTTTCAGGTATTCCCTTCCTAGATTCTCATTATTCTTCCCTTCTGGAGCTTCTTTTATATGTAGGTTGGACTTTAGAAGTTTTTCCTCCATGTCTCTGCTCTTTCATGCATTTTATCTCTTTCCTGATTGGTGATATTCTGAGTAATGTCATCTGATAGCTCTTAGTACTTAATGATGTCTTCACTTGTCTAATCTACTGTTTATGTTTACCAAAAGATTTTTTCCAAACTTTAAAGATGTTCAAAACTGCAAAAAACTTGAAAGAAGAGTACAATGAATATCTGTAGGCTTTTCACCTAAATTCAGCAATTGATACAATTTTGTCACATTTGTTCTTTCTCTTTCTTTCTCTCATCTCCTCCCCAATATATATTACATGTATTTATATATACACGTATTTTTCTGATGATTCATTCTAAAGGAAAATACAGATATCCTGGCATTTCACTTGTAAATATTTCGGCATGCATCTCCTAAGGGCAAGAACATTTTCCTCCACAATCACAGTACCCACAACACTTCTTTCTTTCTTTCTTTTCTTTTCTCCCCTTCCCCTCCCTCCCTCCCTCCCTCCCTTCCTTCCTTCCTTCCTTCCTTCTTTCCTTCCTTCTTTCTTTCTTTCTTGACAGAATCTTGCTCTCACACCCAGACTGGAGTGCAGCGGTGTGATCTTGGCTCACTGTCACCTCCATCTCCCAGATTCAAGGGATCCTCCCATAGTCCTATAGATGGAACTACAGGCTCATACCACCAAGCCTGGCTAATTTTTGTATTTTTAGTAGAGGCAGGGTTTTGCCATGTTGCCCAGGCTGGTCTCAAACTCCTGGGCTCAAGTAATCCTCCTGCCTCAGCCTCCTAAAGTGTTGGGATTACAGGTATGAACCAGTGTACCTGGCCCAATAAATTTCATATTGATTCAATAACATTAACTGACATGTAGCCCATAATCACATCTTTCTCAAGTGTTCCCGAGATATTCTTTTTTTTTTTTTTTTGAGACGGAGTCTCGCTCTGTCGCCCAGGCTGGAGTGCAGTGGCCGGATCTCAGCTCACTGCAAGCTCCGCCTCCCGGGTTTACGCCATTCTCTCGCCTCAGCCTCCCGAGGAGCTGGGACTACAGGCGCCCGCCATCTCGCCCGGCTAATTTTTTGTATATTTTAGTAGAGACGGGGTTTCACCGTGTTAGCCAGGATGGTCTCGATCTCCTGACCTCGTGATCCGCCCGTCTCGGCCTCCCAAAGTGCTGGGATTACAGGCTTGAGCCACCGCGCCCGGCCCCGAGATATTCTTTTAGGCTTTATTTTTTTTTCAATCCAGGATCCATTCAAGGTTTGCCCATTGTCTTGGTTGACATGCCTGTCTAATATTTATTTATTTATTTCAGACAAGGTTTCACTCTTGCCTAGGCTGGAGTGCAGTGGCATGATCGATCACAGCTCACTGCAGTCTTGGCTTCCCAGGCTCAAGTGATCCTCCTACCTCAAGCCTCCCCAGCAGCTAGGATTACAGGCGTGCACCATCACACTTGGCTAATTTTTTATTTTTTATTTATTTATTTTTTGCAGAGATGGGGTATCACTATGTTGCCCAGACTGTTGTCCAACTTCTTGGCCCCCTGAAGTGTTGGGATTATAGGTGTTAGCCACTGCACTGAGCCTCTAGTCTATTTTAACCTCAGTTTTAGTTTTTCATGAAGAGAATGGGCTTGTTTTCCTAAGAACACCCATATTCTAGATTTGTTGTCTTGTTTCATTATTAGGTTTATATTAAGCATTTTTTGGGGGGGAAGGACAATACAGAAGTGATGTTGTGTATTTCCTGTTACATCACATCAGGACCACATTAATGCCAGCTTGTTTTATTTTGATGATGCTAATTTGGATCACTCTGTTAAGGTGGTGTATGTCACTCTCTCTATCATTATAAAGATAACTTTCCCTTTGGCAATTAATAAGTAATCTGAAACTTTCAGACCATATGAATACCCTGTTTCTCAAAAACCTTCCATCCAGTTGTATTGGCATCTACTGATGACCCTTTCCCATATAAATGATTAAATTGGAGTGTATAAAATGATGATTTTCTAATTTTATAATTCCTTCTACATTCATTGACGGTATTCTGTAGAGAAGAGCTTGCCCATCTTCTCTCTCTTTTCCTTGCACTACCCGCAGCTTCTTCCTTTTTGTCCTTTATTCCTTCCTCTTTCAGTAGCAGATTCATGAACGTTTTTTTCAATATTTAATGTATTATCTATCACCATTGTTATATGCCCATTATTTCAGTGACTACATTTACTCTTCAGAGCTGCCCATTCTTTTTTTATGTATAATGTCTAGCTCTTTTCTTTTTTTTTTTTTTTTTTTTTTTTTGAGACGGAGTCTTGCTCTGCCACCCAGGCTGGAGTGCAGTGGCCGGATGTCAGCTCACTGCAAGCTCCGCCTCCCGGGTTTACGCCATTCTCCTGCCTCAGCCTCCCGAGTAGCTGGGACTACAGGCGCCCGCCTCGTCGCCCGGCTAGTTTTTTGTATTTTTTTAAGTAGAGACAGGGTTTCACCGTATTAGCCAGGATGGTCTCGATCTCCTGACCTCGTGATCCGCCCGTCTCGGCCTCCCAAAGTGCTGGGATTACAGGCTTGAGCCACCGCGCCCGGCCGTCTATCTCTTTTCTTATGATTTCCATTCCTGTTTTTAAGAAGTTTCTCTAATCTTTCTAATGTACAGCCTCTCTGAGATTGTCGCTCCATCTTGAGTCTTTGGGAGTCCTATTTGCTGTGTCTGTTGGCTTTCACCCATGGTACATCGTTTCTCATGTGCTTGAGAGTTTATTATTTTCAGCATATTTTAGTAGGACTTATAAAACAAATAAAAAAACAAAAAAACCTCTCTCTTCCAGGGAATCTTGTGTGAACTGGTTTGTAGAAGTGCTCTGTCAGATTATTTTACATTACTTTGGTTAGGTGTGCTGGGGTATCACTGACTTCGGAAAAATTTATGTTAATTTCTTGTATTCTAGATTCTTGTGTCATATGAATGGGGTCAATTTGACCATTGACACTGGGTTCTGATATTTCGTCAAATATATAGCAAATGTCTTAGTCTATTTTCTGTAGCATATAACAGAGTACCTGAAACTGAGTAGTTTATAAGGAAACAAAATTTGTGTACTACAATTCTGGAGGTTGGAAAGTCCGAGGATGGGAGGTCACATCTAGTGAGGGCCTTCTTGCTGGTGGGGGCCCTCCGCAGAGTGCTGAGGTAGCTCAAGGAATCACACGATGGGGAGGTTGAGTGTGCCAATTCAGGTCTGTCTTCCTCTTCTTAGAAAGCCACCAATCCCACTCCCATAACAACTTGTTAATTTATGAACCCATTAATCCATTCATGAGAGCAAAGCCCTCATGACCCAATCATCTCCTGAATGCCCCACCCTCTCAATACTGCCACATTGGGGATTTAATTTCAACATGAGTTTTAGAGGGGTCCGATATTCAAACCATAGCAGTAAGTGATCAGTATCTTTATTTTCATGAGATGCCTTTCTTTTAGAACCCATAACTAATTTAGCCAAGAATCTAGTAACAAACAGAGGAGTAAGCATCTCCTCTTCTCAGTTTTTATTTTTTTTTGTTGTTTATTTTTATTTTTTAGGGGTAGCGGCTTGCATGATCATAGCTTATTACAACCTTAAACTCCTGGGTTCCGGCAATCCTCCCACCTCAGCCTCCCGAGTAGCTGGGACTACAGGTGCGTGACACCACGCTCAACTAATTTTTTTATTTTTTGTAGAGAGAGGGTCTTGATATGTTGCCCAGGCTGGCCTCAAGTGATCCTCCCGCTTCTGCCTCCGTCTCCGCCTCCCAGAATGCTGGGACTATAGGCATGAGCCACCACACCTGGCTTCTTCTCTGTTATTATGTGAGAGTGACTCTTCACTAAGCCAAGGATTCAGGTATTCAGAGATTGAGTCCTGGTCCCTTGGAGCCCAGAACACCAGCAGTGACCTGGCTCGTGCCTCTCCCTGGGGCTGGGGCGGGGCATGAGAAGAGCTGTGGTGGGAGGTGGAGGCCTCAGCAGAGGGGTGAGCGGAGTTTTGCCAGTTGGCCCCCATGGATTTATTAGTTGCATACTTTGACACATGTCTCTGGGTTATCTGAACAATCACACTTTGAAAAAGTGTTTTGAATCCCTTGATTGATCTTTTTGTCGTTGTTGTTCAGAATAGTTTCACTCAAAGGGAAGAACATGTTTTTAAACTGACCTTTTAAACTTTGTAAAGCTTATGCCAGAAAGAGACACATGAAAGGAACAATAAGCACATTCTCTACATGGAAGCATAATTGAAGTCTCTGGTGATGAGATCTATGGGAACCCGGCACAAAGCATCTGAGCTGGGCTCTTATAGCTGATGGATGGCCCTCTGGGTGGAAGTCCTGTGACCAGAGAGAGAGGCCAAGCTGTACCCTACCCAGTGGGTACATGATTCCCACCATCTCAGCGGGCTCATGGCCACCTGCCTACCTTCAGGAGCCAAGGGAACCACTTGGGAGATTTGGCCCTTGTCCTATAGTCTGCAGGAAGCCATGGAAGTTTCTGAGCAGAGGAAGGATGTGGAAAATCGAGGCAAGAGCAGAGTAGAGCATTTGAAACCAGCGGCCTGGGTTTGAATCCTGACTCTGGCACTTCTATGTCGTGTGACCTTGTGTAAGCCACCTGGCTTCTGTGAGAATCATCTGGCACTGAGCACCCATTTATGGAGCACTGGCTATAGGCTGGACACCCGAGATCCGGAGGAGACCAAGATAATCCTGCAGTCCTTTCTTCTTCCTTGCTTGTAACTCTTACCATGTGTGTTAGTTTACCATTGCTGCCATAACAAATTACCACAAACTAAGTGGCCTCAAACAACATGAATTTATTATCTCATAGTTCTGGAGGGCTGAAGTTCCACTGGGCTAAAGTCAAGGTGTTGGCAGGGCTGGTTGTTTCTTGAGGATCCAGGGAGAATTTGTTTCCTTGCCCTTTTCACCTTCTAGTACCCACCTGGATTCCTTGGCTTGTAGCTCCTTCCTGTCTGCAAAGCAGATCACTCCAATCTCTGTTTCTATGTTCACATCACCTTCTCTTCTTCTGTGTCAAATCTCTCTTTACCTCTTTATGATAAGGATCCTTATAATTACATTGGTCCCATTTGGGTAATACAGGATAATTTCCTCATCTAAAGATCTTTCACTTATTCTCATTTGCAGAATCCCTTTTGCCATGTAAAGTAACATTCGCAAGGAAGTTCCAGGGATTAGGATGTGGATATAATTGAGAGCTGTTATTCAGCCTACCACACCACGTGACATTGCATTTAATGTCTGTTCATTTTCATATCTGTGTAATGTGTTTCTTCTGGGCAGTGAGATAGATAGGTCTGCCAGATAGCCTCACATGTGCTGGGTGAGTGAGTGAATAAATGAATGAATGTGTTCTTTGGAGTTGAGAAGAAGCTGATGTTCCACTTGAGCTTTAGAGGATTAGTGTGAGTTTGCTTGCCAGAGTATTCTAGATGGAATGAGCAGCTTATGAAAAGATATAGAGGCATGAACTGAGACGTTCAGCATGGAGGAAATGTGGGTGGAATGTGATGGCCCAGAGTGAGATGAGGCTGGGCAGTAGGTGGCCGGGTCATGGAGAGCCTTGCAGGATACCCTAATGGGCCTGGATTTTATTTTTATAAGGAAGCAGTAAATGTAGTTATTGCCATTGTCTTTGGAGTTACCGCCTGGGTTTAAATGCCTGTGCTGCCACTTACTTGCTGTGTAACCCTAGGAAAATTACTAAATGTCTTTGAGACTGAGTGAAATAAGTGCTTCATAAAGCTTTTCTGAGAAGTAGATGACTTTTGAGGCTTGCAAAGCATTTAGCACAGTGTGTGGAACAGTCAAAGGAGCCTGTAGGAATGTATTGGTATTCTTGCTGTTATTTTAATACATGTGATTATTGTTATTATTGATGGTGATGATGGGGACTCTGAAGAATTTCAGCCAGGCTTCAGTGTTGTGGTCAGATTTGCTTTCTAGGAAGATGACTTTGGCAGCCATGTGAAAATGTTGGGGGCCAAGGATGGGTGACACTAAGGGTCAGGAAACCAGTTAGGAGCCTATTAAAATAATCTAGGTGAGAGATGAAGAGGCAGAGAGCAGAGGTGGGGGTTCAAGAGAGATGTTATTGAATGCAGGATGTTGGAGAGATGTCTTTGCTGCTGCTGTTCCCTGCTTGAAATCATTCAAGGGGGATTTTAGAGGCTTAGTACCAATGCCTTGGTCCTTGATTTTCAGAAAGGGACACTGAAGCACAGCAAGGGGAGGATGCCTTGCCTTCATCTCCAGATGAAGCAGTGACAGATGGGATAGGCAGGGTAGAACTCAGGTCCTCAGCCCTTTGTTGCAGAGCAGGCGGAGGTGGGAAGAGTGTGACTGGAAGAGGCTCCTGATGAAAGTGCAGTTCTTCATGGATGGGGGTGCTCTGACACAACCTCAGTGTGATTGCCCCTTCCACACCCCTCTAACCACCCCTCTGTGCCTTAACTCCTCTTTCTAGCTCATTCTTCCACCAGTCCCCACAAGAATGCCTATAGAATCCTGGTGGTGTTGGGCAGAGGGGTTTTGTGGTTTTGAATTAAGGCAAATGACTTGACTGAGTCAAGGAGGGCACGTGGAGGATGAGGACTGCCTGGGAGGAAGGGTGAGGGAGTTCTGTGTTCTAGCACCAGTGAAAGAAACCCAGAGTCTGAAGAAGTGTGTACTCAGGGATTTGGTACTGTGTGTCCTCTGAGGTCTTCCATTCACGCCCCTTCATACATCTTCAGGAGGAAACCAATTCAATAGAGTACACCAGGGCAAGATTACGATTGTTACTTCAATCATATCTTACCCTGCAAGGATGTTGGAGGAAAATATATTTCAATGCCACGCTCAAAAGAGCTGTCATTTTTTAATATAGTAAATGGGTTTTCAGAGAGTGATGTAATACTGTTATTTTTAATACTTTCTGTTTAGAAATGATTTTACTTTATTTCAGATCGATGCATGCTAGAGAACAGAAAAATCTAAAGGGAACTTTAGAAAATGCTCCCTTAAAGGTTCCACCCTTAAAAGGTGGACCCTTTTAAGAAAGCTCTGTGTGTACATACCTGAATTTACAAATCAGAATCACAGGGCAATGTTTTAAGTAACAGGAAGATACGGGAGGGTTCCTTTAAACACCTTGGTACATTTCAGAGGTTTCTTATAAATAACTGCTGATGGCTTTACCAGAAAGCTAGGAGAGAGGAAACAAACAAACAAAAATCATGGAGATGAGATGAACGGATTCTGGGCAATGATGACAAGAACTTGGTTTGTTTGTGCGTGTGTGTGTTTCCCAAAAGTATTGCAGTGAAATTGGCGAGATAGCGTACCTGCAGTGCTTGGCAAATGCCAGCCTACAGAGCTGACCATCCTGTATTGGCTGGTGTATGAGTCTCTTTGTGAGAACACAGAATCGACAAGCATCATGGAGGCTATTTGGTCCCATCCCATGTGGAACCTATGGCTGAGAGAGGGGGAGTGTGGCCGGGCGCGGTGGCTCAAGCCTGTAATCCCAGCACTTTGGGAGGCCGAGACGGGCGGATCACGAGGTCAGGAGATCGAGACCATCCTGGCTAACACGGTGAAACCCCGTCTCTACTAAAAAAAAATACAAAAAATTAGCCGGGCGAGATGGCGGGCGCCTGTAGTCCCAGCTACTCGGGAGGCTGAGGCGAGAGAATGGCGTAAACCCGGGAAGCGGAGCTTGCAGTGAGCTGAGATCCGGCCACTGCACTCCAGCCTGGGCGACAGAGCGAGACTCCGTCTCAAAAAAAAAAAAAAAAAAAAAAAAAGAGAGAGGGGGAGTGAATTCAAGGCACACAGAGGCAAGGCCAAGACTAGAGAGACCTGTCTCCTGAATGCCTGTCCATTGCTTTTAACAGTCTTCTCTGCCGTTTGCATTTCTCTGTCTGTCCCCTCTGGTACATTGATATTTTCTGTTTTCTAGGAAAAATCAGTTGCTGACGTCTGACAAGGTGGATGATGAGCTGGGTGCCCTGCGGCTCGGTAGGTGCAGCGGGTGCCTCTGTGCTGTGCCCATCAGGGCCCAAGGGGTCCTCATTGGCTCTGTCTGAGAGATGGGTGGTGGGGGGCCCCTTTCCTTCCACCTGACCTCAGCAAGTGGGTCCAGTCAAGTGAGCAGAGCAGACTACTCTCTCTCTGATTGATGTCTTCTACTTCTTGCCCTTCTCTCCTGGGGACATCCTTTTAAGAGACCAGTCAATCCTGGATCTACACTGTGGGGCCAGAGAAGCTCTTTGGTATTTTTTTTAGGGCCATTCAGTAATGGCCTTAGTAAGTTAACTAAGGTCTCCAGAAAACAGTTCTCATTCAGAGTATCAGTATAGCTCTGTCTGGGAAGGCCCATCCTTTTAAAAAGTTTTTCAGTGTATTATGGAGGCATAAGACACAAACAGTGAAGGCATTAAGTGTACAACCTTAAGTGCTCTGGTGTGCATCTTCACTTCTGTGTACATCTGTGTAACTGCTCTCTGAGATCAAGATAGAGCATGTTTCCTTCCACTCTTTAGTTTTGAAGCAAACTTTTTTCTTTCTCTTTCTGTAATTTCCTACTCTCCAAAGACTGATGTGTTTGCAGGGTTTTGCAGAAGCAGCTAGAGATTGAGGATGTTGAGACCAACGATTGACCGTGAGAGGATGAGGCTTGAGTGCTGCCAACATTTGCTCCTCTTCTGGAGCCAACAATTTACCTATTGTAACATTTTGGGCAGACAAGAGCTGTTCAGATGCTCTTCTTCTCCCTTTTGAACTCTCCCTTTTAAACTGAAGGAAGAAAGCAGTGCCCCTATTTAGAACTCCCTTGTGTGAGACGTGTAGTCTGACAGTTTGCTTTGACGAAGTTGAAAGAAAGGTGCAGGCCTCTGAGCTGTGGAGGCGGAGGTGGGGGTTTGTTTACTCTGCATAACTCATCCCAGAAGCAGCAGATCCTCAGAACTCCCCAGATGGGGTAGACTTCTGTGCAAGGCTGTGCAGAGTACAGCATGGAGTCAGGAGGTGCTGGCATCCAAACCCTTTTTATGTACCACTGCACTTTAAGATTTTGCAGTGAAAGCTGCTTGTGTTTGGACACAAGCAAAGCAGTTCCTGGTCTTCAGAACCCAGAGAGCTTCTACTGGAAGGAAGGCTGTTAGCAGTTCTCAGAAGCAGCTGTTTGAAGTGTGTGTGTATATGTTTTCTGGAGGGAGGCCGACTCCTCTTTGCTAATGGCTCAGCTAATGATTTAGGAAAGGAGAAGAAGGTGAAGGATAGGAGACCATGGAACCCAGTCATGGAGGGAGTTCATGAAAGAGAAGAAAGGAAGGAGAAGTCTTGTGGGGGCCAGGGTGTTGGGAGTTGAGCAATTCAGAAACAAAAATCATATTTGGTTAGAGGAACAGCACTCCTTCTCCACCCCAGTTCATTTTACTTTGGTTCAATTCAGTAAACTCTTGTCAGCAATTACCTGCCAGGGCATATGCAAGGCTCTGTAGAAGGCAGACCAAGGTGAATAAAAGGTGGCCTTGCCTTTTTGGAGGGTGGGGTAGGTAGGACAAAGGAAGAGAGGTATCTTCCCATAGCAACACATGAAGCAGATGCCCAGCAGTGCTTAACTGCTTTAATAAGCCAAGTTCTGTGATGGGTTTCTGTATTAGTCTGTTCTCATGCTGCTAATAAAGACATACTTGAAGCTGAGTAATTTATAAAGGAAAGAGGTTTAATTGACTCACAGTTCAGCATGGCTGGGGAGGCCTCAGGAAACTTACAATCGTGGCAGAAGGGGAAGCAAACATGTCCTCCACATGGCGGCAGGAAGGAGAAGTCCCCAGCAAAAGGGAGAAAATCCCCTTATAAACCATCAGATCTCATGAGAACTCACTATTACGAGAATAGCATGAGGGTAACCACTTCCATGATTCAATTACCCTCCCACGACACGTGGGGATGATGGGAACTACAGTTCAAGATGAGATTTGGGTGGGGACACAGCCAAACCATATCAGTTCTGGAAGCTTCCATACTGTGTAGGTATTTAGTCTGGACTCTGAAGAATGGGCAAGGTCTTGCCAAATAGAGATGTGGAAGGAGCCGTATAGGCCAAAGCCTGGTGTATGTGTGAGAAAGATTGGCTAGAGGTAACGGCCCTGTCGGGGAGGGTATGGGGGTCAGTGTGAAATGAGGCTGAAGTGAAGGCTGGGCTGGGCAAGATGATTTTGAGTGCTGTGCTAAAGAGCTATACAGCAAGTCATTGGGCAGAGATTCTGTGCTAGTGAGATATCTAGGGCTGTGCATTTGGGGAATATATCTGGACTTAGGTGTAGAATAGACTTTAGGGGTACAAGCTTAGATATTGGGATACTGGTGAGGGGCTCTTGGCGTAGTCCAGAGAAGAGGTAATGAGACCCCTGTTACCTGGGAAATCCAGTGGGTATTTCAGTACCTGCCCGAATATCACCTCTTATGGGAAGTTTCCCTGAGCATTTATGGCAGAATTAATTGCCTCCCTCTCTGCTCTGAAAACCCTTGCACTAGTCCCTTTTTCAGCACTTACTGGGTTATGTTGTAATTTTTCAGGAGGCTCTGTCTCTCCCTTGGCAGGGAGCTGCTTGAATGAAGGGGTGGGGCCTTAGTCATCTCTGACCTGTGTGTCCTACATCATTCCTAGTACATCATGGCTGCTCAAGAATGCTCTTGCTGAGCAAATAGAAACATAAGGGCATATTCCTGTGACAGTGGAGAGAGAAAGGCAACGGGGGGCAGAATATGAGACATTTTGGAGGCAGAGTGATCTAGAGGCTGGACTGGCATGGTGGGTGAGAGAGGGTAGAGGTTTCAGCCTGGGGCTCTTGTAGAAGGGTAAAGAAGAGATGGGTCTTTTATTGAAACTGGAGCCAGGAAGGGTTCTGAGTTTCTGGTGTTGGGGCACTTCCAGAAGATATCTTGTGGTCAGTAGGAAGTTCTACACAGGTTCCCAGAAAAAAGCTATGCGGACCATTCTCCCTATGGAATCTCCTATGAACATCATTCCCCTTGGTATCTTTGACTCCCTATTGAAATAAAACCCAATTACTTTATACATACATACATACATCCTACAAAAAGCACGTAGAATGGTATGGGAAACAAAATCCTTTCCTGCTTTTCAGTCAGACATTTAAACCAGGACCTTAAAAATAGCATTCTCAAACCACTGACATTTACATTACAAATTGTCTGCCTGGCCAACATGTCGTTCTGGAGTGTTTTGTTTTTCCCTTGCATGGTGTTCCCACCACATCTGGGCCCGAGGCCTGCTGTATGGTCCTGAACCAACTCCCTGCATTCAGGGCAATTTCTCCCTGTAGAAGCCAAAGGAGTTTGCCTTTTCCAAGGGGCTCACTCTGGCCTATGCTCCATCAGGGTCTGCTTTTCCTGGGCCCCCAGCCTTCATTCCCAGATTTTCTTCCTGGGACCCAGGCAGAGCATGTTTCAGGCCTGGCTCCCTCCCTGACAACCTCAGATTAAATAGAAACCTCTAAATGGTCTTAAATACTATCACTTTGTGCCTCCAGGAAACAATCTGGCTCAAGGCATTGCAAGAAACCCTTCAGGGACAGTCCTCCAGTAATCTGGAATCACTCAAGTTATCCTGCCCCTTTGTTTGGGGCCTCAGATGTCTAAGGTGGAATTAATCACACATCTCTTTTCCTCCAGAGAACATTCTCAGTGTTGGTCTTTGCAAAGCCTGCCTATCAGTCTTCTTCCCTTTCTTCCTTTCTACCCTTTTTTTTTTTTTTTTTTTTTGAGATGGAGTCTTGCTCTGTTGCCCAGGCTGGAGTGCAGTGGTGTAATCTCACCTTACTGCACCCTCCGCCCTCTGCTTCCCAGGTTCAAGTGATTCTCCTGCCTCAGCCTCCTGAGTAGCTGGGATTGCAGGCCCATGCCACCATGCCTGGCTAATTTTTGTATTTTTGTAGAGATGGGGTTTCGCCATGTTGGCCAGGCCGCTCTTGAACTCCTGACCTCAGGTGATCCATCCACCTCAGCCTCCCAAAGTGTTGGGATTACAGGCATGAGCCACTGTGCCTGGCCCCCTTCCCCGCATTTTACATTTCCCGCTCTCCTTCCCTTTCTCCCTCCTAACTTTCTTTCCTTATTTATCTTTAGCCCTACCCCTTATACTCTTATTACTTTCCTTTCCCATATGCAACAATTCTCTTATGCTTAATCTGTATCTTTTTCTTGTGTATGCTCTTGCAAAATCTATAATGTTTTGTGTGCATCATTTTTACTTGACATAGATAGCATTGTGTTATATATATCTCATTTGGTTTCTTACTTTCTCTACCCACGACCATGTTTTTAAGTCCCATTCTTGTTGCTGGGTAGACATCTGGTCTTTGTTTTAGGTTATTTATGTAAGGCCATGGTCATAGGGTAGCTTTTCAGAGACCCTAACTAAGAAGCTGTATTAGTCCATTTTCATGCTGTTGATAAAAGTATATCTGAGACTGGGCAATTTACAAAGGAAAGAAGTTTAATAGAGAACTCAGAGTTCCACGTTGCTGGGGAAGCCTCACAATCATGGTGGAAGGCAAGGAGGAGCAAGTCAAATCTTGCGTGGATGGTGGCAGGCAAAGAGAGAGCCTGTGTAGGCAAACTCCTGTTTTTAAAAGCCATCAGATGTCATGAGACGTATTCACTATCAGGAGACCAGCACAGGAAAGACCCACCTCCATGATTTGATTATCTCCCACAGTGTCCCTCCCACAACACGTGGGAATTATGGGAGCTACAAGATGAGATTTGGATGGGGATACAGAGCCAAGCCATATCATTCTGCCCCTGGCCCCTCCCAAATCTCATGTCTTCACATTTCAAAACCAATCATGCCTTCCCAACAGTTCCCCAAAGTCTTAACTCATTTCAGCATTAACTTAAAAATCCACAGTTTAAAGTCTCATCTGAGACAAGGCAAGTCCCTTCCACCTATGAGCCAGTAAAATCAAAAGCAAGTTAGTTACTTCCTAGATACAGTGGGGGTACAGGCACTGGGTAAATGCAGCTGTTCCAAATGGGAGAAATTGGCCAAAACAAATGGGCCACAGGCCCTATGCAAGTCCAGAATCCAGCAGGGCAGTCAAATCTTAAAGCTCCAAAGTGATCTCCTTTGACTCCATGTCTCACATCTAGGTCATGCTGATGCAAGAGGTGGGTTCCCATGGTCTTGGGCAGCTCTGCCCCTGTGGCTTTGTAGGGTACAGCCTCCCTCCCAGTTGTTTTCATGGACTAGTGTTGAGTGTCTGTGGCTTTTCCAGGCACATGGTGCAAGCTGTTGGTGAATCTACCATTCTGTGGTCTGGAGGACAGTAGCCCTCTTCTCACAGCTCCACTAGGTGGTGCTCCGTAGGGATTATTTGTGGGGCCTCCACCCCCACATTTCCTTTCTGCACTGCCCTAGCAGAGGTTCTCCATGAGGGCCCCGCTCCTGTAGCAAACTTCTGCCTGGACATCCAGGTGTTTCCATACATCCTCTGAAATCTAGGCAGAGGTTCCCAAACCTCAATTCTTGACTTCTGTGCACCTGCAGGCTCAACACCACATGGTAGCTGCCAAAGGTTGGGCCTTGCACCCTTTGAAGCCACAGCCTGAGCTCTACATTGGCCCCTTTTAGTTATCACTAGAGTGGCTGGGACATAGGGCACAAATCCTTAGGCTGTACAAAGCACAGGGACCCTGGGCCCAGCCCATGAAGCCGTTTTTTCCTCCTAGGCCTCTGGATCTGTGATGAGAGAGCCTGCCATGAAGACCTCTGACATACCCTGGAGACATTTTCCCCTTTGTCTTGGGGATTAACATTTGGATTCTGGCTACTTATGCAAATTTCTGCAGCCAACTTGAATTTCTCCTCAGAAAATGGGATTTTCTTTTCTATTACATTTCTTTTCTATTGCAAGTTTTCCGAGCTTTTGTGCTCTGCTTCCCTTATAAAACTGAATGGCTTTAACAGCACCCAGGTTACCTCTCGAATGCTTTGCTGCTTAGAAATTTCTTCCACCAGATACCCTAAATCATCTCTCTGAAGTTTAAAGTTCCGCAAATCTCTAGGGCAGAGGCAAAATGCTGCCAATATCTTTGCTAGAACATAACAACAGTCACCTTTGCTCCAATTCCCAACAAGTTACTCATCTCCATCTGAGACCTTATTGTTCATACTACTATCAGCATTTTTGTCAAAGCCATTCAACATGTCTCTAGGAAGTTCCAAACTTTCCCACATTTTCCTGTCTTCTTCTGAGCCCTCCAAACTGTTACTCAGTTTCAAAGTCACTTCCACATTTCTGGGTATCTTTTCAGCAGTGCTCCCCTTTACTGGTACCAATTTATTGTATTAGTCTGTTTTCATGCTGCTGATAAAGATGTTCCTGAGACTCGGCAATTTACAAAAGAAAGAAGTTTATTGGACTTACAGTTCCACGTGGCTGGGGAGGCCTCACAATCATGGCAGAAGGCAGGGAGGAGCAAGTCACATCTTACGTGGATGGTGGCAGGCAAAGAGAGAGCTTGTGCAGGCAAACTCCCGTTTTTTAAAGCCATCAGATGTCATGAGACTTATTCACTGTCACAAGAATGGCACAGGAAAGACCCACTCCCATGATTCAGTTATCTCCCACTGTGTCCCTCCCACAACACATAGGAATTATGGGAGTTACAAGATGAAATTTGGTTGGGGACACAGAGCCAAACCATATCGGAAGCATTCTCATCTAAATTCAGATTCATATTTAAATTCCAGACTTTTTTTCCCAGCCCAATGGTAGAATCTATTGGCTTGTTCAGTGACCTGAGTCTCTAGGAGTTCTCCTTGTGCTGTGGCTGATTCTCCCTGGGGAGAAGGGAGGCTGCAGCATAAGATATAAGCTGTGTGTCCTGGGAGTGGTGGCCTTTGATACTACCCCCGCCCACACAGGCCCGCTCTAGCAGGCCCCTCTAGGGAGCTGGGTTCACAGAGCCAAGCCCTCAGCTACCCTCTGGAGTTCACTCTGCTCAGCCTTGCCAGCACCGTTGCCTTGGCATTGTTTCTCCCTGGGTCCTTTATCACTGTGTTCTGGTAAATGCAGTGGCAGCAGGTGTAATGACAAGGGGGCCTTAGCTAACTGGGAAGTCACAGCTGGTGCTACCAGAGACCCAGGTGGGACCCTCTCCAGGCCTCAGTTGCCCTACTATGAGATGACAATATCTGGAATATGGCTTAATGTCCTCCCTGCTGGAGGCCCAGGGCAGTGGGATGGCAGAGTGACTAGGAGTCACTCTCTCTGCCACTCTCCATTTGATTGACTTGGGGCCAGTTACTTAACTCCTCTAAGCCTCAGTTTCCTCATCTATAAGTGAGGGTAATAATAATTACTTTCTCATAAGGCTGTTGTGGAGGAAGGTGATCAAATTCAAGCAGTCAATAAATGCAAGTTACAATAGTGATCATCTGCAATAGTTATTTTATCAGCAATGGTTCCATTTTCTTTCCTAGTCTTGTCCTCTTCACCTTCGTCCTCAGGGGAATGATCTTTCGAGTCATGCCCACCTTTTTTAAGAAATGTGTCTGAGCTAGGCTTTCCTGGTCCTGGTTCCATGGCTTAGGCCCCGGGCACTTGTTTCACTGTATGTCCATGTGTGGAACTTTCTAGTGGACCAGTAGCTAAGTCTCACTTGGCAACATCCTCGTAGTATGAACAGAACAGGGTTGTGGCAAGGAGCATGGACTCTCTTGATCTGGTTGCTTCCCTTCCACTGAGGGTCTGGGAGCCCCAAAACAGAGCTGAGGTGAATGAACTGGGGAGGAACTCTCCTTTCACTCAAACCTTCTGCAAACTTAGCAATGTCTGTGGTGTTCAGTGACTTCATATTCTGTTCTCTGTGAGTCATAACAAGGGGCTCACATGGCCATGGTTTTCTTTCAGAGGATGTGGAGGATGAGTTGATAAGGGAAGAGGTCATTCTGTCCCCAGTCCCATCAGTGCTTAAGCTGCAGACAGCATCAAAGCCAATCGACCTCTCAGTAGCAAAGGTAAGTGTAAGGAGACTCCCAGGTTAAATGCATCTTGATTTGAATGGGTCTGGATGGCGTGATTTTGGTGTTTCTGCCCCAATCCAGCTCATTGTAATCTCTTGGTCATTGTTGAAATGGAAATTTGGGTGTGGTGTAGAAGAAAATGTGTGATGTAGAAGAAAACTGAGAGTCAGGAAAACTGCAGTCTGGTCCTGGCAGCTCTTGTTCCCTCTCCAAGACAAAAGGTGAGGGAGGAGGTTATGTCCTCCCCTCCAAACACTGTGGGAATAGAGCTGCTTTATCATGTCCCTGTGAGTACCGTTAGGGTGTAATGGGAATGATCCAGTTGTCCCCATTAGAGCAGCGCTGTTCCTGTACTGGTCTCCTAAGCTCTGGCCAGGTTGCAGTGAGGGAAGGACAGGGAGGTGTTAACAATTCTTCAGCACTGTCCAGGTGCACTTCCATGGCCACTTAAAGGGCCCCATGGTCACAGGGGACCTGGAGAGGGTTCCTGGCCACAGCAGCCTCCTCTGCAGGGGTGTCTGGGATTGCTCACCATCCTCGGCTACTAGGGTGGCCTCACTACTCCCGTGGCCAGAGGCTCCTGCAGGATGGAATGTCATTCCCGCTGTCCTCTTCTGGCCTTTCACCAAGATCCAGGAGGGAAAAATAAGACTCCTAGGGACACAGCTGACCTCCTTTTCTTCCTGCTTACTACAGATTTACTCAGCATACAAATCAAAGAGCAAAATACTTTTCTAGAGGTTTTGTCCTTTCGTTTCCTTCCCTTCTCCTCCCCTCTCCCCTTCTCTCTCATATCTCCCCTTCTCCTTCCATTGTCTCTTTTGAAGCTACAGAGGATCAGATACACTTAAGTGGCCCCAAACCTGGGAGGAGGTGCTCTGTCATCTGTCACCACATTCACGGGACGATGAGTCTTTGCAGAGGGCACTTACACTTGGGGCAGGCCCCTTAGGCTCCTAAAGACTACCCAGCAGTAGCATTTCCAAAAGCAACTGGAAAAAGTGAGGCCTGCAGAGAGAACAGGAGGGCCCAGGGCACGTGGCCTCTGTGGAAAGCAGAGTCCAGGTTCGCAGGCTTTGTTGACCACACTGTGCCTAGCGGGAGCTGTCATTCTGAGCCCCGACAGATGAATCCACACATCCTTTCTCCTGTGTGCCACCAGCCCACATTTGATGACATGTGGACAAATGCTTCTGTCAAAGAGATTTTTCCTTATATTTAATGAAAAGGAAAAAAAGAGCTGATTCTGGTGGAAAATAAGGAAAGGTCTGACCCAGACAGGGGGTGCAGGGAAGTGGCTGTAGAATCCACCTGCTGGCCTTGGGACTCACTCAAGGCTTCAGAGACCCCCTCAGATGTAAAACTATGGCAGAGAGAGGGTGGGCCCATCATGAGGGGAGTGGGTGGGGACACGCTGCCTTTCTCATCTGAGGGCCTGTCCATGGGGAAGGGATTGACCATTCTGGGGGCTCTGGAGGGTGATGCGTGGGTTAATGGGGGAATGAACAGTGAACTCATTATCAGCCAGAAGTCTGGAGAAGACAGCTGTGAAAAAGTTGAAGGGCTGCCTTGAGAGATGGTGGGAACCACTTCGCTGGGGGGTTGGGGTGGTTCAAGCAGAGTTCATGGGGGACCACTCATGGGCGGCATCACAGAGGCGGTTCTTACGCATGGTAGAGAGTTGTACTGGACCAGGAGTTGGCAGGCATGTTCTGTAAAGGGCTCAATAGTGTATTTTTGGCTTTGCTGGCCCTGTGATCTCTGCTGCACCTATTTAACTTTGCCATCATGGTATGAACACAGCCACAGATGGTATGGAAACAAATGGGCTTTGCTGTGTGCCAGTAGAACATTATTTACAAACAGGTGGTGTGGGCAGATTTGGCCTGTGGGTCACAGTTTACTAACCCTGCACTAGAGCACCGGCTCTCAAACCCGGTGCACTGTGGAATCACCTGAGGGAGTCTTAAAACTACTGGTACTAGAGTCTCACACTCAGCAACTGGGGTTTAATTGACTGGTGTGTTTTCTGAACATCAAGATTGTTTTTAGGAACTTCCTATCCTACGTGGTTCTAATGTGAGGTCGAGTTTGAAAACCCCTAGTCTTGCCTGTGGAGGGTCAGAGGACCTCCAAGATCCCTTGCAAATCTAAAATTCTCTTTCTCAAGGCCCCTGTAAGGAGCTTACAAAGATTTTGTCCCATGTGAGCACAGGCCGGCTTGGTTTAAAGATGTTCCAGAGGTAAGACCCTCAGGATTGAGTTTATCTTTCCTCACATGTAAGAATGAGCTTGGAAAATAAAAAGAAAAGAGATGAACCGTGCTAGAAAATGGACTTCCCTGCTAGAATTCAAGAACAACTTCTGCAGGAATATGCACACTGAACATTGTATTGTTGTTTGCTTTTAAAACAACCAGTAAAACTCTCTCTTCTTTTTATAGGAAATAAAGACCCTTCTGTTTGGTTCCAGCTCTTGCTGTTTCAATGAAGAATGGAAACTTCAGAGTTTTTCCTTTAGTAACACAGCCTCATTAAAATACGGCATTGTGCAGAACAAGGCAGGTTGCTCCTAGGTTTCCTTGGGACCTTTCTGCTGGGCCATCATGCATAGGGGCGGGTGTACCTCCCGGTTTTGGTTAATCCTGTGAGCATTAGCTGGGCTGTTCTGGGCCAGCCAGCCCCGCATGTGCTGAGTTGTCACTTGGTGCAGGCACTTCAGATATGGCTGGTGGAGCGAGAGCTGGGGAACAAGACCCTCTGCTTTGGAGATGTTCAAATTGAACATGGATTTAAGGAGCACTTGTTGTGAGTGGTGCAGGTGCTGCGATCCTCAGCAGGAGAGCGCAGTAGGAGGCCTTAAGTCTGCTTGGGGCCGCTGGATGGGGCCTTCTTAGGCTGATCATTGAGAGATTCACAGGATTTTGCAGATAGAGCTGGAGAAAGGGCACTCCAGGCAGGTGGCATATGAATGAAGGGGAAGCGGTATGAAAGTCTGAGGGCTGCAGGAAAAGGCAGAGGGATCAAGTGTGCGGAGCAAGTGCTTGAAGTGAAGGGTGTAATAGAAGCTGGGCCAGCAGAGGCTGCTGGTTGCAGATCTAGAACATGGCTTATACCCAGTTCCCACATTATACTCATGGGCAGAAAATAAGCTAAACCCAGGATCAAGAATCAGCAGATGAGCAGAGCAGCTTGGTCCGGTTCAGTTTCTTAAGCCCCAGGAACCTCCCCTGCGCCACACTGCCTGAGGTCGAGCCCCAGGACCACCAGCTTCTGTCCCTGCCTCTGGTGGCCAAACTCAGCTGGTCTTCATGAGCACCCTAGCCTACCGTTCAGACAATCCTTAAATCCGAATGAGGTCTGTTTGTGTTGTTCAGTCCCACCAGCCTTTGCCAATGTGTCCCAGGAGTCAGATCCTGTGCTAAGCCCTGTGATGCCTACAGAGATGAGCTCCTCAAGGAGCCTCTGCACTACAGGGTGGGAAAGGACAAAGATACAGCTAATGTGGTACCAAAGCAGGCCACAAGGGGAGCAGAAGAGAGCGCAGAGCTCACATAACCATAGGCTGCTGAAGGGGCTCGCTGCCAGCCAAGATGGTCAGGAAGGCTTCTTGGAGGAGGAGGCCTTTAGGATGGGCCTTGAAGGCTGGGTAGACAGTTAACACTCTCAACCTGTAGACACAGAAACGTTTCCCTATATGATGGAACACCTATGGTGATGTCCCTGGCTTCACAGCTGACTGGTTATGAAGAGTCACTTTCCTCCCATGACACACTGTCAGCTGGCCCCTTCCTCTAGGAGTGGACGCAGGGCCTTGTCACTCCCTCTCTGTGACCCAAGGTTAGTGTGTTGTAGAAGCAGTTGCCACATCAGAAGCCCTTCTGTTGCAGAAGGCAGGGCCCCTTTACTCTGTCACTTGGGTTCTGGGGTGAGTTTGGGTGAAACCAAAAACTCTGCCCCAGGCCAGTTCTCACTGGCAGCAATGGTCTCGTTCTTTGCAGGGTGGTCCTTGCGGAGTCCTGGCTGCTGTCCAAGGCTGTGTCCTACAGAAACTCCTGTTTGAAGGAGATAGCAAAGCTGACTGTGCTCGGTAAGTCAGTGATCATTCTGGCAATATCTTATTTTCCCAAGTCTTCTCTAGAGTGTCCAGAAAAAACAAGCAAGGAAGCGTGTGTGTTCCCTGATATTTCCTGTCTTCTGCAGGTCAAGAAAGGAGAGGTTAATGGCAGCTAGCTGACAAGGCCTGCGCAGACCAGTGTTAAGGAGACTTGTATGCGTTTGTTTCTAAAAGCGAGGAGGGTTCTCAGTGGTGCTCCACCTGGGAAGGGGCTGCAGGAACAACATTGAAACCAATTTCCTCTCCTCACACAGCAAAGCTGCCCAAATCCCTTACACCCACCAGGTCGACCTGCTGACCTTTTGACTGAGTCCAGGCCTCCCCTCCCTCCCCACGCTATCTCCCCTCTGCCAACATTCGTAACCACACATTCCAGGCCACCCCACAGACTCATCGCTTCCACTCCCTGCAGCCGTTCAATTTTCATTTCACACGTTAAGTGTTTGCACATGAGCAGCTCATTCTCATTCATTCAGCACACATTCCTGGAACATCTCTGTGCAGGCACAAATGATATAGGGGAGATTTAGATGAGCTCTGTCCTCTCCAGAAATGCTCCATGAGGTTGAGAGGCAGATAGAAAACCCCTATCTCATACCGTCATTGGTGCCAAGATGAAAGGATTGGCAGAGCACTGGTGGAGCTGGAGGCGAGGCCTCCTTTAGGAGGTGGCCTGCCTCTCTTTCCCTCCCTGCAGGCCCGGTGACCAGCTTGTACTGAGTCACCCTCGGAGCTACAGAACTTCTGGCAATTGGCCTTTTAAAAAAAAAAAATTTAGTTAAAATATAACATATACAAAGTAGTTATACTATGTGCGTTCTGCTCAATGAATTATCACAAAATCACACACCCCTGAACACACTGCCTAGATTAAGAAAAAATGTTTCTAGTACTCCAGAAGAATCCTCTGGTACCCAGCAGGCACCCCTATTCTCCTGAAGTGACATTAATCCTTAAATGGATTTTAAAACCATACTTAATCTTGCCAGTTCCTGAACTTTATTGAAAGGTACTTGTTCTTTGAAATAAGCATTTGAGAATCTTTTTTTGAAAAGCCTGGGTGCTACATGGATAACAAGACCCATTGCCCGTGCATTCCTGGGAAAGACGCTGTTCACTGGGAGAGCCATCCAGCCAAGATTGGTACTCCAGTGAAACACATTTCACCAGCATGGATGATTTTGCCTTAGATAGGGTTCAAATGAAGGTGGCTCTTCATGCTTGGCATCTTATAATTTTTCCAGTGGTTTTGCACAGTAATAATCAAGGCATTACCTCCCCAACCAAAGATGCTAATCAGAAGCACAACAACGTAACACTTCTGTGGCAAGATCTCACCTGTTCTTGTTCTTCTCTCTGCTTCCCCTCCCCTTTACTCTCAGGTCTATCCTTCATGGCTCTTGTCTGTACAGGATCATGCCCCACTGCCTGCTCTGGAAGTTCAGCCCCACAAAGGGCTGGGAGGTTTGAATGTCATGGGCAGAGACTCTGCCATCAGCTCTCCCTGGTGGACTCAACACAGTCCTGTATGCTCAGGAATGCTCCTGACTGGGTAGATCTTTGCTAAGTGAGAACCCCTGGCTGCCCTCAGAGGGTACAGGGATACTGAGCACATACGCACCCACCTACCTACCTCCCTTCCTTCCTTCCTTGCACTGAAAAAAATATGCAGAGTGTACTTACCAGGTCCTTAGCAGGGATACGGGGCTGAACAAGACACATACAGGTGCCCTCATGGCACCTACGATTGAACAGGAGAGCCAGATAGGAACAGGTGGTTACAGGGGACATGCTAAGGGTTCACCTGGACATGAAGTGGCTCAGGGTGGGCTCCCTGGTGGACTGACATTTTCATCTTACGGAGATATGAAGGATGGACAGAACCCCTGATTCCCCTTCATATGCATCCTTGCACACTCTTATTTCCCCTCAGATTTTTTTCCCTTTCACGGCAAATATTCTCAAACTCCTTCCTGGGCCCTCAGGCTCTGTGCTCAGGCTCTGCACCTGCTGGCTTCTCTCATTGTACATGGGCCACATCTTTGTGGAGGCCTCCTCGGACCTCCCCCATTAAGATAAACCCAGGCCGTGCCTCTAATAACTGCACTGCCAGTTGGTGCTCTTGCTCATCGATGTGGTTACCTGTCCACATCTGCTGCCACCTACTACTGCCCACACCACTCCAGAACACAAGCCCCATGAGAACAGGGACCTTCCTGAGCTGGTTCACAGCCAGGCCCCTGGCATCCAACCCTGTGCCTGGTCCACAGAAGAGGCCCTCAGAATTTTTGTTGAGTGAACACATGGACAAATGAATGAGTTATCCAAACAGGGAGGGGAGGCGGATTGGTATTCCAGTAAAGAGAACGAGATGTGCAAAGCCTGTGGGCAGGGAGAGGAGTGGGGAAGTCACTGGGGATGGTTAGGGCAGCATTTGCAGGAGGAGGGTAGGACCTGGGGTAGTGGCAGGTCAGCGCCAGGCTGCCAGAGGGGGCTTGGGTGCCGCCAGCTGCTTGGATCAAGCCTTGGCCCTTGCAACAGATTGTCTCTCAACTCATTTCGGCCCAGTGCTCCTTCAGAGTTGCTTTTGAACTTCAACATGGGCTTCTAGGGGAACTTACAGATAGTTTCCCAACAATCAGGACAAGGCATTTAAGTATGTTCCAGGAAGAGCCGACTGCTCAGGGCACAAGGCCAACTTGGTTTTTTGTTGCCCTACCCCCACCCCACTAAGGGGATGTGAGAGCTTCTGTATCCCCCAGGCCACATCCATGGGGGCCGAGCTCTGCTTTCCATATCAGGGAGGGAAGCCAGGCCTTAGAAGGCAAAAGCCATCCAGGTTGGGATCCCAGGGGGACTCTGGGTAGAAAGAAAACTGCTTAGCTGGAGGAGTGAGGTTTTCTACCTGTCACTGCTGGCCAGGCAGGCACCTCCTAGCTGCAGGCCAAGGATGGTGCAGCCCACTGGGTCCTGGGGCCAGTGGGGGTGGGCAGAGGAGGAGGGAAGAAGGAACTGCTGGCCTGTTGGGGATTGTCATGTGTGGGGGTGTGCCAGGTGCCAAGGAGCCGGACCCTATGGGGTGGCCTGCCTGGCTGGACCAGAGGAGGTCTGTGCTGTGCAGCTAGGAGAGCATAGCCTGCTGGCCAGGGCCACTTTCTCCAGCGAGCCTGGAAGGATTAATGGTGTGGGAGAGTGACCTTGCCTTTGTTTGGAGCCCTGAAACTCTGGGTGCTGCTTGTAGCCCACCCCCTGGGCTGGGTGCTGCTTGTAGCCCACCCCTACCGGCTGCTGCCCCATCACAGAGGTGCTGTGCTGTGTAGGATGAGTGAAGTGGTCTGACTTCCTGCTCCCACAGTCCTCCTGGCAGGCCTCAGGGGACATCCTTCAGACTCAACTGAGAGGGAGGAGTGGAGAACCTGGCTCAGTTATGGAGCTTGCTGAAAAAGCCTCAGGGGACTCAGGCAGAGGTTTCGCAGGGAGACAAGCTGGGGAGGCCCAGAGACCCTCTCCCCTGACCCCAGCAAGGACTCGCCTCCTCCTGGTAGTGGGCCCCGGGCAGCAGGCACCAGATGCCCTCCCCAGCCTTCCCACCCCAGTCTCCTCCCACTCTCCTGCCCTGGTCCTGCCTCAGGTCCCGGGTAGATAGGGGTTGGGGAGGGAGAACCCTCCTGAGGACCGGTTAGGGCTTCTGTCAAGTGAAGACCAGGAAGACCAGGGAGTGAGGGCGGGCTCTCTGGGGCCTGGAGAAGAGAAGGGAGGTGGAGTCCATGTCACTGCTTTGCCAAGGCCTTGCAGGTCAGAGGCTGCAGAAGGTCGTCCTTGCCAAGTGGGTGGGTGTCTAGCCTGTAGATGTTGGTGCCCAGGCTGGGAGGGGGAATGCATGGCTCTGTGCCCCGCAGCCACCCTGGGAGAGGGGAAGTGTGCTGAAGAGAGCACCAGACTGGGTCAGGACCTGGATTATGGTTGTGTGGAAATGGAGCATCACTTTCTCTGTTTGTGAAGTAGGAATAGTCATCTCTGGCCTGCCTAAATTGGACTCAATAAGAAAATGCAAAGTCCTTGGTAAATCTTCAAGGGCTCTACAAGTGAGTAGGGCCATCAAACTCAGCCTGCCATGGTACAGATGGGGAAACTGAGGCCCAGAGAGGGAAAGATGGTTGTTCAGGGTCACATCTGGCATCCCTGGCAGAACCAAGACTGGTACCTGGTGCCCCTATGTCACACTGTGCTGCTGTGCCCTGCAAGAGGCATGGAGCAGTGGGGGCCCAGGGAGACCAGGAGGGAGGCTGAGGGCTCTGAGTTTTAGACTTCCATCGCTGGACACCCATACAGACTCCTAGGGACCAAGGGGTGGATCTGTTCATGAACGGCTTCACGATGGAACCTCCCCTTTGGCTTTAAGTTAGAAAAGATGAACACAGAAGAGTACAGAGAACAACATAGCAAACACCTACGGAGCCCCTGCCCCACGCGAGCAAAGGGGAAACACTGGGTCACGTGAGCAGGAACCTCTCTCAGTCCTCAGCTCCTCGGTTTCATTGACTTACATAGTTTTCACATTGATTGATTGCATTATTGATGTTCCTCCAAAAGCCATGTGTGCATAGTTGGGTGTGAGGCTTTAGCACTCCCTTTTGACCCTGAAATTCTAGGATTTCAGACATGATCCAGCTTAAAAAAAAAAAAAAAAGACAGGCCCCTCTGTTCTCTTCAGGAACACCACAATGACCTGCCATCAGCTGCCTTCTGATCTGGGGCCCTGGGGAGCTCAGGCCCGAGGGCCAAGAGGCAGCCCCTGCACTTTCCTGCCTGTGTGTGAGGTCTGCCTTGGCCCTGGAGGCCCCCACCTCAGTTGTTGCCCACCACCACTGATGGGGAAATGGTTCTGTGAAAGCAGATAGAGGATGGGATCGTACTCTCCAGGGAAGTCACGCTGAAATAAAGGCATCTTGGCAGCAGTGGTGTTTTTTCTGCAGGACTGTCTGGCTTCATTAAGACTCATTCCATCAGGCCAGCAGTCGGCCTCTCCTCATTCGGGAAGGACAGAGCTGGGCGGCAGGACTCGGTGTTTTTCCACTTGAGAAGATGCTGTGCCGGCTGGGCTCACAGAAAGAGATGAAGAGCTCTTGATGCCCGTGAAGGCCTGGAGAGAGCCACAGGCCAGGAGCGGCCCTCAGACGCGGGTGCAGATCTGAGAGTCGGGGAATCCAGCAAGTCCTCCTCTCACTTCCACTTTGCCTCTGAAATTGGGGAATTCAAGGCCCAGAGAAGGAGGGGAGCTTGCCCAAGGCCTCTGTGGACATTGGTAGCAGAGCCCATGGTCCTGCAGCCCCAGGCCAGCCTTTCTACCCTCTGTTGCAGCTTTTGACCCTGAGAGGGAGCAGACAGGGAGCTCCCCCAGATTGACTATAGACTCTGTACATGGCTCCATGGGCACGTCACATGGACAGGTGAGGCTATTTTGAGAAGGTTAGGGTAGAAGCATCTCTTTCATCTGAAACACTTGGGTAATTTAGGTAAAAGCAGGATGTATTCCCTCAAGATCATTTATTTCCCCTATCTCTAGATAAATGTCTTTTTCCTGGACTTCACCTGTAAGGAATTCGGCTCTTAAAGAAACTTCTCTTGGTTTAAGAGGCTGGCCAGGTGCCAGCCTCCTGGAAGGAGTCTGACTGATCAGGAAATGCAGACCTGCTTGTCACCCGTGTTCTGCCAGTGAAGGCATGCGCTGAGCTATCTGGTAAAGGCCTGGGCGATTCCAGACGCAGCACCTCCTTCCCCTGTTGTCATCTGTGGGTGCAGGTTCTTACGCAGGCACATAAAGCCCTGGCTAATCTGAGGTGGGTTAAAACCACGGTCCCCAGCCTTTTTGGCACCAGGGACTGGTTTTGTGGAAGACAACTTTTCTGCGGGCTGGAGATGGGGTGGGATGGTTTCGGTATGATTCAAGTGCATTACATTTATCATTAGATTCTCATAAGGAGCGTGCAACCTAGATCCCTCGCATGCACAATTCACAACAGGGTTCCTGCTCCCATAGAGTCTGATGCCACTGCTGACCTGACAGCAGGTGGAGCACAGCTTCACTGGCTCACCCACTGCTCACCTCCTGCTGTGCGGCCCTGTTCCTAACAGGCCACAGACCAGTGCCAGTCTGTGGCCTGAGGGTTGGGAACTCCTGGGTTAAAGACAGAATGGCAGCGTTGGAATGATGCTTTGGGGGCATCTGACCCAGTGCCTGCCTGCATTTGTAGGTGGGCAGGCAAACAAAGGCCAGGGAGGGCAATGGTTTCCCCAGAACCTGTGACCCAGGAATCGAGCCCAAGTCTCTTACCTGTCTGACCACTGTACTTTTTCCAACTCCACTGAGTTTTCTAGAAAACTGTGTCTCAAAAGAGAAAGATGGAGAAGGCCCAGGGAAAAGAGAGACTGGCAGAGTTACTAACTGGAAGCCAGTGAAAAGAATGAGGACTTGTGCTTGGACACATGGTGGTTCAAAGGGGCTGTAAGCAGAGCCTGTAGGATCAGGGGACAGGCCCCACCGCAGAGCAAGATCTCTTGATTGTGTTACGTGGTGCTGAAAAGACAGGGTCAAAGGCAAAGGAGGCTGGTTCCTAAAACCAGGTGCCCAGGACAGTTGGTTCAACTTGCCCAAGCTCTCCTTCCTTCCTCAGTGTTTATTTTTTTCCAGTTTTTACTTACTATCTGATCTGGGTAAATCACTGTGCCTCCATGCCTCAATTTTCCCATTTTAAAAAGAGGATATAATAGTACTTCCCTCATAGGGTTGCTTTAACAATTTGATGAAATAACATGGAAAGAGCTTATAACAGTGTCTGGCACATGATAAATATATATGTTGGTTTTTCAAGCATTTTTAATTTTTTTTTTTTTTTTTAAGAGACAGGGTCACTCTGTCACCTAGGCTGGAATTCAGTGGCATGATCATGGCCCACTGCAGCCTCCAGCTCCTAGGGTCAAGTGATCCTCCTGCCTCAGCCTCCTGAGTAGCTGAGACTGCATGTGCCACCACACCTGGCTGATTTTTTAATTTTTCCAGACAGAGTCTTGCTATGTTGCCCAGGCTGTTCTCAAACTACTGGCTTCAAGCGATCCTCCCACCCGGGGCTTCCCAAAGTGCTGGGATTGCAGACATGAACCACTGCACCTGGCCAGTGTTGGCTTTTAAAGTCTTATTTGTTGCTACACTGAGAAGCTTCCAACTGAGAATTACCTGCTTCAGTAAGTTAGTGTAGAAGTGTTTGCCAGGGGGTCTCCTTACTTCCAGATAGGGAGCTTTTCCAGCATAGGTACACTCCAGGCATGATTTTGTATAACATCTATCCCTGTCGGGGAACACAGGTCACACCTGTGTTGTAGGAAGACACGCCCCCACCCCCACCCCATGTGTATGTGCAATGGCGACTGGACGGGGGGCGAGATGGAGCAAAAATGCTGGTGGGGCACTGGCTGTAACAGCTGAGCTAAGGGGCAGAACACCCTGGCCTGGGCCACACAGCAATGGGAGGGTGGGCATGAGGTATTCAGGATGTGCAGTTGACAGTTCATGGCCATCATTTGTATGAGAGCAGGGCATGAAGCAGGAGCTGTGGGGGTAATGGAGTCACGTTTGTGGGTTCTGAGTCCAGTCCTTTCTTCTTTTTCTGATAAGCACTGCTTTCCAGGGTTCCCTTAGTCCTTGGTGTGGGCTCTCCTGAAACCTAGAGCAGTGTTTTCTCATGGTTGTTTTCATAGTGAGCCGTGACCTGGGCCAGTGCTCCCAGCAGCTGGGGCATCCGGTTCGGTGAATGCTTGGTAACTATTTCCTCCAAGGAACATGATGGGCTTCCTAAGGCTAAAGAAGTGTCAGGCAGTCACTGTTTTATTTTCTTAAGTGCTTGAGTGCTTGTTGCTTGTCTCATTGGATTTGAAGGATTTCCAGTGTCAGAGGCTTGGTGTCACTTTCATATTAGATGTTGGAAATCCACTTTCTCCTTGTCATGGCCCACGTGGGGACTTGATGTTTTCATAAAAGACAATAGTAATAGGCACCATTGATTCAATAGTCACCACATGCCAGCCACTGGTCCATGGGCCTTACAAACATCTCGTGTAAAGCCATGAGGGAGGTGCAGTCGTCATTGCCAGTTTATGGATGAGGAAACTGAGGGGCCACTGTGGTCTGTCACCTTTTAAAGTAATTGGATCACAGCAGCTTGGGTGTAGGTCACTGGATATATATCCCAGGCACCGGGCAGTGACCACATGCTGCCCACTGTGGTGGGCTCCTGGTTTCTTTTCTCCTGCTCTGGAAAAGAGGGACAAACTTCAGTATTCTTCCTCCCCAACAGTTCCACATGGAGCTCAGGAATTATTTGGTGACTGAAGGCAGGCACCCCCTCCTCTGTTTTCCTTTGAGCCTTAGCAGGGTCTTCATCAAGTCCTTTTGTTTGTTAGGGAGAGACCAGCTAGCTTCCATATGAGTTTTTTAAAAATTTGCAGAATCCAAGAGAAGCCTAGAAGTATAGCTCGAAGGAGTCCTGGGAATGTGAAATGGAAAGAAATATGTATATTCAGCCGTTTCCCTTCCCTCTCATTCAGTGCAGGCACCAGGGACCTCTTAGTTACCTTTTTTATTATAGAGAGGTCTCTGCCATGTTTGATACAGCTGACTGCCTGTCCATTTGCTCCTAAGACTGTGTCGTGGCACTCTCTCCTCATTCCGCCCCTCTGACCCTTCCTTCTCTACCTCCACTGATTCCTTAGAGTTCCACAGGGTTCCACCCTTGGCCACTGTCTCTGCTTTTCTTCATTCTGTCTCTGGGAAATCTGTGCCAGCCCCAGCCGCTCTCTTGGGCTTTCTACATGACTGACAGCCTTATCTAAAGATCTGAGTGCATCTCAAACTCAGTAAGTCTGAAGTGCGACTCATTATCTTCTATCTCCAACTACCTCTTCCTAGCCACATTGTCCTTATTTCACTTGATGGCACCACCATGTACCCACCCAAAACACAGAGCTCATCCTTGAATCCGTCCTGTCACTCTGTGTCTAAATGTCCAGCAAGTGAGGCTGCTGTCCCCTTGGCCCTGGGAGTGAAGAGCACCGCCTGTACATGCTGTTGACTCCAGGTGCTTGGAGGTGGGCATGGCCAGGGCCAGAGCAGAGTCCTGAGATGGCAGTCATTCCCGAGCACTGCTGGCTGGGCCTCTCAGTCCCTGTCAGAACTCATAGCCCTTTCTCTCACACACTTCTGGGCCCCACCAAGCCTGCAGAGCCCCCTTTGCTCCTATGGGCCCTTTCCTCTGCCTCCTCCTTCTCCAGCCCCACCCAGGGCCTCCCACTTGAAGGCACCTCCTTTGGCCCTCAGCTGCGGAGACCCCTCTTTCCTGGGCTTTGCCTTGGGGCTCCTGGGCTGCAGGTGGCCCCTCTGCAGGCAAGGGAAAGAACAGGCCATCTGCAGAGGGGGCTGCCTGACCACACTAAGCAGAGCTGCACCATCTCAGCCTTGTGTCCACATGGGCATAAATGCCTTCCTTTTCTTGTCCGCAGGGGCCTGCAGCCTTCAGATGCCCACCGGACCCGCTGCCTCACCCTGGCCCTCGCAGATATTGTGTGGCGAGCAGGGAGCCGAGAGAGAGCCATTGTCGCACTGTAAGTGGTTCCAAGGTCTGTGTTGCCATGGCTCATCGTCTGCTGGCAGCTGCCGGCAAGCTGGCTGTCTGCGCTCCTGTCCTTGGGTCCTTCCGGTCCCCACCCTGTGCCACATGCTGGGAGGAGCCCTGCAAGCCAGCCTGATGTGCTGGGCAGCCCCAGACTCAGGGAGAGCCCCGTCCTTCCATGCGGCCCTGTGATGCCCTCTCTGGGCTCCAGTTCTCATGTGGAAGGTGTGGTCTGTCTGCCCTGGTTTCTTCCTGAGGAGCTCTGGGGTGACCCCTCAGAGGAAGCCTCTGACCCCTGCAGCCAGCTCCTCTCTATAGTTCTCTGATCTGGAGACCTCGGGAAACAGCCCTTCAGGTTGATCCAGTCCTGACCCCACTGTACTGCTCTTCCCAGTCCCCAAAGCACACTGCCATTTGCTCTGTCACTTGGGTCCCCATCCCATAAAGACTCAGGGAGGTGAGATGAAGCCCAGGCCCTGGACCCAGTTATTCTGACCCGCATCATCTCTTCACCACTGGCCCCATTCTACTGCATATAACCCACGTGCAAGGTTTGCTGGCTCTTCAGCCTGACCCGTCAGAGTGGAAGCATCACTGTCCCAGCTGTGAAGCTAAGCGGTAGTAAAGGTGATCGCTTTTGGGGCCAAGGACCATACTCTGGGGGCACATTGGTCACTGTAGCATATCGCTTCAGAGAAAGGACTCTTAGATCAGACTCCCAATGCTGTTGCTTATTGGCTGTGTGACGTTGGGCAATTGATGTAACCGCTCTGTTTACTCCTCTGGAAAATGGGGATGATTATAACGATTACTTACTTGGATGGCTGTGAGACCTAAATGAGTCAGTATAAAGAAATGATATATAATAAATATGATTATCAGTTTGGATCATTTTATCAATATGAATAGCTGATAAATAATAATAATAATTGTGAAGTGTTTAGGACAGTGTCTGGCACATACTAAGCACCACGTATTAGATATTGTTATTTATTTTTGTTATTATTACTGTCACTTGTCTTTGGTACTCACCTTCCGGTTAACTTACTAATCCTGGCCTTTAGGATCTGCAGGGCAGCCCTGAGAACAGATGGGGCAGGAATTCAGTTTCTCCCTGTTTTACAGATTAGAAAACAGAAGCCCAGAGAGGGAGGGTGGCTGGTCCAAGGCTACACAGCCACTAAAGGAGCACGGGGCCCCAAATCCGGCTCTGATTCCCGGCCATCTTGGGCTGCACACCCCTGGGGACTGCACACCCAGGGGGTGCCTCAGAGAGGACGGAGGTGGTGTTCCTCCATCAGTGAAAACGAAGGGCAAGTCAGCATTCCGCAGTCTGGAAACACATTTGTCAGTTGTCGGTGAGAGTCAGGCTTCCTACTGCCAGGGGTTGGGTTTGGGTTTGGTTATTCCAAGCTCTCCCTTTGCAGTCTTTTTTCCATTTCTTTTTTTTTTTTTTCTTTTTCTTTTGAATCCTGCTATTGGAGTTCTCTGGGCCTAGCCTAGTGGGTGAGTTCAAAGTGGGGAAAAACGAGAAACTCTTGGCTCCATTTTCTCTCTGGAGCCACCTTCTTATTTGTCTTTATTTAATGACACATGTGGTTTTGCCCCGGCTGGAGGGCACGCCTTCTCTCCACTCGGAGGACTCATGCACCTTCCTTTCCTTTTTAGGGCTTCAAGAACACAGCAGTTCAGTCCAACAGGGAAATACAAAGCAGATGGAGTCTTAGAAACAGTATGGCTTTCTGGAAAATTATCACGCAACCTTTGGCTTTGTTTGGGGACTGTCTCCTTTCATATAAGTAAATCCTTCCTCAGCTGGGGACAGGCTGGCCTTCCCGCAACCCAGGTCCCAGGAATCCTCGTCCTGGGATTAGGGTGGGGACAGACGTGAGGTGGCTTTGGGGATGAGCTCCTGCTAGAGCTGGCTTGACGGTCTAAATAAAGGCTGACTGGCTCCCTGTCCCCTTGAGGGTGTGCAGGTCTGTCTGGTGAGGTCTGTACGGAATGCCTTTTGGTGAAGCCCTGGGCTTCCCTGTGCCCCTCTTCCTCTTTCTTTAGCATCTGCTCCTGGATTGTTGTGGGAGGGGGTGGGGCAGGGGTGGTAAGGAGAGGGAGAGAAAGTTAGAACGTGGGGAGGAACTTTAATAGCTTGGAACACCAGCCATAAAGCCAGATCTAAGTCATACACAATCAGGGACATAATGGGAGACGTATATTTTTGTATTTTGTAAAATATAAAAACAGTGAAGTTTTTCAGCTACTTCTTGCCAACCTCTTCACTGAGAATTTTTGTGTTAACAAATTAGTTTCATTTGACCTCGGTTTGGGCATGTGTTGCCCTGTGACCCTAACTGAGGGTCTTGCATTGTTGAATATTTTCTCTTGAAGTGTTTTTTCCTGGCCTGCCTGAGAAAGCAAAGGAGACTCTTAAGGGCTGCTTCCCGCTGAACTCAGGATGGCCGGTTCACTTCCACCTGGTCTGGCTATTGTGATTTGGATATCGACCTCCGCACCAGCCTCCTCTCTGGTATCAGTGACTCGCCCATGGGGTGCAGCCCTCCCCTGTTGGGGCCACACAGGAGGCTGGAATTCTGGAGTCTGAGGTCCAGGGCTGCCACAGGGCTGCCTGAGTCCCAGCGACTCCAGCAGTGCCAGGCAGCCTTTCAGTCACGCAGACGGATGGCCGTGCCTCTCAGCCCCGACTTGGGGACGCTGCTCTCTGATGCAGGGACATTCCCAAGTGGGGTTTTGTAGCTACTGAAGCCGGGGAACAGAAGCTAATCCAGGATGGGGCACTGCACCGGGCTTGGGCCACTCATCCTGCATGTGTGTGTCTTCGCAGCTCACGCTCCACAGTCTGGCCTGCTATGAAGATCTGGTGACTTTTCTCCAACAAAACATTCGTCAGGTATGAAGCGCGCCTTACTCCTGTGGGATGTGCAGCCCTGAGCCTTCTGATTTCACTGTGGGAACAGTGCTGTGAACTGGAGTTCTTCCCCCTGTCACCCCCCGCCGGGATGGCGAGGAAGCTGGGAAGGAGGGATGCTGGCCCCTGGTTGGGGGCTGAGGAGAATGGACTTGGGGTGAGGGATCCAGCTCCTGCCATTGCATCCTCAAGGGCTGGTCCTGGAGGCACGGCACAGGGAGCAGCCACAGCCAGGGCTACTGACAGCAGAGCTGGATAGGTGGGGTCAGGACACAGGAAGCAGCTGTTAGATGGAGGTCAGCACAGCTTTCTCTCTGTCCGAGTGGAAGCAGCCACCACTGGAATACAGGAGCTCTTTGTCAGTGAAGTGGGTCCTGGGACCAGCTGGTGAGGTGACCAGAAAGCGGCTTCCTGGGTGGGTTGGAGGGCTTAGCAGTGTGATACACACTTTGATTAGTGTCCCTGGGGTGGCAGGGCTGCTCTAGGTGAGGGCTCTGGAGCACCCGCCTCTTGCCAGAGAAGAGCTGTACATTCACTCCTGGCCATGAGCTGGGTGGGATGTGGCCAGGGCCAGACAGCAGCAGATCTCAGGGCTCTGGGAAGTCGCGGCAGCAGAGCTGTGGCATCACAGGCTCTGTAGGGAGGGGCCGCACACTCCGGGGGTAAAGAACGCGGTCTCTGGAGCTGGTTGGCCTGGCTTTGAATCTAGATTCACCCTTCAGTAGCTACCTGACCTTAGGCAGCTTACTGAATCCTCCTGTACCTCACTTTCCTCATTTGTAAAATGTGGGTCAGAAGAACAGTGCCTGCCTCAGAGCATCATGCAGAGAGCCTAGGGCAGCTGGGCTGTGCTTGTTCTCAGTAGTTGTTAGCTTCTGTTGTTGACATTAGGACTGCCATTGTAATGATGCTCTAAGGGCAGCCTTGAGATGGGTTCCTTGTAGACATGTATAAATGAGAGGGACGCATTTCAGAAGGCGGGTGTGGCCTGAGCTAAGGCCAGCAGACCTGCCACCTCTGAGACCCCCACTACGAGGCCTCACAATTCTGACATCTGAGTGTCAGGATCGAAGCAGAGGAAGAACACAGACCTTTCTCTCCTGGTGTGCTGGCTGGTCCCTGAGCCTTCCCTTGCCTTCCCTTTGGCCTTCTGGATGTGGGATCCATTCTTTTCGGCCCCACAGAAGGCACTGGAGGGTTTGGTGGTAAGCCGGAGAGTGGGAGGACTTGCTGGAAATGGGACCAGGACTAAAGCTCTTGCTGTCAGACTGCCTTCCGCAGAACTTTCCCAAGGACCCTGAAGGCCTGGGCACAGCCCTGGGAAATGACCAGGCCCTGGCAATACCAGATGTCCCTTGGGTAGGCAATGGGACCTGCCTTAAGAACAAGAGGAGGCAGGTGTGGTCGCCAGAGGGTCAGTCCACCTGAAGTGCTTTCACCCCTCAGCCCGGGCAGAGGCCTCAGGGCCTGTCCCAAAAGCAGAGATTAGGATGGCTGCCTTTCTACATGGGTTGCTCTGTCCAGGCGCATGGGAGGAGGAGTGCTGGCTGAGGCATCGGGAGCCCCCTGTCTGTCCTTTGCTACCTGTCCCCAACTCTGGTTTTTCACTGGAGTCACTCAGCAGGCCATCTGCTGATGCAGTGCATTCACCACCTGGCCTGGGCAGAGGAGGCCTGGAGCAGGGGCCTGGGGGCCTCCTCTGGCTTATTCCGTAGTCACATGTGGCCTTGGGAAAGTCACTGGCTCTCAGTTTCCGCATCTGGAAAATGGAAGATGGAGCAGTTATCGGGTAGCTTCCAGCTCTTCATCGTCTACGTGTGGTCCTCAAAGAAGAAGCTTAAACACGTGGAGAAGGGTATCTTCCAAATGCAGTACTAGGCAGTCTGAACGAGCAGAAAGGAGACCTGCTATTGTTCCAGAGTGTTGTGAGAGTGCAGCAGTCACAGGAGAGATGAGCAGAGTCTGATGGCATCCGTGTCCGTGTGTGGGATCTGGCCAGGGTGGCCAGGAATGGGATCGCCTAGTCACACTCTCAGCTGAAGCAGAGCTTGGAGCCACCAGGGCCAGGAAAAGGAAGTGACTGGTGAGGCTTCAGGGGCTAAAGTGGAGCCTGAGGGTGATTGCTCAAATGCCCACAGATCCTGAGGCTTGTAGCTGCCCACTGATGGACTGGGGTGGCCCCTCAGCACCAGGACCTCTGCATCCTTGTCCATGAGACGGAGCCTCCCCCTCAGCCTGTACCCCAGGACTTTGATGAAGCCTAACCAAGACAGGGACTGTGGAAGGGGTTCAGAGAGTGGGATTTGTTCCAGGGCGAGGGAGCCTCCTTGCAGCGATGCCTCTGGACTCAAGACAATTGCCTCCTCGCCTGGCTTTGGTCCTTGGTACAGGCAGTCCATATTCGGCCCTCCTCACCCTGGAAGGCAGCTCTCCGCCTGCAGTTTAATTCATGTTTTTGCTGGAAGCAGTTGAGCTGCCTCAGCACTGCCCTCACCAAATTCATTTTCCATGGCCTGGGCCTAAGAGGGGTTCCTTGTGCCAGGCCTGGAAATGTACACCAAGCCATCTTTGCCCAAAATAAATTGCCTCCTTGCTGTGTTTTCATTACTGCTCACTCTCTGGGCAAGGTGTCTGGCAGGCTCCTGGCCAGCTGGAGGATGCCCCCACCTCTGCCTCCCCTTGGAGTTCCTTGGTAGACTCAAGTCTCTACGGAGTGCAGAGCAGCACTGGAAGAATGGCCTCTTCTTCCCAAGTGGCACCACTTTCTAGACCCTGATGGCAGTTTTCAGGCCAGTTGCCTTGCCTGACCTCGCCTTTCAATGCAGGCATGTTGCCCTGTGGCCTCCCATGTCTTGGCAGCTTGAATTTGATGAGATAATTGTAATAAAAGTTTTAAAAAACAAAATGGAATATTGGTGCCATTTAGTTGTATTCCAGCAAGAGCAAGAAGCCTCAAGCAGGGTTCTTCCCCACCCACTGAAGAGAGGCATGTCAGGCCTCGGGGGTCTCCTTGAGGGTGTTCCTAGGACTGAGGGAAATGCTGGCATAAATGTAATAATAGTTCCCCAAATTTACATAGAGAGTTGGGGCTTACAATGGGCTTCTGTGTCCGTTTCTTCATTGCCGGTATGTAGGCATTACAGGCATGGCGGAAGGGGAAACAGACCACAGGCCAAGAAAGTACTGCTGCTGCCCCAGGACAGCATATATGTCCATGGCAGAAGTAGGCAAGAATTCCAGAAGGGGAAACTGAGACCAAGAACACTTTGTGATTCGTCCAAGGGGAGATGGAAATTTGTGGCAGATTAGGTAGGCTTTCTATGGAAAGGGACACCGAGACCAAGAGCTTCATGACTTCCCTAGGCAGCATGCAGAGCTGGGACAAGGGGCTGGTGGCCCAAGTCCTCCTGGGCTTGTGTCCCCCCGTGCAGGGGGAGACATCAGCATTACTCTTTGCCATTTTCAGAGCACTTCCGCAGACATTGTGTCATAGAATGTGCACCAGAAGCCAAGGAAATAGGCCAGGTGGGTCTTCATTATTCTTGTTTTGCAAAGAGGAAACAGGGCAGCAGAAATGAAGTGGCTGGCCTGAGATCACAGAGTGAAGATGAGGTTGATTGAAGATGGTTGTTGATTCATTCATTCCATTCCTATTTCCAAAAAAAAGATTGGAAGTTGCTTTTTAAAAGAAAATTATGTCTTCAGGGTTCTGCTGTGCCCCTGCATAGTCAACTTGCCCTCTCTTGCCCGTGGACCTTTGCATGTGCTCCTCCTTTTGGAGCAACGTTCACTTTTCTGATTCCTTCCCTTCCCTTAGGTTTCTGTTTGGACATCGCTTTCTCCAAAAACCCTTCGTTGATACTCCCTCCCCAAACTTGAAGTCTGTGTTGAAGGCCCTTCCTATGTGTTTCTGAAGGAGCCTGCATTTCTGTCATGGCAGAACCCCTTCTTCCAGCCTTTTCAAGTTGCTTATTGTTTTTTCTTCCCTAAGTTACTTCCCCAGGAGGAGAGATCCATATCCACCTTGTTCACAAGTACAGCCTTAGCTGGGAGCATCCTCTCGGCACAGAAATTTCACCAATAATTTTTTTTTTAAATGACTGATTGACCAAGTGAATTCATGGATGGAAACAAAGAGTATATTTTGAGGAAAAGATAATTTTATCAGAAGCTTGAGCTGCAGTAGTTACCATGGTAGAGAACCATATTTGTCTCTGAGCTTCCTGGCAGCCAAGGCAAAAATGTAAACATGATAAGTTTTATAATTTTCATTGTCTGTTCCGGGAGAAACAAGTTGGGATTTTTTTTTTCTTTCTAATTTTATGTCCAAAATGTGATTACACATAAAGAACACTGACTATTATAACAGGCAGTGTCTTCAGTCACAGTTCATGGTTTCCAAAGTGGGATGGGTGAGGCCTTCACACTGACTTGCAGTTGGGGATGGCGTTTCTCCAGGGAGCAGAAGTGACATGGCCCATCCCAGTAGGCTGTGGCCCACTGGGCTCACTGGACAGATGGGCAGGGCAGAGCCAGCTTCGTTCTAACAGCTAACACAGGTGCCAGGCCCTGTTTGAGGTACTTTATAAGGATTAGCTCATGTAATTTTCACAACTTGGTGAGGGTAGGTGTTGTGATTATTACCCTCTTTTTACAGATGAGAAGACTGAGGATAGAGGAGTCCAGGAATGTTTCCATGGTCACATAGCAAGAAGTGGCAGAGCGAGGATTTAAATTAGGCGGACAGGCCCCAGGACACCAGCTCCAAACCAAAATTTGGAGGAGGACTCACTTTGGATGCAAAAATCTAAGGGGTTGCCAAAAAACTCAGAAGTTAGCAAAACCTATCGTTTTAAAAAATCAAAGTTAATCAGAAAAATCCACAATGAACAAAATACCAAAATGTTGATATTTTAAAATATATATATAAACATTTAAGATATGCATCTACATGGCTGCCTCCTCCGCCTCACCGGATCCTGACTCTGCTCCAAACCTGCTCTCTGCTGCTCTCAGCACAGCACAGTTCTTCTGAGTAAGGGATCTGGAATTAGAGGTCCCTGGAGTCCGTGTGTGCTGCTGACAGGCTATGCGGCCTCAAGCTGGTCACTCAGTTTCTGAGCCTCAGTTCCACATATGCTAGAGGGCAGTAATCATAGTACCGTCCCCCAGGCCTGTCAGAGTGTTCAGGGTGATAATGCCCATTAGACGCTTGCATCATAATGGAGCTGGCCATGACTGTTGCTGTCTTATGAGTTTCGAGGACTCTGAGGTCACTGATGCTCTCTGTGGTGGTCCCTGCATCACCCTCGCTCTGCTGTCGTTGTCATTCAGGCTGTTCCAATGCCCCATCCTTTAGGAGGTCAGCCTTCGGGCCACCCAGCAACCCCAGGGCTGGGTTGGAGGCAGCTGGCTCAGGGCAGGCTGCTCCCTGGGGTGTGGCTCCCACAGAGGTGTGGGGCTGGGAAGAGGGAGGTGCAAATGGGATGGAGCTCATTTTTCTCTCCCCCTCCCAGTTTGAAGTGGGCCCCTATGGCTGCATCCTGCTCACCCTGTCTGCCATCCTGTCCAGGTCCACGGAGCTGTGAGTATCTTTCTCCCTCAACTTCCTGGGGCTGGGCTGATCTGTCTTGTTCACTGCTGCCTCCCTAGAGCCCAGGATGGTGCTTGGCACATGTTGAGGGCTCCATAAATGTTGTGGAAAGGATGAATGAAGCAGTGCAGTAGGGGAAGGAGTAGGGGAAGGTCTGCTGGTGGAGGAGAGAAAGTAGTCACATTCTACATGTACACATGTCCAGGGCTACCATGTGTGTGGTGGACAACCTGAAAGACACGCCACCGGCCCTCAAGGAGCTTGCCTGGGACGGCAGTGTGTACGCACTTGAGCACTCAGGGGGATGCCCCTGGCACTTGTGCAGGGGATGGACAATTGAGGCTGAAACCCAGGAGATGGCCGAGGGCCCTCAAGAGCTCAGGACAGGGAGGCCTCGCTGTAGACCAAGGCAGCCCTGTAGCTGCGAGGACAAGACTGGCATCCTCGGTGGTGAGTGGGCGGTGGCTAGTAGGCCCTGGAGGCAGGGAGAGGTGGCAGGGTGGCTTGTCCTAATCTCCCCTGCCTGACCCCTGTTGGCAGGGTCTGTAGGATGAGTCTGTATCAGATGAAACATACCCCCCCAGCCTGCCCCCCAGCTGGAATTTCCCCATGAAACTCATTTGCTAGGAGCTTTTTAGGCCTCTTTGTATTTGTCACCTGGGCATGTCACCAGGAAGCGTAGCAGATTAATAGCGCGTGAATGGTTGTGGAAAGTATAATCGATTGCCCCATTCTCTTTCAAGCAGAGGACAGAACCCTGGAGGCCTGGAGTCCTGGGAGAGTGAATCTTACTTTGAGGGGTGCATGGTGGGGAGGACTTGGGAACAGCTCTCAGCAGGTGGGCCCTGGGAAGTGGGGAGGCGGGTGAGTAGCCTTGGGGTGCCCAGGGGCGGGAGGTCGCAGCAGGAGACACTTCTTTCCTGGCCTGGTTGGGTCTGGTCGGCGCCCTCCCTGTTTCCAGGGGCCTCTGCTGTGGATTCGGGGGAGGACAGTGGGGACTCTGTGACCTCGTGCGCCAGGCTGCCTGCTGCTTGCTGCTTCTGACCTTATTAAATGCGTGTGAGTGCACAGCGCTTTCCAACTTCTAATCCTGCCATAATGATATGATTCATTCCTGGCGTGGACTCACGTGCGTGGAGACCATAAGCTGCACCACCTTCTCCCCAGGACTGGGTTTGCTCCTGGTTTGCCTCATTCCTGGGCTGACGGGTTGGGTGGGAGTCTCCAGGTCTCCTTGAGGGGAAGCTGCACTCTCAGGAGGGCCAGGCTCAATGATGCCAGTCTCAGCGCCCCCATCCGTGTGGGGGCCCTCTGGCTCTGGGAGTCTAGGGCTCTGTGCTCGAGTGTGTCTGTTCTGGTGGTCACCGGGGCAGCCTGGGAGTGGGTGCCTTGTTACCTGCATGCTCCTGTATGTAGCCCTGTCCCTCTAAAAGGGGCTTCAGGGTTCCATGCCCAGGCCAGTCTTCATGTTGTGCAGAGCTGGGGGACTAGGGCTGCTTCTTCCCCCTCCCTACCCTTTCCAGTCAAGCTGGGCACCTGTGGGGAGTCAGTGTGGGGAAGGCTGCCCTGCTGGACCTGCACAGCCTCATGCTTATGGGCCTGAAGTCACACCCCTGCCAACACGCATACACAAACACAAATATGAATACACACAGATACACAGATGTGCATACATGGCCACACACACAGACACACAAAAACTCACAAAGACATGGACACACACACAGACACATAGTCCAGCTGTTCTTCCAGGACATCTGTGGCTCTTCCCTGGGTCCTGCAGGCAGATGGTCAAGGCCCCTGGGGCAGTATGGGCCTTGTCTCCCAGAGGACCCAAATAGAGCCCTGCTGTGGTGTTGGAGCCAGGCAGGCAGGCAGGCATGCCTTGGGCTTCGTCTTACCCTGTGGCCTCCCCTTCCCCTCTCCTAAGATGACAGTGTGTAGGCAGGTCTCGTTGCCAGTGGTAAGGATAGTGTCTGTGAGGTTTCCCGTGCGCCAGGCCCTTTGCCTTAACATTTTGCGTACAAACACATGGAGTCCACAGCAGCTGTGTTAGGTGGGCACCGCTGTGAGTGCTCGCACCATCCCTGTTTTTCAGAGGAGGAAGCAAGGCTGAGGGAGGTGAGTAGGCTTTGAGATTATACAGCAAGTAAAACTGGTGGCCCTGGGCCCCACCCAGGCCATCTGGCCCCAGAGCTGGCTCTTTGGGTTTGCTGTTTGTAAACCTGAACTTTGGAAAAAGTTGGTTGGTTTTAGGCCTGACTCTCTACTCCTCTGAATAGAGCTGGAGTCTCTTCCTCTAAAGTGGGAGTGAGAATTCCTGCCTTACAAGATGTAGCTGTGCTTAGCACAGCTCCTGGTGGGTACAAGCTGGGAATAATGGCCACGGCTGGTCCGACCCTATCCCAGGAGCTCAGATGCCTCTGTGTGCCTTCTTGTCTTTTCTTGCCTGCAGCCTTGGCTTGGGGCCCTGTGGGGGAGGCCGTGCTGCCATCTCCATAGGCACAGCCACAGGGATGTCCAGCAATTCCCGACGGGGCTTCTGCAGTGACACTCACCCTTGGCAGGCACGTCCAGAGCAACCGAGAGCTCCCTGTGCTGAGTGCCACTGGAGGGGTGAGGAGGGGCCGTGGGACCACGCCCCGCCCAAGGTCGTGCAGTGCAGAGGTGTATTTGAGAAGACACCCAACTCTCTCTGATTTGTTCAAGTTCAAGATAACTTTAGTTAAGCTTTTAGTTAAACTGAGGGCTTAGAGTGAGGATCAGGGCAGGCTTTGGGCAGCCTGTGCCGCCTGGGGGCTCCTCCAGATCAGTGTTCCCTCCTGACTGCTGCATGCTTCCCCCGGAGGGGTTGCAGATGTGGGCATCTGAGTGGAGCTAACCCTTCCACCCTACCTGGGGCCCAGGGGAGACTCCTGAAGCGGAAAGACAGGAATGCCAGCAAGGATGGGAATAGCCTGGGCAGTCATGGTGCTGCCCAGATCCCATGAGACAGCCACACTGAAATTATTTCAGATAATGTGCTAGCATTTCTGCATGTGGGAGTGTGCCCGTGAATAAGCCATTCTATGGCCTTCCAGAGGGTAGTCCCCAGAACAGCCTGCTCCTCTCACGTGCCAGTCACACTGCACTCCCTGCATCCCAGCACCTCCAGCCTTGGCTCTCTGAGGGATACCAGGCTCTGCTGAAGGTTTGCAGTGATTTGTAGGGCAATGATAACAGTTCTGGGACTGGAATCCCACCTCTGCCTGCTGCCTCCGGGGCTAGCAGCCGGCAAAGGCCTTTCTCTACAGACATTTGGACACTTGGGTACAAATGTCGTACACCTCAGGCACCATTAAGTTTGTCCCGGGAAGCCCAGTGGGGTGGCAAGTCACAGGAAGGCACTCACTTCTTGGCCACAATGTAGCACCAGGATACCTAGGTCCTCAGCTCAGCTCAGTCACCGACAACCATGTGACTGACCCAGCCTGTGCCTTGGGTTCTTTATCTAACAGGAGGGGTTGGGCTGGTGCTTTTTAAACTATGTTTGTAATGAAAACAAAATCTGATTTTTTTTTTACCCAAATAAGCTTTATCCTCAAGCTCACTGTGTGAAGCAGATGCAGCAGAATGACTTTGATTAGAGCAGCAGAGGTAGGAGGGAGAGTCCCCTGCTGCCCCTCCCCAGCCTCCCAATCCAGTACCAACCCCTGCTGTCCAGCCATGGCCCCTGAGATCCCCCTTTGGAGAAACCCCAGCTCTGCATACATAGCTTAAAAACCTCAGGACCAGATGATCGCCGAGGGCCTTCCTGCTCTGAGGTTCAGATTCAGCTTTGCCAAAGAATCCTCTGATGCCATTTCAGGGCAATCTGTTACCACTTGGGGCAGTTGAAAACATGTCCTGATAGCAAAAAGAGACAGCTGAGTCTCCAGGACCAATTGTAGTTCAGCTCAAGAGAAGCAGAGTTTGTAAAGAACCAGCCAGTTCTTTACAAATACAGCGTGTGTATGTGTACGTTTGTGGTGGTGTGATAGTGTGTGTGTGTGGATGGGAGAGACTGGTGACGCTGTATGGCCAGGTGTGAGATGATGTGGGTGTTGGTGGTTGTGTTTGAGATTGTGTGAAGGGTGACTTGATTGTGTACACGTGCATGTGATTGTGATGTGTGATGGAGAGGGCATGGTGGTCCCTCCGTCCTGGTGAGGGTTCTCTGACTCATGCCTGGGCACTGGAGGCTTCTCTTCTTTGGCCCTTGCACCAAAGTCAGTGCCTCCTGTCTGTTGGCCATTGCTAACCCAGACCGGAGCCAGGGTGAGGACACCATGGGCAGATGTAAACCTAGCTGAGCGCTGCCGACCACTGCCTGCCTGGCCACTTCATTGTCAGAGGCCTCAAGAACAGTCGAGAAACAGACCTTTGAGGCTGGTTTATCCCAGGCTGTGTGCAAAGCCTTGTGAAGGTTTTTTTCCCACTTGATTTCAAGCTGTTTCTTTTCTTTTCTAAGATCTTGAATTACTTATGGTAAATCTCATGCCGGATTTCATGCTCACCGAGCTTTGCTGCTTTTCAAACCGCATGGCTGGAACTTTCCCCAGGGAGCTCTCGCAAGCCCCAAGGATGCTCAGGGTCCTGGGGTCAGGGCCAGCTCTGAACCAGACCTGGGCAGCACTGAGCATGGGCTGCTCCAGTGCCTCGGTGGAGCACAGGCTTGGCCAGGTCATTGAGGCCTTGAGAAGATCCAGTGGGGGTGAAAACCTTTTCATGCAGTAGATTCTTGGCCTTCATGACAGTAGCAACTTCAGCTTCTCAAAGGCAGTCTTGAAAGTCCGGAAGAGGTGGTAGCTTGTCATTTGCTGAAACAGTTTTCGAACAGCACAAGCTAGGTGCTGAGGGTGAGGGATGACACTGGGCAGGACCCACACTATGTCTCTCTGTGACTCTTCGTAACTCTCCTCAAGAGATTAAAAGCCATGGCAGCAACAAAATAGTTTATTCCTTTGTGCAAATAGTCCTGAAACAAAAGCCAACTGTGAGTGTTGGCTGGAAAGACAGTGACAGAAGCTCAATTCCCAGCCAGTGTAAGCAGAAACAAAGCTACTGACTGATTCCTATCAGAGGCCCAGGCTTTAAGAGGGGCTGGATCCAGGAACCCAGACGTTTGTCTTTGGGAGTCGGTGTCTGTGTTTTGTCTCTTCACTTCTGGCTCCTCTGTCCCGGCTGTATTCTCAGGGAGGTCCTCCTGCACGGTGGGCTCAAGGGAGCCCTTCTCCAGCAGTTCCTCAGCCTGCTGGGTGCTGGGTGCCATTCCTGGTGTGATTGCCGTGGCCAGGCCTGGGCTGCACCATCACAGGCGCATGGACATGGGGTATCCCCAAAAGGCAGTCACCGCCCAGAGAAGGCCGCCACATCTGCTAGCAAAAGGATAGGGCAGAGTCAGGAAACAAGTGTCTGAGAACAGGAGAGCAGATGTGGGTTTAGGGTGGGCTGGGCCTTCATAGAGGCCCCCAGGCTCCTCTCAGTAATGGAGAAAAGAGATCACCAAGCTTTCTGTTCCAGCAAGTGTGGGCAGTGCTCACCCTGTCAGAGACCCTCTAGGGGGAATCACAGGGGTGGGTGGTTCGTGGGGTGAGATGTGAACAGGGGCTGTTCCCCTTGAGAATCACAGGTTCTTGGAGGTTCAGATGTGCTGTTCTGAATGGGAGGGGTCCACGGGATGCTCATCAGCTTACCTGGGACTCTGCTGAGCCTCTGCCAGCCCAGAATAATGAGGTGTGAACAGAGCCACCCAGACCAGGAGCCTGACCACTGGGCTTCCATCTCTGCACAGACACCTCAGCTTTGTGGCTCACTTGCCCTCTCTCACCTGAGTCTTCCCCCAGGTCACATGTGAGGCAGGGTGGGACGGGTCAGTGTCCTTCCTACCCAGCGTGCTAAGATGTTTTGAAGCTTAGCTGGGAAACAGGAGGAGAGGAACTTCCTCAATAAACTCCAGCCCAACTTGAACACTGATTCAGATTGGGGCAGAGGCGTCCCTAATGAAGATTTTCAGCAATGTCTCAAGAGACCAAGGTGACAATGGAAGGTGGACCCACGGGGGCATGGATGCCAGTGTCATGGAAATAGTGGGCCCGCCACTGAGACTGCACTTCCTTCCACTGACTTTGTCTCTCTCCCTGGTCCCACCCCTGGGAGCCACCTGCTCCTCTGTCCCCAGGCCCCTTTACAGAGAGCCAAATTCCATCCTGTAGATCTCTGCTTCGCTTCCTCTGGAGACCCTGTGCAGACCCCTGACCCTGTGGAAGACTGAATCTGGAGGCTTAGCCTCATCGGGAGCTGGAGGTGGAGGAGAGAGGGAAAGGGCCCTTGCTGCCATCCTGGGCCTTTGTGGTCTTGTGGCAACCCAAGGGATGGGCCCACAGGCTGGAACCCTTATCTCATTTACAGGTGTGGGAACTTTGAGAAGTAAAGGGTCAGTTAATGGCACAGCTGGCAGCATCACCCGAGGCTCCTGGCTCTCAGTCTAAGACCCTGTGCCTGCATCGTCTTCCCTGGACTGTGGGAGGGGGTAACAGGAGCTGCTCAGCTTAGAAAGACTTAGACTTAGAAAGAGAGGTGGCAAATGAGGCCCTAGATAGGCCCATACCAGCTGGGTGCTTGACTACCTGCTTCCCTCTCCCAGTGCAGCTGGCCTGGGCTAGGCTAAAGCAAGCCAGCTGTGCCTGGGCCAGACCCCTAGGCTGCTGAGATGGCAAGTCACAGCCACTGACCTGTGACGACAGTCATTCTGCCATGGACACCAAGCCTGAGAGCTGGGTGGGAGGGGCCCACCTGGAACAGCTGAGAATGGGGGCCACACCCATGCCGCTGAAGAGCTGGGAGGTCTCCTGACCCTTGGTCCTATGTGCATCTCCTGCCCCTGCCCACTCACCCAGGGACCTTACCTATGTGTTCATGAAGGGCCAGGTGTGCAGAGAAAGAGGACAGGCCTCAGAAGGAGGGAGAGGTAATTAACCTTCTGGAAGGGTCTCCTGTGCCAGACCAGCCTCAACTGTGTGGGTGGGGTGCTCACTTCCACTTGCCTCTTCCAGCTCCTGGAAGCTCTTCCACCAGGGCCTTTCTCACATGCAGTGTCACCTGGGGTAGTTGTGGGTAGCCTTGTGTCATTTAGGGGCACAGTTGCTGTGCACCTGCGGGGTCTGGAGCCCAGTTCTGGCCCTCAAAGTCCTTGCCACCTGGAGAGGCAAGACAGGCGAGTGAACAGCAGTTGGTGGGTGTCCTTAGGAAGGAGAGGAGAGATGGGGCATTTCTGTCCCTGGGGTGAGTGAGATTATAGAGGAGGTGACATTTAGCAGGGCTCTGAGGGATAAGTGGGAAGGGTTTTGGCAGGCAGCAAGAACAAAGTAGGCAAAGGCCACTGGTGGGAGTTTGCAGGGATCAGTTGCAGAGGGTCTGGCTGCGGGGGAAGGAGCTGGACGTGGTGGGTGGCAGAAGGCAGCTTGGGAAGGGCTTTGGCCAGCTGCTGATGAGGCTGGGCCCCTGCTTTCCCTTCTTCCTCCTTGCAGGTCCCTCTTTCTCCGTCCTGCAGAGCCTTCCACCAACTCTCCCCCTGCCTCCTGGGCTCCCATCCTAGCCCTCTCCTCTTACTGCTTCAAGAATGGAAACAACTTTCACCCTCTAGCCTGTGGGATGCTCTGCAGTTTGCAAGACCTGGTATGGTCTAGTCCCTTATTGCAATAGCCCTTTGAGGTAATTATTGTTATCCCTGTCAGGGGATGACACACCGGAGACTCAGAAATGGAAAGCGATTTACCAAAGGTCACGCAAATGGGTCCTGACACCCATTTTCTCTGACTCATCGCCTACTCCCTCTTGGCCCTCCTGGGAAAACAGTTGATATCCGCTCTATTCAAATCCTCTTCAGATATTCACGGCTCCATTTCAACTGCTTGGAAGTCTCGGTTTATTCTGGGTTCTTGGCTGTGATATGAGTGGTTGAGATGGCAGGAATCGTGACCTCTTGGTCATTGTTTTTGTTTTGTTTTGTTTTTTGTTATTATGGTTGTTATAGTAGGAAAAAGGAAGTGACGTTTACTGAATGCCAATTGCCTTATATAGTTCATCTCATTCAGTTCTCACAGCAGTCTTTAATAGAAGGAGGGGTCGTCGTACCTGTACTGCAAATGGGGAGACTGAGGCTCAGAGAAGGAAATAACTGATAAGTGTCAGTAATTGGATTTGACTAGGGCCCTCTGACTTTAGAGCCCAAGTTCTCTTGGTTGTACCACAGCTGCCCTTACACTATTGGTGGTGTCCTTAAAAGTCAACATAAACCCCACGAAAGGGCTGTTATCTCTGGAGGTCACTGCTGGTGGGTGGGGAAAATGTAGTCAAGGGTCAGTTTCTGGGAAGGGCAAGCAGGACCTGGCCTGGTGGGACAGGGTTCCTCCAGGGCCTGGTGCCCTAGTGGTCAGGTGGAGCGGGGATGGCTGGTTGGGTCTCCCCAGGGTAAGTACTGCTTACTTCAGGCTTGATGTTTTCAATAGAGTCATGGACCAGGCACACTTGTGCACATCCTAGGAGGCGCCTAGAGATTTCTTGCTCCAGTTCTCTGGTTTTCTAAGTGAAGACACAAACTGAGAGAGAGGTCAGGACATGCCTGAGGTCACTCACCAGTCAGGGGCCAAGTGGACACTGGTGTTAGGTGAATGGCTGTGCCTGTAGGCTGGGACCTGGTCTCTAGACCACTTGGACTTATTTTCCTTCTTATTCAGAAACTTTTATACCACATGCCCAGATTCACACAGTGAGGCTTTTAGATGAAAGGGCGAGCTGTGCCTGAGCCAGCAATGGTGGGGGCTAGGGGCAGGGCTTTGGGACTCCAGGGCTTGCTTCGAGCTGGCTGGCCTGACTGATCATCCCATATTTCCGGCCACAGCAGACACTGTGATGTTGGTACTAGGGACAGAGTCCTAGTCCTGCCTACTCTGTGTGACCACAAAACCGCAAGTCCTTTTTACTGACTGGACCTCAGTTTCTCCATCAGTAAAACAAAGATGGTGGTCTTACTCTCCTGGCTTTACAAGGCTTTTGAGAGAAAGATGCATTTGAAGGTGCCTGAGACTGTGCAGATTCAAGGCCCATGCACTGTGCAGCCTGCTCAGTGGCAGAGCCTCTTCGCCTTCTGGGATGTATGGACAGAGGGCAAGTGGAGAAGGGAAGCAGAGGGCCCTGAGTCTGGGCTGACGTCTGTCACTAACTCAGGGCCAGTTCTCTACTCTTTCTGGGCATTCATCTTACTTTCTGCAAAATTCCAAGCCTTGCAAACTCTCGCAGCCCTGATATCCCCTTTGTTCTGTTTCTTAATACAACGTAGGATCTCAGGAACCTTCAGATGGTGGACAGAGTTGGGAGGTTTGGTCCTTGCTGGCATCCTGGGCAAAGCTCTCTGTTCCTCCTCCTCTATCTTTGGGTGATATAGGCATCCCCGGAGGCTGGATCATCACCCCAGACCCTTGGTTCAGGGTTCTGACCCTTCGCTCCCAGAATGCTGCGGAGGCTGGTGTTAGGGCAGCCAGAGCCAAGCCTATTCTGTGAGTTTCCACCCCCTGGTCCAGCCCACTCCTCCTTTGTGCTTGTTGGACTGAAATCCCAGCAAGCTCTGCTCCCTGGAGGGGCCCCCAGTGTAAGACAGCTTCCATTTTGTCTGGTCCTGGGCCCTCCTGGCTCCTGTCATGCAGCTTGGTGCCTGGTTCCTCAGGCTGTGCAGAATACTCTGAGGGCCCAGGGCTATCCAGCCCTCAGGAGTACATGAAGGAGACAGCTACCCATTAGACTGGATGGTTAAGTCAGTCCTGGGTAAGGGACAGTCACAGCTGTGGCTCAGGTGGCCCCTGCTCCTAGGATGCTGCATGTCCTTGGAGATCCAGGGGCTGATAGAGGAGAAGGATGGGACAAGCCTCCACACTGCCTTCAGCCCATAGGATTCATGTAGTGGGCTTCTGCCTGTAATATTTCATTTGAAGAAAGGGCTCTGAATCTAAAAAGATGTTGGAGGCCACTTGTGTTGGTTTCTAGGGCTGCCATAATGACAGACATTCGTGTGTCACAGCCCTGGAGGCAAGAAGTCCAAGATCAAGGTGCCAGAGGGTTGGTACCTTGTCAGACTTCTCTCCCGGGCTTGCAGGTGGCCACTTTCTCACTGGGTCCACACAGCTCCTTCCCCGTGTGCTTCTTACAGGGCTCTGTTCAACAGAGTTTTCATCTCCCAGAGGGATTTACCTTGGGGTGGCTAAAAGGAACCATGTCCTAATGGCAGGCTTCCTAGCATGACAGCAAGCTGGGAAGGAGGATGGAGACTTGGGAGGGTTTTCTGCCTCACGTGTGGCAGATCTCTGCTTACGGGGATACTGAATTGTTCTGGTGCCTAGTGGTGCTCAGCCCATTTCTTTCAATTTGGGGAATGTCTTCAGCAAAGGAGGTGTTCACCTTGCACCTTTGGAAGGACCCCATTCTGAGGGTGGAACCACAATGGTACCATGGTACCTTCATCTTTCGCTTGTGAGTGTGCATCTTTGGTGTCCCTGTGTGTCCAGATTTCCTCTTCTTCCAAGTCAGATTGGATTAGGGCCCACCCTAATGGCCTCATTTTAACTTAGTCACCCCTTAAAAGGCTCTGTTTCCAAACACACATTCTGAGGTGCTGGAGGTTAGGACGTCAACATATAAATTGTAAGGGGACACAGTTCATCCCATTACACCTCTCATCTTCTCCAGGCCCCTCATGCTGCAGGAGGGGAGACCGAGGCCACACAGCAGGCTGGGACTAGCCATGTGGATTACCTTCTCTGGCCAGTGCTGAGGCTGTTGTTCCTCTGCTCAAGGACTCCTCACAGTCAGCTCTCCAGAGAATTCCCCTAGAGGGAGGTCTGGGCATCTAGATTTGCCAAAGTTGTAAATCTCTTAAACCATAAGCTACTCCTTGGCGTCTCTCTCTCTCGAATGCCCTGATGTGAAATGCAGATGTTCCTCCCTTTTAAGATTCCAGCGCACTGCTGAATTTCCCATCGTGTTTGCACCTAAGGATGCAATTACCATTTCCTCCCATTGTCCTTTCTGCCTGTCCCCCTGCTCCCAGCTGACGCAGGCTCTCGAGCCCACTGGGTGAACACGAGGCTATGAGCTTATGAAGCTAGGACTGCTTCTGAAAGCTCCGGGTGGCATGGGGCCAGTGATGCTTATCGGCACCCCCCTCAGGACCCTTTTGAGGTTATTTTCTTCTCTTCAGAAGATGCTTGTATATGCTGCGGAGAGCATTTCCATCAATTCTTCTGCCTGAGCTAGGGCCAGCTGAGTGCTATGCTCTGCTGTGAGTCACTCCCAGCTGGCTCCTTCCCAGGCCTGCTGGGCTATCTGTGGTGGGTGAGCCTCAACCACCCTTCCCTGAAGACCCCCAAGCCTTAGTGGTTCTCTGCAAGCTCCTGCAAGGGTAACCCCAGCTCATCTCATGTGGATCATAAACCTTCCGTGTTTGGCCATGGTTATTAAAAACCACAAGCAAGCGTTTTCCCCAAGTATTGTGGAGCTTGAGTTTCTAAACTTGTTTTGGAAGCAGACGGAGACCCAGGCGTGTATTTTAGGCTTGTAGGCTTATGGCAGATCTTAGATTTAAAGCATAAATTGAGACCAAGTTTCTCTTCCCCCCAGGGTTGTGTGTACCCCCCTGGGTCATGTGTACCCCCAAGGGCTGTGTGTGACCCCCAGGTTCAAGTGTGACTCCCAGGGCTGTGTGTGCCCCCCAGGGTCATGTGCAGAGGTGAGGGGGACAGACCTGGGACCCAGGCTCCCTGGCCTCACCTTGCCCCCCAGAGCCAGCTTCTCTGCACTTATTCCCACATCTATAAAATAGAGCCAGGAATTGCCTCTTCACTTGGGGCTGGGGGTTGCAGTTGCCACCTGCTGAGCACAGTGAGTAGATAGCAGCTCCTTCCCTGTGTGCTCCTTACAGGGCTCCGTTCAACAGATTTTCATCTCCCAGAGGGATTTACCTTGGGGTAGCTAAAAGGAACCATGTCCTAATGGCAGGCTTCCTAGCATGACAGCAAGTCGGGAAGGAGGATGGAGACTTGGGAGGGTTTTCTGCCTCACCTGTGGCAGACCTCTGCTTACGGGGATACTAAATTGTTCTGGTGCCTAGTGGTGCTCAACCCATTTCTTTCAATTTGAGGAATGTCTTCAGCAAAGGAGGTGTTCACCTTGCACCTTTTGAAGGACCCCATTCTGAGGGTGGAACCACAGTGGTACCATGGATTGGAGGCACAGGCCTCAGAGCCGAGCACCCTTGAGCAAGACATCCCTTCTCTGAGGCTTGGTTTTCTCGAAGGGTTTTAGGGAATAACGTGTGTACAGTGCCTGGTGCAGGAGCAGATGGTAGTGACTGTTACTGTATAATTCAAGGAAACATTAGAGTGCATTCCTCCCATTCTACAGGCTGGCAGACTGAGGCTCAGAGGTGGAAGAGGGTTCCTCAGTCTTCACCATTGGTAGTGACAGTTGGGATGTGAATTCAGGACACTGGATTCCAAACTCAGAGTCCTCTCTTCTGTGTCATGCTTCAGTTGCTGTTCTCTGGTGTAGGCAGAGCTCTGGTGAGACTGGAATGGAGGCCATTGTCCAGAGAACGCAGTGAGCTCTACTTTAGGAGGCCTGGGCTCTAGCTCCATCCCTTCTGGGTGGGAGCCTCCTCCATGGAGGGCATAGAACAGAGCACTCAGGTTCCCACCAAATCTGGAATTCTGGGTCTTAGCCTGGAACCCAAGGGGAGCGCCTGGTCACCTAGCGAGGTTTGCAACCTGGGTCAGGCAGAGCTGTGCTAACAATGCTTCTTCTTGTGTTTTCCAGCATCCGCCAGGACTTTGATGTCCCCACCAGCCACCTGATTGGAGCACATGGCTACTGTACACAGGTCAGGGGCGCTGTGGGGCCCAGGTGGTCCTTCCCCCTCCTCTGTCCCTCCGAGAGGGAGGTGTCCTTCTCCCTCCTCTTGCCCAAGAAAAAGGCAAGTCTTTCTTGCCTCTGCCAACACTCTCCAAGCAGCTTTCACATGCCCACCTCTGCTGGGTTTCACTGTCATGTCACGGAGACCTAGAAAGAGAGTTCAGTTTCGTGTCTGTTTCTGGACAGCTTTCTGTGCACTGATCTATGTGCCCAGAGCTGCAGAGGATGCAAAAGAGGCTGAACTCAGACCAAAGTGCTACACGGCCCAGAGCCCAGGACGCAGGGAGTAATGTCTCAGGCATGGGCCAGGGGACCCTGGGTCCAGGTGGGGAGATGATGGCTCTGGCCCCTTCTATGTTTGCACAAGGTGTTGTCTTTATAGCCACCCTTCTCTCTGCATCATTACAAAGGGGCCCTCAGTGGACCTCACGGGGACGGAGAAGACCCTGAAAACAGCTGCTTGTCATCGATCCTCTCAGTCACCCAGGTGACACCAGGGAAGGGACCTTTTCAAGATGTTACCTAGTGAACATCAAAACTGGGAGCTCAGCTCTACACCTGGCTTCTATCCATGCCTTTCTCCCCATGATGAGGCCTCCCAGAGTGGCCACATAGGCCACAGTGAAATCTGGCTCTCAGCGCATGGGGGGCCACAATGCATAGCATGGATGGGCTGGACAGAGCTGCACATCTTCTGGGTCCAACTGAGGACTCAGTTGTCCTGGGGGTCCTGGCTCACTTGCGTCCAGCTCTGGAAACCTACCTGGGCACCATACAAGGCAAGCTTGGGGCCTGTGGTTTGTCCAGGGCACCCACAGAGGGATTGGGGGGTTGGCTGCTGCCCACTACCGTAGAGGAAGGCCTCATGGGGAGTGGCTACTCTTCTGGCTGCCTGGGGTGGCCCCACTCTCACTCCAGGGACCTGCCTGCCCCATGGGAGCTTCCCCTTTTCTGGGGCAGAGAAGGATGCTGCCCAGGTGTGAGCAGTCAGGCAGGGTGCAGAGGAGCCCAGATGAGAGTCTGGGGCTGGGTCCCAAACCCTATTCTGTTTCACTCACAATATGAGCTGGGGCAGTCTTTTTCCCCTCCTGCGCGTCAGCTTCCTCATTTGTACAAGAGGCATTTGGACTGGACCAGGGTTTCTTACACTTTGAATGAATCCGCTAGGGGTCTTGTTGAAGAGCAGGCTCAGATTCAGTAGGTCTGGGCTGAGGCCTGAGATTCTCAGTTGCTATCAGGCTCCCCAGGGAGGGGGATTCTGCTGGTTCACAGACCACACTGAGTAGGAAGGGACTGCTGAGCTTTGCCGTTGTGTGACTTTTGAGTCTAGGAGCAGGGAGAGGCCCGATGCCCCTTCTCCACCATCTCAAGAAGGCTTCTTGCTATGAGGAAGGTTTTAGACAGAGATCAGGGAGCAGGGGCTTTTATTCCTCTTGAAAAACCAGATGGGAAAACTGGAACTTGCTTGAAAAAGGCTGTGCCTTTCTCAGCAGCTGCTGCCCCTGAGGTGCTGTATTTTACAGCCGATATTTCCTCCAAATTCTTGTGTCTCATTTCCTCTACAAGGACACAATAAGTCCCCTTTAGTATCTCCCTCCAGTGGAGGTCCCTCTGCGGCCATCAGAGGAGGCCTCTTTTACTATCACTGGGGCAGGGGTGTTGGTGTTAACTGAGGGATTTATTAACCCCCGATGTCATTTTCACAATTCAGGGGAAAATGCCTCTATAACCTCTGCCCTCCAGAGTTTACACTGGTCAAGGGCCGTTCTGGCCATTCCTATGTGCTCCATCATGGGAGTGATGCCTCCTTCTTGCCTCACAGACAGCGCCAGCTGTGGCAGAAGGTGGATGAGACAGAGAGACCTGCCTGCCCTAGTGCTGGGGCTGGGCTCGCTCAAATTCCTCCTCAGCAGGCCCTTAGAGGCCACCCTTCATCTTGAATCTGTGCCCAGGCAGATAGTACCATGAGGGTAACAGGGTTGAGGGAAGACAGAAGTCACATGGGACAGAGAGAGCCAGATGTAGGTGGAAGCTCAGCTCTGGCACTAATGGGCTATGTGGCTTGGGTAACCTGCCTGTGAGCCCCATTTTCTCCACTCCTAACAGGAGGTTGGACCCCTGGTTACCCTGTGTAAGGAAGGGACCTTCCAGCCGTGTTGGTACACCAAAATGTGGGAGGCATGGGTTGCAGGTGACTGCTGGAGGAATGTTGCTCCACATGTCACTGTCTCCAAGTTCCAGGGTTGGCATGCTTGTTGGTTTGCCAGGTATGTGGCCTGAGTCACAGGGCCACCAAATGCCTCATGCCACGCAGTAAGACGACGGCAGAGGCAGAGCTAGAACTCAGACTTGGGCTTCCTACTCCCACCTCTGTGATTCTGTTCTGCTGCCTACTGAAGTACCTTCCTCGGCTTTCCCTGCCCTGTTAAAACCCCACCGTCACTGATGAAGTTCAAACAAGGCCTGGAGTTTAGTTATTGGTACTGCACTGTGGTCAGTTTCCTGGTTGAGATAATGTGCTCTGGTTATGTAAGATGTTATCATTGGGGGAAGCTGGGTGAAGGGTACACAGGAACTCTCTGTACTATTTTTACAACTTCTTTTGAATCTAAAATTATTTCAAAATAAAAAGGTTTCTTTAAAAAATAACATCATTTAAGACTCACCCAAATGTTACTTCTCCTTAAAGCTGCCCTGACTCGGTCATGTGGCCTTGAGTTCATCTGGCTCCAGAGTACTCCGTGCACACATTTTTACAGCCCCAGCCACATCCTGCATTGTGAGTCAGCATGCAGGCATGCACCTGACTCCCCAGTCTAGATGCAAAGCACATGTCAAGAGCCATATCTCACCCTCTCACCAGTGCCCCCAGTAGCCTACAGCATAGGACAGGGTCCTGTGAACAGTTGGTACTCAATGAGTGCTTGTGGAATAAAGGTGGATGGGTGCCTGGAGTTACCTTGATGAGAAAAGTTGGTGCCTTTCCCACAGGGCTTGTGGGAAAATTGAAGTCACAGCCTCCTCTGCTCTCAGGCTCTCTTCCTCCTTGCTTTCCTTCCTTTTCCAATCTTTTTCTCTTTCCCCCGTCTCCTCTCCACCCTTTCAGTAACTGATTCAGACTTGATGAGCCTATCCCCTTTCTCTCATCTGCAGGAACTTGTCAATCTGCTCCTGACTGGGAAAGCTGTGTCCAATGTTTTCAACGACGTGGTTGAGCTGGATTCTGGGGACGGGAACATCACACTTCTCAGAGGCATTGCTGCACGCAGTGATATTGGCTTCTTATCTCTCTTTGAGCATTACAACGTGTGCCAGGTACCCAGATGCTCACGTTCACCACAAGTAGGGGAGCCTGGCTCCCTGGAGCAATGAGAAGGAGGGAAGAGGGGAAGGAAAGCTGGACTCCACTTCTCAGAGCTGGCTGAAATTCGGGTCCAGTTGGAATCACAGAGGGCCTGGGAAGAAGTACAGCTGCTCTGCTGTGGCTACAGGCCTGTAATTCAGACCCAAAGCCAGCTGATACCGTGTTCTGGGGAAGATTGTTTGAAAAGGACTTTGAGGGATTTCCACAGTGATTGTGGGTCACAGTGGCTGCAGCTGGTGTCTGTGTGGTGGGGGAGCCTTCCCAAGGGACAGGAACTTGAGGTCTTAGGCCTTGTGTTAGTTTTCTAGGGCTGCCTAACAAAGTACCACAGACTGGGTGGCTTGAAACAACAGAAACTTACTGTCTCACAGTTCTGGAGGCTGGAAGTCTAAGATCAAGGTGTCAGAAAGGCCATGGTCCCTCCAAAACCCATAAGGAGAATCCTTCCTTGTCTCTTCTAGCTCTTGGTGTTTTCTGGCAATCCTTGGCGTTCCTTAACCGTATGGTGATGCTTCTATAGATGTATCACTCCGGTCTCTGCCTCCATCCATCATCATAGGCCTACCTTCTCCCTGTGTGTCTTTTCTTATACAGACCTCAGTCATATTGGATTAACTGGATTAAAGGTCCACCCTACCCCCATATGATCTCGTCTTAACTAATTATGCCTGCAACAACCCAAATACAGTAACATTCTGAGGTACTGGGGGCTAGGATTCAACATATCTTTTTGGACGCACAGTTCAACCCATAGTAGGCCTCACACATCCTGTTTGCTGTCGTGTGGTCCCTCTGCATCCTGTGTCACTGCAGCCAGGGGCTCAGAAAGGGCTGGGCCGCCAGGTAAAACTGGACAGGGCATGGGTGACTGTACCTCTGAGGAATGTGGCCAGGGACTGAGGGAGCTGGGCAGAGGAGCACTGGACCCTGCCTTCTTGTTCTAGCTGCCATGGAAACTGTCTCTGAGCGTTGCTTTCCATGGCTTCAGAGAGTCCATTGTTCTGTGGTTGATTAAATGGGAAGGGTTGTCCTGAGGGGCAGCAGGAGTGCTTTTCACAGTGACCACGCCCTGCAAAGATTCTTGGAGGGTCTGGATGAGGCCTCATTCACCATATATCCTCAGAACCAGGACACAGAGATTGACTCAGTGGGGCCATGCAGATGGTGCCAGGCGATTCTACTCTGGATTTTCAGGGTGGAAAAAGACTAGGGTTTTAAGCCAGGACTCAGTTTTACCCACCCTTCCCATATGTTGAGGTGTGCTGTGTCTTGCTAATGAACCATGTGGTGCAGCCCCCTCCCCAGATCCCCTCTCTGGGTGATACCCCCAGCACGCCAAAAGCAGACTTCTGGGTCCCAAAGACTTGGGGTAAGAAAGAGTGAGAGTGTCTACTTCCTGGCTGTGCTGGTGTCAGGAGGGAGCCCAGGAATGTGGCTGGTGAGAAGCACCAGGGCTCTCAAGCACCAGACCCTGGGTGTGCTCTGAAAGTATTCAGCTCAAAATTCCACGGGCCAAGAGAGGTAACCTTGGCCAGGTTCATGGAATTCCCACGCTCACCAAGAGCTCTGGTTTCATTCTTGGGTCAAGGGTGTTGGTCAGAGAGTAAACTATTTTCCTGTGGTCTGTGCAGGGTACTTGATGGGAAAACCAGTTGGGGTTATCCTTCCCTTGGAATAAAATGACTGTTGAAGAAATTCAGGCCCTACAACCATCTCCCCTCCTCGTGGGCTTTTTGGATCCACATAGACCCTCGGCTGTTCTGTGCTCAGTTGAGGACTGGGAGTTTTGTTTCCCTGCAGTAGGTGGATGCTTCCTTCCTCTGCTTTGTAACTGCAAGCTCACTAAGGAAGGAGCCCGGGCCTCCTCTTCTCCTCCATGAGCTCACTGAGGGCTGGGCCTCAACCCTGCCTTCCACTGAAGGCTCAGGGCCCGGCAGCTCAGACAAAGCCCTTCCCTCTTCTTCTTCTTCTTCTTTTTTTTTTTTTTTTTTTAAGACAAGGTCTCACTCTGTCACCCATGCTGGAGTGATCTCGGCTCATTGCAACCTCTGCCTCCTGGGTTCAAGCAATTCTTCTGCCTCAGCCTCCTGAGTAGCTGGGATTACGGGGGCATGCTAATTTTTTTTTTAAAGTAGAGATGGGGTTTCACCATATTGGCAAGCCTGGTCTTGAACTCCTGACCTCAAGGGATCCACCCACCTCAGCCTTACAAAGTGCTAGGATTACAGGCGTGAGCCACTGCACCCAGCCCCTTCCCTCTTTTTAACACCACCTTCCATCCCTTCTGTCCCCAAGTCCCTTGGGCCCTACACAATTAGCCACATTGGACATAGAAGGAGTCCAAGGTAGTCCAGCACCCAAGCCCAGACCTGGACTCAGAGCCAGGGCCCTGCTCTGGCCTGGCCTGGCCCTCTCCTCAGGCAGCACAGATACAGCCACAGGGAAGACTGGCATTTGGAACAGCCTGGGCCATGACGTCCACAGCGTTCACTCACTAGCAGGTGAAGCCCCTCGCTGGCAGCCTGTCTCCAGGCTTCTCACTGCAGCCTGGGGTTCTGGGGCCCTCACTGAGTATGTGGGAGGAAGAGGTCCTACCTAAAAGTGAGCTGCCCAGATGACCCCTACTCAGGTTGTGCCTGGGGAAACAGATGAAACTCTGTGCCAGAGAAACTCACCCCCTGCCATAAGTAACTGGCCCGGCCTGGTTGTGTCCTATGGGACCTCCATGGGCTATCTGTGACCCCACCAGGCTGGTCTTGCCCATCTGACTTCCAGCTCGCTCCCTCAGTCCCACAGCTGGCCCAGGACAAGGCTCACCGGCGAGGGGTGGACTGCATTCTAGGCTGCAGTTGGAGGTCAAGTCCCTTCAGGCTCGTGGTCATGGTGGTGATGGGGGACTGACAGTCCAGGAGGGATGGGGTGGGACAGGGAGTTTAGCCTCAGCACTTCTTTCAAGACCTGTAAGGCATGTTCACTGCTGTCTTCATGAAGGGGCCCACAAAGGAAAACAGCCTGACAGGCAGAGTTGTGAAAGCTCCCTCCTCCTCCTATCCTCCCCAGCTCAGAGGTGGCCACCATCGACCCATTTACTCAACCAGGAGCATGTCCTCTCCATCAGGAGGACATGTGCCTCCCCCTGAAGTTGTTTCTCAAGCCCATCCACTTTCATGGGTCAGAGCCACCGGCATCGCTGATTTTGACACCTGTGACAGCCCAGCCAAATTTAGCTCCTGTCCCCATTGCTTTCCCCCTATCCAATCCTGTCCCTTCACTGAAGCCAGTGTGATCTTTAAAAATACACGCACGGTCATATCATTCCTTTTCTCTGGACCCTCAGTGGTTTTCCAGTCCTCTGAGACTGTTGTGAGCTGAACTATGTCTCCCCGAAATTCCTGTGTTGAAACCCTGACCCCCAGTACCTCAGAATGTATTAATAACTGTATTTGGCTTTTAAGGAAATGATTAAGGTAAAATGAGGCCACTAGGGTGGGTCCCAATCCAGTGTGGCTGGTATCCTCCTAAGCAGAGGAGGTTAGGACACAGGTCACACAGCAGGAAGGCCTTCTGAAGGCACGGAGAAGGCAACCACCTACAAGCTCGGGGGCAAGGCCTTCAGAAACAGCCCTGGTGACAACTCTGACCTCCAGCCTCCAGAACTATGAGATAACAAATGTCTGCTGTCTGAGCTGCCCCGTCCGTGGTATTTGTTATGGCAGCCCAAGCAGACTAATGCAGAAACTAAAATCCAAAACTTCCCACCACCCCCAACGCCCTGCCAGACCTGCACCTGCCTTCCTCTCCCACCTCAGCCTGCGCTACTCTCTCCTGCAGGCTGGGGCTTCTCTCGGGCTCTCTCTCACCTCCCGGTCTTTGTGCACGCTGCACCCTCCACCTGCCCAGCTTTTCCCTCTCATCGTTTTGACTTAAATGTTACTTCCTAAATGGCAGCCTTTCCTGCCCTCATAACCCCATCTAAGTAGGGGGTGCTTCTCATTGTCCCCTCCATATCTTGTCAGTCACCATCAGGGTATCTTTATTCTTTCCTTCTTAGGGCCTCTTCTGGATTTTAAGCATCACATTTCATCGCCTTTAGGATGCAAACTTGACCACATTTGAGCACTTCTGAAATTTTGATGCATTATTACAGTTGATGGTGTGTCAGACTTTGACACACCTGCTTTTTCTTTCTTTCTTAGTGATACAAAATATCAATGGTAGGCCTGGCGCGGTGGCACAAGCCTGTAATCCCAGCACTTTGGGAGGCCGAGACGGGCGGATCACAAGGTCAGGAGATCAAGACCATCCTGGCTAACACAGTGAAACCCCGTCTCTACTAAAAAATACAAAAAACTAGCCGGGCGAGGTGTCGGGCGCCTGTAGTCCCAGCTACTCAGGAGGCTGAGGCAGGAGAATGGTGTAAACCCGGGAGGCGGAGCTTGCAGTGACCTGAAATCCGGCCACTGCACTCCAGCCTGGGCAACACAGCGAGACTCCGTCTCAAAAAATAAATACATGAAAATAAAAAAATAAATAAATAGTGAATCTGAGGGCATCCTGGATTCAATAAAGTACAGTGGAAATGTATGGGTTTGATTATTTAGTTAATGTGTCATCCCCATCAATCTGGTAAGCTCCATAAGGACAGCACTGTTCTTATTGTCTCTAGCACTGTGTCCCCATTGCTGTCCTTAGAAATGCCACACCATAAATTCTGTCCTTAGAAATGCCACACCATAACTCGAGGCAAGTAAATGCTAATCCTTTTAAGTGAGTGCTTCTAACCTGGCTGTCCATGGATGGCTTTAGGCCATTCACAACCCCCGCCCTAGAAGATTAAGTAATCCCTGATTGTGCTACATGTTCCCCCACCAGGACAAAGCCTCAGACTGTGCTGTAGGAAATGTGGCCCTCCCCGGCCAGCACCTCCCCCGCCCCCCCCGGCCCCCCACCGCCCTGCCCCGCCAACTCCGGCCTCACCCCAAGCCTTTGGTTACTCAAGAATTTAAAGGAAGTGAATTTCATTTCTGGAAAATGTCACCCACTTGGAAAGAGGCTCCTGAATGAGGAAATTCATTTATAAACTCTTTGGGCAGCTTTTTTCCCTTAATCTCTCGACTGTTATTTCTGCGTGGCAAGCTGTGATTTTGTCCCTCTGTTGGAAAATTCAGGGTGGCTGATTATGCAAAGGCCTGTTCCCTGGTCAGCTTCGGGGCTCTCTCCTTGCTGTGAATGAATACTGGGTCCCTGTGTCAGGGTTCCCTGTTCCTGGCGATGCCCTCACCAGAAAAGCCTCTTTGAAGCATGGAATGGAAGCCAAGTTTACGTGGGGTTTAGGCACGTCCAGCCACGTCCTGTAAGACATCTAATTCCCCCACACTTCACTGAGGAATGAGTTCTGCAGTCCACTTGAATGGCACACAGGGCTGGGGTGAGGCCTTGGTGTTGGGGGAGGGGACACTTGAACCTTAAGAAGGACAAGTGCATTGTAAAGATTGTCCCCCTACCTTCTGAAGGAGGCAGCTTTAAATGTGCATGAATTTCACTGGGGACCTGGTTCAGGACCTTCAGAGCACAGCCCCGCTGTCAGAGACATCCCAGACCAAGATGGGAGCTGCTCGACCACTCTCCTGTGAAGGGTTCTGGAAAAAGTATGCCCTTCTCCCCACTGGAAAAATAATTCCCATTCTTTCTTTAATCCACAGGCTGTAGCTGTAAATACCTGAGCATGCAAACATCTCCCTGGGGCTGGTGGGGATTAGGCCAGAATCAGCCTGGCCCGTGGCACGTACATAGCTGAATAAACCAGGGCCCAGGGTCAGGAGAGGCGCCGCCCAAGGAGTGTCAGGGGCTGGGGGAAAGTGCTTGAAGGCCAGGCATTCAGGGGCTTCACAGGGGGTCCTTGTCACTTCTCTTCCCGTTACAGGCAAGATGCTAGCAATGTGCTGAGGGTCCCGGTGCTTATTCCTCCTTATCTGTCTTCCACAAACACGCTTCCACCATGAAATTCCCCTGCTCTGAATGCTCCCTATCCAAGTGTTGCTGCAAGCTCAGTGCCCTGCTGCACCCTGAATTTCTCTGGCCCTCCATTCCTGGCACCCCCACAGACTTCTCACTCAGACCTTTCCCTCCTGGCTCCCCAGGGCTCCATTCCTCCCTGTCTCTACCCTACAGTTCTAGTTCAAGTCCTGCTTCATCCATGAGAAATTTCATTCGTCCAGCATTTACTTACCTCGGGCTCCTGGAACTTAAGGGTGTGATCTGTCGAGCATGAGGCAGAGGTGCTGCGGCTGAGGTGGGTGGGCACCTAGTAATGTGCTCCCTGGGAGCTGGAAGGAGGAAACTATTTCTGCTCTAACAAGGGATTTGGGAGATGCAAGCTGTCCAAGGGTAAGCAAGCTCTAGGCTAGTGGACAAGCTGAATTTGTTTGGGGGGTGTAGGAAGAACTGGTTAGGAAGTCACTGCCATGGTACATGTTGGAGGCTAAGTAGATCTCAAGAGGAAAGGCTGGCAGTAGGGGAGCTCTTGGATGCAGAATGAGCAGTACTGGGAACCACTAGATATGGGGGAGGAGGGGGCGAGTGATACCGGGTCTCGGGTCTGTATGGCAGAGGCCCTGCGAGCAGCAGCAGGTGGGGTGGCAGGGCGGGGATGGCCTTGGGAAACAGCCTGGTGGCCTGAGCAGCATGGGGGGCTCCCAGCATCAGACACAGACGTGGTCTTCAGCAGGGCCCCTCTGAGGTCAGCCCTGCCTTGGGTCAGACAGAAAAATGCCCTGGCCCGTTTCCCTGGGGACGGCATTTCACATCAGGCCTCTCCCTCATCCAGGTTGGCTGCTTCCTGAAGACCCCAAGGTTCCCCATCTGGGTGGTGTGCAGCGAGAGTCACTTCAGCGTCCTCTTTAGCCTGCAGCCGGGGCTCCTGCGTGACTGGAGGACTGAGAGGCTCTTTGACTTGTACTACTATGATGGCCTGGCCAACCAGCAGGAGCAGATCCGGCTGACCATTGGTGCGGGCCCTCCCCCCCTTCCCCAGGGAGCCTCCAGGCTGATCACAGAAACCAGCATTCATATCCACCATCCCCCACGACAGACAGTAGTGCAGACTCCAGCGTCCAGACTGAGGGATCAGAGAGCCAATGCCCGCAGGGCCTCCCTGCAGGCGGCGGCCAGAGCTGGGCCTTGAGCAGTGGGTGGCATTAAGGGTGTTGGGTAAAGCCTATACCACATGGTGAAGAGCCCTGAATACTATGCTGACCAGCTTGGATGTATTCTTCAGGCAGTGGGGAGCCATAGAAGGTTTTAGAATCGGGGTGGTGAGATCAGAAGTGTTTTTAGAAAGAGTATTGTGGTAGCTGAAGTGGGACTTGGGTGGGGACCAGTGAGTTGTGCAGGTGAGAACAGATGTCAGGGATGAGGGTGGGTCCAGTTGAGATGGAGAGGAGGGGACAGGGACTAGAAGGGGTCGGGTCCCGGGAGTGGTCTGTGCTGACCTCAGGGTGAGTGCAGGGCCCTGGGTGACATGTGGTGTGCCTCTCTCCTCCTTTCCAGATACCACCCAAACCATCTCTGATGACACAGACAACGACCTTGTCCCACCCCTCGAGCTCTGCATCAGAACCAAGTGAGTCAAGCCCCTCTCTGGCTTTGAGCCTCACCCCGAATAGCTTTGAGGAGCCATGGTTGGGGGCCATCAGGCCTGCGGGGTTCCTGACTACCCTGATTCAAAGGGGTGTGGTGATTGGAAAGACACAGGTTTCTCCACTCACTGGGGCCCAGGTTCAGGAGTGTGTGGTCTGCAGTGGTGATGCGTCTTTAGACAGCTTATGAGGCTGCCCTCATGGTGGGGGGTGGGGGCTACATATGTACCTCTTGAAGCCCCTCCTCCCTCAAGGTAGCAGCAGCCAGATGTGGCAAGTACCATTAGGCCCGAAGGAGGCAGGACAAGTACCATTAGGCCCGAAGGAGGCAGGACAAGTACCATTAGGCCCGAAGGAGGCAGGACAGGGGTGCTTACCTGAGGGTGGGGGAGGCTTGAGCAGGATGGGAAGCTAGGAGCCCTGGCCCAGCCTGGGGGTGGTGGGAGGTGCTGCCTGGAGCGGCACCCTCTGCTTGCGGAGGAGCTGGAGGAGCAGCTCGGCCACTCTGAGCACTGAGCAGCATGCCTGTGGCCTCAGAGGCAAGTGGGACCTTCAACTCCTCTGACCCAGCCCCTCTGTATTTAAGGGGAGGCTGAGGCTCAGGCTAGGGGAGGGGAATGTTCAGTCACTGGGGTGAGTTGGGGCTTACCTCCTTGCTGTGTTCTCTGAGAGGACCCCTGGGCTGGTGGGGCCGTAGCTGTCAGAATTGCTCCCCTTGCCCTGGCAGGCCCTTCACAAAGCCCTTGGGGAATGACCCGGAGGCCTCAGCATGCATGAGAGGAGTAGCTCAGGGGGCAGAGGCCTGGATCCTAGTCCCTTCTGGAGGAGCAGTGGAACTGGTAGCATTTATGAGTGTGGGCTCTGGAGAGAAGTTGCCTGGGTTCCAGCCCTGGTGTTGCCGCTTCTTGGTGTGAGCCACTGGACCTCACCTTCCTGCACCCCACTTTGTCATCTGTAAAATGGGAGTGATGCATACCTTGCTCACCAGACCTTGTGAAGAGTGTTTGGGACATTACTAAGTGCTCCATGGTGTTTATGCTCACGATGATGACCTCAGCCACTCCTGATTTGGTGTGATCTCAGAGAATCTCCATTTCTCTGCCTGTGAAATGGTTGGGGTTGTGGCAGGGGGATGGAAAATGGCGAGGCCCCACAATGCTTACTGCCTGAGATCCACGGGCCACAGTGAGCTTAGGGTTGATGCCCACCACAGGCAAGCGAACCTTTGAGAGGAGATGCAGAGAAAGAGAGCCGTTCACATGGTGGAAACACCAGGAAGGGGAAGTGGGAGGAGCACAGAGACATCCTCGACGTGCTTTGTCTGTCCGTCCATCCACCTGCCCGCCCTCCCGAGCCAGGGATGAAGCATTCTTGCAGGGTCATGTGCCGGTGCTTCTTTCGTCGGGAGGATTAAGGGCACCTGCAGGTCGCTTTCCTTTCATGTACAAAGGGCCAGTCATTCAAAGTGATGAGAGAAAGGCAGCAGTGGGGACAGGAGGTGACACTAGCCTTGGCATCTGTACAGGACAGCGTGGGAGGCCACAGGGCATCCTTCCTGCAGGTGGGCCTGTTGAGCAGGGCTCCGACACCCTGGACACAGCCTCTGCTTGCCTCTGGACTCCCAGGACCCTCTCTAAAGGCCTCCGTCTGACTCTGTGTCTCTGTATCGCTCCCAGTGGGTGGCCCACCACCTGACACCTCTCCACTGCCTCTTCCGGAGTAACTCCTTTTTCCCCAGAAATTCTTCCACTGCATGACTCACCAAGCACCTCCCAGCGTGGGCCCAGGATTGGACTTCTTGGGCTCAGCGCTAATTGACAATTGTTTGAGACTGACCTGGGGCTTTGGCCTGCGTGGAACTCAGTCCACGCAGAGTGAGAGTCTTAGTGTGTGGACACGGGCCTGAAGCTCCTCTTCCTCTTCTATTGGCTGCCTCCATCTCCCAGGACTTCCTTCCCCCGCCCCTTGGCCACTTGTAAGCAGGTGACAGTGAGGTGATGTGGGAAGCAGAGAGACTGCATGATTTGAGCCAGGGCCCTGCCCTTCTCTGCCCTCACATCTGCTCAGTGTTGTGTGAGCTTGGACAAGGCTGAGCCCCAGCATCTCCTCGAGCAGTCATGGATGGAAAATAATTCTATCTGTGCAGCACACAGGGGCTGAGGGGAGCCCATATGCATTTGTGGCTCATGCATGGGGAAAGTTTGCTCCAAAGCAGTGGCTTCAAGCTTCAGGGGCATCAGAGTCACCTGGAGAATATGTTAAAACACAGATCACCACCTGCAATCCCAGCACTTTGGAAGGCGGAGGCGGGCAGATCACCTGAGGTTGGGAGTTTGAGACCAGCCTGACCAACCTGGAGAAACCCCATCTCTATTAAAAATACAGAATTAACCGGGCATGGTGACGCATGCCTGTAATCCCAGCTACTCGGGAGGCTGAGGCAAGAGAATCGCTTGAACCCGGGAGGCGGAGGTTGCAGTGAGCCAAGATCATGCCACTGCACTCCAGCCTGGGCAACAAGAGGGAAACTCCGTCTCAAAAAACATGCAAAAACAGAAAACCAAAAAACACAAATCGCCGTGCCCCACACCTAGGGTTTCTGAGCTTTTTCAGATCCAGGGCAGGGCCCAAGAATTTGCATTTTTAAGGAGTCCTTGAGTGATGCTGATACTGCTGGTCCTGGTACCACACTTTGAGAACCAGGTAAGGGCAGTACCCACCCCCCACGCAAAACCCTGCTGCCTTGTGAGAGTCGGGTATCAAGTGAGGCATTGATTCTCTGGCCTACCATAGGCACTGGGCCGGGGGAACCGTCTTCCTAGCTCCATTAGCTATCCCCTCATCCCCAGGTCTGTGTTCCATGTCTGCTAGAATTTTGCTGACACCAGCTGCCTGCCTGTTCCACTTCCCACATCAATCCCCTATCATGGCGGGTCCACCTGGGCAGTTATTCCTAGAAAAGCTGAGTGGGTGAGTGGAGAGTGAGAACACTGCCCCATACCCGTCAGTTAACATACCACTGCAATGGGAGACAGCAGGCCCAGCCTCCCAGAATCCTAGTCCAAGGGGTCTGATTACAAAGGCTTGCGTTCTGTTTCCATCCCAGATTTTCAAACAGCCCAAAGGGACAGACTATGGAAAGTGGCCTCCAAGGTCAGTGAGGACCCACTTCCAGGGGGCCTGGCCTCTTAGGGGTAAGTCCTGCTGTCTGTAGGAAGGCCCCACCGTGTCAGGAAGGGGATGCACATGACGTCGCGGCATGAGCTCAGGTCATTTCAAAGGCTGCAGTCAGAACCCAAGCTCCTGATAAGAGGCAGCTGTGTGCCCACAGCATCTTGTCCATCTTGCTCGGTGGGTGGGGCTGCAGGGTAGGCCAGCCTGGTGGACAGGCAGAATTCCCCTCCATCAGGTCAACCCTCATAGAACCCCTGGGCTGGATACCATGAAGGAAACAGCTGAGCAGGACTTGGCTCCTGCTGTCAGAGAGTTTGCCATCAGCCAAAAGTCAAGTTCGGAATCAACCCTGTTACAGTCCAGGGAAAGACGCACCACCCACCCTTACACCCAGCTCTGATGCCCTGCAAGAACCCCTGAGCCACACAGCTGACTGTCTGGCAGCTTGCTTGACTCTACAGAAAGGCCTTTGGGCACCCCCTGTTATCACCTCTTCTTTTACAGACAGTGAGATGGAGGCCTCTAGAACAGAGGTCTGTGTCCCAGCCACACTTTCAGTCACAAGCTCCAGGAACTGTGGCTTATGCTTTTGCTGTCCCAGCCCATTGGAAGGTCACTGAGCGGGCAGTGACTTCCCACCACCTGGCTTTGTAGCCTCGGTGGCATTGCACAAGCCCAGACTGCTGATTTCGCCTTCAGAGAACAGCATCCTAATTCAAACCATCCCAGATCCCATGTGTCTCTGCACTTTGCTGTGATGCAAACCTCGGCCTGAGAGAGTCTCCTGTTACCTTTGCCTGTGTCAGGAATGTGGGGTCTGTCCCCTGTCCCCTCCCCCTGTTGTACTGTAACCATCTCAGCAAAAACAGGCTAATTTAGGGTCATTTCCAAACAAGACACACACAGTGACCTCTCTCATGCTTCCAGCCTAGCTAGAGGGAGAAAAATGAAACGGTTGTCAACAGTCCAGAGAAAAGAGGAAAAGAACCCATAACCGGAGCCTGGGGCTGGGGCACAGATGTTTCTGTTCGGAGGTGCAGACGAGAAATGGAAAATGTGATTCCAGCTGGGTACGGTGCCTTCGAGGGGCTGAGGCAGAGCACCCACCTCCCTCAGCTACCTTCACTGCCTGCGGAACCTCCCGTTCAGCTTCCATGCTGACACCGTTTTGCCCAGGCTCCCTGTCCGTAGTGCCTCCCACCCAACAGAGGAGCATTCTCTGGGTGCTGCCACTCCCTACTGTCCATGCCAGCCCTCTTCCGATGCCCTGCCCCCCACACACACCTGCCCTGTGCTGGCTCTGCAGTCATCAAGCTGTGTGAGCTCCACAAGGTCTGGTTCTTCTCCCCGCCTTAGTTTCCCCATCTGTCCCTGGGATCTAAGGATCCCTCTCCTGAGCTGCTGTGAGGTTGAGAGAAGAGCTGTGGAAGCACTCGCTTTCCTGTGAGCCGCCGTGACCTCTGGGCATGCCTTGGGGAGGAGGAGGAATCAGGTGGTGGCAAGTTGGGCCAGGGCTCAGGAGCAGGCAGAGAGGAGAGGGCAAGGCAGGGCTTTGAAACGTGAGCGAGGACCGTGGTTTCCCTGCTGAGTGCCTGGGAGGGCGGGGCTGCTCCCTAAGCAGGCGTCCACGAGGAGCCGCTGGCCTGGGGGGTCGTGTTCATGCAGCAGCTCCCCCACCTGCCACCTCCACCTGGAGCCTAGGCTTCAGGCGCTGGTGAAACCAGCTTTGCCTTGGAGCCTGGCCTGGGTGCTGACGGGGACCCATGGCTGGCCTGGCAGTCAGAGAACACTTCTGCAAAGAGGAATCTGGATCTGATCCTGCAGGATGGCGGACTGGGCAGGGCCCAGCAGGGGTTAAGGCCCAGGGGTGAGGGATACCCACGTGACTCATCCTGGAGCTGCTCCCCATTCCGAATGGCTGGAGCTTGGGAATGGAAACTTTCACACAGGCCTATTTGTCTGGAGATACAAAGTGTGCAAGAGTCCCTGGATGATTTTCTACCAGTCAGGAGCTTTGAACTCAGGCCTGCTGTCTTGTCCTGGCTGGCACAGGCTCTATGAGGCATCTTTTTTCCCCCGTGAAAAACACAGCGTTCATCAACGTTGAAAAGCAGTTAAGGCAGGTAACCACCCCTCTGTTGCAGGGATGCCTTTAGGGGGACAGGGCCTTATTTTCCGCCATGAAGTGCCTTTCTCTGTGATTTTGAGTTGACTTGAACCCCAGGGACCATGGTGTTTTTACAGAGCCAGTGGTCTCAACGGGACGATTTTGTGCCCCTGGGGTTATTTGGCAATGTCTGGGGACATTTTTAGTCATTTCAGCCCTGGGAGAGGATGCTAAATATTTCACAATGTACACGACAGCCCCCACAACAAAGAATTACCCAGCCAAAATGATTAAGGTACGAGGATGAGAGACCCTGCTATAAACTGGCTGTCTGGCAGTTGCCTCCTGCATTAGCACTGATGAATGAGTCTGGAACTGTGATTCGGTCTCTTCTGCTCCTCAGGGGTGTTTCCATTTCATCCCTCCCCTTTCTGTGCCTGTCCACAGTTGTTGGTTGCATATGCGGAGCCCTTCTTACTTGTCCTTGTAATTGACTCACAAGCTTTCAGAACGATTCCAATCAGGGAACGATTCGATTCATCCCCTACACAGGCACAACATGTGTCATGGCTCGGCCCTTTTAATTTTTAAAATGTCTCTGCTTTGATTTTTCTATTGTAATTGCAAACTGCTTCCCCGTGGTGTTTCTAGTACTCTCCCTGCATTTGCACCTGTTGGCTGGATGGAGAGGGTTGGTTATGTCTATAGGAAACCTCAAAACCAAGCCCAAACTCAGCAGCCTGATAGTAAGACTCAGCCACTGTGGTCACACAGATGTTGTCTAGTGGCAGATGAGTGTGACTCACCCCTGCACTGAAGCAGCTTGCCAGGATTCAAGGAATTTGTAAATTGAGAGCTCATAGGAGGTACTTCAGTCTTTCTGAGTGAGGAGAGTAAAGGTTTGGAAGGATAGAGAGGGGTGGGGTGAAGGGTCCTGGGCACCAGGCTGAGAGCAGGCACGTTACTGTCCTTCCTGCCTCCCTTCTGCCACCCTCTGGGAGTCTGCATTCAGGATGTGTTCCTTGGTGTCCAAGATTTCAATGCTTACCCACAAATCTTAATAGAACAATAAAAGCTTTTTAATGACACACTCCAAACTGCAAAGATGATGAACAGAACAAGAAAATTGAAAATCTCAAACCCTCATTGTGTGGCTGCAGATTGCTAAGGTGCTTTTAACCCAGCAGACGTAATAGATGAACTCAGTACCCAGGAACGGGGGTCAGCACAATGCCTTCCCAGCCTGCTTACCTCCAGAACCTGCTCAGTTGTGTCAGCCAGAGCAGTGGCCATTTTCCTGCTGGTTGGACCTGTATTAGCTACTACAGGACATCATCAGACTCCACCTCCAAATAGTATCAGCAGTGGGCACTCATCGCCGAGGAGCAGTCTAATTTCGCCAAGCCAAGCCAGTTTGTCTCCGAATACAGCCCCAGTGTCTCTTACAAGAGCAGTGAAGATGAACACTATGATGCGGATAAATTCCATCAAACTAGCTCAACCCCGAAACCCAGTAGACTCCTCTGGATCTGCTTGACACACAGAAGCCCTGTAAATAGTCCGAAGCACTTGGATAGTGTAGAAGCACTTAATTCTTCTACATCCGATGGAACAAGTGCTGATGCTGGTCTTTTCACTTCAAAACGATTGAGGAAGGGGAGGTGGGGTTGTGGATGAACATGAGAGTGTTATCATGCACCTCTTGTCACAAGTTAGACTGGGAATGGATCTCACTAAGGTAGTTCTTTCAGTATTTATTCTTAAAGTATCTCTTTTAAAAATGTATGCAGATATTTTTGCACACCAGATGTGTTTCTAAGCATTTATGACCAGAAGGATCCCAGGAACCGAATGGTTCAGGTGGTAAAAGGGTAACTCTCAGCCTTTCATGCTGGCAGAAAAGGATTGGTTGCCAAAAGACCATACAACCCGATTTTGGGTGAGATCTTTCAGCATCACTGGACATCAGCAAATGACACAGAGGAGGATGCGGAGAAAGTTTTGGACACCGTTGCCCCAAACAGTGTAACATTCCTGGCTGAGCGTCTTTTCCAGCATCCACCCATTTCAACCTTTTATGCCAAGTGTTTCAACAAGAAGATACAATTCAGCATTCCTATTTGGACAAATCAAAATTTCTTGGGTTGTTGACTAGGGAGTACAATGTAGGGCAGGATTGCATCTTGTGTCTTGACTAAGATGAATGTGACATCCTTACATTCCCCGATGGTATGCACGATCTATCCTCACAGTGTCCCGGGCAGAGCTAGGAGGAGAATGCAATATTAATTGTTCCAAATGGGCTGTATGCAAATATCTTCCACACCAAACCTTTCTAGGGGAGCAAGAAGCACAGAATTGCCATGAAGACTTTTTTCTCCAAATGACAAGAAATCTTTCTGCTCATTCGAAGGGAAATGGAATGGTGTAAAGTATTCAAAATATGCAAGGGGAAAATCCAGTCTTTACAGATACCAAGAAGTTGTCTGTAACCAAGAGGGAAGTGAGATGGAAGAACAAGGTGAGTATGAAGCTTGCTGCCTTTAGAAGGGACACTTTCAACCTAAAAATCAGAGACTTTGATGCGGCAGTTGAAGGAAAGCACTGACTTGAGGAAAGACAAAGAGCCTAAGCCTAGGAAAGGAAGAAAGAGATTCAGTGGAAGTTTAGGCTGTGTCATAAACATGGGGAACAGTGGGTTGAGGATGAACCATTGACTGAAAACTTTTGGTGGTTCCAAGCCTTCCGTTGGAAAATGCAACTGTGTTACTTTGGGAGAACCTGTTCACACCCTTCTCATTGCAGTTCCAATGTCAGGAATCCTAGACTTTCTGCATATCGATGTACAATTCAGTTGAAGTGAGAAAAGCTTCCCCTTTATATTCCTCTGTGGCAGGTTTTCTTCAATCCTGAAAAAAATCTTCAGGGTTTGAAAACAAAATGTCTGTTCCCTGCCCAAACCTCATACTTGGAAAAGCATTTATGAATTCCAGCCTCAAACTCTGCACTGTAGAACTGCTGGGAGACATTCAACATCTGTTTCCTAGTTCATATATAGTCTTAGGATATCTGTATATGTATAATATACCTAGTGCCAGATTTTATGTAAACACTCCATCTGCTATAAATTTGATTCCTCTGAGTGTTTTTAGAAAAGTAGCACCATGTGTTAAAATCAAGTGCTAGGACATGTCATGGTCTCACCTACAGTAACTTTCTTTTGTAACTAAACTGTTACTCAGTTGTCTGTAACCCTGGACCATAATTTAGTTATACTCTGTGCTTCTTCAGGTTAAAACAAAACAAAACAAAAAACTGTCATGTTACTTTAGTGCTCACAGCCGTTCACTGCCTTTCTTTGGCTCTCAGTAAAACCCAGAACCCTTACAAGTTCATGCCAGCTTCCTGGCCCCTCCCCACACTCTCTCCCCATTGTTCTTCATGCAGCCATATCTAGGACTGCACAGGTGCCTCTAAAGTGCTAACCACTGGGCCCCACTGGAGAGCGGCTGGTCCACGTGTGTGGATCATTCATGTCAGTGGAGGGCCTCGGTGGAGGGCCTAGTGGTGCCAGGCACAAAGTAGGTTGTGGTACAAAAGAATGCGTCACCTGCCACCTGGCCTCTCCATTGCTCTCTGGGGCCCTGGGTGTATTTGTGTTTCGTAAGAGACTGGTGTGTGGGTTTGTGTGTGAATCTGGAGTGGTGAGATGAACAGGGTGGAAACTGAACTATTCAAAGCCTCCAAGACAAAACCTTCAGGAAGTGGAGGCAAGAGATGGGCTCTCATCTGGGACCCTGAAGCTTGATCTCTCTTTGTCTCTCTCCTTACTCTACGCTTAGGTGGAAGGGGGCATCAGTGAACTGGAACGGCTCAGACCCCATCCTGTGACTGTTGGATGTGGGTAAACCCTGTAGTCCACCATTCATCACCTCATCACCGAGGATGACAGCTGAACCCCAGGCCTCTGGGGCAAGTCTCATGCAACCCCAACCTGGGTCAGCGTGGCTGCAGAAGCATCCAGAGCCTCCCTGCCCCTTCCATGAAGGGCCCACCCAGGACTGTGCTGGAGACCCAGTGTGTTGCTGTGTCCCCTCCCAGCTGAGCTGTCACTGCTGAGTACTGGAAGGAGGTTGCCAGGATCTCTGCTGCCTTTGTCTGCATCCCTCCCTTGCTCCCCGCTGGGTGGTCCCTCGCCCAGGTCTCCGATGTGGTTGGCCCCAGGGACTCATTATTTCTGGTAGCTGGCTTTCTATAAAACGAGTCAAACCCATGTCAAGGGCCCAGACTCATTTGTTCCATAGCTACGAAGAGCGTGGTGTGCACTGTCTGTGCTGATCATGGCTGGTGTGGGGAAGGTGGTGGGTGATTCGCCCAGAGCCCACATGGGGCCCCAGGAGAATGGAGGTAGACCTGGAGGGCAGGCTGGACCTGGCCAAGTAGATACGGGAAAAGAGCCTTCCAAGGAGAAGGAGGGACCTCTTGGCCATGGGGGGACAATAGGACAGGGATAAACAGAGGGACTGGGGACTGGGTGTGGTCCCTGGTACGTGTAGGGGAGCATGTGGGGAGAGGGCTGACTGAAAATGTGGGTGGGCAGAGCCTGTGGAGCCCTCACATTCCAGAACAAAGATGGTATAAGTTGGAATAGGAAAAGTGCGATAATCACTCATGAAGGGGAAATAGTAGTCTGAACCTTGTTTGTTCCATTCATTGATATCCCACCAGTTTCAAAAAGAAGGTGAGAACGTGCAGAAGTACAGTGGCCTGCTGGTGAAGAAGCGGGTGAGGAGAGAGGTTGTGTGAAAAGCACAGTGAAGGACTCCTTTGCAGTGGTTCACAAGAACGGGATGGATGCAGGAGCCCAGGGGCACAGCACTAGCCTCTCAGGGTTTCTGTCACATTGAAGTCTGCCATCCTTGTACCCCACCCTGTCTGCCCAGTGAGTGCTACAGTTGGGACTGTGAGGGGGCTGTGCAGAGGTAGGTGTGTACACACAGGAACCAGGAGATGCACCCCTGCTGTGTCTGCTCCGGCCCAGGGAGAAGCCTAGGAGAGCCACCAGCACTGGACAGCAGCCTGTCCCCAGCTTCCATGTGCCCCTGGGGCTCAGGACACAAGCAGCTCAGGGCTGTGTCCTGCTATAGGAGACCCCTTTTATTTTAGGTGCCAGGGGGGTAAAACTGGCATTTGGATGGTGACAATGAAAGCATTTGTCTTGTGTTCTTGTGGATGGGGCATGTGTAGAGGCCTGACTGTTGGTCTTTGGGGAGAGGCAGGCTGAGAGCCAGCCAGGCTGGGAGGGAAGTGGGAGGGTAGGGACTGCTCTGTCCAGGCTGTGCTGAGGCCCCGGTGGGGTTTGCTATGTAAACTCCAGCAGCCATTCACAGCAGGCTTCCAGCAGAAATGCTTCCTATATATCCCTGAAATGTTTATGCATTTGTTTTCCTTGGCCAGGGATAGGGCACTCCAGCTGAGCACCCGGACAGAGGAAATCGGTTTCCCAGCAGCAGCCTTGTTTATCAGCCTGGGAAGGAAAAGTGTGTCTTTTCAATGAAACTCACTTAACCTCCTGACCAAGGTCCCTTTGGCAGGGCTAGAGAAAACAAACTATTCCCATTGTGGCTTGAGAAGACCATTTCCAACAAATTACAAACCTGCTTCTCTAGAAGCCAGGTACATTGTGCAGTTTGACATTCCTTGCCTAGGTTTTCCTGGAATGGAAGATGAGCACAGCCCAGCACCACCCTCCCCCAGACCCAGATGCTGGGGCGAGTCCATGGTGCTGCTACCAAGCCTGCAGGAATGAAATACAGGCCCCTGACTCCTCACCTGTGGGCAATCTCCATCCAAGGGGCAGAGTTTTCTAGGGAGACTGTGGGTGGGCTTCAGAGTGTCCAGAGCCGCCCAGATTATGTGAAAGGTTCCCCTCCCCTTGCAGTGGTCATTTTGGGAGAGGGAGTTGTGGTTAGCTTTTGTCACCTTTCCACCTTGAACTTGGAGTCCTCCCCAGATGCCCAAGCTGGCTGTAGCTCCTCTGGGGAGGAGGGGCAGGGCAGCAAGGTCTTAATCTGTCCTGCAGCGGTGCTGGGTATTGCTGTGGGCCCTCTGGTGAGCACATAGGAAGTTCTAGCCTCCTCTTTTGTGAGGGGGCTTCCCGCTGCTAAGGACTGCCCCACGTCAGCTGATACCCTCTCCAACTGCTGCTATGGCAGCTCTCCAGCCCCTCTGCCAGAGCCAACCTCTCCTCTACCACCTTTATGGAAGACCTGAGTCTTCCTTCTGCAGGATCCACACTTGAACTGTGCAAAGCACCAACATATCATTACCTCCCAAATCCTGGAGATCCCCCGCTCAGCCCATCTCCTGCCCCGCCACCTGTCGGGAGCTCCTCGCCTCTAACCCTTCCCACTCCATGTGAGTGTCCCACACCTTGGGGTGCACACATCAAGCTTTCAGGCAGTCTCCTTGGAGCCTCCCTCACTTGGCTTTAGGAGCAGAGATTCACCCTCTCTGCTCCCCATGGCTAGGGGAAGGGGACCCAGGGACCCCAGCACACTGATGCTTCTCTCCAGAGACATCCTCACTAGCCCCTGACCTCTTCGACTGCCAGCCCAATACTTTCTTCATCCTCTTTCGTGGTGGGAGGACCATTCACAGCACTCTCCTTATTCTACATAGAGGGAGCACCTGTCAGAAGAGCGGTTTCCAGAACTGCAAGAATTCCCTGGGGGTCAGAGCTGGACCAGGGCTTAGAGGGGCGTAGGAGGTTGTCCTAAGGCAAGGTTTGTCCAGACTCCACCTGACTGCTCCCCAGGGTCTCCATGTCTGAACCCAAAGGGAACGCAGGGATGGGGGCAGGACCCAGCCCATCCAGAGCTCCAGCCCTGGAAGAGGAGCAGCAGCGCCCCCGCCCGCCATGAGGGCCGGGGCTGGTGAGGTCTCAGAGAGGCTTCCACAGGCCCTAGGCTCTGCTAAGCAAGGGTGGCACAGCAGGACATCTCTGCCCTCGTCCGGATTCACCACTCAAAGTGCTGTCCTCAGACCAGCAGCAGCAGCATTACCTGATGTTAGGGCTTAGAAATACAGACTCAGGCTGTGCCCAGAACTAGTGGATCAGAGTCTGTGCTTTCACAAATCCTTGGTTGAATCTGAGTTCAAGTTTTAAAGCCCTGCTCTGGAGGCTGTGATTTTGTGGAGAGACAGTGTGAAATGCACAAGTAGCCGCCAAAATGAACTACTGAAGGCATGTGTAGGAGGCGCTGGTGGGCACGTGAGGAAGAAGCCCTATCAGATCCCAGGCCTGAGTGCAGCCCTGACTCCACTGCTTCCTGCCTCTAGGGCCTTGAGCACTTGACTCTAGTTCACCGGGCCTCAGTCTCCTCATCTGTAGAATTACAACCTCCTAGGGCTGGGATGAAGATTAAGTGAGTTACTACATGGTGCAGTGCTTAGAACAGGGCCTGGCATAGCACCAGGACTCAGTAAATGTTGGCTCCTAATATTTCCAATGAGATAGGAGGTGGCATCTCATCCAGGTGTTGGAGGATGAGCAGGGTTTTAACAAGTGGAGAAGTGGATGGAAGATCATTCCAGCTGAGAGGAACAGTGAAAGCAGAGAGATCAGGGGAGTCCTTGATGTCTGCGGGTCTCCTCTGGGGTGACCACGGTGTGGGAGGCCCAGAGCAGTATGAGTGGAGGCAAAGAGCAGGAGAGGGCCTCAGACGATGGTCTGGGGCTGGGACGTTTTCCTGGGAGAGGAGAACTTCTCAGTGTGCTGCTTCAGACCTCTCTCTCCCTGGCAGGAGGGTGGGGTGTGGGGCAGAGGCTGAGAGCACGTTGAGGGGATGGAAGTGAAAGATGGCTGGTGGCCTTTGCAACTGGAGGCCCAGTGGACCATGCTTACATGGCCACTGAGCTCTTAGGGGATCCTAAAATTTGCAGGAGGCAGTCAGGCTGCCAAGTCTATTTGCAGGTATTTCTCCACCCACCACAGTCTGCCCTACTCCCTAATCATGCACTAATCCTCATGGAGCTGTAGGAGCTTTAATTACCAGGCAAAAATGCCAGGCATTTGTGATAATAGAGATTGCTTAATGCAAACTCCAGGATGAGGGGGTGGGCTGATAGGTGGGTGGGGGAGGGGCCAGGCAGAACGCTGCTGTAATGCCTGCGCGTGTGCTCCTGGCAGACCTGTTATGCAGACCTGTTATGCACAGAGAGGGATCAGGACCCTGCTGGTCAAGGGCCAGTGGCTACCAATGCCTGTGGGTGGCCTTTCCTGCCCTTCCTTTTCACACCATCTTCCAGACTGTGGCGCTTCCTTCCTTTCTCCCGCTCATTTTCCCGCAAAATACTCATCCGTCCTGTGTCCTGTTCCTCCAAGAAGTCACTGAAGGCCTTCTTCATACAGATGGGGAAACCGAGGTCCAGACAGGAATCGTTAAGAGCCCTCCTGGGCATTTCTTTTCCACAGGGGTCTCTTGGAGACCAGACCACCAGATGGTCTTGGGGCTGGATGGAATAAATCTGATGGGGGTGGGGGTGATTCCAACCTGCCTCCCTTTTTGCCTCCCCTTCTGCTTTCCTCTCCAGCCCCACACCTCACCCACAACAGACCTCAGCAGCCTCTTCCCCAGCTGCCCCTGGCTGCCTGCAGCCTTCCCTGGTGTTCTTTGATTCACCTGGGTCCTTGCCCTCTGGCTCCCCATGTCCATCTGTCAAATCCTACCCATCCCACAAGGCCAGCTCCAAGGCCCCTCCTCTAAGAAGCCCTCCTGGATTACCCAGCTGAAAGTTCAAGTCCTCCCCTCTGAGTGCCCACAGGACTCAATCTTATCCCCTCTTTCACAAGCCTATGTCTTAATAGTTAGAGGGTGTCGATCACCTGGCCACAGGTTCCTCTGTTGTCACATATACACAAGCAAACACAAACACATGCACACACACCCCTGTGCACCTCTACTGCTGTTTCCTTACCCCTGGGCCCGGGACTCCTTCCTCCCTCCCTCCCTCCCCCATGGGAGGACAAGCCCAAAGCTCCATCTGCCCACTTTGAGGCCCCTCCCCTGCTCACACCCACTCCAGGCAGAAAGCCTCGGCAGCTGGGTGTCAGGGTGGGAAGGTGCTGCCTGAGGCTCCAAACCGTTGGTTCCAGGTGTGGCTTTGAGATTAAACCTGGCGCCTTTCCTGTGGCCCTTGATAAGGGCGATCCTGGTTGTTTATCTGGCATTTTCTGCTTAAGGCCTGTCTGAGGTTCAGCAAAGTCCCGCCTCCCTCTGCGATAAGTACAGCACTCGCGGTTCCACCTCCCTGTGCCTGCTCTGTGGGGAGCCCAGGGTTGGCACCATCCCTGGGCTTGCCCTTCCCCTCCCCAGCACAAGGACTGACCCTGAGGAGTGCTATTAATAATTATATCAGGACAGTTTCGTAATCAAGAACTGCCGTACACAGGAACTGGCGTCTGAGGGAGGATTGTTCTGTTACTGATTGATCTCCCACCACCCTGCCCTTCAAACTCCAGGCTCAGATCCTTCTTAGATTGTATTTGGGGGATGGAGCTCAGATGAGGAGAATCCTCTTGGTGGGCTGGAGCAGTCAAAAGCTTCTTGAAGGGGGAGAATTGAAACTGGACCCTGAAGTAAAGTGGGTTGTGGGAGGGGCAGAGAGCATTCCAGGTAGGATAAGCAGAGGGTCTGAGTTTTCAGGGGCAAGGGGCCTGGGGACTCTAGGGGTGGTGGGAAGGTTAAGGATGTCAGGGCTGGATCCTGAAGGGCTTTGAATGTCGGGTTAAGGAGCTTGAGCTGTGAGTACTAGGGAGCCATGGAGGGTTTCAGAGCAGGGCAGTGATGGGTCCAAGCTATTTCGGAAGACTGATATGGCAACAAATGTGGAGGACAGATCAGAAGGAAGATGCTAACTTCTTAGCCGGGACCGTGGAGAGGAGGATCGGGTGTGAGAGAGCCTGCTTTTTTTTTCTTTTTTTCTTTTTTTTTTTGAGACAGGGTCATCCAGGCTGGAGGTACAGTGGCACAATCACAGCTCACTGCAGCCTTGAGCTCCTGGGCTCAAGCAATCCTCCTAAATCAGCTTCCCAAGTAGCTGGGACTACAGGTGTGTGCCACCATGCCTCGCTAATTTTTAAATTTATTTTAGTAGAGACAAGGTCTTTCTCTGTCGCCCAGACTGTTCTCAAGCTCCTAAGCTCAAGCGATCCTCCTGTGCTGGCCTCCCAGAGACATCCTGCCTTTTAGAGCTTCAACCAAAGGAGCAAGGTGGTGGGGTCCATGAACCCGTACCCAAGTCCGCGCTCTCTTCCCTGCTTCCTGGCAGGCAGATCTCGCATCCAGCAGCGTTTCCCTCTGCCTACTCCTCTGTCAGCACTGGTGGCTGCAGCTCTCCTGAGAGCATCTTTGCAAAACATCCCTGCCACATGATGAAGGAAGGCTTCCTCTGCCCCCCTGCCTTGGCAAGCCATGAAGGAGGGGGCCTCAATTCGAGGAAGTGCCCAGGGCTTTGTTCTGACTCTGGCCATGGCTGGACCCACTGCCTATTGTTTTCCATGCCATTGGTGACCTTGGGCCAAGTGGACTGGACTGGCTGGCTCCCACCTCCAAGTCAATTGCGGAAGACAGCCAGGCTGGCAGGATGATTTTCAGTCCCTAGGTGGCCTTGAGTCGGGCCCCTGCCCATGCAGAGACTTAGTTTCCCCAGCTCTTGGTGGTCCCAGTTGGTATTATGGAGACTGTTTATCTCCTAGGAACCAGAAATCTCTTATTAGGCAGGAAGGCGAGTTCCCAGCCCCAGAATAGACCCATACCTCTTCCTGTGTCTGCTGTTGTTGTGGGCCCTTGTCCTGGACCTGTGGATCAGGGGCCCAAGTCTGTCTGCCATTCTCTCTCTCTTGGTTTTGGAGATCCTTGCTGAACCTACCATGGGGTGTGGGCTGTGAGAAAAGGGGCTTGGGTTGGATGATGGAGTGGTTACAAGCTTGTACTGGAATTTGGACCACCTGAGTTTAGATCTTAGCTCCAACCTCTCAGTTGTGTCACCTTAGCTAAGTTACAAAACACACACACACACACAGTGACCTTTCTGAGCCTCAGTTCCCTGTCTGTAAAATGGGAATAATAACAGCATAAACTTCATAAGATTGGTGTGAGGATTAAGTGTAAGGTCCCTAGAAGAGCGCCTGTGCTTAGTAGGTGCCCAGTAAGTGTTGGTTCTTTTGCCATGAACTGATAGGAGGGTGCAGGGGTTGGGGCAAGTTCACCTCAGTGAGATTCGGGAAGGGTGACCATATGAGATGCTGTGATGCAGCGAGGCCTGCTGGGCATTGTCTCTGTGTACTGACCCCTGGAAGTCAGTCCCTCCCTGTACCTTTCCAAACCCAGCCCTGAAAGGCAAGGCCCTCTTCTCCTTTCTCTGGCTCTCCAGGCCCCATAGCTGCTCCTGGGTCAGCTTGATAAATGGCTTCTTCTCTGCTTGCCCCCTTAAGGCTGTTCCTCCCCACTCTGGGCTTTGGTTCCCTGCTTGTGAAAGGAGGTGATTGATGAGGAGACACTGCACAGCGGCTGGGCCAGCATTCCCAGCAGTGACCACTCCTGAGACTGAGATGGAGGGCAACAGGGGCAGACACTGTGTGCAGCCCCTAACAAGCCTGGCACTCACACCTCCCTGGTGACAGATAAAGAAACTGAGGCTCAGCCAGCCAGGTGCTTGCTCAGGGCCTGAGGCTAACAGATGCTAAGTGCCCACACTCTCCCTGCTCGTTCCTCGCCTCCTAGAGGATTTGCTGGGATTCTGGAAGGCCCCCAAGCAGGGCAGAGGAGAGGGTGGGGCTTCCTGGAACCCCTCCTGTCCTATCTTCCTTTATTTCCTGAGACTTACTTTGGGGACTCTGGAAAAATGTGTGAGTGTCTTGGTTTCTATACCCGTGTGCTATTGTGTGAGAGCCCAGCCTTTCCTTCAATTCAGACCCCTCCCCACACCCCTGACAAGCAGTCCGGAGGGAGAGATGGGTCAGTGCCCCTGTCTGGCCCACCTAGAAGGCAGCCAGCCCGCGAACGTGACGCAGCCCCAGTGCCTCCTGCAAAACCCACTTCCTATTGCCTCTAAGCCACCACAGAAAATGCCAAGCACTTTTTCCTTCTTCCCAGCTAAGGCAGACACACCTTGGGTTTATTTGTCTAAGGATTTTCCATTTCCTTTTCTGGAAAGTTGTTTGGGTCCTGCACGTTGCTATCTCCACAAAGGAGGCTGGGAAGAGAGGCACGTGTCCCTGAGAAGTGAGAGTGGGGAAAGCTGAGAACCCAAGACCTGTGGGACTCAGCAGTGCTCACCCTGACACCTGCCTGAGGCCATGATGATGCCCAAGGCCTTTTGGGCTGGCCTGTCATAAGAATAAACCTATTTTAGGCTTGAACAACCCAGGCCGGGGCAGTGACTTCCCCAGGGCCTCATGGCACGAGGTTGCCAGGTCTCCCCTGCTCATGGCTATGCTCACAGTTGTCTTCAGAGGCCCTCATTGTGTGAACTTCTCATTCAGCCCTGGCTCCCACTTGGACAGATTTGGGTGGTGTAGGACTCCCTGAAGGCAGAGCCCCTACATCTTTACCTCTGCATCCCAGCCCGGTGCTCCTGAGGCAGAGCCTGTCCTCCTCATCTGCACCAACCCAGGAGTGGGAAGCAGAGCATCTCCATGGCTCCAATTCAGTCTATGCAGAGAAGACAGGCTCACGTGGCCACATCCTGGCGGCAGCATGCCATCCCCGCTCCACCAGCTCCTCCCTGAGAGTCAGAGCCAACCGTGGGGAGAGGGGCAGTGAGGGAACCTCCCCTGCTCCTGCTGTGGCTAGAAGCCCACCCCTCCTAGCCCTCTTTCTGCTTGGACCTTCCTCTCCCCAAACCACCTCCCTTTCTTTATACAAACAAATCTGTCTGCCATGTTCCCTACTCCAGGAAGCCTTTCCCGATTACTGGAAAGAGGTGGGGCTCTTCCGCTGCCCAGAGATCCACCTCACCCCTTCCTGTGGCTCAGGCCTGGTCCCAGCTGCCCACCCCTACCCACCAGGGCTGCATGGTAGAGCATCACAGCTCCAGGGTTCCTCCATTGGCAGGGGCATTTGAGTCCACTAGCATCTGAGCCAGCAAGTGGTGGAAGGATGGTTCCTATGGGCATTGACCCTGGTACTAGCTCAGGCGGGGCACCGGGCACTGTGTTATCAGAACCACGACGACTCCGCATCAGGGATTCGCCCTACTGAGGTGCCCGGTCTGAGTCCTTTCCATCGAAAGCCCTGCTACCGCTGGCTTTTCAAATCTCTGCTTGATCAATTCCCTGGATGGCCAGAATTGGGGAAAAGACTTCCTATTAATGACAGGCAGCTGTCTCTGCTATCAGAGAGTAAGAGTTGGTAAATACTTCCTTCTTTCTTGCCATGACTTCCAGGAAGCACAGATGGAAAGTGATGCTCAATGGCAATCTGTCTCTGGTGCCACGAGCAGTTTCCTTCCTCTCTTTGGTTTTATTTTCACTAGATTGTTGTTAGGAGTTTTTCTTGTAATTCAGTCCCTTAGTGTTCAAAGTGTGGTTCTGGGACCAGCAGCATTGGCATTGCCTGGGCGTTTGTTAGAAATACATAATCTCAGGTCTCACACGGCCCTCCTGAAGCAGAGTCTGCATTTTAACAATACCCCCGGGTGTTTATGCTCACATTATAGTCTGAGAAGCACTGATGGAATCCCCAAAGACTTTTTTTTTTTTTTTTTTTTTGAGACGAAATCTCGCTCTTTCACTCAGGCTGGAGTGCAGTGGCGCAATCTTGGCTCACTGCAAGCTCCGCCTCCCGGGTTCAGGCCATTCTCCTGCCTCAGCCTCCTGAGTAGCTGGGACTACAGGCTCCCGCCACCAGGCCCGGCTAATTTTTTTGTATTTTTAGTAGAGATGGGGTTTCACCGTGTTAGCCAGGATGGTCTCGATCGCCTGACCTCGTGATCCGCCCACCTCGGCCTCCCAAAGTGCTGGGATTACAGGTATGAGCCACCGCGCCCAGCCCCCCAAAGACCTTTTAAATCAAAGCTGCGTGAAATAAGACCTGTGATGCTTCTTCCCCTTTTCTATCCCGATTTCCCTACCAGGGGCCTCCCACGAAGCCCTGTCAAGCCCAACCCCACCCCATTCAAGCCCCACCCCTTCAAGCCCCATCGCTTCCAAACCAGCCCTTGCTCTGATTTTGCCCCTCATTCTGCTCCAGCGGGGTCAGTGACTGAAGGCTGTGGGAGGGGACCCTCTGTGTCGTGGTCTGTAGGGATGAGAAAGATAGTGAGCTTGTGCCCCAGGATAGGGACCCTCCAGGAGCTGGCTGATCCCTCACAGACTAAGTTGACCCTCCTATGGCACTGCGTCCTCATGGTTCTGTTCCTGGTCACTCCTGGTGAGTGGGGCATCATAGTGTGGTCACACCAGGCCCAGGTACTGTCGCCAGGATGAGGCAAGAGCAAGGAGGGCCCGAGAGACCTGGGAGTGGTCGACCTGAGGAACTGCAGCCCCAGGGAGTGGGTCCTTAGTCCCGCTTCTGCTCCAAGAGCTGTCGCTAGGTGGAGGGTGCAGGAAGTGTTGGATCTGCAGCCTGTAGGGCAGCACTGGGACAGGGGGCTGAGTTCCCAGAAGCCACATGTAAGGAGCAGCCTTCAGAGCTGGCCCACGGTGGGACCTGCTTCCCAGGAAAATGACCAGGGCCCCACCAGGGGAGCACCCACATGGAGGTTAGTGGCCCTTTGGCAGGGATTCATCCAGGGGATTCCAGAGTCTGATCATGTGTACTCCCAGGCCACCTCTGCGAGGCCTTCAGATCCCCAGGCTCCATGAGTCCAAGCTCTGCCTCCTCCTGGAAGGCTTTGTGACTTCTGCCCTCCTGATCAGCTCCTCCCCACCACTCCAGGTGTCTGTGAGTCTGGGCCCCCTTCCAGCCTTCAAACCCAGGGCCTGGGCCTCCTCTGTCCACCCATCCTCAGGCTCAGTGGGTAGGGATGGGCAGGAGACGAAGGCAGACCTGTGATGCAGGCCTGGCAGGCCCCTCCATCTTGGCTGGCCCTAAAAAATGGCCACTTCCAAAGCCTCTGGTTCTCGAACACCAAGGGCTTGGGGAGGGACCCTCATTCCCTGTACCCAGGCTGCTGCTAGTGCTGTATTTAGCCTTCTTCCTGGGCCTGGGCCTGGCGTGGACACCCAGGCTTCCTGAGTTCCAGGCTCTGCGGCCCTAACCCCATCTGGCTCTGGCTCTTCAAAGGCCCCCTTGATGCCAGCCTGGAGTGGGGTGTTCAGGGAGGAAGTAGGGACATGGGTCCTGCCTCAGTCATGAGGCAAGTCCTGTGCTCTGCTGCATGCCCTGCTGGGGGCCACTTTACTGTTTGTGGGGCTGGGGAGGAGTAGGTTGAGACTGGTTCACTGTGTACGACATTGGGGAAGTTACCTGAGCCCATGGCCTCAGTTTACTTTGGTGCAATGGGGACGTAAAGGCCTGCAGATCCTGCTGCTGTGATGTTCCGATGCTCTGGCAACAGGATGGCCTGGAGGACATGGCATGGGGGGCCTATGAGGTGGCTTCCCAGGACCTGCATACCTGTAGAGCAACATCACAAAGCAGGAGGTGTGTGTGCTGGGGTGAGGCTGGGGAGCTGGGAGCTGGCTGAGATGGGCCCCAGGGCAGGGGACCATGTCATCATTTTCTCATTAGGTGAGACAGTGATCTGCCCATGTGAGATGATCTTGCTGGCCCTGTGGGCTCCAGGAATGTTGGCTTCACATGAATAGATTTGCCAGATGGACGTCAGAGGGAGGGGGGTCTCTGGGTGGACAGGGGCAATGGTAGGCCCTGCCCACCCTTCCTTCCACCCTTCTAGGCCTCACCCACCCCAGCCCCTGCCCACAACATCCTAGGGGAGAAAGAGCAAAGGGGCACTGTCCCACAGGTGGCCCTGCCCCATCCCTCCTCTTGGTGGCCTAGCATACCTTCCTAACAGTGCCTGGTGGACTGGCAGATGGCAGGTCCCGCTCAGCTTTGAACACCTTCCCAAGCTGCCTGCACACGGGGCCTGCTCCCCACCTGGCTGTGCGCAGAGAACTGGGTCAGGCCCGGCCCCTGCCTTACTCAGGCTTCGGGATACTGTCTGGAGATGGAGACCAGGACACACATAGCAAGTAGAGTGTCCCCAAGAGGGGGCCCAGGAAGCAATGCAGTCATAGGAACACTCATAGCTTCTCTTCTGCCATTTAAACTCAGCTCTCAGTGAGGACAGAAGGTGAGGGAGGTCCTTGGATGAGGGGCAGCACAGGTGGCAACTGCTGTGAGCACTCGGGCCAGAGAGACAGGCTCAGGGCTGCAGGTAGTGGAGGCCGCAGTGTACATGGCACAGGGCTTCAGAGGTGGTGGGGTGATAGTGACCACAATGTGTATTACTCCGTGTGTGCATGTATGCACATGCGTGTCCTCATATGTGTATGTTCAGGCACACACGTTTGTATGTGTGTGCACACATGTACAGGTGTGAAATGTGGTGGTACATCGTGTGTGCAGATGTGTGTTGTCCATGCATGTGCACGTGTGTGTGCAAGTATGTGTTTGTGTGTACATGAAGCCCATGCACTGTCAGAGGTGGAGGAAGGGATAACCAGGCCTATTGCCAGGTCCATTGCCTGGTTGTGACTTGGCAGGGCCTGCAGCAGGGACTACAGACCCATCCTGAGGGAGGAGAGGGTTAGGGACCCAGCCACCACCTGGAGCTTGTTGCATGGTCCGTCTGAGCACAGCTGGAGTGTGCCCATCTCCAGTCCCGCCCTATGCACTGCTGGCTGGTGGTGGTGGTGGCAGCAGTGGTGTCGGGGCCACATTGACTTTTGTGTGCCAGGGTTCTTTGGCCTTCATGGGCCCTTTCCTCCAGACATTAAGACATTAAAGATTCAATTTTACAATTGCATTGGCATCAAGATGAATGTATGAATCCTGGTGGTGAGGCCTGTTTGAACAGCCCTGAGCGCAGTGAATAAGGAATTTCACCAAAGCTCTGGGGCCACTTGCATCTAGGCCATTCCACCATTGGGCCCAGGAGGGAAACAAGACTGTTCCAGGCAGGGCATCTGTTTCTTCAGGTGAAACTCACTGGGCTTTGCATGCTGGGAACACTGAAGAAGCCAGGGAAGCTTTGGCCTTTGAAGCAGCTGGCTTGAACCCGGAGGAGGCAAGGGCTCCCAGAAAATCAGACTGGGCCAGGAGGCAGTGGGAGCAGTGTCAGTGGCCACAGTGCTCTCAGGAGGAGACAGAGCCAACGAAGATGCAGTGAGAGGTGACAGAGGCAGCAGCCACCAATGACAGGGTGGGACTAATTCCAGGGGGACATTTGTCATGGGAGCCTTCAGGAGAGGAAGAAGTGAACCGAGAGTCCAGCGCCCAGAGACTCCCTGTGGGGACACCTGGCTGGAGGTGCGGGGTGGGAGGGGCTGGGGAAGGGGAGCATGAGAACCACAAAAGGCCAGCAGATGGCCCAGAGCCATGAGGCAGTGGCTGCTGACTCTTCAGGGACTGCGGTGTCAATGAGGGGTTGACAGGCCTCTATCTTGGCTCAGGCCTTGATTGGAGATGCAAAAACGTCAGGTCCTGGGGCACTGGGAGAGTAAAAGGCAGGGTCTCCTGTGGATTCCTTTTGGCTGCCCAGGCCTCTTGGTTCCTGATCAGGGAGGGCACTTTTCTGAGTCCTTGCTGCAGCCTGAGGAGGAGGTGGCCTCTTGTTAAGCAGAAAAGGAAGGAGGAAGAGGCTGGGTGTGGCAGGCAGAGCAGGCCAGGCAGGACTGGAGACCAGGGGTTCCAGCCTGGCTCCACCCTGCCCTACCAGAAAACTCTCCGAGCCTCAGTTTCCCATGCACCAGAGAAGGGCATGAGATCTGGTGCTATCTGACCCCTTCTCCCAATCCTGGTGCTTTATAACCTCACAAGCCGACATGGGAGACTTCTGAGGGAGCCCAGGGCGGGAAGAGCAGAATGGAGGCTGCTGGGGCCCGGGAGAGAGGCGGACCTCAGCGTGAGGATGTGCTCCAAAGCCACTTAGATACATGATGCTTCCTTCCAGGGCCCCACAGCGCTGAGGCCATTCCAGGCAGAGCCCCTGTCCTGCCCTTCCCTCCCTAAGGGTGTGGGCTGGCAGCCTGGCACAGATGCCACCCCCAGCTTTTTCTGCAAGTGAGGAATGCTTGCCCTTTCCGGCCAGTAGGGATTCCTCACCCTCAGGGCAGGGCTGGGGAAAATGTGACTTCACTCCTTCCTGGACTTCCTTCCCACAGAATTGGGGTGGAAGTAGGGCCCAGTCTCCTCAGGGCACCCTCATTCTGAGAGTTCAGTCTGACTCTCAAATCTCTGCCCCCGTTCCTGAATGTGGCACCTCAAGCCCTCACGGACCCCAGCCTGGCTGACGGCAACTTTTTCCCATCCTGTCTCTGTGGCTCATCCTCTATGGCATCAAGCAGGGACCATTGCTGGAGAGTTGATGGTAAAACATCAGAAAACTATGCTTTCCATAAAGAAATGGGTACAACATTATCCCTGCACCCCTAGGACAGTAAGCCTGGCCAGTGCTCAGGGCAGGCAGCGGCAGGGTGAGGAGGGGGTGGGGGCAGGGAGAGGAGAAGCGCATGGGAGGCAGTAGCCTAGAAAATTACTAAGTTGTTCCAGCTCTGGTGAATCACTGGTGGCCCGCTAAATCCGCTTTTGATTTAAGAGAGATCGTGTGACACCTAAATGTTCAGGAATTATCTGTCAGACAGGGAGGAATTCACCGGCTTTGAGAGGTGGGTGCCTATCTCTTCTCTCGGGGGATTGAGATAGTCAGCAGATGCCACCAGGATAACCCCCTCCACGCCCAGCCCTGTGCTCAGCTCTGCGGCAGGGCACGGTGGGCAGGAACACAGAGGCCTAGGCCCTGCTTCGGGGACTGTGGGCCTGGGGTGAGCACGGCCTTGGCCTTCACCGAGGGTTCTGTTGTGGAGGAGGGATCAGGAGGGGCTGCTGCAGCTGGGGAGGAGGGCAACGGCACCGTGGCAGAAAGAAGAGTGTGGGTGCCACCAACCAGGCACTGCCAGCCTGGGGCATGGAGCCGGAGCCTCTGTCTAGAGCAGGAAGGGGTGGTGAGGGCCTCAAAAGGATGGCCAGTGGAGAGCTCCAGTCAGAGGAACTTGAGAGACCCTGGGGCCATCCTATCTCTTTTCTGGGTCTGTGTGCTCTGGGCCTGGGCCCCTCCTCTGCTCCCCCAGGCTTGGAGAGGGCTGGCCTTGCCTCATGCAAAGGACCACTCTAGACTGGTACCAAATCTGGCCCATGGCCTCCTGTGGGTGCAGGCCTGTGTCTGCACCACCTCTCAGGGTGACCTGAGAGCCAGGGCCGGCAGGTCAGTCAGGAGTGGGATGGCAGCGGATGCCCTGTGCAGGATCTTTAAGGAGAGCCGGGAGCCACTGGTCAGTTGGGACGGATTTACTGGGAGGAGCATTTTCTGATTTTTCACCACCTTCTTTCTAGTACCCTCGGGAACTGGGTCCTTTCTTCCCACCCTCCATCAGGGTTCTCTGCCCCAATTCAGGAAAGCCTGAATGATTCTGGAAAATTCATCCAAGTTGTGGGCGAGCTGATGGTGACTAGATGGTCAGGACCAGTCTGCTGTCTGAGTCCCCTCCTACCCCAAGCTCCATCTTCCTGGTGGCCCTCCTGGAGGGAATGAAGTCATTGTTTCCCCTAGCCAGACTTGTGGGTGGGAAATCCCTGCTGGCCCCAGAGGGATGGTCCATCCCGCCTTGGCCCCTCTACCCTGCACTTAGCAGAAGCTTCTGGCCAGTGATAACCTCAGCCACACCCAAGGTCTGGACCCTCAGCCAACATCCAAGGCTCCGTCCACCCTCCTCCGGATGCAGCCCAAGGCTCTCCCACTGGGAGATGGGGCCCAGACAGTCCTGGGAACAGCCAGCTCTGGCTGGAACGTGGGTCTCCCAGGCATGTCAGGAATGAGGCACATCTGGAAAAGCCTTTGCCGAGACCATTGCTGTCAGCAGGGCCAGGCAGTGACCAGCCTCAGTGGCCTTAAGCCCCGCCCAGGGCTCAGAAGTGGGGGTGGGGGCAGCCCCTTTATTTAGCTTGGCTCGGCCCGAGTCCATGGGAGGACCCAGGAGCCAGCAGAGGGCGAGGGGACAGCACCTGCCAAGTCAGGAAGTCCTGGAAGAGAGCTGGGCTGCACACAGCACCTGCTTTGGAGCCTAGTCTCCTAGGGCTCACTGGAATCACAGGGATGGCTCTGGCTGCCCTCAGCTCCTCTGGTGCCCACTCTCAGTCCGGTGCTTCCATTCCTGCCCCACCACCCCAATTATACATGGTTGTTGGAGGCTGTCCCCTCTTCCCTCCCTCCCCCCTACCCCATCCTGGCACCTCTCTGGGCCTGCAGCCCCCAGATTTTGTACTGGGCTTTCTGTCTGGTAACCAGGTCATCGGGGGCCCTTCCTGACAGGCGGGCAGAGAACTGCATTTGGGCTCTAGGATGGGTGCGTCCTGAGTTTTCGTGCCAGCTCTGCCTTTCCTTGGCAAGCCACTTATAATCTGAGCCTTCCAGGGTTGCAGGAAGCAGGCCCCAGCTGGACACTGTGTCCTTTCTTCCTTCCTTCCTTCTCTGGTCGGCCTGGATTTGTGGCAGATCAGGGAGAAGGAGGCGGAGGGGTTGGAGACATCCCTGGGCCTGGGGCTCCAGCGGCAAGCCTTTCCCCTTTTTATCCACATGGCCAGGTGACGGCCACAGGGCCCCTCAGAGATGGTGGGCACATGAGCTCCGTATGGGCATTCCTGGCCGTGCCTGCATTCTGGTGGCGCCTCCTGCTGACAGCCATGCCTTCCTTCAAAAGAATGGAGCTGTAATGGTATTAAAGGCAGAGGCCACGTTCACAAGGGGGAGAGGGTGGGAGACACAGGGGGAGGTGGAGTGGCACCCTGAGGACCCTCATAGCCTCCTGAGATTGGTGGGCACCTACCTGCCTGGGCAAAAGTGCTTTGCCTGACCACTTTGCCCTGATCCCCCCCGGCCTCCTGCCACAGTGCAGAGCAGGGGCTTCTGCTGAGCGCGCGCACACACACACACCACACACACACACACACACACACACACACTCCACAATACCTCGATCATCAGCCAGCGTATCCTCACCTAGCCTGTGGGCCCTCACACCAAGATGGAAACTGCATGTGAACAGGAGCTGGTTTGTCTGGCTCGTGGCTGTCTCCCCTGTACCCAGAGCAATGTCTGGCACGTGACACACACTAAACATTTATCCAACTATATGTCAGATAAATTAGAAAGTCCCAGATGACTCTTACCCACATGGGCCCCCTGGGAAATCATGGATCCTTAGCTGCACAGATGCTGACCCAGCCACGGACACCATCATGGACACACGGGACATGCCTGGGTCCACACAGGCCTGTTTTCCTGTCTCTGCCACTCTGCATGGCCACACTGGCCTGAGTTCAGTGGCTCCTTGTGGCCTGGTGCCAGCTCTGCCTCTGCTTCTTTCCTCAAGTCTTCTTGGCTGGGTCCCAGCACCCGCCAGCCTCATAACAGCCCTGCACCAAGCAGAGCAGGGCAGAGACAGGGGAGGGGAGGAGGAGGGTGGTGTGTATGTCCCTCAGTAGACATGGTCTGCAGGAGACACCCAGGAGCCTGTGGCCTGAAAGGAAATGGCCGTGTTCCAGAGGACTCTGGTCTGAGGGATGCCACCCCCTGCCCTCAGGAGCCAGGTCTGCAGGAGAAACAGTCTGCCCTCCAAAACTTCAAGGTGAGGGGATCCTAGCCCTGCAGAGAGAGCTGTGGTTGGACACCCCTGGAACTGACCAGAGAGCTCCTCATGTGAGTCAGTGTCCCTGCCAGGGCATGGGGCCAAGGGCCAGGAGCCATGGGTGTGAGGGAGCCTCCCAGAGCCTGGAATGCTGAGCCAGGGTTCCTCAGAGGAAAGGATGTAGAGGAGGGCCCAGGAAGTAGCCCAGCAGGGCCAGTTCCCTCTCCTGGACAGCTAAGAAAGTACTGATGACTTTCGGCCACCGGGCTCTCTGAGCAGGCAGGGCCTGCTGGCCACCACCGTCCTGTATAGGCACTTAGGGGAATGCGTCATCCCCACCTGCAGCCCCAGCAAACACACACCAGGCTGGTCCCTGGCAGTTCACCCTGAGAGCCAGGCCACAGCTGGGCAGAGGGGTGACCAGTAATGGCTGGTGTCATTCTCTGCAGGATGGCCCCTGGACAAGAGGCATAAGACCCACTCATCCTTATCCTGCCCCAGGCACACTTAGAACTCAGAGAAGTCCTCTCACCAGGCGTATAAATGGGAAGATGCCAACACTCCCGAGTAGGACTGTGGTGGGGCAGGCAGGAGGTGGGAGGAGAGCCCAGATCATCCCAGACCCTCCCTAGGGGATGCAGGGGGACCCTCCCTCCTGGGCCTGGCTCTTCCAGCACGTTCCATGCAGCAGGCAAGTGGGCCAGGCCCAGGGATTCCTGACAGCTCGCTGGCCCCAGAGTCCGGATTCTTTTTGTTTGTTGGCTGGCATTGGGCCTCTGGATTGGAGATGCCCAGGGCACCGGGGGCCCGCGGGGGTCCGCAGCAGGGCCTCGGCCCCTCCCTCTGCAGGGGCTCGTCTGGCCCCTACCACTCTCTGCTTCTCCTCATTTATCTCTCCCTTTCTACTTCTTGGCTCTGGGTCCAGTCCTATCTTCCTGTTTCAGTTTGTCTTTTCCTAGCCCTCTGCGCTCTCTCTGTCTCTCTTGGCCCTGCTTGTCTCTCTGTCTCTCTTGGCCCTGCTTGTCTCTCTGTCTCTCTTGGCCCTGCTTGTCTCTCTGTCTCTCTTGGCCCTGCTTGTCTCTTTGTCTCTCTTGGCCCTGCTTGTCTCACTGTCTCTGTTGGCCCTGCTTGTCTCTCTGTCTCTGGTTGGGGATGTGTCTCTTTTGCTTCCACTTTTGCTCTATTTCCCTGCTACTGTCTTTCCTTTCTCCTTGTCTGTCTCTTCTCCTCCCCTCAGCCTGCATCTCTCTGTCTCTCCCTTTCTCTCCTGCTCCCTCCCTCCTCTCCAGCACCTTCCAATGCTAGGTGGGGCTGCCATTCCTTCCACCTTCCCAGTGACCCGCCAGTGTGACTGCCTTGAGAGGAAAGTCCTAAACTGTCCCCATCTTCACCAACCTGCTCACAAATCATTGGTTCAAATTGCTCTGGAGAAGTTTGGGAGCTCCCAGGGTGGCGGCTTTCTAACAACTCTGCCTAGCTCAGGCCTGTCCCCAACCATGGCACGGAGGGCAGCCACAGACAACCTCTCTGCACCTTCTGATGCCTCCGTGCCCCATCCACACAGGCCTGGCTCGGGGAGACTGGGGACTCTGGGACATCCCTAACCATGGCATGCAGTGGCCGTGCGGGAGGCCCTGACTGCCCCTCTGGAGCCCTGGGCCCAGGGACTCCAGGCCAGTGCCTCTCTGGATTGGGATGGAGATGTCAGGCCAGCAGGATCATGGTGCCTGCCTCCAGGGATGGCAACGTCCACCCACTGAGTCCAGCCCGCCCGCCCCACCCACTCCGGAGCACCTGGCTGTGTCCTCAGGAACCCCCTGAGCTTTGCACACAGAGCGGAGACACCTGGATTTCTCTGGTCCCCTGAGTGGGGCCAGCTTGGAAGAATTTCCCAAAGCCTTATTAGAGCGACGGCTGCCTCCTGCCTGCCTCCTTGGGCTGGGCAGGGCTGAGGGCGGAGGGAGAGAGAGAGGGAGGGGGAGAGGAGGAAGGAAAAAGTTGGCAGGCGGACAGCAGAGCCGTGTCTGCATCCATCCAGAGGAGGTCCTTGCGGTGTGGGGCGGGCCAGGAGTGAAGAGAGGCCTTCCTCCCTTTGTGCTCCCCCCGCCCCCCGGCCCTATAAATAGGCCCAACCCAGGCTGTGGCTCAGCTCTCAGAGGGAATTGAGCACCCAGCAGCGGTCTCAGGCCAAGCCCCCTGCCAGCATGGCCAGCGAGTTCAAGAAGAAGCTCTTCTGGAGGGCAGTGGTGGCCGAGTTCCTGGCCACGACCCTCTTTGTCTTCATCAGCATCGGCTCTGCCCTGGGTTTCAAATACCCGGTGGGGAACAACCAGACGGCAGTCCAGGACAACGTGAAGGTGTCGCTGGCCTTCGGACTGAGCATCGCCACGCTGGCACAGAGCGTGGGTCACATCAGTGGCGCCCACCTCAACCCGGCTGTCACGCTGGGGCTGCTGCTCAGCTGCCAGATCAGCATCTTCCGTGCCCTCATGTACATCATCGCCCAGTGCGTGGGGGCCATCGTCGCCACCGCCATCCTCTCAGGCATCACCTCCTCCCTGCCTGGGAACTCGCTCGGCCGCAATGACGTGAGTGGGGTGTCCCCGAGCTTGGGGGGTTCTAGAATGATGCTGAAAGGCACCAGTTCCATCCTCTGCCCATTGTGCAGATGGGGACACTGAGGAATGGAGAGGACAAGAGGTTGTTGGAGGTCACATAGAGAGCGGGGGCGGGGGGGCGGGAAAGAGCTGGGGCTGGAACTCAGTTATGCATGCCTCCCAGAGCCTGTTTTCTGCCAGGCACTGTGGGAAGCTGAGATCAAGAGAATAATGGTCTTGCCAATGTCCCCTGCAGGGCATCTATTATGGGGAATAAGCTTGGCCAGCAGTTCCTCGCCCCTTGGCTGTAGCTTTTTGGCCCTTCTCAGTCCTGCCTGTGATGCCAACTCCCTCCTCCTGCAGCCCTGCACCCCGGGGAAACTTTGCCCGCTTTCCCCAGCCACCCTGAACCAGATGCCCAGCCTGTCTGCAGCTGGTTCTGCAGGTGTGTGAACAGGACTCTCTCAGGGAGCCCCCCATATTCACACAGATTTCCAAACAAACCACCTCTAGGAATCAAGAGAAAGGCCCTCTTCCACTCTTCTGCCCCTGGAAATTAGACAAAGATAAGGGAGTGAAAACACTTTCTGCAGCTGTTTGAAGGCAGTTTTCCTGGATTACAGTATGGGCTGGGGGGCAAGTGCTGGGCTGCAGGGTCTCCAGGCACTGAGAGGTGTGGCGTGTGTGTGTGTGTGTGCATGTGCGTGTGTGTGCATGTACGTGTGCGTGTGTGTGTGTGAAGGTGTGTATGTGTGCATGCATCTGCCAGCATGAGTCTCTGTGCTTGTGTAAACTGTGTGCATGTTTGTGCTGCTGTGTTAGGGTGTGTGGGGGTGAGTTTGCAACCACACGTGCCCATGGCTCCTGGCTTGAATGGGGTCTGGACTGGGGTCACTAATGACAAGCAGATACTGGTAACTGGGTGGCAGCTGTGGAAAAGAATGTCTCCTGGGCTGCTTAGCATGGCAAAGTGGCTGCTAGTGGCAGCTGCCTGCTGTCCCAGACCTGGCCTTTCCCAGCTCCTCAGACAAGTGCAAACTCAGGCCGGGCTTGGGCAACAGCAGGGGGCGATTTGGCCTGAGAGACTGAGGAAGGCTTGGAGGATGTCTCTGAGGGCCCAGGGGACAGGTGGGCAGGCTTGGGGGTGCCCTCACAAGGAGGGAGAGAGGTTAAGGAGCAGAGAGGAGGACTTGTCTAGAGAGATGAGGCTGGCAGGGCTGTAGGCAGGGCAGGTGGGTGTGGGGACGGTGTGGGTCATCTCTGAGGGCGCCTCAGAGATGGCAGTAGTGTTTACAGCAGCTGTCCTCTCACTTCCCGGTCAAAGTTCAGATCCTGCGGCTGACAGCCTGGGGGAGGCTAGGTGAAGGTCTGGTGCAGAGGGCAGCTGGCTCAGCTCAGCCATGGGGGGCTTAGCGCTTTTGTGTCACGGTGACACCTCACCCAACCTCCTCTGCAGCCAACCTCTGCTTGGCCCAAGATTGAAGATTACCTCCATGGGCTGGAGTTTAGACTTTAGCCAGTTTAGACGTGGCTGAGGGGTATGTATGGGACAGAGCTCAGGCAGGCCATGTCAAGCTCTGCCCCCAGGTCTCAGTTTCCAGTGGGGGCAGAGCTTGTAGCCTCGGGGAGTTCCACTGGGTAGGGTCAAGCTCACACTGAAGCTTGGCTGGGTATGATAGGCTGGGGAAGCATCCTGTAGGGGAGGGGATGTGATTCCTAGATTTTCTGGCCCCGTAGCATCCCTCCCATCTCACAGGGCAGAACCTCTGCCCCTGCTGCCAGAGGCTTCACACTCTAGTATGCGCATCCGAGCCAGAGGCGGGAGGGCGGCCCCTTCTGTGCCATCTGGAACACAGGCCACACCCGACTCCTGTGCCCCATTCCCTCCCTGGCCTTCATTTGTTATAGTCACCCCAATACTTGGGCTGGGCGTGTTGCAGATGGGAGAGAAAGAGGAGCAGCCTAGTGTGGGAGCCGGCCCTGGGCTGGGAGGCAGACACCTGGGTTCAAGACCTGTCTGCTGCTAACTTATTGAGCTTTATTGGAGCTGAGGACCCTGACCCTCAAGAGGGGACTTAGGTCTTGTGACCTCACAGCCACACCCGGACAGCCAGCTCACTTCATTGCTTTGAACTTATCACCCATCCCACGAACGCTGGCTAAGAGCAGCCCAGCAAGGGCAGTGCTGAACATAAGGGTGCTAAGCACGATGGTGGGGGCTCAGGCACTGCCCTGTCCTGACAGTGGAAGGGTGAGGGTCAGAAGCTCAACTCTGGGCCTAGAAATAGAGACGGTACCCCCCAAAGGCTCCCGTCAGACACTGGCCCTGGAACTGGAGGGGTCTCAGGCGTGGCCTGGATGCCTCAAGAGGAGCAGGGAACAGTCTGGGCAGCAGGTGACCCACTCTCCTTCATGACCTGGGGGAGGCTCCTGCAGCTTCTCTGGCCCTGAGCCCCACCCTGGGCAAAACCGGGGTGGGGCAAGTGGTTGGCATGGAGATTCCCAAGGAAAACAACAAAAGAGGTGGCAGGAAGTGGTTGGGGTGAGTCAGGGGGTGTCCCTTCGGGACATGTTGGGGACAACTTTCTCCTGACTGAGTCAGGGCTCAGGATACGCCCTAGAGAGACCGTGGGCCTCCATCCAGCCTGCAAGGTCCCGGCTAGTTCTAAGAGCCAAATACCAATTTTAGCCAAGGGTGAGAGGCTGGGAGGCTGGGGTGGACACTCTTGCCTGTCCCTGTCCTAGCTCAGCCACTAATACCATGTGGCATTACACAACAGACTGGCCTGTGTGGCCCTAGTTCCCGTCTATGAGATAGGGACATAGCAGGGTGTGACTGGGCTCTGAGAAGTAGGAGATGCTAGTGGACTCAGGATTCCTGGTATTTGCTGGCTTTTTTCATTCTTCTGCTGTCTGGTCTGCTCAGCCGGCTCCCTACAAGCATGACCGGGAACTGCTGGGTGCTCAATGTAGGGCTAGGTTAGCTGGCTGCCTCCTCAGAGAAGCCCACAGCCCTAGGTCAAGATAAGCCAGTGCCCAGCTGTCTGTGATATGGAGCAGGAGGCAGATGCGATAAGCGGTGTCAGGGCGGGCCTGGGAACTTTTGAACTTAAGGGGTGGGAGGGCCAGGAAGGTATCAGGGAGAAGGTTTCGTAGGAGCCTGAATGTGGAGACATTGCAGAGGGAAGGGACAGAGGGACTGTGTGAGCACAGGCTAGGAGGAGGTGGAGGCCATGGTGTGGGAGTTGTGGGGTATGGTCAGGCTGAAGGGGCATGGGAGGAGGGTGGTGAGTGCTCAGGATTTGGGCCAGGGGCTGCATCCAGGGGAAGGGGTCTGGATCCCCAGAGCCTGTGATTTCAGCCCGCTGGGCTCAGGCAGAGGGCAAAGCTACCCTCTTTGGGGTCTTCTCCCAGCCCTGCTCATTCAGGGCCTGACTGCTCATGAAGAGGGTTTCTACCTGCAGCATCAGGGGCCTGACTGAAGCCCTAAACTCTCCCCTTTATCCCATTTTTCTGGGCCTGAGTTTCCCCAGCCATACAGTGAGAGGCTCCTTCATGCCACCAGTTCTCCCGGGGGCGCTGCCACCTCCTCCAGAGCTCAGAGGAGGGCTGGGGAAAGGAAGGCAGAGTTTCCATGTCCCTGCCCAGCCCGGCCTGCCCAGGGAGGGGCTGGGGGCTGGGTGGTGATGCCACATCTGGGACATATAATTACTGTTTCCGCCAGCCCCAGATGAGGGGGAGGGCACAGAGATGGGGCGGGAGCTGCGTGGTGGAGACTTCCCTCATCACAGAAAATCCTGAGGCTGCTTCCCCTTTAAGGCCCTCAGAACAGCCCAGCCGGTCCCAGTGTTGCCCATCCCAATACTTGGCCCTGACCGGGGCTTGCCCTGGGAACTCTGAAGGGGCCATGCTTTGAGAAGGGACATGGCCCCCTGGGATGCCTGTCTGAGGGGCTCACCCCCTGCTCATTACCCCCAGGTCACAGCCTCCTCTCACACCTTGCCTTCCCTTCGCCACCCCAGGCAACCTTCTGGCAGCGTGAAGGGGCCATTAGTTCACTACAAGCCAATTTCAGATGGTGCCCCCACTTAGTCTAGGGCCCCCACCCAGCAGGGGCCATGGCCCTTACCTTCTGGAAGCACCAAGTCTGGAGTCTCCTGAATGGCTGGGATCTGAGCCCTCACACCTAGAGGTGAAGGCAGGAAAATGCTGTCCATGAGGCCCTGCAAGTAGCCAGGGTCCCCTCAGTCAGGGCTTCCCCCTGGGGACAAGAGGGGCTCCTTGCCCACATGGAATGGTGCCCAGGGGGGTCATGAGGGGCTGTCTTCACTCAGCCAGGAGCTACAGTTCAGTGGGGTGGGCATACTCTGAGGCTGAAATCTCCAACTTAAAAGATACCCGGAAAGGCTGGAAAATGCCCCCGGCCCTTTCAGCAGCTTCTCTCAGTGCCTGCAATCTCGCTGTCAGGGCCCCTTGAGAGGCAGATTTCTACTCAGTGTAAAGAATGTTGTTGTTGATATCATTGTTGACATGAAGAAGGGGCTGCCTCTAAGTCAGTAAGATCCTTGCCATTAGGGGTGTGCAAGTGGATGCTATCTGGTGGGGAGGCTGTTTTGGGGGTGCTGTTCTATGCAGGGGTCCAGTGGGGTGGGTGACAGGTTCTACAACATAGGCTTTGTGTCATGCTGAGACCAGCAGTTCTGATGATCTGCAGGGGATCCGGTGCTCAGGTTTCTGATCTGGGGCTGGAGGGTGACCAACCCGAGGTCAGGCAGGAGGTACTTCTGGATACTGCCAGGGGCTAGAATCTGGGCCAAGGCCTCCATTTTACTGATGGGGAAACTGAAGCCCACGGAGGCATGAAGACAGAGGTATGGCGCTGCCTCCTAGCCCTTGATTATTTCTGCTGCTCCGAAGTATACACACATGGCACAAACACAAACATGTACACACATGTGCTCTTGCGTGGGGGATGCACACACGATACACAAAGCACATTCTCAAGACCGGATGGTCCCACTCAGGCTCTGGGACCCAAGGAGGGTTGGGCGGGGGTTCCTCAATAGAGCCTTTTCCTTTCCCTGCCCTGGAGTTAGGAAAAGAAGGAGGGAGGGAGGGAGGGAGGGAGGAAGCCATTGCTTTGTGTATTGTTTCTTGTCAGGAAGATGAAATGGTTTCTGGGAGCAAATAAAGGGCTTGTTGAGACCTGCTGCTTTCTCACATGGAGGGCTCTTTTTTTTTTTCTCTTCTCTTCCCTCTCTAGCTGGTAGTGGCACCTGTGTGGGTGTATGACACAGGGAAACAGTGAGGCACTCAGAAGTGCCATCAGACATACCAGTGCAAACACACAGCACAGCCTCCAGGACCTCATTTCCTGCAGAGACCCCTGTATGATAGCTGTTCCCAGAGAGGGCCGAGACACTTGGTCAGTACCTCATCAGTTGTCTAAATATCCAACATGGGATGAAAAAGAGTGTGCATTCTCTAATTCAGGGGTAGAGGGTTTTTCATATTTTTCTTAAAGCAAGCTTATTAATTATGGGGTTTGAACCCTCCCTGTTCGTGTTGTTGGTAGTTTTTGGCTGCTTCATTATTCTATACATTTCTAATAGAAGATTGTTAAAATTTTTCACTCTGGTGGTAGAGTGATCCAATCCTCCTTGTAATTCTGTCAATTTTTCCCGCATTTATTTTTAGGCTATATTGTTTGGTGCATACAAGTGGGGGGTTTTTGTAGTTCTTTTATAGATTTTTAAAATTTAATTATTGTGCAATAAACCACTTACAATCTAACAAAAAAGAGAAAGAGTCAGCCCTGGACACATGTGGTCATCCACAGACACAGCAGGCACTTATTTACAAAGACACACAGAGGCACACAAAACCAGGAATACCCCCATGTCCACGTGTGAACACCCATGGAGGAGTGACACTGTGGGGCCCACATGGGTCTCCTCACTGCCCAGTGCTGAGTCCTGGAGGCACTGGGGTGGGCAGGGAAGGCCTCGATGTTTCCTGTTCCTTGAGAACGAATGCTCAGAGCCTCAGTCAGGCCTGGCTCTGGAGCCTGCTGTTCCCCAAAGCCAGGGCGCCAGAGTGCCCAGGCCAAGCCAGGGGCCCCATGCCTTGGAAGCTATCCTGGTTGGCCTGTCTATGGGCAGCAGGGAAGGCTTAGAGCACATTGCCTGGAGATATCATCCCTGGGCTGTCCTGGAGGCAGGACACTCTGGCAGCCACAGAACCACCTTCTGCCGGCTCCCAAGTCCACGCTAGGAATAGCCAGGTTCCTTGGCTGGGCCTGGGAGTGACCAGCCCATTGACCTGTGAGTGTAGGGTGGCACAGACTATGGGGCAAGGATCCCGGCTTTGCTGCATCCTCCCTGGGCCTCAGCCTCCGCATCATCATCTCACTGAGCCATCACACAGGCTGCCCTCTGGGGCTCCCAGAGGCTAATGATTGGCCCATTGTTTCCCAGCTAGAAAGTGAAGAAGATAGCCCTGGGTCCGGAGAGCACCTCTGGAGCCAGGCTGCCCCTAGTGAAGGTGGGGGTTCTAGAAAATTAGCATTCTCTGCCACTTCTGTCACCACACAATGAGCCTCTCCTCAGACGTGTGGGCAGAGAAATGGCAGAGGTCCCCCACCCTGTCCTCACCGAGCTCCCAGGCCAGGAGGAGATGCACCCATGTAGGCTGCAGGATGATTGGTTTCCTACAAGATGCAGAGAATTCAGTGAGGGCATGGTGGGTGGGAGCAGAAGTTAATTCCAGCCAGGGATCTGGGAAGGCTTCTAGGAGCTGGTGGGGTCTGAACTGGGCCTTGAGCAGTGGTTTTACAAGGGCTCAGCACAAAATGGAGAGCTTGTATCTTTCTGACACTTCAGAAGAAATGTGTGGATTATTCTTTAGGTAATACTTGCATTCACAAAACCCAGGGCTGCAAAAGCGGGAAGAGAATTGTTCCGATTGTTACTTTTTTCTGCCTTAATAAGACCTGGGTCAGGCAAAACTACATGGAGATGTTCAAACACACACACACACATATACACATATATATACTATATATAATATATGTGCATATATATAAAATATATTTTATATACAAATACTTCACATACATTTATACATTCACATATATATATATAAAACAAGTGATTACAATGGGAATTGTCCCTGGGTAAGCAACTTTTCAAATTTAATGGGTTGTAAACAGTAACGCACATTTTGAAGTATTTTACCTGCTCTTTCCTGGACATTGACTTTCAACAGGCCTTTCAGTGCCCCTTCCAATTCTGAATTATCAAGTTTTTCCAGATGTAAATAATGCAAGTGTATTAGGCAGTTGAAGGAAGGTTGCCAGTAGATGTTGAAGCAATCAGGAGAGGCTTCCTGGTGGTAGTGGTAGTGGGTATTGGAGAGGAAGGCTGTCAGCCCATGTGGTTCTCAGCAGTCAGGAAAGCACATTCCAGAATTCCCAGGACAGGTGGCTGACCCCTCCCCTTCCCAAGGACTCAGAGTACAGGGCCTGGAACCATCACCCCCTGCTCTGTCCACTTTGCATAAAAAGCCTGGTGTCTTTGGGTAGCAGCTGGGACTCTCACAGCTGGTTAAGAAACAGAGGAGGAGATGAGCTCCTTCTGGTCACATCTGTGAGGGGTGGGGCTGGGAGGATTCTCCAAGGCGGGAGCCACTTACAGCGATGACTCCATTAATCATCGGGGAAGGGCTGGTTTCAGGACTTCGGCCAGCTAGCAATTAGGCCAACCCCACAGAGCAGAAGATAGAGGAATAGAAGGAGCCGCGAGCTTCCTGACGGCTCAGATCCAGAGGGACAGGGGCCTCACAGGTGCAAGTGTGGGTGGGCATCAGGACTAGCCGGGCTGGCTTCACCAGCCTCAACCCCATTCAGCCTGTCCTAATTCTGGGCAGGCTTCTGCCAGCAGCTCCAGCTGCCGTCACTCCTTCTGCCTGTCCCCAAATCCTGCACACACAATGAGAAGAACCAAAACAAGAGTCACAACCACTACCCCATCCCTTCTGCATCGGCAACTCTTTCCAAATGCCCTGAGACAGCCCCTCTGGCCTTAGAATCTCCCAGCTGCTCTGGAGAGCAGGCATGGACAATGAGATCCATTTTGTAGATGGGAAGACTGAAGACCAGAGGGGATAGGCCATGCTCACAGTGCCAGAAAGTAGAAGAGTCAGGACCTGAACACAGGGCTTCTGCCTCCTCAGCCCAACCTTGGGACAGAAAGGGAACTGGGCATTGCCCAGAGGGCTGGCGGACCTAAGGGATGTAGCCCTGGGGTCCGCCAGGAAAAGCCCAAAGTTGGGGCTGCAAGGCAGGGGAGGGGATGTGAGTCATTCCCTGTAACCCAGGGCTGCAGACAAAGGCGGGAAGAGGATTGTTCTTGTAGGATGGCCTCAGGGTGGCGCTGGGAAAACCTCCAAGGTGTACCCCCCTACCTTGGATTTTGCAAAATTCCCTATGGCCTTAGAGACACTCCCATACCCTGAGGATGGGAGCTGGGTAGTGAGACTCCCATCTGGGAAGTGTTTGGGTGCAACAGCAGCCCTGCCTGGGAGAAGGCAGCCTAAGTGACCTCATCTGGGCATCTCTGCAAGTGAGCCTTTGCTGATGTGGTCCAGCTCCCCTGTGTGAGTGCACTTAGCCCCTGGGATGGCCACAAAGCATAGTGGAAGGTGCTGGGGCTTCCTGGGGAGGGGTCCTCCTGGGGCAGCTGCATGGGGAGGGCTTTCATGACCTAACAGCAGCTCCTATTCCCTTCTCTTTCCATGAGTCATGTTTCTAAAAGTGGCCCAGGAGTAAGTGGCAGCCAGATGGTGGTGGCGGGGCCTCTCTGGCCAGGGAGAGGGAGGGTGAGGCTGGGGCCAGCGGTAGGGAGGAAGAAGAGAGAAGGAGAGACAGGGAGGGCAGGGCCAGAAGTAATGGGAGACAGGCCTTGGACCAAGGAAAGATACAGGGGTGGAGAAGGAGAGAGAGAGGGTGGAGACAATAAGGGAGGCAAGCACAGAGGAGAAAGAGGGGTGGAGGGAGCCAGGACCTCTCTGAAGGCCTCCCCAGCCCCAGAATTTAGATGTGGTTGGGCATGGGGTGGAATGGTCTGGACTTTTGGGTATGAAGCCATGTCCCCTGCTGGGCCTTCCCACCTGTTTGCATCTCTTCTCCTAGGAGTGCTCCTGACCATCATCTTCATGCCTGGGGCTTGCCCCTTACCTCTGGCCTTGGTACCCCAGAATACCCTGGCCTGGTTGCAGCTGGATGTGAAGGCCTCAGCTCACCCCAGGCCTCTCCAGCTTCTAGGCAGAGTGGAGCCTGGGTCTAGGCAGGTATTAGGGGCTTAGCTGGAGTTTCATCAACAGCAGTGGGTGGGTTCAAGGTCTGATTTCCACTACCTGCTGTGTGTGCTTGCCCGGGACCCTGTGATGGACTCTGAAGGCCCATCTGAGGGTCTGCCCTCCATGCCTGGGTCTGGGAGGCCTGGGGATCCTTGGGGTCCTGCGACACAGTCCCTGCCTACCCTTCTCACCAGTCCTCACCACCTCTGTCCCCTGCAGCTGGCTGATGGCGTGAATTCGGGCCAGGGCCTGGGCATCGAGATCATCGGGACCCTCCAGCTGGTGCTGTGTGTGCTGGCCACTACCGACCGGAGGCGCCGCGACCTTGGTGGCTCAGCCCCCCTTGCCATCGGCCTCTCTGTAGCCCTCGGACACCTCCTGGCTGTGAGTCAGGGGCCCTCCCAGATGGAGGTGGGGGAAGGGAGGGCAGGGGCTGGTGGGGTGCCCTACCATGGGCAGCCAGTGGGACTCCCGACAGGGCTCTTGCATTGGGTGGAGGATGGCAGGTCAGTGCTGGGGGCTGGGGGCAGGGTCCTGCCCTGGAGAGGAGCAGAGGGACCTCCTGCCCAGCTTGGGGTCAGCACTCCTCTCTCCCTGGGTCTCATGGTCCCCCACCCTGATTGTTCTCTCTCCCTCCACCCTTTCCCTTCTCTCACTCTCTCTTCACCTGTGACTCTCTGCCTTTGCCGCTCCCTGTTTCCCTCACAGATTGACTACACCGGCTGTGGGATTAACCCTGCTCGGTCCTTCGGCTCCGCGGTGATCACACACAACTTCAGCAACCACTGGGTAGGCGACCCACAGGCTGCCCCTACTGTGCAGGGAGGTGGAATGGGAGGCTTTGGTGTCTGACCCCACCCTCACAGTGTCCCTTCCTGTCCTGGAGGCTCTAGGAGACAGCCAGGGGACAGGAAATCAGGAAACCAAGGCCTGCCATGTAGAGGCAGGGTGGGGTCACACTGCGAGCAGTTTCAGGCCCAGTCTCTGCCCTCCCAGCTCGGCCCTGCCCCATGCTGCCTGGCCTCCAGGTCATCCCAGCTGTGTGGTTGAAAGTCGGGCTCCAAATCCTGGCTCAGCCACTTTTGGGTTCAGCATGACCTTGCGCCGTGTGCTTGAGCCTTGGTTTCCTGAGCTGCGGAGGGGGATATGGTGGTACCCACCTCTCAGGGTGGCCGGGAGGAGGAAAGGGCTCACTCCCTATCTGTAAACTGAGCTCAACACAGAGGAGGCGCTCAGTGGATTTTGGCTCTTATGGTTGTGGATATGGATGTGCTAGGCCAGCTTTGCATTAGGCAATGGTCTTTGGGGCCCTTTCAAAGCTGGGAGCGTGGGGGCAGTGGCCTTCCTCAAGAAGGGGCTGCTACTGCCCATGCCTGAGCTGGGCCATGCAGAGGCAAGGAGGTGCCCTTACCACATACTCTGGCCTGGGCCAGTTTTGAGGGCACTGGAATCAGGATGTTAGGATTTGGTCCTCCTACCTGCCTCCATCCTAGGTGGGAGAAAACCTGTCCAACGGGGTGGTGGGCTGGGAGGTAACCCAGGGAACACTTTCCAGGGGCTTCTGAGTGCAGCCATCTCAACACACCTGCTCTCTTCCTAGATTTTCTGGGTGGGGCCATTCATCGGGGGAGCCCTGGCTGTACTCATCTACGACTTCATCCTGGCCCCACGCAGCAGTGACTTCACAGACCGCGTGAAGGTGTGGACCAGCGGCCAGGTGGAGGAGTATGACCTGGATGCCGACGACATCCACTCCAGGGTGGAGATGAAGCCCAAATAGAAGGGGTCTGGCCTGGGCATCCACGTAGGGGGCAGGGGCAGGGACGGGCGGAGGGAGGGGAGGGGTGAAATCCATATTGTAGACACTCTGACAAGCTGGCCAAAGTCACTTCCCCAAGATCTGCCAGACCTGCATGGTCAAGCCTCATTTGGGGGTGTTTCTATCTCTTTCTTTCTCTTTCTGTTTCCTGGCCTCAGAGCTTCCTGGGGACCAAGATTTACTAATACATCCACTCCCTTGAAGTCGTGGAGGAGGTGAAAGAAAGGGACCCACCTGCTAGTCGCCCCCTCAGAGTGTGATGGGAGGTGTGCCACAAAGTCCCCCCTTGCCCCAAAGTTGCTCGCTGACTCACCTGCGCAGGTGCCTGGGATTCTACTGTAATTGCTTTGTGCCTTTGGGCATGGCCCTCCTTCTTCTCCTAACATGCACCTTGCTCCCAATGGTGCTTGGAGGGGAGAGATCCCAGGAGGTGCAGTGGAGGGGCAAGCTTTGCTCCTTCAGTTCTGCTTGCTCCCAGGCCTCCGACCCGCTCGGACTTACGGCCTGACCTTGGAATTGTCCCTATCTCAGGGCCTCAGCGACCTCCTTCTGCAAAGTGGCAGGGACCGGCAGAGCTCAACGGGCCTGCAACCCCTAAGTGCAGACACAGCGTGGGTCCAGAAGATGTGATCTAGACCAGGGCTGCTCTTCCCACTTGCCCTGTGTTCTTTCCCCAGGGGCATGCCTGTTGCCATACACCTCTGTGTATGTGTGTGCAGAGCAGACAGGCTACAAAGCAGAGACTGACAGCCAGCCAGGTAGTTGGAACTTTCTGTTCCCCATGGAGAGGCTTGCCTAGATAGAATAAAGCCATTTAGAGGGTGTAGGAGGAATACCCATGTTACTTCTCTGAGTTTTAGTTGGTCTTTGCATCTATCACTGCATTATCTTGCTCATTCTTTCAGTTCTCTACTCACTCTCATCAGTGTAGACACAGGTCACCATTATGCTGGTGTATGTTTATCAAAGAGCACTTAAGCTATCTGAAGTCCAAAGCCTGAGAACAGAAAGACCCTGATGCAGGTCAGCCCATGGAGGCAGATGCCCTTGCTGGGCCTGGGGATTTTCCAAGCCCTCAGCTGGTCCTGAGCAGGATGGAGCAAGCTCTTCTCTTGTTCATGAGCTCCTGGTTGGAGGCATTTGAGCAGGTGAGTAACCTGCACAGGCTTGCCGTGTGACCCCTGGCCACAGCCTTCCGTCCACATTGACCTGGAGGGGAGGGGTCAGCCTTGACCTGATGAGGTCGCTATAGTTGCAGCCCAAGGACAGTTCAGAGATCAGAATCAGCTTTGAAGGCTGAATTCTTCCACTCATCTATCTACGTAAGTCCATTCATTTCCACCAGGGCCAGAGCAGTTCCACCACTGTGCACTTAGCCATGATGGCAACAGAAACCAAGAGACACAATTATGCAGGTATTTAGGAGCAGAGGGACAACCAGGAGGCCCTTAGCTATCACCAGCGCATCACGTTTGCACACTGTCTTCTCCATTCCCCAGCAGGAACTTCTAGCTCATTTAACAGATAAACTGAGGCCCACGGTTTCAGCTAGACAATGATTTGGCCAGGCCTAGTAACCAAGGCCCTGTCTCTGGCTACTCCCTGGACCATGAGGCTGATTCCTCTCATTTCCAGCTTCTCAGTTTCTGCCTGGGCAATGGCCAGGGGCCAGGAGTGGGGAGGGTTGTGATGGAGGGGAGAGGGGGCACACCCACCCCCTGCCTGGTTCTAGGCTGCTGCACACCAGGACCCTGCATCTGTCTGCTCTGCATATATGTCTCTTTGGAGTTGGAATTTCATTATATGTTAAGCAAATAAAGGAAAATGACTTGTAAGGTCCTTCGGGCTTCCTGTAGTTTTTCTTCTTTTGATGCCGTGTCCCCACAAATGTTTCTGGATTACTCCACAAGGAAATCAGTCCACTGCTAGAAACCCAGTCTGAGGAGGAGCCACTGCCTCCCCTTCTGCCTTCAAGACCACCGATCTCAGGCGATGGATACAGTCACACCCCAGAACCCTATTTGAGGGATACAGGGTCCTGCCCCTAGCAGGAGACTTCCAGAGCCCAGTGGGATGACTTTGGAGACCTGGGGGCAGGGAAAAGGGACAGGCTTCTGATCAGTTTAAATGGAGCGATGGGAGCCATTTTTGATTCCGGAGTATGGACGGGATGGGGGAAAGCAGGCCTGAAGTCTAACAGCCCCCTCATCCCCTCTACCCTCCACAGAGTAGGGCCCAGGGAACACTAGGGATTGTTCCACCTTCCTCCCTCCCTCCACTCACATTTGCAACCCATCTGACCGGGGCTGGGCATCTCATGGGAGACAGACTCACTCCTCAGAGCCCAGTGCAGTTAGGGCTACTTCAGGTTGAGACTGGGACCCCAGCTCCTGATCCTTCTGACGTGCACACACTCTTAATAGTGCCTGATAATAGGGAACAGGTATCACCACGGCAGTGGGCTGAGGCGGGAAATAGTGTATCGACAGGTCCTGGGGCCCCAGCACTGCTCCTGGGAGACACATGGTTCCTGTGCCCTCTGTGGAATGCCTGGCTGATGGTGATATAAGGGGGCTGGGTCTCAGGGAGCCAGGAGCTAGGCACCCCCAATGAAGACTGAGGCCATGTTGATGGAATAGGGTTTCTAATTTCAGTGTGCCCTGGGTCACTAGGCTGTCTCAGTCCCTGCAAATCAGTGCATCACATCTGCACACTCTTCTTCATTCCCTCGCAAGAACTTTTAGCTCATTCGACAGATAAGGAAACTTATCTCTCAGCTTGAGAGGGGCATATAAATGGCAGAGTGCCAGCCAAGCTATGGGAATTGGGTATGGGCTAGCCCGCTGAATCCCAGGCCTGCCTGTGAGGGTGTTCCAAGCCTATCTCTCACGGCCCTTCTCGGCTTGTCTCCTTAACTTGTCACATTCTTCTAGGCCTGAAGCCCTCCCAATCACCAGTATGGGCCTAGCCACCCCACCTCAACTCCTACTCATTCACTCCTACCCCAACCCCATTTCACCCCCACTCCATGGCACAGCCTTCTTTAGTGTATTGCTTAGATATGACTTCTAGAATCCTAAAGCCATGAGGCAGGGCCTGAGTAAGACATTAGGGAACTGGTATTGCTTGAGCACTTACCATGTGTGAGGAATCTCCCTGAGATTTTGCATACATTCGCTCTAATCTTTACAACATCCTTGGAAGGTAGAGATATGTGTCCCCATTTGTAGAGGATGCCAGGGCCCCTGAAGATGAAATGATTTGCCCTAGGCCACACAGGGATTTGAACTATTCTACTTGGCTTCAAAGATCAGGCTTTTTCCGCAATGTGGTCTGGGCCGGTTTTGTCATGATTCCTGCTAAGTTAAGCTCTGGGCTAGCCAGGAAGCCAGGCTTCATGAAGAGCGCAGCCACTCCTGCAGAGTGGGCATGGGGAGGGGTAAGGCAGGAGAAGGGCCAACCCCAGAGCCATCTGGCATCAGGAGAAGCCTGTTCATTCCAGGGCTAACTGGACGTGGTGTCACCCAAACCTCCCTGTTGCCTTCCAGGGCCTCTTCTTGGGAGGAAAGTGTCTGAGAACCATATTCACCCAGCAGAGTATCTGAGAAGGGGAAGGGCAATGCTGTACCATGAGGGATAATAATGCAGTAAGAAAGGCCCTCAGCTACTCATCAGGCCAGGGGGCAATAGCTTTGGGCCAAAGTGATCCCAGACTCCTCCTCATCTTCCAGCCTGTGGTTTTAGTGCTCCAGGCACCCCATCTCTTTGGGGCTACCCCTGACTCTGATCTTCTCATCTTCTATACAGCCCGACACAGGGAGAGGTTTGAGGGAAAAACAGATGAAATGGGGCTCCTTGGGTAGCTGAGACCTTGTCTGTTTGTTCATTAGATTTTAATGGAGGTAGTAAATTTCTTGAAAACTCCCAGGATTCAATCTTTGTCCTCAGGCTGTTGAACATTCAGGCAACTGCACATGTGATGTGACTTGGTGAGGGGCACCTGTCACGCATCTCCGACTGGGTCCCTGATGAGACCAGACAACACGTCACTATCTCCATCAGACGCCCTCCTGGCCCTCCCCTTGAGACTTGCACACAGAATGGCTCAGCTGGCTTGGAAGGTCATGCCCCCTGCACCTGGCCCAGAAGGAAGCAGAATTTGATCCAACAGCCATTGAATCCTAGAGTATTTGTCTTTCCATTAAACTCACAAGAGCAAAAAGTTACAGTTCTGCATATGGTTCTGTTATTGCTCCATTTATTCTGAGGACCCCTAGGAACCCTGGGAAGATCAGAAGGTCAGCCAGAGCCCAGCGGTGAATGTTCACTTCAGCCACACATATTTACGATCTCAAGCATCGGATCAACCTCTTCTGGGTTTCTAAACATTTAGGAGTCTGAGATCCTTACAGATTCACATTTGCTTTTTGACATTTCACTTTCTCCTCCAGAATCAAGGGGATTCATCTTTCCTGGCCCTGGAGAGGTGTTGAGAGGTTATAGGGAGAAGACTTGATTTCTGAAACACCTTGGGCTAGGATTCGTCCACTGGCCAGAGATGTGGTAAAGCTTCAGTGGGATTAGTGGCCCATAGCCCTGGCCCTGCTCCCAGCACCGTCATCCATCTCAAAGCTTCTGTGGGCTCCGAGGGCCCAAATGGAAGGGTGTAGCTGGCTCAAGGCCACTTGACCACAAGGACCACGGCACTCTTGGGGGATTCGGTAGATGCAGGGAGGGTTCTCTCCCTTTGGGGATTTTTTTTTTTTTTTTTTGAGACGGAGTCTTGCTCTGCCACCCAGGCTGGAGTACAGTGGCCGGATCTCAGCTCACTGCAAGCTCCGCCTCCCGGGTTTACGCCATTCTCCTGCCTCAGCCTCCCGAGTAGCTGTGACTACAGGCGCCCGCCTCGTCGCCCGGCTAGTTTTTTGTATTTTTAAGTAGAGACAGGGTTTCACCGTATTAGCCAGGATGATCTCGATCTCCTGACCTCGTGATCCGCCCGTCTCGGCCTCCCAAAGTGCTGGGATTACAGGCTTGAGCCACCGCGCCTGGCCCCTTTTGGGATTTTTAGGCAGTCCTCAGTATCCCTGGAACCCAAGCCAGGAATCTGGAAAAGCACTGGAGGAACTGGTGCCGGGACCCTGCCCATGGTGTGGCCAGGTCACGTGCTGGCCCTTTGGGATTTTTCCATCACTCCTGTAGGTCACACCTTCACTGGTCAGAAGCCTCTCTAGGAGGGGACAGTGATTAATGTTTCATGGAGGAGCTGCTGGGCATGACGTCTTGTTTTCTTTAGGTTTAGAATACAATGAGGATGATGAGTGGAATTTGCTGCCAAGCTGGGGGCCAGTGTGGGGCCATTCTTGGGGGCCCAAAGACCCAAGGGTAGTGATGTTTATTGTCCTTACTGCTAAAAAGGGGGCGATTCTGTAGGTAGGGAAGGCAGGTGAAGCCCATGCTTATAGGGGTGTCTTCCCTAGCCCTCAAGAGCCCACTAGTCCCCACTGACACCTTGAGCCCTGGTGTGCAGAGAGGCCTATGGCGAAGGGTATCCAGCAATTTTAATGAGCTCATCCTGCTTAGGTGATTCTGCTTCATTCCAATAAAGCCATCTTCTCTGCATGTAGGATTTTGCTTATTTTTCTGTTTTTTCCAGCTCACCAATCAGGAACTGGGTGACAGCACAACTGATCTTCAGCCATACAGGCTAGTACAGCTTCACCTGGATGTGTCTTTTTTTTTTTTTTTTTTTTAGATGGAGTCTCCCTCTGTTGCCCAGGCTGAAGTGCAGTGCTATGATCTTGGCTCACTGCAACCTCTGCCTCTCAGGTTCAAGTGATTCTCCTGCCTCAGCCTCCCTAGTAGCTGGGATTACAGGCATGTGCCACCACACTTGGCTAATTTTTGTATTTTTAGTAGAGATGGGGTTTTGCCATGTTGGCCAGGCTGGTCTCGAACTCCTGACCTCAGGTGATCCACCCCCTTTGGCCTCCCAAAGTGCTGGAATTACAGGCATGAGCCACCGTGCCCAGTCCACCTGCTCTTAAAATACTAAAATATTTCCATCTGTTTTGAGCTATCGAAGTAACATCGTCCCATTCCTGCTCTCTGGCCTTCCTAGCTTCCTGGTCCCTCTCTATTTTCTCCTAGACTTCCCCACAATCCAGCACTCAATGGGTTAAGGGGGCCCCTCAGATCCTGTCCAGCACTAGAGTTGTAGGATAGTTCCGATGGACTGGTGTCCTCACCATACCAGGCTGGTATACATTTTACACGTCAACCTTGGGTGGGAAGGAGTAAGAGGTGTCTATCCAGCAAGGTCCAATTTAGAAAAAGGGTGTGTGTATGTGCATGTGTGTGTGTATCAGCAGATTGGGGCACATAGTCCAAGGCTGGAGTTCAAGGCTCCTCTCTGGTCCTCAGTCTCCCCACCTGTAAGGAGAGTGGGTGAAGTGGTCCCTTTTCTGTGATGTCTCAGTGTTCCAGTCCCTCCCTGGCCTGGAGGTGGTGCATTGCTTCATCTGGAATGCCCAGGGAGTGAGGCCAGGTGGGACAGTGCACGTGTGGGGTGCAGCTGGGCCCTGGGGGGCATCTTTCCCCTGGAATGCTCCCACTGTGCTCTGGCGGCTCTGCTCCCTCTGTGCCTTGAGTTATGTGGAACTCAAGAGATGTGTTATTCCTAACAGATGTCACCACCAGGTACTAGACTCAGTTTGCCTAGAGCCAGCATGCTCCCCAGGTCGAATATTGGTTTGAGAAGGCTGGCCTGGCTTGTGTTTATTAAGGGTGAGTTGGCATACATTTCTCAATAAGCTTAAGTAGGTAAGTAGATACATAATTTGTAGAAGAGTATTATCCTTTCTCCCTCTGAAATAGGAATATGAGGGAAGCTGATTCGACAAACGAGTCCAATCCAAAAAAAGGAAATCCAAAGAATTAGCACAGATGAAAACGTTCTTAAGGATTGGAGCTTACAGTTCACAGCAGTCTTGAACATTCTGAAAGGGGGCAACGTGCCCCTGGTGACTTATTCATATGAGTTTTTTTTTTTTTGAACTTAGCTTATATTTTTCATAATGCGACTTAAAGAGATGTAATAACTTATGCCTTTGAGGAACTCAAATAGGAAACCAAAACAAATCAAACCAATGAAACTAAGACAATTTATTTTAATCATGTACGTGTAAAGTTGGTGGCTGGGGGTGGTGCTCATGGCACACAGCGTGTTAATATAGTTGGAATATGACTTTGGGGGTGTGTGTGCATGTGTGTGCACGTGCGTAGGAGGCTCAATTCTTCGGAGAGTCACGTCAGGCCTGTCAGCAGGAATGCCCACGCTGCATCTGTGCACGTCTGCGAGCTGCCTGTGGGCCCAGCTGCAGGGTCTTCTGGACTGTGTCAGGCTACTGCCTGCCAGGGGATGACAGGATTCATGCGGACTCCAAGGAAACCTTCTTTAAATCTAGCTTTTGAGCAATATGAGGGCACCTTACCCAGACCCAGTCGCAGAATAGTGGCACATTGCCGAGTTCTGGGCAGCTGATGTTGCTTTTTCCTGCTGGGAAGAGCAAGTTTCTGGGGGTCTGGTGGGAGTCTGGGCTCCCCTTCCTCACTTGCCAAATCAGGCTGGCAGGATGCTCTCATCCATCTTCTTTGCCAGATCCAATGTCTAACCTTGGACTGATTATACACAAAATATTTTTTTTGGTCAATGAACATTATTTTCAAGAAGAAATACATAATAAATTCAAAATGTGATTAAGAATGTCAGTAACCTTTATATTCATTGATCACATTTCCTCAGCTGACATTCCTTGTGAAGTCAGGCACTGGGAGGTGAATTCCATATTTAAGACAGCAGAGCGTGGCCAAAGCTAGTTTCATGTCCCAGTGAAATCATTGACAGAGGAAGGTTGTGGAGGCTGGTCACAGGGGATGTGGCCCCATAGTTCCAATAGGCCACCTTGTGCGTGCCAACGCCAAGCACGTGCTGCGGCTCTGAAATACACCCCGGGGTGCCCTTTCCTAGCGTTCTGTGCTTTCACCCTGTGTGAAAGGGTGGGCCTCAGCAGCGAGGAGATGGACTCGGGGATTCCCCCGCCCTCCTACGCCTGTACCTTTTTGTGTCCTGCCTCGCTTTACCCCCTCTCTCCCATCTGTGTCTCTGCAGACCTAAAGAGGAACCTCCGCTCAGCGCCCTGTGGGAGGATTCCTGGGACCTTGGGTGGGAGTGACTCTGTTAAACTGTTCGTGAAGTTCCCTGGAACCGCTGAGCCGCTACTGCGCCTGGATTGTAGCTGATGGGCTGGTGGCAGCTTCCATCCGAGACGAACTCCAAGAATTTCCGCTGCTGGCAGTGACCTCCTGGGCTGGGATGAGCAGCTGCATCTGGCTCCAGGAATGTGAGGTCTGAGACACCATGCCCAGGAATGCCTCCATGGGCTTGCAATTGCGGTTCCAGAAAATTCGGAGGGCTCCAGGCCCCTGCCCCTTTCCCTCTTTCTCCCTAAGTGTGAAGCTACCCAGACTCCCCTTGGGGAGATTTTTCTGGAGGAAAATACCCTGTAGAGTTGGATTTGAAATAGCTTAGCGGCCAGAGGGACTTTACCAATAGGTGCCACCCATGCTCCTGGCTAAGGCCTGAGTGGAGTGGCTTGGAGAGGTCACCTGCCCTCTGTGATCCTCGCCACGTGAGGGTCACAGCTCTTGGAGCTATCGACTGGTTTTCTTTTTTTTTTTTTTTTTTTTGAGGCGGTCTCGCTCTGTCGCCCGGACTGGAGTGCAGTGGCCAGATCTCAGCTCACTGCAAGCTCCGCCTCCTGGGTTTCCGCCATTCTCCTGCCTCAGCCTCCCAAGTAGCTGGGACTACAGGCGCCCGCCACCTCGCCCGGCTAGTTTTTGTATTTTTAGTAGAGACGGGGTTTCACCGTATTAGCCAGGATGGTCTCGATCTCCTGACCTCGTGATCCGCCCGTCTCGGCCTCCCAAAGTGCGACTGGTTTTCATGGGTGGCGAGGTAAGTCTGGAAACCACATCACCCTCTTGGAGTCTCACCATTCAAGTCAGCAGAGTAGAGGCTCTAACAAGGCCCACAATAAGAACTCATTTTTTTTAAGCCAGTGTTCACCAAACTTGTTTGCCCACAGAACCTTCTTTCGGAAGTAACACAGATTACCATTTCCGACAACTGGATTTCTACAAAACACCCATTATAAATGCCGGCCTGGGTGTTATCTCTGAGGGCCCCTTAGCTTTCAGATTGCCCTGTATAAAACCTCAGGATGGCTTAATCTATCAAAACCTCTCCCGAGGGCAGGTGTGAGGGAAGAAGCAGGAAAGTGAGGTTTAGAGTTCCCAGTGATGGTGCTGGTGAGGTAGTGGGGGAGAGGGGCAGGTATAGGGTGTGCCAGAGAGAGAGAGAGAGAAGCGGGGAGAAAGAGAAGGAGAGAGGAAGAGATGGGGGGTGGGGAGGACCCTCCCACACTCTCCCTCCAGACCCGTCACTGATTAATCCCTGTCCTGCCCTGCTAGGGGAGCTTGTACAGGAGCCAGCAGCTTCTCCTGGGGGAGAAGGCCCCCAGGAACGAAGCCTCCATGAATCATTGACTGTCCTTCTATTGTGCTGGAACCAGCTGGGGCTGGTGTCCGTGCCAAGCTCCTGGAGCTGTGGGCAAAGGTGGTGCAGGCTGGGGGTGAGCCCAAGCAGAGCTACAGCCTCATCCAGACCCTTCCAAAATAGGCCAATCCCAGCCCATCTGGATGGGCTCTGCACACCGAGGCTCCCTCACTCCCAATCTCCCGCAGCCAGTGGAAGTAGAGCGAACACTGGGCTAGGAGTCAGGACCCAGAGTTCCGGGCTCTCCTCTGCTACTGACTCACCGTGGCACCTTGAAGGAGCCCCTTCTCCTTTCTCAGCCTCAGTGTCCCCATGTAGACATGGGGATTGAATTTGAGAGTCCTGAAAGACACTCCTGGCTCAAGGATTTTGTCCAAAAGCTTTTCAAAGCCTCATTCCTGCAAGTCTATGTGTTGGCCTTGGGGCTTGTTATTGAGACCCCAGCTGATCTCCTGCAACTCTGTCCTAAATCACACCTCACGGGCTCCATGCTTGCTCACCTCCACTTTTAGGGACACACGGAGGGATGGCGGTCTGGGGACCTTTCTCAGAGGCTCCGGCATCCCAGCGACCAGGGTTAGGTGGGGCCACTGTGACGGTCCACTTGTGAAAGGGGTACGCCTGCACTCACCCTAGGGGACCTGCTGGCCCTGCCGCTGCCTTGCTGTGTGACCCTGGGCAGCCCCTCTCTGTGCTGAGGCCCCCATAACACAGCACTGAGAGGAAGGCCTGAGATGGCTGCTGTGTGCTGTTACCGTGGCGGGGCCTCTCTGCCCCGGCTGCAGGAGCCAAGAGCCAGTCCTGCCCGCCCGCCACGGGAGGAGGAAACCGGTGCAGCCCTCACAGGCCTGGCTCTCATTCCACACACTCCGGGGCTTATCCGGGTGGAAACATCACCCTGGCACCTCAGCCCAACTCTTGGGGAAGCTGCCAGAGAGGCCCCTTCCACTGGGTCCTCCCAGGGGGACTATATTCAAAGCTGGGAGCTTAGCACTCCCAGGGAGACCGTCTTCAAAGCCCTGCCCACGTGCCCACATCACCCCTACCCTCTGCTGCTGGACGCTAATCCTTCGGGGACCCCTGCAGGGCAGGTTCTGGGGCTTAATTCACTGAGGAGGGAGTTAGGTTCCTTAGCAGTCAGGGCTGAAGTAGAAGCTTCCTGTTGGCGTGGTTGTCCTGGGACCGCCATGTCTGCCTGTGGGGATACTCAGGTGTGATGACATGAGAAAGCCAGATGAGAGCTGGAGGTGATAGGGATTGACCGAAGCCCCGACGCCTGCACCATCATAGAGCTGGGAACACTGAGGCCGGAGAGATGGGACCTGCCCCACGTCACCTCTGGGCTCGGTCACAGAGATGGGACTGGAGCTCTTTCTGCTGCCCCGAGCTAGCATTGGCCCTCACCTCTGATTGCCTTTTACTGTGAACATTTCTCATCTCTGCTTTTCTCTGTCTGTGGGGGACAGTCCTACACCATCCCTGCCAAGGCCTTTACAGTCCCCCGAATGGCCCTGAGCACAGGCATGATCGCCAGCTCACCTGTCCCTGCTCTAAGCACCGCCATCCCTGCTGGCCCTCCACCGTGAGTCCCAGGAGACAGTTCCAGGGGCAAAGAAACATTCGCTGAACAAAGGAGAAGAGGAGAAAACAGTGTCCACGGGGCCTGGGCCTTGTAGGCTGGGCATTCTGGCCAGGCCAGGGACACTGTTTCCCCAGGCGCCGAGTGCAAGGCCTGTGGTATAGGAGCAGAGGCCAGAGGAGCTGCTGGGGAGGAGCCTGGCCTGGGAGAGCTGAGCAAACTCGTGAGGCTCAGAGTTCTGGGTGCCTGTGATTTCAGGATGGAGTCTGGGGTTTGGAGATCGGGAGTCCCTGACTGGGGTCAGAAGGGAGGCTAGAATCCTCAGCGTGGTCAGTGAGGGGCAAGAGGAGCACCGTTTGCAATGTCCCTGCCATGTATTCGGCACCGCACAGGAACCTCATTTCATATTTACCACTTGGCTTGATGCCCATAAATGAGCTGAGAGTTAGGGATCACTCATTCATTCATCCGATAAATTTTTATCGAGCCCTTACTATGTGTCACGCACCATTCTGGGTGCTAGGTATTGAAGAAAACAGACAATGTTTGCATTTTATAGATGAAGAAACTCTGAATCAGAGAGGTTAGGCAAGCAACCAAAGTTACACAGCTGGAAAGGTCTGGGACTACGTTCTTTGCGTTTGTCTGTTACGTTTGGGCAGAAAGACAGGGCGGTGGAGTAGAGAGGGCCCAATGGCCTTGCTATGTGAGCGAGAGCAAGTCACTTCCCCTCCCTGGACCTGAATTTCCTCAATTGACTTTGAGGCCTTTGGCCAAGTGGTCTGGAATAGCTCCTGCAGGCAAAAACTGAAATTAAAATTTTACATGTGAAAGCTCCTGAATTTTGAGTATGTTCTATGCATCAGATCCTGGAGTGTCCATGGGGAGCCATTGAAGGTTCCTAAGCAGGGGTCGGGGGAGCATTCCTGAACTACGCTTGCTCCTGGGCCCTTCCCACTCATTCTAGGGTTATCAGGGGAAGCAGCTGAAGCAGCTGAGGCAGGGACACAGGGACATATGGTTTATAAATAAGGGAGCTGAGTGGGGCAGGGATGGATCGGGTGGGAAGGGTGAAGGTTGAGCGGCAGGGAGAGGCCAGGAGAAGGCCTCAGGGGAAATCCATCTGCTCCTGGTACTCACCACCCCCCACCACCCTGGGGCAGACCCCTCCTCTGATCAGAGCTGACTCCAGCATCCCCTGTGTCCAGCCCCTGGCTCAGCATCTCTGAAAGGGGCACCAGGGGCTGGACCTCTGGCCTAGCCCTCCAGGTCCTCCCAGAGGGTACCGGGGCTGCTTCCTCCATGAAGTCTTCCATGCTGAGTCCAGTTTATCTTGACCATACCAGTACACATCACCAGGCCACCCAGGTTTGTCAACAAAAGCACAGGATCATCAGTCCTCGGTGCTCAGAGAAGAGGGGTCAGCAGTGAGGGAGGCTGTTGGGAGAGGGGCCTTGAAGAAGGGTTAGAGGCTGGGCAGTTGGAGGAGAGGGTGAGGCAGGGGAGGAATTTAATCTGGGGAAGGGGAGGGATGATGGAAGATTTTCTCTCCATCTCAGGCCCTGCCCCTCTTGCCTGCGATACAGTGGTTACTTTCTTTCCTGCCTCTCCCAGTACACTTTAAATTTTTTTATTTGATTAAAATAATAAAACATTTGTTATTTACACAATAATACATGAAACTTAGTAGAATGGTTTAGACCACGGGCTCTGGAATCAGGATGCCTGGGTTAGAATCTGGGGCCAGATACCAGGTGTGTGAACTCCAACAAATCACTGATGCCTCAGTTTCCTCATCTGGAAAATGAGGACCCGCCTCATGAGGTGGTTGTGAAGATTAAATGAGCATATACATAAGCACATAATATACATAAAGTGCTTATTAAAGGGCCTGGCCCATAGTAAGCCTTAAATGAGTATGAATTATTAGAGATGTAAATTATAAAGTTTAATAACATAATACACACTCATGATCCGAACACTCAATTCAGGAACTGGAATGTTTCCAAAATTTGCATCTAACTTGTGCGTCTCTCCCACTGCCCAAGCATCCCTTAAAGGTGTCTACTATTCTGAATTTTGTGTTTGTGGTTCCTTTGCTTAAAAATAAAACATTTGTATTCATGCCTGTATGCCTAATCAATATATTGTTTCACTTGATTTTTGAGATCTATAAAATTGGGAGCATACTGTAGATAGCCTCTGGGCTGCCCACTCCATCTTCAGTTTCTGGGAGATGCATCCATGCTGTGCCTGTAGCAGTGGTTCATTGCTGTGGGGAACTCACCACCCTCGATTTCTTACTGGCCACTGTTTCCCACTGCTGACCACAGGGAGAGCACAAAGCCCACCGTGTCTGCCCCAGCCTCTAGGCCCTCAAACTCCCTCTCCTGTAGCAGTCCAGCTGGCTCCTTCCTCAGCACCCTAGCCCTGGCTGTCTAGCTCTGTCCCTACCCAGACTTGGGACCACATTTTTATACACTGCCTTTTCTCCCATCTGTGTGTTGCTCTGCAAGGAGTGACTGGCCGGGGGCACCAGCCTGTGCCTGAGTCCTTGCTTTACTTCTAATTGGCTGTGTGACCCTGGGTGGGCCTCCTGCCCTCTCTGGTCCTCAGTCTCCCACTTGTAAGGAGAGTGAGTAAAGTGGTCCTTTCTCTGGAATGTCTGTGGTGTCCCAGTCCCTCCCTGGCCTGGAGGTGGTGCTTTGCCTTATCTGGAATGCCTGGGGAGTGGGGTCAGGTGGGACAGTGCATGTGTGGGGTGTAGCTGGGGCCTGGGAGGCGCCTTTCCCCAGGATGCTCCTACGGTGCTCTGGGGGCTCTGCTCCCTCTGTGCCTTGAGTTAGTGTGTAATCACCACTTCAAACCAAAATAAGCACATTGAAATTTGGAATCAAAGCCTCAAGGTGAGTTACAGCACGCAACTTGGGCTGCAGACAGCACCCAGGGCTGGGAACCTAGGAGCCTGAGTCCCAATCCCAGCTCAGAGAACAACTTCCTGTGAGACCCTGGGTACCTCAGTTTTTCCTTCTGCAAAATGAGGTCAATTCTCCATGCTGGGCACATGCGAGGAACAGCTGGGTCTGTGCATCTCACAGGTGTATATAACTCACCTCTCCAGCCCCACTCCCCTCACAGGGCTGGCTAGAGAAAGCCTGCTCCAGAAGAAAGAGGGCAAAGTCTGTGGTGAAGTTTAAAGTTTATAAAGAAACGAGTTATCCAAGCACAATTTAAAGCACGGTCTTCGGTTGGAGGAAAACAGTGTCACATTGTTCTCACGTTGTCTGGCTGGTGGCCAGTGTTCCTTCCGCACCCCTGCCCGCCTACACCTCGCCCTCACCCCTCCCCCTAACAGGTGTTACCTCTTTTGCCTGCTTTCCCAGTTTTCCCCTATTTTTTGTGATTTTGATGTGGAAACTTCCAGACATTAAAAAACTCTCATATACACAAATACAGTTTTTTTTTAAACAGAAAAAAATCCCCCATATTCCATCACTTGCTTTTATCTACTAAAAATCTTTATATTTTAATCAGCTTTATTGAGGAATAATTTACACACAACAAAGTTCAGCAAGTTTAAGTGCACACTTTGGTGATTTTTAACAAACGTGTACCGTAGGGTGACAGTCACCGTGATCCCTGGATAGGACATTTTTGGACATTCCTAAATGACTGCAGGGGTTGAGACTGCTGCTGGGAGAAGGAGAAAGAGGCATCTGAGGAAGAAGCCAGGGCCTGTGGGGGAGTGGGACTAGGCAGGCACTTAAGGATGGTGCCTCTGCACCAATGGGGGATAAGGGATTCCCTTCCTCAGTTCCATCATTTCTGTTCAGCACCAAATCTACTTTGGAACTGCAAAGTTGACTTAAAAGTCTTTTTTTCTTTTCTTTTTAATTAATTTTATTATTTTTTTTAAGATGCTATGTTGCCCAGGCTGGTCTCGAACTCCTGGCCTCAAGTGATCCTCCCACATCAGCTTCCTGAGTCTCTGGGATTACAGGCATGAGCCACTGCATCTGGCTCTCGACTTAAAAGTCTTAATAACCTAAAACATCTAAGTGTTATTATTAACAGTGTCCCCAGGACTCTCAGCTCTGATCCTCATCCTGCACCTGACCCTGGCCAGAGCCTAGCCCTGGTAGTTTCCACTGCAGCCCTGTTTAGAGCTGGGTCTCTCAGGGGATCATGTGAGAGCGGCAGATGGCTCTAGGCCACCAAGCCCCTGCAGCCCTGCAGAGCCACAGCTCAGAGAGGGCTGGGGCCGGCGGCTCCTGTCTGTGGGGATCCATTCTGAGGTCCGAGGGCCCCTGTGTCTCCGCAGGACTGCTGCCTGAGCCTGAAGGAAGGACAGCATGGGGCACAGGAGAGGGGCTACACCCCAGCCAAGAAAGGAGTCGCTCTGGTACTCTCCACTTCCAGGTTCCCCCGCAAGGGAAACTTGGGCCAAATATCCAGAAACTGCTGATCCCCAAGGCCCATCCACCAGCTCCAAGTCCCCGGCCCCAGCTCTGGGCATCCTTCAGCCTGCACATGCCTGGCGCCATCCTGTGACCAGGAGCTGCTTTTAGCAGTTGCCGTCGGCAAGAGGCGGCCGTTGCGCATCATCACCACCAGGGGGCACCAGTACAGGTGGGACTAAACCCTGGGAGTTTCACCATCCACCAGAGGCGCTCTCTGAGAACTTGTCCGTCCCAGGGGTCAAGGAGTCCATCTGCTAATGGGATAGGGAGGTCGGCTTAAAATCTCGGCCGATATCTCTGATATCCGTCAAGATTACATGGAAAAACCGTAACACCAGCTATCCCCTATATTAAATTTAAATAATTTTAATTGTGCAAGTAGTGAGGGTACAAATACATTTTTCTTAACAATTGAAATACTGAAATTAAACATGAGATTCCATTTGACCATCCCCCCACATCCCATACCTTTCCACTTTTCCCTATTTTTATAGTTCTAGACATTAAAATATACACAAATATAGGGTTTTTTAAATTCAGAAAGCATATACATTCTACAACTTGCTTTTTTCTACTAAAAATCTATCAATGTTAATCAGCTTTATTGAGAAATAGATTTAGGTATTATAAAAATCACCAATTTTATGTGTTCAATTTGATAAATTTTAACAAATGTGTCCAATAGTGTAACCACCATCGTGGTCACTGTATAGATTTCTGACATTCCTGAGATATTCTCTCTTAACCCTTTCCACTCAATTCATAACTTCATCTCTGCACCCTGGCAACCTCTCATCTGCTTTCAGTTGCTATAGTTTTACTTTTTGTAGAATTTCATATAGATGGAATCGTCCTGCATGGAGTTTTTGAGTCTGTCTTTCACTCAGCTTTTATGCTTTTGAGATTCATTTATATCGTTGTGTGTATTACTTTTTTATTATTTATTTATTATTTTTTATTACTAAGTAATATTCCATTGTACGCATATACCGTAATTTACTTATCTATTCATCAGTGATGAACATGTGGGGGTGTTCCCAGGCTTTGTCCACTATGAATGAAGCTCCTATGAACGTTCTGGTACAAGTCCTTGCATGAACATATATTTCGTTTTCCTTGGGGAAATACTTAGAAGGATTGTTGCATGGTATAAATGTATGTTTAATTTAATGTTCTTCTGCTAAACGGTTTTCTACAGAAGCTGTACCATTTTGCATTCCCACCAGCAATGTAAGAGTTTTAGTTGCTCCACATCCTTGCCAAGACTTGTGTTGTCAGGTTTTTACTTTAAGCCATTCTAGTAGGTGTGTTGTAGTATCTTACGATGAAATTTATATTTCTCTAATGGCTTGTGATATTGAATGTCTTTAAACGTGCTTATTTTCCATTCACATCTTCTTTGGTTAAGTGTCTATTCAAATCTTGTCCATTCATTTAAAACCAAATTATCTCCTTATTATTAAGTTGTAGGAATTTTGTATATAGTCTGGGTATGAGTCCTTTATAAGACATATATTTTATAAATATTTTTCCTCTTTCAGTGGTTTGTCTTTTCATCTTCTTAATGAAACTATGTCTCTTTAACTTTTTATTTGAAATAATTTTAGACTTACAGAACAATTACAAAGATAGTTCAAAATTCCTTTAATGGCAACATCTTACATAACCACAGTGCAATTATCAAAACTAAGAAATTAACATTAGTATGATACTGTACCTAAACCACAGACCTTATTCAGATTCCACTAATGTTCTTTCTCTGTTCCAGGATTTGCCCATGTCCCCCTTGGTTTCCTCTATCTGTGACAGTCAAGTATTTTGTCCAGTGTCCCTCAGCTTGGGTTTGTCAGATGTTTTCTCATTATTGCATTGAGGTTGTGGATGTGGGGAAGAATACCAAATGCCCTTCTGTTTACATCATTTCATGAGGCACATCATAGGAATAGGACATCATCTCTGGTGATGGTAACCTTCATTACTTGGTGTCTGATGGATTTCTTCACTAAAAAAGTTCTAAATTTTTTCCCTTTGCATTTAGTTTGAAGGTTTGAGGGAGATACTTTGAGACCAAACAACTATCCTTTCTTTCCTTCAACTTTTGCTTTCCTCAATCCTGTTATCCCAGCACTTTGGGAGGCCAAGGTGGAAGGATCGCTTGAGGCCAGGGGTTCAAGACCAGCATGGGGAACAAAACAAGACCTCATCTCAAAAAAAAAAAAAAAAATTAGACAAGCGTAGTGCATAGTGGCATGTACTTGTAGTCCCAGCTACTCAGGAGGCTGAGGCAGGAGGATCGCTTGAGCCCAGGAGTTAGAAACTACAGTGAGCTATGATCATGCCACTGCATTCCAGCCTGGGCAACAGAGTGAGATGCTGTCTCCAAAAGAAAAACCAAAAACAAACAAAATAAAAGAAACAAACAAATCTTTTGCATTCATTGGTGAGTTTGCCTGCAGCAATTATTACTGTGGTGTTCTAATGGCAATTTTCTATGCTTCTCCTTTCAGCTACCTTTATTAACTGGAATCCTTCTGCAAGAGTTTTCTCTTCTCCATCATTTATTTATCATGTGTGAACTCAGGGCTATTGATTTTACTCCTTGGATTGTAATCCAATACTACTGCTATTTATTTGGTTGCTCAGATAGCCAGCCTTGGCTGTTGGGAGCTCCCCTAGCTTTGCTCCTGTGTTCTTTGGCATGCTGCCAGCCTCCCTCCTCTGCTTACCTTTCTTTCCTTTTTTTTTTTTTTTTTTTTTGAGCATTCTCCATCTTTCTGGAACCATGAGATGCTCCAGGATTATCTTGAATTATTTTTGCTCCAGGCCTGGAATCAACTTCGTCAAGCAATTTCAGTTTTGTTATTGGAGAATGGTAAATATCATTAATAGATATCAAGATCTGTGTGCCAGCTTCTATGCGGGTGGCTGTCTCGTCAGACAGAGCTAGAAAGTATATGAATGGGTACTAATTCATTTGTATGCAAATTGTCTATTTATCTATTAATTGATCAATCTATCAATCCACCAATTTATTGATCCATCATCTATCTATTAAAGAAAAGCGTGACTTTACACTGACACTTGTGACTGCAGTCCAGCACAATGTGTTCAATCTGGCATTTTCCCTTATTTGTAACTTTAGCTCTCATTAACTACAATCTTTCTTTGGATCTTATTATCTACAGTATATTTACTTATTTGCTCTGTTCTATTATACAAGTAAAATATTTTTTGACTTGTTACCTCATACTTTTGTGAAAAACAAACTTGACAAGTAGAGTACAGTGTTTATGAACCATTTTTTAAATCTTTAATCTCACAGCATCCAGGCAAAATACTTAGATCTAATCCTTTCTTTTTCATCTCCAGGGTGATTGTGTCATGTGTTTGTAATGTAGTCAGTTTCATTGTCACAGTCTGCATTCCATCTTGGGAACCCCTGACATTCTGTTTTTGTTTTTGTTTTTTAACTATTTGCATTCACTCTTTGGGGTGTACAGGCCTATGGGTTTTGACAAATGCATGGAATCTTATATCCAAAACCACTTGATATACACAAGAGTTTGTTAATGCTCCCAATTTCCTCATGCTGTACTTTCGTAGTCAAACCTTTCCCCTACTCCCCACCCTAGGCAATTATTTATCTGCTTTCTGTCTCTACAGTTTTTGTCTTTCCTAGAGTGTCACATAAACTGAATAATATAGTATGTAGCCTTCTGGGTTTGGTTTCTTTCTTTCACCTACCAAAGTGGATTTAAGATTCATTTGCATTGTCGCATAAATCAATAGTCTATTACTCTTTATTGATGAGTCATATTATATTGTGTCACTGTTCCACAGTCTGCTTAACCATTCATCTATTGAAAGAAAGGATCATTTCCAGGGTTTAATAATTATGAATAAAGCTACTATAAACATCTGTGTAAAGGTGAGCATAAATGTTTGATTCACTTAGGTAAATACCCAGGAGAAGGATTGATAGTAAGTATATATTTAACTTTAAAATAAACTGCTAAAGTGTTTTGTAAATTGGTCGTACTATTTTCCATTCTCATTGGAGTTCTCAGAGAGTTTCAGTTGCTTTGCATCTTGGCAAACCCTCGGTTTTGTCAATTTTTAAATTTTAGCCATCCTAGTAGGTGTGTAGCTTGTGGTGTGTAGCTTGTAGTTTGTAGCTTGTGGCTTTAATTTGCATTTCCATAATGAAATATGACGTTGAGCATCTTTTAGATGTTATTTACCATTTGTGCACCTTTCTTAATGAAGTGACTGTTCAATTCTTTTGTTGATTTAAAAAATTGCATTGTCTTTCTTCATGTTGAGTTTTGAGTGTCCTTTATGTATTCTACATACAAGTTCCTTATTGGGCATTTAATTTGCAAATATTTTCTCTCAGTTCATGGCTTGTCTTTTTCTTCTCTTTGCAAGGCAAAAGTTTGTAGAATTTTGTTAAAGTCTAATTTATCAATCTTTTTTTCTCATATGGATTGCGGTTTCAGTATTGTATCTAATAAGTCTTTCCCAAGCCCAAGAATATGCAGATTTTTTTCCGTATTTTCTTCTAGCTCATTTATTATTTTATGTTTACATTTAGCTCTATGATCTATTTTGAGTTAAGTTTGTAAAAGGTGTGAGGTATGGATTGAAGTTCATTTCTGCTTTTCCAAACAAATATTCAGTTGTTCCCGCACCATGTGTTGAAAGTATTGTACTTTCTCCACTAAATTGACTTTGCACCTTTATTTAAAAATCAGGTAACTGTATTTGTGTGCGTCTATTTCTGAGCTTTCTGTTTTGTTCCATTCATCTATGTGCCTATCCTTTTGCCAATACCACACTGCCATGATTCCTGTAGCTATGTAGTAGGTGTTAAAACTGGATAGTGTGTCCTTAACTTTTCCCCACAATTCCCAGAATTTTGTTCTCTCTTTTAGTTTCTTTGTTTATCCATGCAAATATTAGAATCATGCAAATATTAGAATATATACTATATCTATAAAAACAGCTAACTGGAATTATGTTGAATCTGCAGATCAAATTGAGGATAATTTGTATCTTGGATCTTTTAATCCATGAACACAATATAGCTCTCTATTTTTTTCAGGTTTTTATTTATTTCACTTATGTTTTATAGTTTTCAGCATATTTTGTTATATTTATCTATAAGTATTTTATTTTATGAAGCTATTATATGTAGTGCTTTTAAAAGTTTGATTTCTGATTGTTAATTGCAAATATATGGAAATATAATCGATTTTGTATGTATACTTGGATCTTGCAACATTGCTAAACCTACTTATTAGTTCCAGGATGTTTTTCTGTAGATTTATTTGGATTTTCTACATAAATTAGGGTTTCAACCAAAACAGCCAGTTTTATTTTTTCACTGAAATCTGCAGACCTCTTATTTCTATTTCCTGGCTTCTAACCTGATGTTGAATAGGAGTGGTGAAAGAGGACATTTTTCTTTTGTTTCCTGTTTTAGGAGGAAAGCATCACTCTTTCATCGTTTAACATAATGGCTGTAGGTGTTTTAAAGGTGCTCCTTTGTCAGGTAAAGGAAGTTTCTTTTTGTTCCTAGTTCACTGAGAGTTTTTGTCATGAACAGATGTAAAAATTTGTGAAAAGATTTTTTCTACATATCTAGAGATAATAATATGGTTTTTCTTCTTTAGTTTGTTAATACAGAGAATTATATTGACTGGATCTTGAATTTTGAGCCAGAAATATATATGTATGTATTTTTGGATTCAAGTTGTGAATACTATGTTGAAGGTTATTTTGTGTATGTTTTTAAGAGATGTTGGTCTGCAATTTTCTTCTCTTGGAATCTCTGGTTTTAGTGTCAGAGCAATGTTGACCTCATTGGTTGACTTGGGAAAGCACCCCTTCCTCTATTTTCTGGGAGAGATTGTAAAAAATGTGACTATTATTTCTTCTTTAAATGTTTGTGAAAATTCACCAGTGAAAGCGTCTAATATTGAAGTTTACTTATTTGAAAGGTTTTCTTAAAAGACAAATCAGATTTCTTAATTATGTATATGTCTATTCAGGTTATAATTTTTTCTTGAGTGAGTTTTATTAAAGTCTTTCACATAGTCTATTTCATGTAAGTTGTTGAATTAATGACATACAATTGTTCATAATGTTCCTTTATTATTCTTTCAATATTCATAGGATTTATAGTGAAAACATTTTTTTCCTTCCTGAAATTGGTAACCTGTCTTTCCTTTTCCCCTGAGGAGTTTTTTCAGATATTTATTAACTTTAATGATCTTTCTTAAAAAAAACCAGGCTTGGTTTCATTTGCTTTCTTTGTTGTTTTTCTTTTTCCCATTTCATTGATTTATGCTATCTTTATTATTTTCTTTCTTATGCTTATGTTGTACATAAGTTGTCCTTTTCTGTTATTTTTGTGATGAAACATTAGGTCATTGATTTTGATATTTCTTCCCTTTAAATGTAAGCATTTGGTGCTACAAATTTCCCTCTAAGCACTGCTTTAGCTGCACCCCACAGATTTTGATGTGTTATATTTTTCTTATCAATCAGTTCAGAATATCTATTAATGTCCCTTGTGATTTCTTCTCCAACCAATATAGTATTTAAAGTATACAGTTCAACTTCCAGGTATTTGGGGATTTTCTAGGCACCTTTTTATTAGTGATTTCTGGTGTAATTCCATTGTGGTCAGAGAACATACTTTGTATGATTTCAATTTTTATCAATTAATTGAGACTTGTTTTATAGCCCAGAATATGGTCTATCATGGTTAATGTTCTGTGTGTACTTGAGAAGAATGTGTATTCTCTTGTATAAAATACTAGATAAAAGTTTTATTTGATAAAATATTTATAGAAGTTTTTCTGTATGTGTCAATTTGGTCAAACTGATTGTGTCGTTCAAATTATCTATACCCTTACTTATTTTTAAAAATGAACTCTTAATTTTAGAATAGTTTCAAATTGATGGAAAAATTGCAAAGGTAGTATAGAAAGTTGCCATCTACCTCACACCCAGTTCCCCCTATTTTTAACATCTTATAATAGTGTGATATCTTTGTTGCAACTAATGAACAAATGTTGATACATTATTATTAATTAAAGTCTATACTTTACTCAAATTTCTTTAGTTTTTAATGTAATATCCTTTCTCTGTTTCAGGATTCCATCTAGGGCAGTACATTATATTTAATCTTCATATTTCCTCAGTCTCCTTTGGGCTATGACAGTTTTTCAGATTTTCCTTGTTATCGATGACCTTGACAGTTTTGAGGAATATTGGTCTAGTATTTTGTACAATGCTCTTCTAATGATGTGGTGGGATGAATGTTTGTGATTCCCCCCAGATTCATATGTTGAAATCCTAACCCTCAATGTGATGATATTGATATTAGGAGGTGGGGCTTTTGGGAGATGATTAGGCCATGAGAGTGGAGCTCTCACGAACAGGATTAATGCCCTTTTATAAGAGACCCCGGAGAGCTAACTTGCCCTTTCCATCAAGAAGATGGCTGTCTATGAATCGAAAAGAGGGCACCTACCAGACACCGAATCTGCTGACACCTTGACCTTGGACTTCCCAGCCTCCAGAGAAATAAATGTTTATTGTTAAAACCCCCCAGCCTATGGTATTTTTGTTATGAAAGCTTGAACAGACTAAGACAAATGGGATTTGTCTGATGTTTTCCTCATACTTAAACTGGATTTGTGGGAGAAAGACCACAGAAGTAAAGTACTGTTGTTATCATACCATATGAAGAGCATATACTATCATATGAAGAGCATATACTATCAGTGTAATTTATCATAGTTAATATTAACCTTAATCACCTGGCTGACATCGTGTTTGTAAATTTTCTCCAGTGTAAAGTTTTTTCCTCCTTCCCATTTGTACTCTTTGGAAGGAAGTTGGTAAGGAAAGCCTATATTTAAGGCATGGAGAGTTATGCTCCACCTTTTTGAGGCTGGAGTAGCTACACAAATTATTTGATAGTCTGCACAGGCCATTAGTCTATTCTTCCCTTTTACCTATTTATCTAATTGTTTATTCATGTAAGTTTGGATTCGTGGATATATATTTGATACTTTGGGTTATAATATAATATTATTTAGTTAATTTCATTGCTCATATTGTTTCAGCTTTGGCCACTGGGAGCTCTTTCTGTTGGCTTCTGTGTCCCTTTGATATAATCCCATCATTGTGGAACTTTTGAGTGCTTCCTTACTTCCTGTAACTATAAGAAGTTCCAGACTCATCTTCTATATTTCCTGCCCCAGAGTTAAAATTGGTCATTTTTTAAAGGATTCCTGATTCTTTTGATTGTGGAATGATATTACACAGCAAGACCTGAGCATTAGATGTGCTCATGGCTACTGGGGTGTCATTGCTTCTATGGTCTTATACTTGCTTTATTGATTACCCAGGAGTATTGAAACCTCACACTAAAATTTTGGATTTGTCTATTTCTTTTTTTAAAAAAATGATTTCTGTGCTTTCTTCATACATTTTAAAGTTTTATTATTAGGTGCACACACATTTAGGGTTGTTATGACCTCTTGATAGGTTGATCCCATTATCATTGTGGAATGTCCATATTTATCCTTGCTACTATTTCTTGTTTAGTTTACTGAAGTTTACTTTGTCTGATATTAACCTAGTCACTTTAACTTTCTTTCAGTTACTGTTTGAATGGTCTGTTTCCTTGTTTAACTTTTTTTTTAATAATTTTTTTTTATTATACATTAAGTTCTAGGGTACATGTGCATAATGTGCAGGTTTGTTACATATGTATACTTGTGCCATGTTGGTGTGCTGCACCCATCAACCCGTCAGCACCCATCAATTCATCATTTATAACTCCCAATGCAATCCCTCCCCCCTCCCCCCTCCCCATGATAGGCCCCGATGTGTGATGTTCCCCTTCCCGAGTCCAAGTGATCTCATTGTTCAGTTCCCACCTATGAGTGAGAACATGCGGTGTTTGGTTTTCTGTTCTTGTGATAGTTTGCTAAGAATGATGGTTTCCAGCTGCATCCATGTCCCTACAAAGGACGCAAACTCATCCTTTTTTATGGCTGCATAGTATTCCATGGTGTATATGTGCCACATTTTCTTAATCCAGTCTGTCACAGATGGACATTTGGGTTGATTCCAAGTCTTTGCTATTGTGAATAGTGCCGCAATAAACATACGTGTGCATGTGTCTTTATAGCAGCATGATTTATAATCCTTTGGGTATATACCCAGTAGTGGGATGGCTGGGTCATATGGTACATCTAGTTCTAGATCCTTGAGGAATTGCCATACTCTTTTCCATAATGGTTGAACTAGTTTACAATCCCACCAACAGTGTAAAAGTGTTCCTATGTCTCCACATCCTCTCCAGCACCTGTTGTTTCCTGACTTTTTAATGATTGCCATTCTAACTGGTGTGAGATGGTATCTCATTGTGGTTTTGATTTGCATTTCTCTGATGGCCAGTGATGATGAGCATTTTTTCATGTGTCTGTTGGCTGTATGAATGTCTTCTTTCGAGAAATGTCTGTTCATATCCTTTGCCCACTTTTTGATGGGGTTGTTTGTTTTTTTCTTGTATATTTGTTTGAGTTCTTTGTAGATTCTGGATATTAGCCCTTTGTCAGATGAGTACATTGCAAAAATTTTCTCCCATTCTGTAGGTTGCCTGTTCACTCTGATGGTAGTTTCTTTTGCTGTGCAGAAGCTCTTTAGTTTAATTAGATCCCATTTGTCACTTTGTTTAACTTTTAACCTATCTTTGCTTTATGTTTAAAATGGGTTTCTTGTAGGCAGCATGTAGTTGGGACGGGTCTTGATTTTGTTTTCCATCTGACAATCTTGTTTTTTTTTGAGGCAGAGTCTCACTCTGTCGCCCAGGCTGGAGTGCAGTGGCATGATCTCTGCTCACTGCAAGCTCTGCCTCCCGGGTTCACGCCATTCTCCTGCCTCAGCCTCCTGAGTAGCTGGGACTATAGGCACCCACCACTGCGCCTGGCTGATATTTTGTATTTTTAGTAGAGATGGGGTTTTACCGTGTTAGCCAGGATGGTCTCGATCTCCTGACCTCGTGATCCACCTGCCTCAGCCTCCCAAAGTGCAGGGATTGCAGGCGTGAGCCCCCGCGTCCAACGGACAATCTCTTTAACTGGAGTAATGTCATTACATGTAATTTATTGATTGATGCTGTTTGATTTATTCCTACAACTTTGCTATTTGCCCTTTATTTGTCTTATCAGCTTTCTGTTTTGTCTTTCTTCTTTTCCTTTTTTTGGATTAATCGTTTTTATAAGATTTATCTTATCCCCACTATTGACTAGTTAATCATATCTCTTTGTTTTATTTTGTTAAAAGTAGAACCTCACAGATTTCAAATATATATAACAGTTTACTTTCAAACTATATTATACTGCTTTATATAGAATAAAAACTTTACAATCATATACTTCTCTTTTCCTCCTTCAATCCTTTTACCATTGTTTTCATGCTTTTTACTTCTACATAGGCCACAAACTCCACAACATAAGTATTAGTTTTGCTTTAAGCAATCACTTATCTCGTCTTTTTCATTTTTAAAATTGTAGTTAAAATATACATGACATAATTTGCCACTTTAGCCATTTTAAAGTGGTTTAGTGGCATTAAACACATTCATAATGTTGTGGAAACATCTTCACTATCTAACTTTTAATCATATCAAACAGAAACTCTGTACTCCTTAAAGTGACAACTCCTCATTATCCATTTCTCCAGACTTTGATGACTTCTATTCTCTTTTCTATGTCTATAATTTGCCAATTCTAGATACCTCATATAAATGGAATTATACAGTCTTTGTCCGTTTGTGTTTGGCTTATGTCATTTAGCATAATGTGTTCAAGTTTCATCCATGTTGTGGCATATATCAGAACTTCATTCCTTTTTATGGTTAAATAATATTCCATCGTAGGTATAATAAATCACATTTTGTTTATTCAGTCGTTTGTTGATGGTCACCCGCCTTTGGCTATTACAAATAATGTTGCTATAAATACTGGTGTACAAATAGCTGTTGGCACTCTCCTTTAAACTTCATTAATATGTATGTGTGTGTGTGTGTGTGTGTGTGTGTGTGGAATTGCTGGGTCATATGGTAGTTCAATGTTTACCTTTTTGAGAAACTGACAAACTGTTTTCCACAGCAGCTGTGCATTTACATTTCCACTAACAATGCCTGAGAGTTCTAATTTCTCAACACCCTCGTCAACACTTGGTATTTTCCTTACTTTTTTTAAAAAAAATAACCATCTTAGTGGATGTAAAGTTGCCATTGTTTGGTTTGTTTGAGCCTTCCGAATCTCATGTTGAAATTTGATCCCCAGTGTTGGAGGTGAGGCCTAATAGGAGGTATTTAGGTCGTGAAGGCAGATTCCTCATGGAGGACATATTAATGTCCTCCCCTGGAGGGTGGTGGGTGAGTACTCACTCTGTTAGTTCCTGTGAGAGCTGGTTATTTAAAACAGCCCAGCACCTTCCCTTCTTGCTTCCTCTTCCACTCTGTGATCCCTGCACATGTTAGAGCCCATTCACCTTCTGCAATGAGTGGAAGCAGTCTGAAACCCTCACTAGGTGCCAATGCTGGTGCTGTGATTCTTGTACAGCCTACAGAAACATTAACCAAAGAAACCTCTTTTCTTTATAGATTACCCAGCTTCAGATATTTCTTTATAGCAGCACAAATGAACTAAGGCAGAAAATTGGTTATGGGGGAGTGGGATGTTGCTATAAAGATACCTAAAAATGTGGAAACAGCTTTGGAACTGGGTAATGGGCAGAAGTTGGAAGAGTTCGGAGGGCTCAGAAGAAGACAAAAATATCAGAAAAAGTTTGGAAGTTCTTCAAGATTTGTTAAGTGGTAGTTTCAAAACTGTTGATAGAAATATAGACGCTAAAGGCCATGCTGATAAGGTCTCAGACAGAAATGAGGAACTTATTGGGAACTGGAGCAAAGGTCATCCTTGTTAAAGAACTTGTCAATGCCTAGGACATTGTGTCCATGCCCTAGGATTTGTGGATGACCAAACTTAAGAGTAATGTTCCAGGGTATCTAGTGGAAGAAATGTCTAAGTGGCAAAGCATTCAAAAAGTGCTGGGGTTGCTTTTAATGGTTTATGATCAGATGTGGGAGCAAAGAAATGACCTAAAAGTTTAGTTTATGATTAAAAGGGAATCAGAACATAAAAATGTGGAAAATTCTTAGTCTTGCCATATGGTAGGGAAGGAAAGAGCATTTTCAGGAGAGAAATCCAAGGGTGCTGCAGAGCAACCTCTTGCTAGAGAGATTAGCATAGATAAAAGGGAATCTATAACTTAAAAAAAAATGGTGACCAGGTGCTAATAGTCAAGACAATGGATAAAAGTCCCTGAAGGCATTTCAGAAATCTTTAAGGTGCAACTCTCAGCATAGGCCCAGAGACCTAAAAGTATAGAATAATTTTGGGAGAGACGTCTGTGTCACTGTTGCCCTATGCTGCCTGATGATACTACTTCCTGCGTCGCAGCCACTCTGACTCCAGCTGAGGGTAAATGGCTTCAGGTACCATTTGAGATGCTTCTCTGAAGCGTACAAGCCATACACCTTCATGGCTTCCATGTGGTGTTATGTCTGCAGGTGCACAGAACGCCAGAGTGGTGGAGGCTTGACAGCTTTCACTTACATTTCACAGAATATATTTGAAAGCTTGGATGCCTGCTGAAGGAGTGGAACCCCAACAGAGAGATTCTACTAAGGCAATGCTACCTGGAAGTATAAAGTTGGAACCCCTGCAGAGAGTCTCCACTGGGGCACTGCCTAGTGGATATGTGGAGGCAGGACTGCTGTCCTCCAGACCTGAGAATTATTGATCCACCAGCGCATGACACCTCAGCCTGGAAAAGCCACAGGCATTCAAGTCCAACCCATGATGCAAGCCACAGGGCTGTTTGCAGAAAACCCATTGGGCGTGTGGCTGCCCAAGGCTTTGAGATCTCACTCCTTGAACCAGTGTGGCTAGAATGTAGGACATGGAGTCAAAGGAGAACTTTTTTGAGCTTTAAAATTTCATGTATGCCCTGCTGAGTTTTGAACTTGCATGGGGCCTGTTACCCCTTGCTTTTGTCTAATGTCTCCCTTTTGGAATGGAAATGTTTGCCCAATGTTTGCTCTGTCATTGTATCTTGGAAGTAAATAACTCGATTTTGATTTTATAGGATTATATCTGTAAGGAACTGGCTTTGAGTCTCAGATGTGATTTTGGACTTTGGACTTTAAAGTTGGTGTGGAACAAGTGAAGACTTTTGAAGACTATTGGGAAGGAATGATCATGTTCTCTACATGAGAAAGACATGAGATTTGGGGGACCAGAGATGGAATACTATAGTTTGTGTGAATCCTCCAAACCTCAAGTTAAAAACTGATCCCCAGTGTTTAAAGTGGGGCTTAATGGTCCAGTGGTTTGGGTCATGGGAGCATATCCCTCATGAATAGATTAATGCCCTCCCAGGTGGGAGTGGGTGAATTGATTCTCACCTTATTAGTTTCCACAAAAGCCAGTTGTTTAAAAGAGCCTGGCACCTTCTCCCCTTGCTTCTCTCTGCACATGCTGGCTCCCATTCACCTTCTGTCATGACTGGAAGCAGTTTGAGGCCCTCACAAGATGCTGGTACCATGCTTCTTAAGCAGCCTTCAGAACTGTGAACCAAATAAACCTTTTTTCTTTATAGATTACCCAACCTCAGATATTTCTTTATCAAACAATATCAAACAAAGAGTAGTTCTATCTCATTCTAGTTTTGGTTTGTATTTCCCTAATAACTAATAATATGAAACATCTTTTCAGTGTATTATCATCTTTGGGGAAATGTCTTTCAGGTCCTTTGCCCATTTTTGAATTGGGTTGTTTAGTTTCTTATCATTGAGTTGTATGTGCTTGCATTAGTCTGTTCTCACACTGCTTTAAAGACATACTAGAGGCCGGGTGCAGTGGCTCACGCCTGTAATCCCAGAGCTTTGGGAGGCTGAGGCAGGTGGATCACGAGGTCAGGAGATCGAGACCATCCATGGCTGACACTGTGAAACCCATCTCTACTAAAAATACAAAAACAAAAATTAGCTGGGCATGGTGGCAGGCACCCGTAGTCCTAGCTACTCGGGAGACTGAGGCATGAGAATGGCATGAACCCAGGAGGTGGAGCTTGCAGTGAGCCGAGATACACCACTGCACTCCAGCCTGGGAGACAGAGTGAGACTCTGTCTCAAAAAGAAAAAAAAAAAAAAAGACATTCTCCAGACTGGGTAATTTATGAAGAAAAGATATTTAATTGACTCACAGTTCCTCATGGTTGGGGAGGCCTCAGGATACTTACAATCATGGTGAAAGAGGAAGCAGGCACATATTACATGGCAGCAGGTAAGAGAGAGCATGTGTCAGCACAGGAATAACTATTATTGATAAAACCATCAGATCTTGAGAGAATTCACTCACTATCATGGGAACAGCATGGGGAACCACTCTCATAATCCAATCACTTCCCACAAGCTCTCTCCCTACCTGGTGATTACAATTCTATATGAGATTTGGGTGGGGACACAAAGCCTAATCATATCATTTCACCTTGGCCCCTTTCAAATCCCATGTTATCACATTTCAAAACTAATCATATCTTCTCAACAGTCCCCCAAAGTCTTAACTCATTTCACCATCAACTCAAAAGTCCAAGTTCAAAGTCTCATCTGAGACAAGGCAAGTTCCTTCTGCCTAGGAGCCTGTAAAATCAAACTCAATTTTGTTACTTCCAAGATACAATGGGGGTACAGACATTGGATAAATGCTTCCATTCCAAATGGGAGAAATTGGCCAAAACAAAGGGGTTACAGGCCTCATGCAAGTCCAATATCCAGCAGGGCAGTTATTAAATCTTAAAGCTCCAAAATAATTTCCTTTGACTCCATGTCTCACATCCAGGTCATGCTGATGCAAAGAGTGGCCTCCTATGGCCTTGGGTAGCTCTGCCTCTGTGGCTTTGCAGGGTATAGTTTCCCACCCCAGCTACTTTCACAGCTGACATTGAGTGTCTGCAGCTTTTCCAGGCACACAGTGCAAGCTGTTGGTGGAGCTATCATTCTGGGGTCTGGAGGTTGGTGGCCTTCTTCTCATAGCTCCACTAGGCAGTGCCTCCGTGGGAACTCTGTGTGGGAGCTCCAACTGGACATCCTGGCATTTCCATACTTCCTCTGAAATTTAGGTGGAGGTTCCAAAACCTCAATTCTTGACTCCTGCAGGCCCAACATATGTGGAAGCTGCCAAGGCTTGGGAGTTACATCCTCTGAAGCAACTGCCTGAGCTATATGTTGGCCCTTTTGGCCATAGTTGGGACACAGGGCACCAAGTCTTGAGGCTGCACAGAGCAGGAGTGGGGACCCTGAGTCTGACCCATGAAACCATTTTTCCCTCCTAGGCCCCTGGGTCTGTGATGGGAGGGGCTGCCATGAAAATCTCTGACGTGCCCTGGAGACATTTTCCCCATTGTCTTGGTGATTAACATTTAGCTCCTCATTACTCATGCAAACTTTTGTAGTCAGCTTGAATTTCTCCCCAGAAAAATAGTTTTTTTTTCTATTGCACTGTCAAGCTGCAAATTTTCCAAACTTTAATGCTCTGCTTCTCTTTTAAACATAAGTTCCAATTTCATATCATCTCTCTCAAGCTCAAAGTTCCACAGATTTCTAGGGCAGGAGCAAAATGTCACCAGTCTCTTTGCTAAAGCATAGCAAGAGTGACTTTTGCTCCAGTTCCCAAGAAGTTCCTCATCTCCATCTGATTCCACCTCAACCTGGACTTCACTGTCCACATCATTATCAGCATTTTGGTCAAAACCATCAAACAAGTCTCTAGGAAGTTTCAAACTTTCCCATATATTCCTGTCTTCTTCTAAGTTCTCCAAACTGTTCCAACCTCTGTCTGTTACCCAGTTCCAAAGTTGCTTCCATAGTTTCAAGCATCTTTATAGCAGTACCCCACTCCTGGTACCAAAATGTGTTTTAGTCAGGGTTCTCTAGAGAGACAGAACTAATAGAAAATATGTATATATGAAAGGTAGTTTATTAAGGAGAATTGACTCACATGATCAAAAGGTGAAGTCTCACAATAGGCTGTCTGCAAGTTGAGAAGCAAGGAAGCCAGCAGTGGCTCAGTCCAAGTCCCAAAACTTCAAAAGTAGGGAAGTCAACAGTGCAGGCTTCGAAGGCTTGAGAGCCTGTGGCAAACCACTGGTGTAAGTTCAAGAGTCCAAAGCCATCTCTCTCCCATGCTGGATGCCTCCTGCCCTCAAACATAAGACTCCAAGTTCTGATGTTTGAGGGCAGGAAGCATCATCCATCATGGGTGAAAGATGAGGACTCATCAAGTCAACTTTTTCCATTGTCTTCTGTTTGCTTTTTCTAGCCATGCTGGCAGCCGATTGGATAGTCCAGTCCACTGACTCAAATGTTAACCTCTTCTGGAAACACCCAGAAACATCCAGATACACCCAGAAACAATACTTTGCATCCTTCAATCCAATCAAGTTGACACTTAATATTAACCATCACAGTGCTCTTTATATATCCTGGATATTAATGCTTTATCAGATATATGACTTGCAAATATTTTCTCCCATTCTGTGGATTATCTTTTCAGTCTCTTGATAATGTTCTAAGATTCCCTTAAGTTTTTAATTTTGGCAATGTCCAATTTATCTATTTTTTCTTTTGTTTCCTATGCTTTTGGTATTATACTTAATTAACCATTGCTAAACCCAAGGGAATGAAGATTTTCCCCTATATTTTCATTTAACAGTTTTATAATTTTGGCTCTTTTTTTTTTTTTTTTTTTGAGACGGAGTCTCGCTCTGTCGCCCAGGCTGGAGTGCCGTGGCCGGATCTCAGCTCACTGCAAGCTCCGCCTCCCGGGTTTACGCCATTCTCTCGAATTTTGGCTCTTAAATATAGATCTTTATCCATTTATTTTGAGTTATGCTTTTTATAGGGTGTAAGGTAAAGGTCTAACTTCATTCTTTTGCATATGGACATCCAGTTTTCTCAACATTGTTTGTTGAAAAGACTGACTTTTCCCCATTGAATGACCTTTACAGCCTTGTCAAAAATAAATTGGCCATATATGTGAGGGTTTATGTCTGGCTCTGTATTCCATTCCATTGGTCTATATATCCATCTTTGTGCCAGAACTACATTGTTTTGATTACCATAGCTTTGTAGATTTAAATTTGAGAAAAGTGAGACCTCCAGCTTTGGCTTCGTTACAAGATTGTTTTTACTTTTTGGGGTCCCTTGAAATTCCATATGAATTTTAGCATGGGGTTCTATATCTGAAAACAATGACAATAACATTTTTATAGAGATTGCATTGAATCCATATATTACTTTGGGTGATATTGTCCTCTTAACAATGTTATGTCATCCAATCCATAAACATAAGATACCTTTCCCTTGCTTTAGATTGCTAATTTCTTTCAGCAGTTGTGTAGTTTGCTATGTAAAAGTATTTCACTTCTTTGATTAAATTTATTCCAAAGTATTTTATTCTTTTTGATGCTACTGTAAACAGAACAGTTTTCTTAATTTACTTTTCAGAGTACTCAGTGTATAGTAATACAACTAAAGTTTGCATGTTGATTTTGTATTCTTAAACTTTTATGAATTTGTTTTTATAATGAATAAAAAGAAATATTATAGTCTCTAAATTTTATTCTCAGCAACCACAAAAATGATTTTGAATTCCACAAAAACAAAAAAAGCTTTAAGATGGTCCAAGTTTTTATTTCACACAGACATAGTTTGCATTTACATAGTAAATGCTTGGGAGGACAGCAATAGCCAAGGAAGTTTACACATTTACATAGTAGTTGGTGTTCTGCACCACTCCTACCCTTTGTGTTATCACGTGTGTTTAACATGTATGGTTTCCAACTCCCTGCTTGGCTCAACTCCTTTCTGAAGAGACTATTTTATTCATTACTTAGTCTGGGTTCCTGAGTTGTCACAGTACTCTTCTGATATTAGTGTTTCGATATCATTACCAAAATAAAGTTATCTAGACAAAATTTTAAAGTTAAATTCTAGTATAAGAAATTTCAAATAATTTTTCTAAGACACATCAAAAAGAAGCAATAAGACATGACATAACAGCAAACATATGGGCTTTATGTGCCCATAACTAGTTGATTAACACCTTTATATGAATCAATTTATTTCATCCCCACATATAACCTTTTAGATTACCTTGTTATCCCCAATTTAGGGAAGGAAAGACTGAAGCACAGAGTGATGAAGCTAGTAATAGGCAGATGTAGGATTTGAACTAAAGCAGATTAGTGTATGGCCCTGAATTTTTAAAATTAATTCTAACAGTTTTTTTGTGGATTCTTCAGGGTTTTCTACGTATAAGAACATGTCATCTGCAAACAGATAATATTTTTTCCTTTCTAATTTTGATGGTTTCTATTTCTTTCTTTTTTTTTTTTTTTTGCCTAATTGCTTTGGCTAGTACTTCTAAAACTATGTTGAATAAAAGTGGTGAAAGCAAGCAATCTGTCTTGTTCCTGATCTCGGTGAGGGCAGGGGGGATTTTTAGTCTTTCACTGAGTATAATGTCAACTGTGGGTTTTTTTTTTAATATGTGGCCTTCATTATGTTAGGGAAACACCCTTCTATTCCTAATATACTGAGCGTTTTTTATCTTGAAGTGCTGTTGGATTTTGTCACATACTTAATCTGCATCATTTGAGATTATCTTTTTCAAAAAATTTCTTCTATTAATGTGGTGTATTACATTGATTAATTTTCATATGTTGATCTACCCTTGAATTGTTGGGATAAATTCCACTTGGCCATGCTGTATAATCCTCTTAATATGTGATTACATTTGTTTTGCTAGTATTTTGTTGAGTATTTTAGCATCTATATTCAGAAAGATCAATGATCTTCTCAACAGTGTAAAATGAGAAAGAAGACCTTTTATTTTCAGTTTTATTCACCTTTTCTAGTCTCTGCTTCCCTTCCCTTCCCTTCCCTTCCCTTCCCTTCCCTTCCCTCCCCTCCCCTCCCCTCCCATCCCCTCTCCTTCCATCCCCTCTCCTCCCCTCCCCTCACCTCCTCTCCTCTTTTGTTTTTTTCTTTCCTTTTCTTTTCTTTTTGAGATGGGGTCTCACTCTGTCACCCCGGCTGGAGTGCAGTAGCACAATCATAGCTCACTGCAGCTTTGGACTCTTGGGTTCAAGCAATCTTCATGCCTTAGCCTCTTCAGTAGCTGGAACTACAGATGCATGCCACCACACCTGGCTAATTAATACTTTTCTTTCTTTTTCTTTTTTTTTTCTTGGTAGAGAAGGGGGTCTCATTTGTGTTTCCCAGGCTGCTCATGAGCTCCTGGCCTCAAGCAATCTTCCCTCTTCAGCCTCCCAAAGTACTGGGATTGCAGGCATGAGCCACTGTGCCTGGCCACTTTTCATTCTTCAGTGTAGTTCCAAATTTTCATTTGTTCTCATTTTCCTTTTGACTTGAAAAAGTTCCTTAGGCATTTCCTGTAGTGTAGCTCTGCTGAAAATGAATTATCTTGTCTTTGATTTCTCTTTAAAAGTCTTTGCCCTCATATTTGAAAGATATTTTTGTTAATAAATAGATACAGTTTGAAAGATTTTTTCTGTCAGTGCTTCAAAAATATCTCTCCACTGTCTTCTGATTTGCATAGTTTCTGATGAGAATCTGTGGTCATTCTTATTTTTGTTCTGCTGTACACAATTTGTCTTTTTCCTTTTGGTGGCTGATAAGATTTTCTCTTCATGACTGTTTTCAGTAATTTATAATAATTATCATGTGCCTGGGAGTGTTTCTAGTTTATTATTTATATTGTTAATTGAACTCCTTGAATCCTTGATATATATTTTTTATCAACTTTGGTAAAGCTCAGTCATTTTTTTTCCCAATCTTTTTCTGAACCTCCCTTCCTTCTGTGACTCTAGTTCCATGTATGTTAAACCACTTGATATTGTTCCATAATTAACTTATACTCTGTTATTTTTAAGAAGTTTTTTTCCAGTTTTTACCCAGTCTTTTCTTCCTCTTTGCATTTCATTCTGCATAGTTTAAATGAGTTGTCTTCAAACTCATTGCTCTTCATTCTGCAGCATCTAATCTGCTATTAATGGCAACCAGTGTAGTATTTTTTTCATTTCAGATATTACATGTTTTATTTTAATAAACTGAATTTTGGTCTTTTAAAAATATCTTCCTTCTCTATTTACTATGACCATGTTTTACTCTTTGTAAAACATATGAGGCATATTTATAATAATTGTTTTAACATCTGTGGCTGCTAATTTCACCATCTTTGTCAGACCTGGGTCTGTTTCTATTGATTGATTTTTCCCTTGGTTATGAATTATAGTTTTTTACTTCCTTGCCTGCTTGATAAATTTTTTATTGGATGTCAGACATTGTGAATTTTACATTGTTGATTTCTATATTTTATTTTGTTTATTTAAGTGGTATTGGATTTTTTTTTTTCTAGTGAAGTTATGTTTTGGATCTTTTTAAGGTTTGCACTTAAGCTTTGTTAGAATGGGTCCAGAGCAATCTTACTCTAAGGTTAATTTCATCACACTACTAAGTCATTACCGTTATATATTCATGCCCTGTATGTTACATGTCTTATTTTTTCCACTTGGGCTAATCAGAGCACAAACTATTATTAATCCTGTGTGAGTTTTGAGCATTTTCTACCTACTCCATTCCAGTTATTCTTTCTCCAGCCTTAGTTTCTTCTCACACATTCTCAGATAGGTATCCAGCCAAAGACTGCAAGGTGGAAACATTGGGGAGGACCTGTTTTCAGAACTGTGGAACTCTGTCTCTGTGTCATGGTTCTCTCTCTAGTGCTCCGCTTCAAAAATTTCACCAAAGTTGACTTTCTCAGTCTCGAATCTTTATTTCCTTTACTCATAAAAATCACCAGAATATGTTTGGGTTTCTCTTCTTGAGCTGTGGCCTGGAAACTGCCTCTAGAGAAAAACAAAGAACAAAAAACTGGCTTGTAGGGATCAGCTTGTCTACTAATGTCTAAAAATAAAAGGTTTTGTATAGTTTGGTTGAAATTTGTGTTGTTAAGGTAGGAGGGTAACAGTTCCTATTACTCCAACTTGGCTGGAAGCAGTTCCTCAATATATATTTTTAGGACATCTCCATGTTGACGTGAGGGGTCTCCAGAAAGCTCATGGAAAATAAATATTATGAAAAACTATGCATAGGTTTCAAAAATTTTTAGCACTGAAATAACTGGTACTAACTTATTATAACGTGTCTGAACAGGATCTAGTTTGAGGCACTCAAGAGGGATAAGACATAAGTTTGAAAAGAGCTCTTATCAGAGCAGGCCAGGTGCAGTGGCTCATGCCTGTAATCCCAGCACTTTCAGAGGCCAAAGTGGGCAGATCAGCTAAGGACAGGAGTTCAAGACCAGCCTGGCCAACATGGTGAAACCCAGTCTCTACTAAAAGTACAAAAATTAGCCAGGCGTGGTGGCAGGCACCTGTAATCTCAGCTACTGGGGAGGCAGAGGCAGGAGAATGGCTGGAACCTGGGAGGCAGAGGTTGCAGTGAACCGAGAGTGCATCACTGCACTCCAGCCTGGGTGATAGAGTGAGACTCCATCTCAGGAAAAAAAAGGAAAGAAAAGCTGTTTTCAGAGCAAAATAAATTCTGCTTTAATTGCAGCAGGAGCTGATATCAAATTATGATGAAGCTTGTGTGGAAGAGTGGTGAAATAATTGATACTTTATGAAAAATTTAGGGAGTCAATGCCCCAAATAAATTAGCAGTTTACAAGTGGATAATTCCTTTTAAGAATGAGATGATGTTAAAGATAAAGCCTGTAGCAGCAGACCATCCGCATCAATTTGTGAGGAAAAGAATTAATTTTATTCATTCCCTAATTGAAGAGGACTGATGATTAATGGCAGAAACAATAACCAACACCATAGACATCTCAATCAGTTCACTCTACACAATTCCAGCTGAAAAATTAAAGTTGGGCAAGCTTCCCAACTGATGGTTGCCAAAAGCATTGCACCCAGATCAACTGGAGACAAGAGCAGAGATTTCAGTAGAAATTTTAAACAAGCAGGTCAAGATCCTGAAACATTTCTTCAAAGTTTTGTAAGAGAAGATGAAGGATGGCTTTGCCAGTACAGTCTTGAAGACAAAGCACAATCAAAGCAATAGCTACAGAGAGGTAGAAGTGGTCCTGTCAAAGCAAAAGCAGATCGGTCAAGTGCAAAATTCATGATGAAAACAGTTTTGGGGATGCTCAAGGTATTTTGCAGGTTGACTTTCTGGGGAGCCAAAAAATGATAACATCTGCTTATTATGAAAATGTTTTGAGATAGCCAAAGCTTTAGGAGAAAAATGCTCAGGAAACCTTCCCTAGAGAATCCTTCTCCACCACCACAACACTCCTGTTCATTCCTCTGATCAAACAAGGCCAGTTTTGCAAGAGTTTTGATAGGAAACCATTACACATCTACCTCACAGTCATGATTTGGCTTTTCATGACACCTTTTTGTTTTCTAATCTTAAAAAATATTTTAAGGGCACCCATTTTTCTTTAGGTAATAATGTAAAAAAGACTGCATTGACATGGCTAAATTCCTAGGACTCTCAGTGTTTTAGGGATGAACTACATGGCTGGTATTGTTGCTTACAAAAATGTCTTGAAAGATTGTGTTGAGAAATAGAGTTTATATTTTTTATTTTTTAATTCCATATTTCCATGAACTTTGTGAACTCCTCTTGTACAAATAGATTTAGTTCATACCTTTCAACTGCTCAGCAGTATTCCATTGTATGAATAGATCACATTTTGTTTAGCTATTCCTTTCTCATTGGACAATTGTGTTGTTTTCTGGTTTTTACTGCATGTTATAAACAACACTGAACTCAGAACACAAATATCCAGAAATGGAATTTCTGGCTTATATGGTATGTTCATTCTCAAATTCAATAGATAATATCAAATTGTTTTTCAAAGTGGTTATACAAAATTCGCTCTCATCTGAACTTTATGGATGCTCCCATTTCTTTACATTATCTTCCAGACACTGTGTTATCAGACGGTAAAGTTTTAGGCAATGTGATAGGTGACAATGGGTAGTTTATCATTATTTTTTTCATATTCTTTAGTATTAGTAATGTTAAACATTTCTTCATGTGTTTATTGACCTGTATACTTCACTTCTTTTCTGAATTGTCTGTTTATATCATTTGCCCACTTTTCTACTGAGTTATTTTTAATTTTTATCTTTCTTACTAATTTTTTCTTTCTTTTCTTTTCTTTTTCTTTTTCTTTTTTTTCTTTTTTTTTTTTGCGACATAGTCTTGCTCTGTTGCCCACGCTGGAGTGCAGTGGCACGATCTTGGTTCCCAGCAACCTCTACCTCCCAGGTTCAAGGGATTCCCCTGCCTTGGCCTCCCGAGTAGCTGGGACTATGGGTGAGTGCCACCAGACCCAGCTAATTTACATATTTTTAGTAGAGACGAGGTTTCACCATATTGGCCAGGCTGGTCTCAAACTCCTGACCTCATGATCTGCCTGCCTTGGTCCCAAAGTGCTGGGATTACTGGCGCGAGCCACCATGCCTGGCCGATTTTTAGATATTTTTAAAATATATTTTTGATACTACAGATTTGTTTGTCAAGATTGGTTGCAAATATTTCTTTCAGTTTGTAGCAGAAAAATGCTTTTAATTTTCATCTATGGCATCCTGTCTTGAACATACATTTTAAAATGTTGATGTGGTCACACTTGATTTTTTTCTTTATGATTTTTATTTTATATGACAATCTCCTTTATTCTAATGCCATAAAAATTTTTCTATTTTTTGAAGCATTTTTATGATTTTGTTGTTTTGTAGTCAGGATTTTTAACCCAGAATTTATATTTTGTAAAGGTGAGTTAGAGATCTAATCTTATTTTTTCATACAAAGAATCAGTTTTTCCAGTCTTCTTTGCTGTTAGTCCATCTGTGTTACATGCTGTCATAAATGATTGTCCACTGTGATCTAGGCTCTGCATGAGGTTCTATACAGTACGCGGTTTTCTTTGTCCACGTATCCCACCAATCCTATAAAGGTGTTAGTATCATCCCCATTTTTCAGATGGGAAAACGGAGGCTCATTTAGATGTTTTGTTCTCTCCAAATCTTATGTTGAAATAGACCTGCATTGTTTGAGGTGGGGCCTGGTGGGAGGTGTTTGGGTCATGGAGATGGATCCCTCATGAATGCCTTGGTGCCTTCCCCATGGTAATGAGTGAGTTCTCACTCTGCTAGTTCATGCAAGTTAGTAGTTGAAAGAACCTGACATCTCCCTTGCTCTCTTGCTCCTTCTCTCGCCATGTGATACACCAGGGGTACCCCCTTCACCTTCCACCATGAATGGAAGCTTCTCGAGGCCCTCACCAGAAGCAGATGCCAGTGCCATGCTTCCTGTACAGTCTGCAGAACTGTGAGCCAAAATAAACTCTTTTTAAAAATATAATACCAAGCCTTGGGTATTCCTTTATGGTGATACAAGTGGACCAACATAGAGGCTCAGAAAGGCTAAATAACTTGCCAAATATATGACAGCTAGCAAGTGATGGAAGATGAATTTGAATCCTGAGTGTATACAGAATTAGCTAGAGAAGACAGAGCCATGAAGAAACAGGCCTGCAGGGATCCTTGGGGAACATGAACAGTTAGAGCAGGGTTTCTCAGCCTTGGTCTTATTGATCTTTAGGACTGGATAGTTCTTGACGTGGTCGAAGGTGGGAGCATCCTGTGCATTGTGGATGCTTAATAGCATCCCTGGTCTATACTCATTAGATACCAGGAGCACTTCACCACTCCACTCCCCACCCCAACTCCTAGTTTTTATTTTGATAATAAAAAATGTCTCCAGACATTGCCAAATGTCCCTTAGGGAAGCAAAATTGCTCCAGGTTAGGAACCACTTGTTTAGACAGTAATAACTATTATTAATTATCACTATCAACCTCAATAACTAGCCATCATTAATGCTAATGACGTTGATGCTAATTATCAACAGCGATTAATCGTAAGACTTTTTTTTTTTTCCTGGTGCTGTTGCTTCTTTGTAGCTGAGTAACAGAAGGTTCTAGCTTTCCCTTCAAGTTATACCTTTTCAGCACTCTGCTTTTCCAATCTATGAGCTCTCAGTCTGCCAAGAGAGGAGCTCTGCTCTCCCCTAAAAGTGTAAAAGTGTGCAGAGCTCTGTGTGGCATGCTGCTTGCACTCTGTCCACAGTTAAGCTCGTGAAAACACTTTCACAGGGTAGGAGGGTTTTGGAGCTTGGGGTAGTTCATGTTTTCTTTTCGAAATATTTTTCTTCAGCATTTTGTTGACAGTGAAGAAAAATGGAAAAATAAACCCCTGCTGATGTCAAAACAAGCCCTAAATCCAGATGTAGCGGGGGCGAGGAGCCTTCAACATTCATGATGCGATCGGGCTGTAAACATGTCTGGTGTTTTAGCACCCGGCCCAGCAGCTTCTGTGAGTGGAGACGTGCACACAAACATCAGGACCTGTCGGCTACTGGGACATTCAGGTCTTTCAGAGGTGACATCTTTGACATTTCAAAATGCTGTGCAAGATCCAGGGGCATTTAGAACGCTGTCTTTAGCCTGGCCCATGGAGACCCTGCATTTTAAAGTTGAAAACTATAATAAAAGTGACCAGACAATGAATGTTCAACATAGTTTGAGTGGCTGTGTAAGCCTTCTCATTTGTGCTACTGATGACAGTTGTCCTCCTCTATTCAAGATGACCTGACCCACGAATCCTCTCACAAGGCTTCCATCCAACCTCGTTTTCCCCTCTTGCCGTGAGAGTTTTGGAGATATTTTGACAAGCCCCCATGTGAAGTCCAGAGCCTTGACACTGGCAGCTTCAGCTCACCATCCAGGCCAGAGTCCTTGCCCAGTAAAGGACCCAGATCTTGCTGACACATTCCTGGCCAGTCCATGCCAGTGCCTAGAGACCACATTTCCTTTCCTAAGACCATTCCAACCCTCCATCTCCACTGATACTGTCCCCTTCCCCTTCCCCACCAGGTCTACACAGCTCTGCCCTCACTCTCCAGCCCTGTGGATAAGGCTAGGAGCAAATACCAAACAACCTGGGGGCTTCCCAAGGGCAGGCCTAGGTCCCCTTCCTATTCTGTAAGATCCCATCAGTCTGAGAGGTCACTCCAGCGATGACCACCAGAGACCTGGGCCTAGAGAAGAAAGTGGTAGAGAATATTGACCAAGTGACCTGTGGCTGTCACCTCTCTGGGCCTTTGCTATCAGGACAGACACACGAGCAGACTTATAGGCAGATTAGAAGGTGGTGAGGGCAGGGGCTCAGCCCCTGCCTGCTGGAAACAGAGTCCCACCTCAGGGTCAGGGCTGAGCTGAGCAGGTGTCCTGCAATCCTGGTGAATATTCAGTGGGCTGTGTCCCCTTGGCTAGCTCCTGCCTATGCAAACAGCCACCTGAGAAAGGGAAGCAGAGGGTGCAGTGGCAGCAGCTGTGTCAGGGGACAGCAAGGGAGGGAAGACAGTCAAGGCTTACTGAGGCTGATGGAGGGAGCTGCTGCTGGGCTCACCATGGACCGCCGGATGTGGGGGGCCCACGTCCTCTGCGTGTTGAGCCCGTTACCAACCGTGAGTAGCCAGTTCAGACCCTTCTGCCTCTCCCACTAGGCTCCAGATTTGGAAGCCACAGGGCCAACTGGAGCCTGGCAGAGACCCTACTGCCCTTCGACTCTAGAGTCCCTCCCAACGAGCAGGTGGCAGGTTATGGCTTGGAGAGTTCCTGATACCAGGGCCCCCTCCCTCATCTCCCTCTGCCTGGCAGTCTGTAGTGACTCTGGGTAGCGCTATTAACATGTCCTTCTTGGGGCTGCACTGAGCTCACCTTCCTATTGCTTCCCCCAGGGCCTGGCTGTGCCCTCTGGGGGCCACAGAGACCCTGTCTGCCCCAAGACAGTGCCTCAGAATTGGGAAGGCAAAGTCAGGACCCCGTCTTAGTCCCCCTAGTCTGCTCTTTCTCTTGGCTGTGCATCTGTGATGCTTCCACACACTCCTGTGGTAAGATTTCCAGACCTCTTCTTAGCCCCATGACTCCTTGAGCCACTCTCCAACTTGGTGGTTTCCTTTGAAGAGGGTGTGGCCAGGGAAGGAGTGGAACCTGAGGAGTTGGTGGAGACCAGCTGCTTCTGCTCCAGCAGTTAGGGGATCCATCATCCTCTCATGATGCCGAGGGCTGGAGAGACTTTTGACAACCAAATCGTACTCCATGGGCTAGAGAGCTGGAGCACGGGGATCAGGAGAGAGGGCCCTTCTCGAATGTGCTGCAGTTTCACAGTAACTTTCCAGGTTACTGCAAGTGACAGCAGGGACCAGACTGGGAGTCACAAGGTTCTGGTGGGGGCTGAAGCATTCTTCCTCTGCTGCCTTATTGGAGGGTGCTGCCCCTCCCGAGCACCTTGCTGCACCTGCTCTTAAGTGCACAGGCTTTGGGCTTGAATCCTAACACATGAAACTAGTCGTGTGACCTGTAAGTTCCTCAGCCTTCCTGAGCCTTGCTTATCTCTTTTGTTAAAAGAGAAAATATCCTCTGGTCTGGATTGTTGTGCATTGAGTGGAATCTGATTTGTCAAAGGCTGGGCATCAGGGTGCAACACAGGAAACTTCGACTGCCCCCTGGCTGCCATCTGTGTGTGCTCTACAGCAAAAGATGAATTTTTAGCAGAGGGACCCAAGACCTGGTGGTGGCCATTCAGTAGATGGTGCTAGCACCAAAGCTAAAACTCCATCACTGCCAGCGTGGGCTCCATCCCCTGCTGACACCAGGAAGAGCAGCAGGCACAGATGTGAGGCCTGGGGGTCCAGGGAGATGAAGCCTCCCCTCAGGGCTGGGTGGGGCCCAGGATGCGTGTGGGGGTGACTGGGAACCCCAGGATGTGTTTTGCCAGTCCTGATTCAGCAGGAGCATTTGGATAAATCTTGGAACAATCTGTCCTTCCACTCCCACCACTTCCCTTCCTAGAATCTCTCCTTACATCTGGCCCTGTGACCACACATCCTGAGTCATTAGTTGGGCTTCTCTAAATTTCCCTCCTTCTCTTAGAGGTGTGGGCGCTGTCTGTCCATCCTTTTGGCAAGAGGCTGCTCACCTGGAGTCCTTTGCCCTCAGTGGTTCCCCCAGATTGGCCCTGAAAAGTTTCCCAGGCAGGGTTGGGGCTTGCCAGACTGTGCGGTAGGCGGAAGGATAGGCCGAGACCACAGCTCTTCCAACAGCCCAGGGTCAATGTCAGGTTGACAGTGTGAGAAAGTCCCATACAGGCCCATCTGCCCTCCTGCTCTTCCTTCCCTGCTTTGTGCGCTCAGTCTGTTGGGAGATGTGGGAGAGACGCAATGGGGCTCTGCCCTGAGATGGACCTGGGGTTAATGAGTCCTGGGGAGGAAGCCAAGAGCTGAGTCTGGGGCACCCACCAAAATCAGACCTGGAGCCTGGGTAATGGGTGACATCTGCACCTGAGGCCCTGCAGGGCCAAGCAGGAGATGGCAGAGCTGCATCCAAGCCATGGACCCATGGGGTCAGCAGGGCAGGACAGGAGTGACTTCTCCTGCCAGGGCAGCACTGGTGGGGGTGACCCTTCTTACTGGGCTGGGTCTCCAGATCTTCTCCTGGCCCACAAGTCTGCGGCAGAGCTCTCGGGTCTCTCCATGTGGTCAACCACCATCTATTGTCCCCATTCTGGTGGTCAAAGTCCCTACTCTCTGACCCCAGCCCTGGTCTTACATCTGCTGCACTATTTGCTGTGCCTGCATTTCTCCCAAAGAACACTAGCTGTTAATTAAACATTTGCTGACACGGATCCTGTTAGACATCGAGGGTGTGTGTGTGTCGGGGGGCGGGGTGGGGTGAGGGGTGGGCCATGGGGAGAGAAACATTAGTCCTGAGCAGATACTTCCCCAATACACCTTTTCCCACTTCCCTTGTCCTTGCACATGTTCCTTCTGTTCCAGACGCTCTTCTCCCCACTGTGTGTGTCTGGCTCTAAAAAGTGCTCCTTTGTCCCCAGGTCTAGCTCAAATGCCACCTCCCCAATCCCTGTGAGAGGGACACTCCCTCCCATGCTACCTGTCTTGCTTCTTTTTGTTTGTTTTTCTGAGACGGAGTCTCACTTTATCGCCCACGCTGGAGTGCAGTGGCACGATTTCGGCTCACTGTAACCTCTGCCTCCTGGGTTCAAGCGATTCTCCTACCTCAGCCTCCCGAGTAGCTGGGATTACAGGAGCATGTCACCATGCCTGGCTAATTTTTGTATTTTTGTAGAGATGGTGTTTTGCCACGTTGGTCAGGCTGGTGTCTAACTCCTGACTTCAGGTGATCCGCCCACTTTGGCCTCCCAAAGTGCTGGAATTACAGGCATGAGCCACTGCGCCCGGCCCCTGTCCTGCTTCTGATCACAGCTTGCACAGGGTCTATTAGGATCTAGCCCTTCTCCCTTCCCCAGCCACTCCTCTCCTGTGAAAGCCTGGGGGAACAGACGTCTACACTGGTTGACTCGGATGTGTGTTTTATACAAAAATGTGTATGCTGTATACCCAGTTCACAGTGCAGAAAGTATATTTTGTAAACTTGGCTTCCCTTCTATGTAACTGTTTGGGCTCTGGCCTACTGGGCGAGCAGTTTTGGTTTTCCTCCAGTTTGGGGCGGTGGGAGGGAGAAGTGGTAGAAATTCCTGCTGTTCATTCCCAGTTCCCTGGAGAACTTGTTAAAATGCAAAGTGCTAGATCCACCCTAGATCTCTGCATATCCCTGCTTCCATCCCAGTGGATCTCTAGTTGATTCTTGCACACTTTCAGAAGTACTGCTAGAAGATTTCCAAAAAAACCCCAACTTGTTTCCAGCTTCCAGAGATCATTTCTCATGGCCACTGTGTAGCACGAAATTTGGGAAGCTCCTAAAACTGTAGTCTTTCAGGGTTGCTCAGCTGTCAAGGCTATGATCCTTTCATCTACACATCCATGAACCCACACATCCATCCTTACACAGCTCTCTCATTCATCCACCATGCACCCATCCATGCAGCCAGTCATCTGTCCGTCCATCTGTCTATCCGTCCATCCACCTCCCCAGCCATATATTTGTCTGTCTGTCTGTATACTCATCCATTCCACCAGCCAGCTGCCTAGGCAGTCACACCTTCCTTCCTTCCTTCCCTCCCTCCCTCCCTCCCTCCCTCCTTCCTTCCTTCCTTCCTTCCTTCCTTCCTTCCTTCCTACCTTCTATCTGAACATCCACCAAACACACCTGAAAGTACTGCAAGCAGGTCTTTGCTCAGGATTAGGGCACAGAAATGAATCAGGACTTGTCCCTGTTCTCAGGTCATGTGGACCACAGAGCCCAGAAAGGCACTCAATTGGCTTGGCTCATCCTGTTCACTGTTTCCAGCAGGTATTGGGCCACATGCACCCAGAATGTGACTTCATCACCCAGCTGAGAGAGGATGAGAGTGCCTGTTTACAAGCAGCAGAGGAGATGCCCAACACCACCCTGGGTATGGGGCCTAGGAGGCAGGTGGCGGCTTCTCTGATTCCTTTATGTCCTCTGGCATCACCCCTCGGATTGCTGGGGCAGCCCTGTGGCTGGGCTGAGTCTCTGCTGCTCCTGGCTCTCTATCCAGGCTGCCCTAGGACCTGGGATGGGCTGCTGTGCTGGCCGACGGCAGGCTCTGGCGAGTGGGTCACCCTCCCCTGCCCTGATTTCTTCTCTCACTTCAGCTCAGAGTCAGGTGAGGGGTCCTGGGTGTGGCGGTGGGAAAGGGAGGTGCTTTCGTCTGGAAGTGGCAGAATCTGGCAGACACATCACTGGCTTTGAGGGCAGACTGACCTGGGTTTGTATACCAACTTCCCCTCTTCTGGGGTGACCTCGGGCCCGTCAGTCAATCCTGACCTCTGCTCCCTGAGCTGTGAACTGGGGAAAACGAAAGCATTAACTGCGAAAGAAAGGATTAGAGTGCGGAACCTGTAAGTGTTGGACCTGGGTGCCCTCCAGGTGTTAGCAGGAGGCTGGCTGCAAGGGTGGAGGGGGGCAGGCCTGCCTGTCTGCCAAGACACCACTAACTGCCCAGGATGGAGAGGGTGGGCACCCCGCTGCTCTGCTTTACCTCCCTGGCCTGGGTGCCTGGACAGCGAGGGCCTCTTTTCTCCCCTACTGCCTTTAGGAGGCTGGCAGCCCAGCTCACCACTCCCCACCCCTCAGGCGAGTAATCCTCTCTGTGCAGAGATGGCGCCTGTGAAGCCAGAGATGGAAGGCCCCATAGTGTGTCCCTGGGCAGGCTACATCTGGGCCCCAGGCCTCTGGAGCCACCCTCTCTGTTGCTGAGAGGAACTGTCCATGCAAACCCTGTCAGGGTCACTTGATGGTCCATGGCACCTCCAGCCCCCTCCTGGGGAGAGGGAAGGAGTTGTGGCTAGAGAGTCTTGCTTGCCTCCCAGGGGCTGTGAAGCGGGATTGTACCATGACTGGCTGGTCTGAGCCCTTTCCACCTTACCCTGTGGCCTGCCCTGTGCCTCTGGAGCTACTGGCTGAGGAGGTAAGAGGCTCCTGGCATCCTGGAGGAAGGACTGCCATGGACATTTGTATGGGTGGGTGCACAACGTCGGGGCCTCCATTCCCCAGCCTGCTGGTTGGAATATTCCTTACAGCAGTTTTCCAGCAGACAGCAGTGAAGCATCTGGAGAAGAGGGGGTCTTCTGCTAAGTTACTCAAGGGTGACCCATGGGCCAAGTTACTTGGAGGGAGAAGCAGGGCAGAGGGCATGTGGGAGATCTGCTGGCTGCTGTCTTGGTTCCGTGTCCAGGTCTCCAGGGCAGGGAGCTTAAAGTGGTTCCAGAGGCAACAAGGATCCTGGCAGTCCTGGGAAGTTCCTTTTCTTCTCTGACCCTCAGTCTGTGGAGCAGTGTGCATGGTTGTGGTGTGGGCAAATGAGGGAAACTCAAGCCCAGAGTGATTGCAGAGAGCTCCTAATACCAGTGAGCACACCCACACTTCTGCATCCAGCAGGGCCTTTGCAAGACACTCCCACACCCATCATCCTGTTTCTCTGTCCCCTTGATCTCTGAAAGGTAAAGCATGACTACAAGCATTTTTCAGATGGAAGCATTTTTCTGTAAGCATTTTTCAGATGGAAAGACTGAGTCAGGGACAGGCAGTGATTGCCGGGACCCCGCAGGAGAGCTGGGATTGGGGCCAGTGCCCCGGCCCCTGCTCCCTTCCCTTGTCTGCACCCTCTATCTTCAGGGCCAGGCTGCACTCTGACTGATCCAAACACTTGGCCATGGGACTCTTTTGCCTGCCTGCCTGTGGCCCCAGGTGTCCCTGGCTGTCTCCTTTATTTGGGGACATTGTGTTCTTAAGCTGATGAGCAAGCTGGATGTCAATAAACAAGCTGATTTCCTCTTGGGCTTTTGTCATTCCCCAGGGACCTGTAGTATCTGCGGCTGCCTCTCCTCACCCCCAGAGCATAATGAGTGTTAAGCATCTCCACTCCTCGCCACTGCTCCTCCCTCACCCGCAGGTCAGGTGGAAGGCAGGCTGGAAACAAAAGCTCTAGTGCATAGGGGGAGCTTTCCATGGTACCTGCGGACACCTCTGCCTCCAGATGGGCAATGTTGGGGTGGAATGGCAAAGGCTTCACCTGCTTGATTGCCAAGCCTCTCTTTCCCCCAAAGGCCCTGAAGCTGAGACTTTCTTCTGTCTCTGCCCTTCCCAGGAATCTTACTTCTCCACAGTGAAGATTATCTACACCATGGGCCATAGCATCTCTATTGTAGCCCTCTTCGTGGCCATCACCATCCTGGTTGCTCTCAGGTTTGCCATCCTCATCTCCAGCTCAAGAACCTTCCTTGGCTCCCTATTTCCCAGAGGGCCAAGTCTGCTTCCTTGCCTGCATAGCCGTGAACTTCCCAGATCTAGGCACCATACCCATGTCTAACTTTCCCTTCCCTTTTGCCCACCATGTAGACCCATCTCTTCAAACACCAGAACTCACTCCTATCTCTGCCCCTTTGCTTATGTGGCACTCATTCTATTTGCTTAGAATTCCTCATTTTTCTCAGTGTATTTATATCTGAGAAAGCCCAGCTTCTATCTGCATCTAACAGTCCTCTGCCTCCTGCCCGGAGGCCCTCTTGACTGTTACAACTCTCTGACCATTGTCCCTTTTAAGACCCCACCCCCTCCTCTAGCCTTCAAAGTCTGAGCGTGGCATCTGGCCTGTGCTGATCTTGGTCTCATGGGGATGAGTGTCTCTGATCATCCAGGGGGCTCCTGTGGGTGGTACCTGCCATTTCTGCCTCTCTTCCCTGAGACTATGAGCACCCTCAAGGCAGGGACCAGATATTCCTCTGTTTCCACACTTACCCTGAGCACAGGAATGGTTGCTCAGCTGTCCTGCAAGGGTTAAACTGAAGCCTCAAGTTCAGCTCAATTCAATTCAGTTTGATTGCATCCAATTTGATTTGATTCACCTCCTGCCCTGCTCAGCCCAGTTGCAGCACACCAGAATCCCCTCCCCCACTTGCTTCTTGTTCCTCATTTCTCCCACTCCCCCCAGGAGGCTCCACTGCCCCCGGAACTATGTCCACACCCAGTTGTTCATCACTTTTATCCTCAAGGCGGGTGCTGTGTTCCTGAAGGATGCTGCCCTTTTCCACAGCGACGACACTGACTACTGCAGCTTCTCTACTGTAATGGCCGTGGGTGAAGGGGCTGGGTGGGTAGGGGAGACAGGAGGTGGGATTACAGACCCAGAAGTGCCTGCCCCAGCCTTTCCTGCCCTGTGGGCTGACCCTGGGGTTCCTGCATGGCCAATTACAGAACAGGAAAATGCTCCTCTCCCATGTCAGGCCCTAAGTTCTCACGCCTTTCCTGGACTGTGGTGTCGATCCATGTCATTTCCTATATTGCATGCTCTACTCCGCATTCTGTAGTTCAACCTAGACCATGCTTCACTATGCACAGCCTTTTCCTTTCCTTTCATCCCTCCCTGAGCACTCATTGGTCTGTGCTGGGGGTGTGTATGCAAGGGGCTGGGAGGAGCTGGGTCCCTCCTTTAGGAAGAGCCCATGGGAAAGAATGCACACAGATTAGCGGACTCCCAAGTGGAGGAAGCTGAGAGCTAGGAGAGAATGAGAGAGGGCTTCAGGGAGGAGGAAACCCTGGAGCTGTGTTGGCAGCAACAATAGGGAGATGGGGAAGGAGAACATTCAAGAGGAGGGACCAGGGGGAACAAACTCGCAAAGGCAGAAGGACCTAGGCCATGTCCAAGAAACTGGGAAGGCACCATGGGAGAGGTGGAGTGGAGACAATAAGAGGCAACTGAAATTAAAGGGAAGTTGGGCAGAATGTGGAGACCTACCAACTGCTGGATTCTCTACAAGTATGCTGGAAATGAACAGTGAAATCAGTGAGCAAACTAACACGTGACCTCAATTAACTGATGAAAGAATGAATCATACTTCACACTGAGCACTTATTTTGTGCCAGGCATTGTACTAAGTGCTTTACATGTGTAGTTATCCTTTGAACAACATGGGGTTAGTGGTGTTGGCCCCCCTTTCAGTTGAAAATTCAAGTATAACTCTTGACTCCCCTAAACGTAACTGATTGCCTACTGTTGACCTGAAGCCTTACTAATAACATAAATGACTGATTAACACATATTTATCTGTTACATGTGTTATATACTGTATTCTTACAATAAAGTAAGCTAGAGAAAAATTTTTAAGAAAATTGTAAAGAAGGGAAAATAAATTTACTGTTTTTAAATGGAAGTGGATCATCACGGAGGTCTTCATCCCCATCGTCTTTATGTTGAGTAGTCTGAGGGGCAGGAGGAAGAGAAGTTGGTCTTGCTGTCTTAGGGGTGACAGAGATGGAAGAAAATCTATGTGTAAATGGACTTCAGCAGTTCACACCTTTGTTGTTCAAGAATCAGCTGGCATTATCTCTTGAATTTTTAAAACAACTTGAAGAAGAAAGCATCATTTTAATCCCATTTTGTAGAGGAGAAGCAATTGGCAAGGTCACCCAGTGGCACATGGGCGGGGCTGGGATCAAACCTGGGCCAACGGAACTCAGAGGTGGTCCTGCTCACCCGCTGGCAGGTGATCAAGTCATGCAGTGAGTGAGTGAATGCACAGGTGCCTGTGTGTGTTTTTTGCAAGACAGAACTGTGGCTGAATAAGTCAACTCTAGGGATTGACTTCAGCTCAGGAAGGATGGGGGTAAGTGAAAATAGAAGCAAGTCTTAGGCAGTTTCCATTTAATCCTTATGACAAGGACTTGAGCGAGGTATTGGAAGTTTTTCCTTTTACAGATGAAAAGCTAAGGTGTGAGGAGATTTGCACAGGAAATAGATGGCAAATTAGAAGCCAAGCTGTCTAGATCCCAAATCTGTGCTCTTAACCCTCAGTGTATATCACCACACCTCCTCTCGGGTGGCCCAAGGAGCTGGAGGTCCCAGCCTAAGGTGGAGGGGCCTGGAGGTTCTGTATCTCAGTAGGGTAGGGGAGATTGGGGTGGGGGCTCCAGTGGGTGTCCTAGCTCTGAAGCACCCAGGTCCCGGCCCCCAGGTTCTATGCAAGGTCTCTGTGGCCGCCTCTCATTTCGCCACCATGACCAACTTCAGCTGGCTGTTGGCAGAAGCTGTCTACCTGACCTGCCTACTGGCCTCCACCTCCCCCAGCTCAAGGAGAGCCTTCTGGTGGCTGGTTCTCGCTGGCTGGGGTGAGCACTGAGGGCAGGTTGGGCACCATTGGGAGGTAAAGGGCTGGGAAGGCCCAGGGAGTTCACATAAAGGCCCCTCCACATCACTCTGAGGCCCAGAGAAGGGGAGGGACAGGCCACAGTCCAGCAGCAAGTGTTGGAGGTGGCACCAGGGCCCTGGCTCTAAGGTCCTGTCCGGCCCTTCCTTTGCAGTGCCCTACCTGGCTGATGGTGGTGGGAGGTGGGAGGTGGGGCCAGAGCTCAGAGCCAAAGATGCAGACCCCCTCGTTTGTGTCTCCCCTGTCCTCCCATAGGGCTGCCCGTGCTCTTCACTGGCACGTGGGTGGGCTGCAAACTGGCCTTCGAGGACATTGCGTGAGTCGGAGCGGCCACCTCATCATACCGGCTGGGCCTACATGGGTGTGGAGTGGACAGTCAGGCCGCGGGCTGTTCTGCAGGCTGGGAAGAGGAGGAGGAGGGACTGCTCGGCTAGGTTGGGGGGTGGGAGAACAGTCTGTGGGTAGCACAGAGGAGGCATGAGCCTGGCAGGAGAGTGGAGCTCAGATTCCTAGGGCTGTGGGGCTGGGGGAAAGTGGGGCAAGGGAGTCGCCAGGGGGCTTCCTGGAGAAAGGGACATGTTGGGGCCAGCAAGGAAGCCTTGAACAGGCAGAGTTCAGAAACGTTTGTCCATCTAGGTGGATACAAAGGGTGAGCCCAGCCTGGATGGGGGTGCCCCTTTGGGTGAGACCCTAACTGGCTGAGACAGGAGAAAAGGCTGGAGGGGAGGTGGGTGAGACCAGAAGTCATGAATACCCAAGAGAGGAGGGAGCTGTCTGCGTCACCACAGTAAAGGGGACTTTCCAACAATGGCATGCTTGCCTCGCTCCGCAGGTGTTGGGACCTGGACAACAGCTCCCCCTACTGGTGGATCATCAAAGGACCCATCGTTCTCTCAGTCGCGGTCAGTCCCTGGGCCAGTGTCCTTCGCTTTATTCAGTCAACCTCCCTGAAACTACCGAGGGGCTGTGCACAGCAGGAAATGCAACTCCAGGCTGGGTGTCTTGAAGACTGGGCTCCAGCCTCACTCTGCCACTGATTCTCTGTGAGGCCCTCTCTGGGCCTCGGTATCCTGTTAGTAAAACCAGAGGGGTAGTGGTCTCCATCAGCATGTGGGCTGTTCCAGCTCAATTTTGATGAGTGTAATGCGCTGGTTGCAGATCATTTACCACTGCAGTGAGAGACTGGGGGTGCGGGGTGGGGGCAGTAAATGGAGTCTGTAGCTAAACCCTTCTCCTCCCTCTGCTCTCACACACAACACAGAGGCAGTGAAGACTGCTTTGCATGGCTTTGGTAAATGTACAAATGTTTTGCAACTTAGCAACTGTGCAAAGTGAGGGACATCTGCTTTGTGCTAGAGAAGAGCCTGGGAGGTGGCTGGAGGCTGGTGGCGAGGCCTGATCGCCCTCCTTGATCCCAGGACTGGAGAGGGACAGGAATCCTGGGTCCTTCTCTGTCCTCCAAGGCTCAAATGTGGGACCTCCCAGCTCCAGGCTACAAATTCTGGAGCAATGATCTGTGCGTTCATTCACCTGCACGTTCTCACGTCTCAAGGATTTAAATTTTCTAGTTCCCAAATGGACTGGGGCTCACCCCAGCCACCCAAGGCTACCCCCTCACCCTTGTCTTCCACCTTCCTATGCCTCTATTTCCAGGTGAACTTTGGGCTTTTTCTCAATATTATCCGCATCCTGGTGAGGAAACTGGAGCCAGCTCAGGGCAGCCTCCATACCCAGTCTCAGCATTGGTACTGTGTGTTCATGTCTGGGGACACTGGGAAAGGGTAACTGGAGAGGGATTCGATGTGGTGGTTCTGTCTCTTCCAACAGGCATTCATGACCTCAGCCCCATACTCTTCCCTATGTTCCCAGAGACAGAATAGACCTGGCCCCTTCCTTCTAGGGGATCACATTATTGGAAGGATGAGGACTCCAAACAGCCAGTTCCCATGCCAAATAGAACGATGAGTGCTGGGGTCAATTTCTATGGGAGCCTGGGGAGAGGGATCCTTTCTAGGTAAAGGGTGGTGTGGTCAAGGAAGACTTCCTGGAGGAAGTGGTTTTGATCCACACTTTGAAAGATGCATAGACTTTGGGATAAACTGGGGCAAGAACAGTTGTCAGGGGAACCAGTAGGATCCAGGGCCCAGAAATAAAAAAAAATCCCAGGGTGATTGTGGGGAGGTGGCATTTCCCAAGGTGGCTGGTTCACAGAGTGGATATAGGGAGGTGGTAGGAAGTGAGAAGAGATGAAGTGCACATGACAGTTTCTAATCCCAGCCTTGGGAGCCTCGGATTTGTCTTTCCTGCAGGCGTCTCTCCAAGTCGACACTTTTCTTGATCCCACTCTTTGGAATTCACTACATCATCTTCAACTTCCTGCCAGACAATGCTGGCCTGGGCATCCGCCTCCCCCTGGAGCTGGGACTGGGTTCCTTCCAGGTGAGGCCTCTGCAGGCACTCTTTCTTTCAACTGGGGGTGCTGGAGGGAGGTGCTGTTGCCCACGGGCCTTGGCTGAGTTCACAACAGGGTGACGGCTATTCTTTTTCATCCATCTATTCAAATATCTGTCTGTCTGTCCATCTTCCAGCCACCCATCTATCTATGTATTCAACTACCCATGCATTCTTCCATCCATTCATCCATCCATCCATGCATCCATCCATCCACTCACCTACCCACCCACCCACCCATCCATCCATCCACCCACCCACCACCCATCCATCCATCCATCCATCCATCCATCCATCCATCCAATCTATTCAACACTTACTGATCCCCTATTATGTGCCAAGTGTTGTGCTCATTCACAAGTGATGCAGAAATAAAGTCAGAGGAATGGGGCCAACAGTACAGCCCTGGCAGGCTTGCTACAACAATTCTATGAGACAATATGCCTGGCACATAGTAAGGAATGAATGCATCTAAATTCCCCTTTCAATCAGACCTGGCCCAAGCCATAGGGATGAGTAGGGAAAAGGTAGCAGAAAGACTGTGGACACCGTCAGGCCAGGCCAAAGTGTTCTGATGGGATCTTTCTTCTTTGTCCCACAGGGCTTCATCGTGGCCATCCTCTACTGCTTCCTCAACCAAGAGGTGTGTGATTTTTGAGGCTATCCCTCATGGAGTCCCCCTCCCACCAGACCTAAGGCCTCCCCTCCTCTCTCCCACTCAGGCCCTGTAAACCCCAGTTCAGGCCACACCTTGACTCCTGGGAGCCTTTGTGGTAGTCTGTCCTGAGCTTCTGGATCAAGCTGAACCGGAATATTTCCTGTAAACATCTCTTATCTATCCTTCCTCTGAGCTGGGCTAAGTTCTACTAGCTACTCTTCAGGAGGTGGAGGAGGCCTTTCAGGGATCAGGAGAAGGATTAGGGTAGGGAGTCAGAAGGAATCCCCCAGTTATGTGTTCCTAAAATTGAACAAAGGGGAGAGTTGGGTAGGGGGTATGCCAGCTGAGGGAGAGACAATCAGAACAGATAGAGGAACCAAGAAAGTCAGAGGTAAACATACAGGGAACTAGGAAAATAATCAGATGCAGAGACAAAGAGGAAGATCTGGAGCCTGAGAAACAGAGAGCACCTAAAGGAAAGAGACACACAAAGAGAGTGGATGGAAGGGGAGATAGGCATGAAAAGACAGAACAGATGGTGCTGCTGCACATGTGGAAACGTGGGGACATGGCAGAGACTGACGCAAAGTGAATTCCACCCAGGAGGCACTGAATTTCCCCCTTAGGACAGTCCTGCTCTGGGGAGAGAGGCAGGGGAGAATCGATCTCAATGCCCCAGACTCCCAAGTTCCCCCTTCGTGCATCTGCAGGGCCATGCGCTCCCTCTGCTGGCCATGGATTTGCCACGGGCTCTGCATTCTGTGAGAGCTGGCTGCAGATGCCCTATCCCCTTCGCTGTGGAGTGTCGCTCCCATCTCATCTGCCACCTCTGTCCCTTACTGCTCCTTCCCCCCTCTCTCTCTTTACTCCTCACCTGGCCTCTCTAAGTCCCATTCAGCCTTATCTGGTGTCTGGGTGTAGCAGACCACGGGCCCTGGGGGTCCTGGGAGGGGCAAGAAGCATCCCAGGCTGAGGCTGGTGGGGTGTGGAAAAAGTGTTTCCACAAAGAGTTGTGAAGGGAGCTGTCTCGGGAAGCGGTGTTGGAGACCAGGTGGTTACATACCTCTGGTGACAGGGAGCTTACTACCTCCCAGTAGCTCTTTCTGTTGTCAGGCAGCTATGGGAAAGATCATCTTTATGTTGGTCAGGTATCTGATTCCTTTTGTCTTTCACCACAACCCCAGTTCGGCTCCACTGCATGAGGCACATTCTTTCAGCACCCTATGCCCCTGAAAGCCCCTCGGAGATGGAAAGATACAGACAGCACCCCCAACCCCCAATCCCACCCTTCCACCTCACCCCAGGCTACTTTTCTTTTAGTTACTTTCAGTCCCCTCAGCTGCAACCCCTCAGATAGAGTTCTGAATCCTTTCTCCCTTCAGGTCGTGTCCTCTGGACAGATTTCCAGTGGCCAGAGTTGAGCTCACAAAATTGAGCCCCAGAGCAAGGAGTGGTCTAAGTGATTAAGAGAGAACAGGGTAGTTATTTGACCAGGAACTCAAGAAAGCACCTATAAATGTCTTGGGCTGGGCTCAAAGGCAGGGCTAAAATCAGAGAAAGGAGCTAAAAGAATGGTGAGAAATACTCACAGGAAGGAGGAAGTAGTATCCTCCAGAGGTAGTACTTAGTAGTGCCTGTGCCCAAGCATGACTTTTCCTGCCCCATGTCTCTGTTTCTCTTACACGGTCTCTCCCTGCACCTTAGTCTCATTGGGGTTGAGTAGCAAAGCCACAGGGGGACCTTCCTAACGTCCTCTTCCTTGTCCCTGGAGGTGAGGACTGAGATCTCACGGAAGTGGCATGGCCATGACCCTGAGCTTCTGCCAGCCTGGAGGACCCGTGCTAAGTGGACCACGCCTTCCCGCTCGGCGGCAAAGGTGGTGACATCTATGTGCTAAGCTGCCTCATCATGCCACTGGAGTCCACGCTTGAACTTAGGCAGCTACCATGGGTCTGCCATGCTCTGGCAGAGCAAGGGGGCCATATCCCCACCCCAGCTGTTACCCAGCCTAGGGTAGGGGCGGCCCTTCCTCTCTGTCTCTGCATCTGACTCTCTTTTGAGGTTCCTGTATGTTTACTTCTGACTTCTGTGGTCCCTCTGTGTCTGCTCTCACCCATTCCTCTTCCTGGGGCCTGGGGCTCTAGCCCACGGCTCAGAGGAGCCAATAATCCTGTCAATGAATAGACATATGTTTGAGTGAATAAATGGGGCCTCTAAAGGGGAGCGCACCTGCGTTCTTTATTTGGATGTCTGGTGCTGAGCTGCGTTCATCATTCCTCAGTTCATGCTACATTATGATTATGTATCTGTGCAAGGGGCCTCTTGTTTTATTTATTCTTAAAATGTACTCTCTTTTGTCTTCACCACTCCCATTCGCCTCCTCTCACAGGCAAACAAGCAAGCATGCTTAATGTGAATACTTGTGTTTCTGTGTGTCTTGCAAAATACATGGTGTTTTGTGTGTCTGTACTTTAATTTACATAAATGCTGTTGGTCATATGCCTCATCCTGCTTCTAACGTTTCCCCCCCAGCACTGTGCTTTTAAGAGATGCTCCCAGGGCTGGGCGCAGCGGCTCCTGCCTGTAATCCCAGCACTTTGGGAGGCTGAGGAGGGCAGATCACCTGAGGTCAGGAATTCGAGACCAGCATGGCCAACATAGCAAAACACTGTCTCTATTAAAAATGCAAAAAATTAACTGGGTGTGGTGGTGGGCGCCTGTAGTCCCAGCTACTTGGGAGGCTGAGGCAGGGTAATCGCTTGAACCCAGGAGACAGAGGTTGCAGTGAGCCAAGATCACGCCCCTGCACTCTAGCCTGGGTGACAAAAGCGAAACTCCATCTTAAAAAAAAAAAAAGAAAGAAAAAAGAAAAAAAAGCGGGGGGGGTGGGGAAGGGACACTCCCGTGTTTCCCTGCATACATCTGGTCCGTTGTTTTGACTGTATGTGGTGCTGTGTAGAGTCATTGCCCACGGGTTACTGTCCTGTCCTGTCTCCCCTGCACTCTAGTAAACATGCACATGCTAGTCTCCTCCAGAATCTGTGAGAGTGAGCCTCTGTCCGGGACTCACACCCAGGAGGAGCAGTGCTGGGCATCCATTATGCCTCCTGTTGATGTGACTCAGTGGTGCTAGATTGCATGCTTCAGATCTGCACTCCACCAGCAGCTCTTGAGGTCCCTAAATCCCACAGCCCCACCAACACTTGACATTACCCAGCTTTGTAATGTTCGCCAGCCAAATGGGTGTAAAGTGCCATGGCACTGTTGTCCTAATTTGCATCTCCCTGATATCTAATGGGTGTAAACATCTCTTACTGTACCCACTTGCCTTTTGGGTTTCTTCTTCTGGAAATTGCTTGAGTCTCTTTCCCTATTTTGCTCTGGAGTGGAGATGCCTCAACTCCAGGTCTTTTTCTTATGTCCTCTCCATTGCGTGCCCTCCTGGGTCCCAGCGTACTGCCCACCCATTAAGTGAGGACTCCCTTAATGTAACACATCTACATAGTCTGTCCCTCCTCCAACCTCCTTCTTGGCAGCAGGGAGGAGAAGGAGACCCAGGCTGTGTCCATGGGGATCTGTTTATTGACTGACAGTGGTAGAGGGAGATTCCAGTACAGAGAACAGGCAGAAATGGACACTGTCAGGTCAGAATGAAACTTCTCCCTTCTTGGTCTACCCACAACAGACCTGTCCTGCAGACCTCAGTTCCATTTCCCCCATTTCCAGGCAGCCTTCCCTTACTACACTAGCTTTTCCGGCCATTCCTCCTTTCTCCGACTACCCTGAGAGTACAAACCATCCCCTCCAGCCTCTGCCTACTTGGGCTGATCACCAGGTGCCATTTGCCTTGTCCCGGTCCTTGCCTGGGCGCCTCCCTTCTCTGTGATCCACTGCATGGTGGCCCTCTCCTCTGCACGGAGGATCTAGCTTGTCCTCTATGGCCTGCCTGGACCAGGTATTTTTTCTCATGCACTGGGAACAGAAGGAGTAGGCATCCTTTACCTGTGCTGGCTCACAAGTGTGTATCTGGTGGAGGCAGTGGACGGACATCCTCCTCCCTTACAGAGTTCCAGGGAATGGACACACAGCTACATGAAGCCCAAGGCCACACTGTTGCCCATGACGCCCAGCTGCCTGGCACCTTTCTGGTCAGACAAATGTCAAAGTGCGGGCCCAGTCTGAAAACCAATCATATTCAGTCTCAAATCATAAAAGTAATTCATACTCATTGCAGGCATTTAGGAGATACAGAAGGATTTTTTAAAAAAAATCAATCATAATCTTATTACCAAGACATTCACCATTGATACTTTTGTACGTTTCCAGAAAGATTTTTTTTGTGTGTTTTGGAAACATCTAGAGATCATATTGTATTTGTAAAATTGCATATGATTTTATGCATTAAAACAATATACATTATATATAGATGGCCAATAAGCACATGAAAAGATGTTCAATATCATTAGTCATTAGGAAAATGTAAATCAAAACCACAATGCAATATTGTTTCATGTCCATGAGGATGGCTAAAAAGAAAACAAAATAGCCAATAACAAATATTGGCAAGAATGTATAGAAATTGGAACCCTCATGTATTGCTGGTGGGACCAGAGAATAGTCAGGTGCTTTGGTAAAAAGTTGCACAGTTGCTCACAAAGTCAAACACTGAATTATTCAGAAAGTCCACTCCAAGGTAGGAATTGAAATAGGCAAGGGAATTGAAAATGTATGCCTACACAAAACTTGTACATGAATATTCATAACATCATTATTCATAGTAGCCAAGAAGTAGAAACAACCTACACATCCATCAACTTATGAATGAATTAACAAAATGTGGAATATCCATATGATGGGATGTTAGCTCCATTTTTTCCGTTTGAGGTAATGAAAAATTCTAAAATTAGATAGTGATGATGGTTGCAAAATCTGGGAATACACGAAAACGACTGAATTGTACACTTTTTTAAAAGGGTGAATGTTATAGCACATGAATTATATCTCAATAAAGCAGTTATTAAAAATGAGTAAATGGGAGTTTGCTGGATAACACTTGCAGACAATTTTTCTGCTACATAATTTGAAAAGTCTATATAATATTATTTATTTAACCAATAGTTATTTAGCAGGTATTATATTGGTGAAATTTTCTCTCGATTTTAAAAATAAGTATTTGTGATGATAAACTTCCTTGCATACATTTTTTTTTCACATATACCTCAAAAAGACAAAAACAAACTCCTAGACCTTCAGAATAAATTATCCTAAAGTGGAAGAATGTTTGAACCAATGCAATGCACATGATAAGTCTTTTAGTACCTGTTGCCAAATTGCCTCCCAGAAAATTGGTCTAGAGAATTCTTGTACAATGTAAGTGTTATGGTTTTTCTGCATTGTTATTATTTTCTGAGACAGGGTCTCACCTGTAGGCCAGGCTGGAGTGTAGTAAAGCAATCACAGCTCACCGCTGCCTCAACCTTCTGGGCTCAAGTGATCCTCCTGCATCAGCCTTCCCAAGTAGCTGAAACAACAGGCATGCACCACCATACTGGCTAATTTTAAGATGTTTTTGTAGAGACAGGGTCTCAGTATATTGCCCAATCTGGTCTCAAACTCCTGGGGCTCAAGCAATCCTCCTGCCTTGGTCTCCCAAGTGCTGGAATTACAGGCATGTGCCTGGCTGGCATAAGTTTTTGTCTTGTCATGTGCATTGCATTGGTTCAAACATTCTTCCACGTTAGGATAATTTATTCTGAAGGTCTAGGAGTTTAAGTTTTTGCCTTTTTGAGGTATATATGAAAAAACTGTATGCAAGGAAGTTTGTTTCTCTGAGTTTTGACTGGTGTTAGCAGTGTTAGTAATGGTGTTAGCATAGTGGTGATTGTAGTTAGTTTGGTCAGTACGCTTTAATATTAGTTGTGATTAATTTTAGTGGTTAGCAATTGGTAGAGTTAGTGGCTAGTTAGTGGTTAGCATTAGTTAATGTTAGTTAGTGGCTAGTGTTGGTGATTAGTTACCAGTTAGTTTAGCAGTTAGCTGTTAGTGTTAATGTTATTTAATGGTTAGTGTTACTGGTTAGTTAGCAGGTAGTGGTTAGTGGTAGTGGCTAGTTAGCGGTTCATGTTAGTATTAGCGGTTCATTAGTGGTTAGTATTAGTGGCTTGTTAGGAGTTAGTGTTAGCAGTTAGATATTAGTGCTAGTTAGCTAAAGTTTAGTGGTCAGTGTTACTGGTTAGTTAGCAGTTAGTGGTTAGTGGTAGTGGCCAGTGGTCAGTGTGTTAGTTGTTCATTAGTGATGTCAGTGGTTAGTTAGTAGTGAGTGGTTAGCATTAGTCAATGTTAGTTAGTGGTTAGTGTTAGTGATTAGTTACCAGTTAGTTTAGCAGCTAGCTGTTAGTGTTATTACTGTTATTTAGTGGTGTTACTGGTTAGTTAGCAGTGAGGAGTTAGTGGTAGTTAGTGGCTAGTTAGTGTTGGTGGTTCATTAGTGATTAGTGTTAGTGGTTGGTTAGCAGTGAGTAGTTAGCATTAATGTTAGTTGGTGGTTAGTCAGCCATTAGTGTCAGCAGTGAATGTACGGTATTGGCAGTGGGCAGAAGAAACTCACTCTGTGAACTGTCCATCCCTCGCCTAGAGGTTTCATAATGGCTGCCAAGTTCACCACTTGCTCCCTTTTAGTTTCAACTGGAGCCTCAAATTCTTTTCGCTTCTCTTGTCTCTTCCATGACGGATTCGCAGACTGGGCCTACGATGGTAGGCAGATTCCTGGGCAGATCCTTTGACTGGCAAGCTCTTCCTCATCTGAACCGGGGTGGGGGGCGGGGCGGCGGGGTTGCTCAGGAGGTGACATCTGAGGGAGTCTCACCAGGGACGCTGGATGGCGGGCAACGAGCTGGGCTGAGAAGCTCGATGATCATTCTGGCCACCAGGTGGCAGTCTAACTGCAGCCAAGAGCCCTGGCTGGGCCGGCGGTGCGGCCTGCCGGAGCTGGTGCTGGAGATGGACGCAGGACCCCAGCGGCCTGACTAGGGCCCAGCAAGCAGAAGGGGCTGGTGGAGAAAGGGCTGCTGGTCTGGACAGCCTAGGTGAGGAGGGAGGGTCCTGGCGGGAGTGTGGAGGAACAAGACATCCCCACGCACCCCGCACCCCGCCCCAGACCCCAGTGTTGATGACTAAGAAGCAGATTAAGAAGAGTGAGAGCTCAAGAGTCAGGAGAATCAGGGCCTACTAGAACTCGTGCAAGATCCGGAGCTTCCAGGTGCTTCCCTGGGTCCTGGGCTTTCTGCAGGACTCACCCCCATCTACCCCGGTGTCCTCCTTCTAGCCAGCCTCCCTGCGGGTCCTGAGAGGAGAACTTCCTAAAGAGAAGGAAGGAACTTGGACTTTCCCTCCTGTTATGTTCAGGCTCCTCTGTGAGAAAGAGGAGGAGAGAGGAAAATGAAGGGCCCATTCTCTGTCCCCAGAGAGTCCCCAGGAACGTTGGGAAGATCCACAAGGATGAGCCTGAACGTAGATGTGAGAACTGGTGTGCCGGGTTCAGACTCTCTGGCATCAGAGAGGACCGGGTGCGGGTGTGGATGTGGGCAGGAGCAGTCAGGGAAGACTTCCTGGATGAGGGGACTCAGGCAGGGGGTGTAGACCCTAAAGCCCCACCAGGCCAGGCTGCACAGATCCCTTTCTACTGTCTGCTGGGCAGGAAGCGGAATGGGGCTGGTCTCAGTTTAGAGAGCAATACTTGGAGGAAAGTTCGGGTAGGAGGGTGATATCAGGCCCAGGCTTCATTCTCTCTAGGGACTTCCATGGCATTCCTGTGAGGGCTCTGGGTCTGCCCAGCCACACATTTACCCATGTGGTGAGTGTTCACTGAGTACCTGGGGGGACAGGCACCTTGCTAGAGTCTGAAAATACAGCCACAAGCAACTCCCAAATGTTCCCCTATGCAAGGGCTTAGGGTCCGGTTGGCAGTGGCCAATTTTACATGTCAATATGATTTGGCCACAGGATGCTCTGGTATCCCATTAGTCATTGTTTGTGGGAGTGTCTGTGGCGGCCGTTTCTGGAAGGGCTTAGCATTTGAATTGGCAGACTGAGTAAAGTGATGGCCCTACCCAGTGAGCAGGCACCAGCCAACCCTTGAAAGTCTGAATAGAAAAAAAAAAAGGGGGCAGAGGAAGGTTGAACTTGAGCTTTCTCTGCCTGGCTGTTGAGCTGGAACATCTATCTTCTGCCCTCCAGGATCCTGGTTCTTAGGCCTTCAAATATACCACCTGCCCTCTGGGGTCTCTGGCTTGCAGAGGGCAGATTGACTTACCAGCCTCCCTAATTGCGTGGGCCAATGCCATACAATAAAGCTCTTTCTCCACTGTGTGTGTGTGTGTGTGGTGTGTGTTCTGTGTGTGGTGTGTGTATATAAAATGTTGGTTTTATTCTCTGGAGAATCCTGAGTGATACAGAAGGCATTTTTTAGGGGTCTCTGTTGCAGACAACCGGACCCACTCTGGCTGAGTTAAGCAAAAACATGACAAGTTTAAAGACATTGGGTAGCTCCCCTATCTCTAGGAGTGCCCGAGCTCAGGCCCAGAGGCAGTGGCCATCCCGCACCAGGGGGCCACTGTGGCAAATTCCTCATTTCACCACTTTTGGTCATGGACACAGCTGCTCACACCACCAACACCAGGGACAGAATGCCAGAACCACCACATGGCTGTCCTGAAAAGCCAAACTCCTTCCCTGCCACGCTGGCCAAAAATATGATTCCACCTGGCACCAGCTTCCTCTTATTGCTCTCTTCCAGATCTAAGTCCCACAGAGTTACCCCTGATGGCACAGTCTAGTGACCCTGCCCACTATCTGCAAGGAAGGCTGGTACAGCAAGCTCAGACCTCTCACTTGGAAAGGGCCCTCCTACTGTGGCAAGGTTCTCAGATACAAGAAGGGTGTTCAGAACATGTTGGCTGGCCACAAGCATGACAAATGTGTGGCACCAAGAGACAAGCACACCATTCAAGCAATCACATAATAATGGTGATAGATGCAGAAAGAACAGTAAAGTGTTGGGAGAACAAATATCTAGAGGACCAAACCTGGACTGGAAGTGTAAAAAATAAAAAGGCTTCCTGAAGGAAGTGACCACTAAGCTGCGATTGGAACCATGAGAATGAGTTGACCAGGCAAAGAAATGAATTAAAACAAAACCAGGTGGAGGAAACAGCACGTGCAAAGGCGCCGAGGTGGGAGGTGGGAAGGAGCTTGGTGTGGGAGGAGATGCAAGTTAGCTACTGTGGTTGGATCTTAGCAAGAAAAGGGGAGCATAGGGCGAGCGGCACCCAGATCATGCAGGATCAGGAAAGCTATGCTAAGGATTCATCCCAAGAGGGACTGAAGTGTATGATGTGACGAGACTTAGGTGTTTTAAATGATCACTCTGGCTGGTATACGAAGACTGAATTTCAGGCAGAGACCTCCACTGGAAGCAGGGAGGCTGGAAATGGAGACATGGACTAGGGTGATAGTGGTGGAAAAGTAAGGACCAAGTCTAAAGCTATCTAACTCAGGGATGAAACTGTGTGTGAGAGCAAGAAGACGGACGGAGACATCCCAGAAGCCTACTGGAATGAGGGGAGACAGAGAGGAGCAAGATTTTGGGGGAAGAGCAGGAGCAGCTCAGTTTGGGCACATTGGGTTTGGTGTACATTGAGACAGCCAGCAGGATGCCAAGCAGTGGGCTGGAGTGAGAAATGAGGCCTGGCTCAGAAGTGGAGTTCATGAGTGGCGGCATATTGGTGGTGTTTGATGCCAAGGGCATGGGTGGGGCCACACTGCAGTGAGAGTGAGGCGCAGGATGAGAAGGGGACTGAGAGCTGAGCCTGGAGAGATCCACACATTCACAATCCCATGAGGGAGCAGGAGCCCCCGAAGGAGGCAGAGCAGGGGCAGGAGTGCTCAGAGATGTGGGAGGAGAACTAGATGAATGCGGGATCCTGGGGCCCCAACAAAGATTGTCCCAGCGAGGGGCTGGCGAGCCCACTGAGAAGCCTTTATGAGAGGATTTGGAGGCACAGCTCAGAGGAGAGCGGATTTGGCAGAGGATGAACTTGGAGGCTGGGTTCAAGGGTGCCGAGAGGGAGCGGCTGGGGCAATCCAGGAGAACAACCCTTTACCGAGGCTCCTCTGGAAGGGCGGGGGGAGCCGGAGGAGAGTGGGAGGAGTCATTTGGTTTTGTTGTAAGAGGACAGCCCAGAAAAATGCTACAAAGTGGATATGGGAGTCACTGAAGAATGGGGGGCACGTCATGCAGGGGGGTGGTCAAGGAGTGAGAAGGCAGGTCCCCAACCCAGTGTGGGGGGCCTTGGCTGGGAAAGGGAACGCTGCCCCACAGGCTGGCAGCAGGGTGTGTGGCCTGGGGGTGGGCAGGAGAGGGAGGCCAGCTGCTGGCTCCTGCATTCATCATGAAGGCGAGGTTCTGGCCTGCTGGAGGTGGGCATCAACAGCGGGTGAGAGTGGAGAGTGGGTGAGTCTTGAGAGTGAGGAAGATGGAAGCAGCTGCAGCAGAGGTGGGAGGACAAGCAGGTAGGGAAGAACATGCAGTTGCCAGCCCGTGTTGGCAGGTCAGCTGCCCCGAGAGCGGAAACTTGGAGTGAGACCACTTTTTCTAGTAGAATGTCTGGTACAGACAAAACTGACTTGGGCTCATTCAGGGTGGGGTTTTGCCCCAAAGGCCAAGGCACGAGGCACTTCTAGGTGTTTGTCAGAGAGTAACTGCGCAATGCCACAGGGTCCCTGCTGGAGGGCCTGCTGGAAGGGAGTGGAGTATTAGGTGGTAGGGCTGGGTGGGGGTGCAGAGGAAGCGTTCTGGGAGGACAGAAGGGTGTGGTCAGAACAGAATGCTTTGCAGCACAGCTGGTGTGACTTCCAGCAGTAGCATGGGCTCCGTATTGGTGCGGGAGGGTGTGTCTGCTGGAGGTCAAGGAGGTCCACGAGAGAAGGAAGGGCAGGGACTGCAAGGTCAGTGGGTGACAGGTCATCAGCCTGGGCACTGCTGTCACTCAAGGCAAAGGCTGGGGTCGAAGGGCAAGGATGACCTTCGAGCCAGAGCCTCCAGCCATGAAGTTGGAGAAGGGGCTGCAGGAGCCTAGGGGTTACAAAGAGGAGGCTGGGGCAGAGTTGGGATACAGTGAGTGAGGAGAGGCAGACCGGAGGGAGAGTCCAGACAGCGTGGGGTGGAGAAGACTCGGGGTGCAGAGCAGGAACCGAAAAACCCCAGGCACTGGCCCCCTGCCCTCCAGAGCTTGGGCGACCAGTCCAGCCATCCTGCTATGGCTTCACCCTCCCAGCTCTGGGGCTGCCAGAGGCCCTGGCCCTGGAACTGTTAGGAACAGGGCTGCCTTGGGCAGATCCAGGCCTTGGAAACCAACAGGAAACTGCAGATATTATTATTATTATTTTCTGACAGTCTGTTCTGCCTCATCTGTGTGACTCTCTCGTGTGGATTTTTCTCTTCTGGCTCGCTCTTGCACACTCTCTGTCTCTCTGCATCTTTCTCTTTATGAGGCCCCAGATTTCAGCTGTGGGGAAGCAACAGAGCAGCCCATCAGGCAGCTGCCGCATCTCCATGATACCAAACATCTGGGTCCCGGGGCTGGCCGGAGGTGGCCGGAGCTTTCTGTGGGCATGCAGATGGCCAGCCAGCCCCATCTGTCAGAATTCTCCTCCGTAGTGCTCTCTGCCCATCCCCCATGCCATCCCTCCCTCCCTCCCTCCCTCCCTCTCTAACTCTCCTGTCTTCCTCTCATGGCCATCCCCTCCCAGGCAGGGTGCTGTGCATGTGAGCGAGGACTGTGTGACCTTCAGCCTGCCACTCCCTTCCCTGAGGGGTAACAGGTGGGACCTTGCTTGGGTTCCAGCTTCCCCACAGGCGTCCCTGGGAATAGGTCAGAGCCTGCGAGTCTCCCTCCCTCAGAGGCATTGCATAATCAGCCTGAGGCCCTGTGCACATTCCCATGGTTACGGGGCTGGGGAAGGCTGGCAGTGGTGGCATCGCCATGGCACCGGCGTGGCCCGTGGCTCTGCTGGGTGTGGCGCAGGCACAGAGGGGCTCTGGGCTCTGGCTGCTGGAGAGATTGTTGCGGGGGACGACCTTCCTTTTGACTCTTCGCAGAGCACCTCAGCTCAGCGGCCACGGTGACCTAGGAACAAACCCTTGGCACACTGGCTTGCTCAACACAGACCAGACTTGGAGTTGTGGCCTCAGCCCCAGCCTGAGCCCGGACCCTGCCTGCAGCCCATGTCCTTTGCAGCTCCTTACTCAGTCCTAACTTGGGCCCAGTTGGAGCCCTCCTGGAGCACAGCCAGGCCCTCCCACCAGGCCCTGCGGGCATTTCCACCTGCACTCTGCCTGCACTCTGGCCATGGCCTCAGTCCTCTGATCTGCACACCCCTACTCCCCCAACCCCTTAGTTCATCATTAAGGAATCAATAATACATATTAAACAAGCTGTCTGTAAAGAGAAACAGACATAAAACAAGGTTATGTATCAATCAGTTGACAAAAATATTGTGACCACAGGCTTGCAGAGCCTATCCAGGTTTTTTTCCCGGTCGCTGTGGCTGCCTAGTGAGGTGGTCTGCGAAGAGTCAGGGGGAAGGCTGTCCCCACAGTGATTTCTCTGGCAGCCAGAGCCCAGAGCCCCTCAGTGCCTGCACCATGCCCAGCAGAGCCATGGGCCATGCTGGTGCCATGGCGATGCCACCACTGCCAGTGCTGTACCCGCCACAACCAGTACTGCGCCCGGGGGCCCTCACAGGGTGGAGGGGAAGAGTGGCAGACCCAAGCCTCGCTTTTGGGGGGCAGAGAACAGAGGTATGTGTGTGACTCAGGCCATCAGAGCAGTGAGAGTTCAAAAGTCAGAGGTCAGTTGAAAGTTTGGGGTCAGAGTAGGCAGAAAGTCCTCCTGCTGGAGGCAATGGTGGGTGTGTGGGGCTGGAAAGGTTGGATGGAATTTGAGGAAGGGAAAAGCCAGGGAGGCAGAAGAGCCGCCATGAAGGTGGAGGGCCCAGAGCCCGGAGTGCAGGACCCACTGGATGGAATTTGATCTCTCAAAAATAGACCATGTGCCTGTGTAGAAACTTCTCCAGGCTCACCTCTGCACAGATCTCATCCAGGAAGCATGGGGGCGGTGTGGATTCACAGGGCTCAGGCAGACCCCCTAGAGGCAATCTCAGCAGGAAGAGCTTCACGCAAGGCATGTGAGAGACCCCCACGCATGGCCCCTCCTGAGCCCAGAACCCTTTGTCCAGCTGCCTCTTTGGCTGCCCCTTGAGCTCCACGGCAGACCCCTCATCTTGGCCCTCACAGGGTACAGCCCATACAGTAGGGACAAAACAGATCCCGTCACTCCCCGCTTTCTGATTTGACCAGGAAAAAAATAATCTAAATTCCTTTCTGCAGCCTGCAAGGCCCTGGGTGTCCTGGGCCAGTCCAGCTCTCCAACCTCAGCTTCTTTTGCCTTCCTAACCTGTGCTCCCCTCTGGCCACACTGGCCTTCCTGCTGTCTTCTGATCCCCTGAGCTTGTGTTCATTTCTGCTCAGCTGCTGCTTGGAACACTCTCGCCCTAATGCCTCCCATGGCTGCCTTCTTCCATATAGCCCCCATTCAGCGCCAGTGTCACCTCCCCAGAAAGGCCTGTCCTGGCTGCCTAGTGACATCACTCACTTTCACCATTGCATTTCCTTGTTTTATTTTCTTCAGGGCACTTAGCAGTAATTACAAACAATGCTCATTATTTGTGGAGTTATGTTCCATAAAGTCACTATGAACACTGAGTTAGCAAACAGAACCATTGCTCCTAGGGGATAGGCACCTGTAAGGCTGTGGTCGCAACAGTTTTGTCAACTGATCTATACAATCGATACATAATCTTGTTTCATGTCTGTTTCTGTTTACAGATAGCTTATTTAATATGTATTATTGATTCATTAACATTGAACTAATGGCCAACAGCACTGTGACTCATGTCTGAGTAAAGCTTCTCTGGCACACGTCTTCCTCATAAGGCACATCACAGCCCTCTTGTACTCAGGAATGCAGGACAGCACTCCAGCCTACACTCAGGAGTCACTTGAAATAGTGAAATCACCAATAAAAAGCACAAAAATGTGAAACACGTGACACTAAATAGACCACTTGGTGACAGTATGTAAACAAGGGAAGGGACCCTTGTTTACAGTCTGAGAGCTGCGACAAGAAGTCAGAGCATCCCCTGCTTGGGCCTCCGCTGGGAGGTGTGCATTGGGCACTCAAGCTTTTCTCCACTCTGCGAGTGTTCTACGACGACGGTGGAAGCGCTGCCAGTGTTGACACTGGGGCTAGAAAGCAGGCAAACCCACAGACACGGAATGTGTGACTAATGAGGGTCAGGTGTAGGCCATTTACGTGTTTGCGTGTTATTGCTGGTCTTCCCATTGTCTTACTCATTGCTGCATCCACAGCACCTGAAACAGGTCACGGTCAAGATTCTGTAGATGTCTTTATTATTATTTTAAAATTATTATTATTATTTTTTGAGACGGAATCTCACTCTGTTGCCCAGGCTGGAGTGCAGTGGCACACTCTCGGCTCACTGCAACCTCCACCTCCCAGGTTTAAGCGATTCTCCTGCCTCAGCGTCCTGAGTAGCTGGGACTACTACAACCGTTTACCACCACACCCAGCTAATGTTTTGTATTTTTGAAAGTAGAGATAGGATTTCGCTATGTTGGCCAGGCTGGTCTCGAACTCCTGGCCTCAAGTGATCTGCCTGCATTGGCCTCCCAAAGTGCTGAGATTACAGGCGTGAGCCACTGTGCCTGGCCCTATTTTTTAATTTTTTTTTTGAGACAGGGTCTCTCAGTACCAAGCTGCACACAGACTGGGACTTGGAGTGACTTCTCAGCACCCAGTCCCGGCTGGAGTGTGATGGTATGATCAGAGTTCACTGCAGCCTCGACCTCCCTAGCTTGGGCGGTCCTTCTGCTTCAGCCTCCAGAGTAGGTGGGATTTCAGGTATGTGTCACCACACCTGGCTTTTTTTAAACTTTCTTTTTGTAGCGACAGGGTCTTCTCATACTGCCTAGGCTGGTCTCAAACCCCTAGGCTTAAGTGATCCTCCTGCCTCAGCCTTCCAAAGTGCTGAGATTACAGGCGTGAGCCACCATGCCCAGTCTCACAGTAGATGTCTAACAAGTATTTATCAATGGACTGCCCTGGCCCCGCTCCCCCACACACACACACACACACACACACACACACACTCCCCCCCCCCCCCCCCCCCCCCCCCCCCCGCTCCTTAGGAGTTCCCAGAGCAGAAAAGACATGGAGAGTCCCTTCCTCTGATGCTCCTCTCCTGGGCACCACAGGCAAGGGAGAGGAGAAAGATTCTGGAAGAAAAGCAGGGTATGTGAGAGCCCTTGTCCTAAAGCTTTCTCATCCCTATCCTCCCTTTCCTTATGGGCAGACCTGTCGCTCAACACAGGGAAGGCTGGTGTGCACGTGTGGTTATGTCCACTTTCCCGTGGTGTCGCCATGGGCACAGGCAGTACGTGCCCAGCCTGGCCGAGGTTGCCACTCCTGGTCCTGCGGGAATAGTGTGCGCGCATGCACGCTTGTGGGTGCGCGCACAGAAGCACATGTGCCGAGGGTGCAGGCACGTGCGTGGGCATGTGCCCGAGCTCTGCCCTGACAAGTCCTGCCGGCTCCCTAGCAGCTGGAACACCTGCTGTGCTGACAGGGCCTGCAATCACGGGAAATTACCAAGCGCAGAACTAAAATTAAGGCTGCTGCTGCTACCTCTGCTGCCACGGAACCTGTTTACGAGCCAAAACGCCTGGAAGAGGCCTCGGGAGGAGGTGCTGCGAGGAACTGGGACTGCTGGGGAGGACAGGGATGAAGACCGGGCAGGGAAGCCACAGGGACAGCAGGAACCCAGGCTTCCATTTGGCAAGTGTCTATGAAGTGTCAGGTGCTGTGCTGGTTAATTTCCATACTTTATTTAGTCATCACAACAGGTACATATGGCCCCCTTGTACCAACCGAGAGCTAGGTGTCACAGAGGTTAAAGCTCTTAGCTAGCAGAGCTGGGATTTGAAGCGGGGAAGCTGTCCGAAACAGGGACTGGGCCATATCGCTGGACTCTGTGGGGTTAAGTTTCCAAAATGGGCCCCGCAGAACGTCTGATGTGCTGGTTTTTAGCGCAGTATTTGATGTAAGGAACACCAGAAAGAAGCCCTTGAGTTTAGAAGAGCCCTCCTCCTAACTATAACCTGTAGTTGGACCCTGTGGGAACCCACACATGCCTCCAGGAAGGACAATGAGCTGACCGTTCACACCAATTCTAGGGAACCCGTTCCCACGCACAGTCTCCCCACCCCTAGTGTATCCGGAATTGGTGGGTTCTTGGTCTCACTAACTTCAAGAATGAAACTATGAACCCTCGCGGTGAGTGTTAAGTTCTTAGAGAAGGTTTGTCAGGAGTTTCTTGCTACTGGTGGGTTCGTGGTCTCGCTGACTTGAGAAGTGAATCTGCAGATCTTTGCGGTGAGTGTTACAGCTCTTAAAAGCGGCGCGTCTGGAGTTGTTCATTCCTCCCAGTGGGTTCGTGGTCTCTCTGGCCTCAGGAGTGAAGCTGCAGACCTTCGCGGTGAGTGTTAGTTAATAAAGGTAACACGTCCGGAGTTGTTCGTTGTCCTGGTGGGTTTGTGGTCTCACTGGCTTCAGAAGTGAAGCTGCAGACCTTCCGGATGAGTGTTATAATTCATAAAAGCAGCCACAGCCCGGACTCAAAGAGTGAGCAGCAGCAAGCCTTACGCTAAGAGCCAAAAACAAAGCACTCAAGCACTCCACAACCAGTTGCTGCTGCCGGCGCCGGTGGTCTGCTTTTAGTCCCTTATCTGGCCCCACCCACATCCTGCTGATTGGTCCATTTTACAGAGAGTTGATTGGTCCGTTTTGACAGAGTGCTGATTGGTGCATTGACAAACCTTTAGCTAGACACAGAGTGCTGATTGATGCGTTTACAATCCTTTACCTAGACAGAAAAGTTCTCCAAGTCCCCACCTGTCCCAGAAGCCCAGCCGGCTTCACCTCTCACTGGCACTCGCTGAGAGACTTTGTGGCACCTAGTCCGGGGACTCCTGCAGTCCAGAGGGAGGTCGTTCCAGACAACCAAAAGGAAAAGGGGGGACGCGAGAAAGAGATGGAGACCCGCCATCTGGGCCAACGATCCCACGAAGAGGGAACAGCGGTCCACACTCGGGACCCAGCCTCTGATCAAGCCCAGCAGGCACTGGCCGGCCGGCCGTGCCCAGTGCACCCGGAACCCGCAGCCTGGCTCCGGCCCGCGCCTCTCTCTCCACACCTCCCCCCGAGCAGAGAGAGCCGTTTCCGGACTCGGCCAGCCACAGAGAGGGGCCCCCACAGCGCAGCGGCGGGCTGAAGGGCTCCTTGAGCGCGGCCAGAGTGGACGCCGAGGCCGAGGAGGCGCCGACAGCGAGCGAGGGCTGCTAGCACGTTGTCACCTTTCGCCGGCATCACCAGCGCAAGGCTCCCCAGTGTTTATACGGGAGCTTGGGGGGATGCAGTATCAAGCTGCACACAGGCTGAGACTTGGAGTGACTTCCCAGCATCCTGTGGCCCCGAAAAGCCCCTGGCCCCAGAAGGACCCACCTGTGATCTTGAGAACGAATCTCCTCCCCTTCCCCGCTCACCCTGGCCAGCAAGCAGGTGATGAATGAACCACGGGGGATGTCTGTCGAGGGGCCCTGGCTGAGGGCAGCGGCAGGTGGGCACATACCCATGCTGCTCCCATCCCCTCAATCTCAAGGAGAACCTGGCTCACCGGTTGGAAGCTGTGGAGAGAGAAAGCTGGGCCCCGAGGCCATATGTCATTTGTTGGCACACAACCTGGCTGGCCTCCAGCCAGTCAGCGCCTTCATCTGACTTGGCATAAAAATGACAACAGCGCCAGGCACTGTTCTAGGATGCACACATCTATACACAGTCCTTAGAGGGCCCTTTGAGGAAGGATGGTCATCTCCATTTTACAAGTGAGAAAACTGCGGCATAGAGAGGTTAAATGGTTTGCCCACAGCAGCCCATCTGGGAGGCCATGGCGCCAGGACATGGACTGTCGGCCTGGGCACCCTGGTAGCAGAAGCTCTGTGCTGACCACCATGCTACATGGCCTCTCTCAGGTCCCCCAGGCCCTTGGCCCTTCTCAGGCCAGATTCACATTGTGCAGGCAGCCTGGTGGATGGCCTGACGATGGCCAGCGTGGGTGCCACGCCACTGCCCCTGACCTGGCTCTGTGGGACAGAAGGCTGTCCTGGACAGAGTCTGAAGCAGCTCCTCAGAGCATTTGCCAACTCAGCCTCTGCTGCCTCCTGGGTCTGCCCCTTCTGCCTCTTGGTGGCCTTCTGGGGACCTGAAGAGGACAGTCACAATGGCTGTGGACCTGCTCACCCGTCAGCCCACACAGCCCTGGCCCACACTGAGAGGGGCCAGTCGTGAGACCAACTGTGTTCTAGGCCCAGGCTTGGACTTTTTGTTAGCTTTAAAAATCTTTCTTCTCTTTGGGTTGTGACTAGCGCGGGCTCTTCACCTGCTTGCTCAGTCATGCCACTCATGGGCACGTCATGACTGGGTTTATATCTGGGTATGGGAGCTTCCTGGGTCACCCTCTTCGCACCTGCCTGCAGCACTGCTTGAGAGCGGTGGGCACCCAGGCAAGTGGTGATTAGGTGCTTGCCTGACCCTCCCACCTCACCTCCCTGGTCACCTCCTCCTCCTCCTCCCTACTCCCAGAGCAGTGGCTCCTGCCAAGTTCCTCCCTCTAGGGCCCTAGGGGTTCAGTGAATGTAATTGGAAGCAGCTTCTTAGTAGTGACCCAGAGGCTTGCTGAGGGCGTGGGGAGGGGACCAGACTGTGGAGAGCCAGGCCTGTGGCCAGCAGAGTCTGTTGCGCAACCTGCAGGCTACACAGCCCCAGCCCCAGAGGGTTGCATGTCTCCCTTTACCTTTTCCCCATTCAATCCACAATGGCGGCCTGGGGGCAGACACCACATTCCTGGCACTAGAGGCTAAGTCACCAAGAGGGCCCTACACTCCCGCATAGAGCTATTCAGAGCTCTGTCCTTCACCATGGCCAGGGGCTCAGCCTTCAAAGTGGAGGGCCTCTTCCTCTCTTGCCTGTCCCTTCTTGGAGGCATGGGTTCTGGAGTGGCCACTGCATTTGCTGTTAGTTGCACCTGGGTTCAAGCCAGGGTTGAGGGCACAGGAAGATATGGTGGCTATTCAACTATTCAACCCGCCCCCCAAATAAAATCCCACTGTGACTGAAAATAAATCCCATCATTTGCCAAGTCCTCCCCATTTCACTCGAAGTAAAACACCAAAGGCCTTAACAATGGCCTACGCCGGACTACAAAGACCTCCGAGTCTTGCCTCTCTGGACGAATCTTCTTTCTTTTCTTTATTTCGTTGCTCACACAACTCCAGCCTTGCTGACCTCCTTGCAGTTCCTGCCCCAGGGCGTTTGCACTTGTCACTCCCTCTGCCTGGAGCAGGTTCCCTCAGACACCCATATGACTCACTCACCGCTTCACCCTTAGTCCCACCTGCAGCCTCTGCAGTGGCTTTTGCTATTTCTTCACTTTATTTTTTTCTCCATGGCGCTTACTACTAAAATAACTTATAACTTATTTATTTACTATGTTTTATCATTTCTCTTTCTCCATTAGAATGTAAGCTCCATGAGGGTGGGTTTTTTGTTCTGTTTATTCAGCAGTGCCTACCACAGAGCAGGCATGAGAAAAATGTTTGTGGAAATGAATTGAAATTGAAATTAAAATAGTCATAAGGATGTCCAGAATTCTAATTTCTCCCATGACTTCCCTGAAGTTTCCATTTCAAATTATTTGAAACCAAAGTCACCTAAAAAAATCTTTCTGTTTTCCTTTGGGTGAATTCCAAAGGAATTCAGGGCATAGCCCCACCGCGGCCTGCTACAAACAAGCACTTGGAGGGTTTCTGAGGCCAGGCTTTCTGCTGGATGCTGTAAATAGAAATGTGAGAGAGACACCACCCTGCCCTCCAGAGCTCACAGCCTTGGGGGAGGCCCACAAGGAGCAGGTGGCAGTGACGAGAGTTGTGACAGGGAAGCCCAGGGGCTGTGGGCGCCCATGGGAAGGGAGAAAGCTCCAGAAGGAGGGAATAGTCAGTGTAGGTCTCTTAACTCCTCAGAGCTGTTTCCTTTAGTTAAGGCTGAGCCTGTGAGTGGACTTGGAGGGCAAATGAGACGACTAGCTTCTGGGCGCTCTGTAGGTGACACGCAGATGCTGGCTTTCATTTCTTGCTCCTCACTAGTGAGCAGGAAGGCAGGGTGGAGATTAGTAAGCCCATTTTACGGATTTTGCCATGTTTATTATAAATTATATGTTATATTAACAAATAATTTATTATTTATTAACATCTTTTACTGTGTGTAACTTTCTCCCCATTCCTCAAATTTTAGTTACACCGAGAACTCCTGAAGGGCTGGGACCCTTCCACTTCTCTTGCTTCCTTCTTACCGCCATCTCAACAGAACCCAGATCCAGCCTTGGTAAATTAGGATGTTGGGACTCGGAGTGGGAGAGTCACTTGTCTGTGGTGGCACAGAGTATCAGAGCTTGGGCAGGAGCTGAGGCCAGGCCTCCTGCTTCCTTGCCTGAGGCCCTTCTACTGCCAGACACATGCTCTTCGGAGCCCATCTGTAGCCTATGTCTAAGGTTCCCCCGGAAGAAGCCGTGGCCCCTCACCCTGCTAAGCCGTCCTCCACTCCTCCAGCACCCCTGGGGCCATCAAGCTCAGAGCTGCAGGCCTGTGGGGATGGCTGGAGGCGTGGGAGTCAGGGCAAAGCCGGTTCTCACTGAGGCCTTCGCGTGCCTCTGCCAGGGCTCCACAGTGCCCTGGCTCCTCCTCTTCTCCTCTGAGGATGGCTATCTCAGTGGAGCAGCCCTGGGAAGGACCCAGCCTGCCGTTTTGGGACAGACTCTCCCAAGCCTCAAGAAAACTGATCTACAGGGCTAGACGGGCTGTCATAAAAATTGAGTGTCATACCTCTTCTTAACATCATATAGATGAGGAAACCGAGGATTGGAGAAGGCAAGTGGCCTGCCCCGGTCCGAAGGCCCAAGGCAGGGCTAGGTCTGGAGTTAGAGTTCCGTGTCACCGTTGAGCCTGAAGGTGTCTGCTCTTTTAAGGCCTCTAGTGTGTTTCCTCTGGGCTGGACTCTGAGTGTCTGGGTAACCGTGTGTATTCATCCATTCTCACAGTGCTGTAAGGACATACCTGAGACTGGGTCATTTATAAAGGAAAGAGGTTTAATTGACCAAGAGTTTAGCAGGGCTGGGAAGGCCTCAGGAAATTTACAATCATGGCAGAAGGGGAAGCAAACATATCCTTCTTCCATGGTGGCAGCAAGAAGTGCCCAGCAAAAGGGAAAAAGCCGCTTATAAAACGATCAGATCTTGTGAGAACTGACTCAGTATGGCAAGAATAGCATGGGGGAAACTGCTCCCATGATTCAGTTACCTCCCATCAGGTCCCTCCCACGACACGTGGGGATTATGGGAACTACAATTCAAGATGAGATTTGGGTGGGGACACAGCCAACCCTTATCACCTGACATAGCTACAATGACAGGGTGCTCACTACCAGTCTGTACTTCTTCTTGGTTCCTCTCCATTTCTATTCTCTTGAGCCCTGGGCCCAGGTCTTAGGGGTCAGGTTTCCTTGGCCTTCCCTGATCTCCCACAGGGTGCTGCTGAGGACCTCCTGGGCTTCTCTCTACCCATGTTTATACAGGGGGCTCCTAACCCTCTTCTCTGCTCTACACAGCACACTGGGGCCCGAGACAAGGTTTGCTCATTCTTGTCATTCATTTATTCAAAAATATCTAGGTGTGGTGGCATGCATGTGTAGTCCCAGATACTCTGGAGGCTGAGGTGGTTGGATCGCTTGAGTATAGGAATTTGAGGATGCAGTGAGCTATCATGGTGCCACTGCACTCCAGCCTGGGTGACAGAGCAAGACTCTGTTTCTAAAAATCAGAGGAAACAGGCCAGGCACAGTGCTCACGCCTGTAATCCCCACACTTTGGGAGGCCGAGGCGGGCAGATTACGAGATCAGGAGTTCGAGACCAGCCTGACCAACATGGTGAAACCCCGTCTCTACTAAAAATACAAAAATTAGCCAGACGTGGTGGTGCATGCCTGTAATCCCAGCTACTCAAGAGGCTGAGGCAGGAGAATCGCTTAAACTCAGCAGGCGGAGGTTGCAGTGAGTCGAGATTGTGCCATTGCACTCCAGTCTGGGTGATGGAGTAAGACAAAAAAAAAAAAAAGGAAACAAAAAACCCCCAAAATGTTTATTAAACTTATGATGTACTTTGTACCAGGTACTGTTCTAGGCATCATGGATACAGTAATGGAAACAAAAATATCAGACCAAGAAAAGACGTGAGCAGTCCCCGACTTAGATGCCTCACTACCATTATGTACCCTCTTCCAACTGTGAGACACATAACCAGAAGGACAGACTGTCAAGGCAATTAAGAGACAGATGGATGCACAGGAAAAAAAAAAAAAAGGTTCAAAACAGAAATAGGGTGAGGCACAGGGGAAGCTTTGCAAAGCACTGGTTCCAAGGTTAGCTACAGTCTTTTTCTACCAGGAAATGACAAGGCTATCCTTTGACCCTTTTCAGGACTTGGAGGCGGAGGAGCCCTTGGGAACATCTGGAACATCTGCGAGCCATTCTCTCCCACTGAGGAGGACTGGGCCAGGGCTAGTGTGGGCAGGGGGTGGAGACTGGGAGGACAAATAGATCCAGCAGGACACCCCCCAGGCCTCTTCCTGCTCCCAAACCCCAAACATTGCTTGCAGAACCTGGGCGGGCTGGCACTTTCCCAGCCTCACCGCAAGACTCCCTAGTCTCCAGCTCAGCGTGGGCCAGGCCTACGCAATCCACACCCTCTGCAGGGCTCCTCCCAGGTTAGGGGTAGCAGGAGAGAAAGCCAGAGCTGTGTGAGATTAGAGGAGGAAGAGCAGGCCAGGGAGGAGGCTTTCTGTGGGCGAGGGCATGGCTGGGAGGAACTGAACTAGGGGGAGGGAATAGAGGAGCCAGGTACAGGGGGGATAACAGAGGGGAGCAACTTCTACTCCAGACTGACAGTGACATGAATCGAAACTTGCCCCCCACCCTTGCTCTTGGGATTGAAACTTGAGGATGGAAGGTGTTATGGACTTAATTTTGTCCCCCCACCCCCTGATTTATATGCTGAAGTCCTAACCCCCAGTCTTTCAGAGTGTGATTATTCAGACGCATAACCTTTAAAGAGGTAATGATGTTAAAACGAGTTCATTGGGGTGGGCTGTAATCCAACATGACGGGTGTCTTTATAAGAAGAGGAGATTCAGACACAGACAAAGGAGGAAGACTGTGTGAAGACACAGGCAGAAAACATCTGTCTACAAGCCAAGCAGAGAGAGGCCTCAGAAGAAACAACCCCGCAGATACCTTGATCACAAATTTCCAGGTTCCAGAATCATAAGGAAATGCCTTTCTGTGGTTTAAGCTCCCTGGTCTGTGGAATAGGTCGTCCCTGTCTGTGGGATAGGTTATCCCTGTCTGTGGAATTGGTCATGGCAGCCTGAACTGACCACACAAGAGTGAAGCTGTTCAAACAGGGCACCATCCACTGTCTTAGGGGTGGGTACTTTCAGTTCACTGGACACTCCACTGTCTGGGCACTCTGCCAGGAAAGAGACACACATACCTTCAGGCTCACAGTCCTGGCTTATGATTTCCCAGGGATTAGAGTCAAAACTGGGGCAACTGGAGAAGCTGATACTCTTCATTTGAACTAGACAGGGTGATCTTTGACGGAAATGAGTCTACTCGGTGAGTTGTATTTGCTTTCAAGAAAATAGGCCGGGCGCAGTGGCTCAAGCCTGTAATCCCAGCACTTTGGGAGGCCGAGACGGGTGAATCACGAGGTCAGGAGATCGAGACCATCCTGGCCAACACGGTGAAACCCCGTCTCTACTAAATATACAAAAAAATTAGCCAGGCGATGTGGCAGGTGTCTGTAGTCCCAGCTACTCGGGAGGCTGAGGCAGGAGAATGGCGTAAACCCGGGAGGCGGAGCTTGCAGTGAGCCGAGATCATGCCACTGCACTCCAGCCTGGGCGACAGAGCAAGACTCCGTCTCAATAAAACAAAACAAACAAACAAACAAACAAAAAAAGAAAATAGAAAAGAAAAACCGGCACAACATTGTCAGTACAGAGACCTACCAGAGGTGGAAGTGCCACTGCCTTCCTCTGGGACTCTGAAGGGACAGAAGTGTCTTCTTCCTACGTAGAGCCATCAGACTCAGGGACTCATAAACATAGCAAATGCCTGAGGCAGGGCAGTTTCCAAAGCTCTAGGATGTACTGGGCTGCTGAAACGTCTAACCTTGAGGGGAAGGGTTGGTTGTCCATGGAAGAATTGTGCAAATAGCTAACTCTTTCCTATTCCAGACATTGACGACAGACTGCATGTTTAAAGCATGTCACATGTGTCACCTTAATTAATCCTCACAAAACCCAGGCACTATCAGCGTCCCATTTTACAAATGGGAAAATTGAGGCACAAAGAGATGATGTGACTTGATCAAGGTTACTCCACTGATAAGGAGGAAGAGTAGTAACATCAGATGGAGAAGGCGTGTGAAGAGGAGACGTCTGGGGAAGGGTTAGGGAGCAGGAGAGCTGTCATGTGAGCTGCCTTCTGAAGTCTTATCCCTCAGTTTGGAGTGACTTTAGGACACTTATCTGAACCCTTCAGTAAAAGATGAAAACTCCTTTTTGAGGTACAGAGAGAATTTAGTCTGAGGAAGATAAGCCCTACAAGATGTGGTTATTGAGACAACCAAAAAAGTCAAAGTGGGCAATCATAAACAATGACAAACACCTTAAATATCTGGAGACAACTTAAAAATCATATACATTCATTAAGCACTCTTGATGTGTGGCCAAGGCCTCTTGTTTGAACAGGAGTCTGCTGGCTGATGAGAGTTCTTTTCTATCTTTATTTTTGAAAAACCACATGCATGATGTCTCATCTTTGATTTCCTGTTCTGGTTTCTTTATAGAGTAGGGAAAGCATAAAATCCCTCGCTGGGTGTCATAAGGGCTGAGTCCCCATTCCTTAGCTCTGTTTCTTTCTGCGCATAGTGTAGGATGGCCCTTTGGTGCCCATCTGGAGTTAGTTATGGCCACACGACTTAGCTTGACCAGTGGACTGTAATAGAAACGATGAGTATCACTTCTGGGCAGATGCTTTAAGAGTTGGCTGAGGCCGGGTGCAGTGGCTCACACCTGTAATCCCAGCACTTTGGGAGGTGGAGGCAGGCAAATCATCTGAGGTCAGGAGTTGGAGACCAGCCTGGCCAACATGGTGAAACCCCATCTCTACTAAAAATACAAAAAGTAGATGGGCTCAGTGGCGGGCACTTGTAATCCCAGCTACTCAGGAGGTTGAGGTAGGAGAATTGCTTGAACCTGGGAGGCAGAGGCTGCAGTGAGCTGAGATTGCACCACTGCACTCCAGCCTGGGTAACAGAGGAAGACCCTGTCTCAAAAAAAAAAAAAAAAAAAAAAGAAAAAAGAAAAGAAAAAAGAAAAAAAAAAAGAAAAGAAAAAAAAGAAAAATAAAAGAGTTAGCTGGGCATGGTGGCTCAGGCCTGTATTCTCAACACTTTGGGAGGCCAAGATGGGAGGATTGCTAGAGCCCTAGAATTTGTGGTTTCAGTGAGCTATGATTGCACTACTGTGCTACAGCCTGGCTGACAGACTGAGATCCTGTCTCTGTTTTTTTTCAGAAGAGTCAACATATACTTCACCATGTATCTACAACCTCAGGTACTGGAAAAGGTTCAGATACATTGGCTGAAGCATCCATTTGTGCCTGAAGCAGAGCCCCATTTAACCCATGATAGGCATGTAGCATGAATAAAAAAAAAACCTGTGTAAGATTTAAACTACTGAGATTTTCAGAATGTTTGTTACTGCAGCCTACCCTTTCTTATCCTAACTGACACACTCATGAAGTTCTATGAGTATAGCCTTATTCTTGGCTAGATGTATTTAGATATGTTTCTCCAGTATTTTAATATGGGTCTCACTCAGACCTCATTCCACAACAACTATTTTTAGATACTTGCTTTTACTGTATGATACTCAGGAACCCAGCCCTTCTTCCTGATGTTACTTCTATAGTGAAAATGTGGAACTGCAAGGAGGCATCCACTGTGCATGTACCAGGCAGCTTCTGTGGGTATGGTCATCTGGAGCATCCTGAGGGTAGGTACAAGGCCCTTCTCTTCTCCTAGTTGAGAGAGACAATTTCTCTTGTTGTGAGAGACAATTTGCCATGGACCATGAGACAATTTGCCATGGACCTATCCCTGAACATTCCTGCTGGGAGTGCTGAAAATACAAGACTCTGGTTGCTCTTTACCCGGGCTGTTTCGCAAGGCTGTACTTGCCATGAGCAGCCATGAGAGATGTGGTAACACCTCCCACCAGGAAAAGACCAAGTTTCTTTCCACTTGCTAGAGAAGTGGCAAATGTTTCAAGCTCAGTGTTACTCTCCTGTAACGCGATCCACTGGGTGACTCACCAACAAGGGCCCTTTGCATTGTCTTTGTGGGACTTGGGTGACGTTGGAGAACTGAAGCAATTCTATGCAGCTCTGGCTAGTGCTTTTGCTGTGAGTGATGAAGTCCTTTGTTTCTGACCCAGGAGTCTTGTAGCTTTGGCCGACATCCATGGAACAATAGCAGGCTAGCTTGTTAGCTTGTAAATTGGGTGAAAATCTCAGACACTGCACTTTTCCTGACATCCCAATTCCAATTCAGCATAGGACTGGGCACGTAGTGGAATGATGGGAAGTAAGGCTTATGCTTTTCACTTATTGATCTTGGGGCGAGGGAGTCCCAGGACAGCCTTTCTCCACACCTAATTCTCTGGTGGCCATTTCACTTCCTGTGCCTCCGTTTTACCCTCTGCAATGGGGATAACAATCTAGGATCCCCGGTTCACACTCAGGGCTGTTAGATTTGAGAGTCTGGGGGAAGATGACTGCTGCTCTCTCATAATCACCAGCTGACTTCTGTCTTTTCTTGAGATAATTCTAGGAACTTAGACCCCTCCCAGAGAGACTTAGGGAAGAGGAAGGAAGAACTCACTATCAGTGAGAAAGAGGAATGTGACTAGGAGAGATCCAGTTGGCTGTGGAGTCTTCCTTTCTGGAGCTTCGCACAAACAGGACAGGAGCTTGCATGTTTTCAGGAGGCAGGGTCAGACTGGATGCCTCTCATGGCTCTGTTTGGAATGAGAAGCATGATACCCACCTCCAGGAAGCTGATGGGAAGGACTTGCCCTAGTTTCTAGCCAGCAATTTAAGTTTGCTGTGTCAGGACAGCAGCAGTGGCCTAGCAAAGGTAGATGGCAGCCAGAAACAATGTGAGATGCATGTGCCATCTCTCCCTAGACAGTGCTGGAATTTGTCCCCAAACACATACCTAGCACAGACAGGGTGCATCATGCATTTCACATTTAATAAATCTTGAAAAAATAACTCAGTGCAAAATTGGGGAAAAAGGGAAGGGATAGTTGTTTGTCTGCACCCTCTCCAACTGTGGCATCTTTGCTGTGCCCTCAATAACGGTCACATGGGAACCTGTGTGCCCCTGAATTCCTCCGCTACACTTTAGGGAAGGAGGCTGCCTTAGGGAAGAGTGATTTGTGTATGCTCACAGGTCAGACTGGAAGGTGAGAGAGAGACGAGGTGGTGGGATGACTGCAGCAGACCTGGCGAAAGGTGAGGAGGGCCTGAACTAGGGAGGAGTTCAAGGACATGGGTGAGGTCTACTTCTCAGCTGGGGATGCAGCTCCTGACTTCTGTGGGGCCCCAGGGTGGCATCCATGAAGACCCTTGTGTTTGCTCAGCCCCTGCTGAGGGCTTCCCCTTCTGCAGAGGATTCTGGGAAAGGTTGCCCCTGCCAGCCTTTAGTACTAAGGGATGGTGGTTGGGCCAGGCTCAGGAACCTAGCCTGGGTCCCGCCATCCCAGACCCTCCCCACACCACACCAAGGAAGGGCCTGTCACCAGGATAAGTATGACCCTCCTGTGTCCGAGTCCTCATTTCACTTACAGCTCGGCGCTAATCCAATTGCTGGCTCTAACCTAATTCTCCATTGTTGCTAGAGTCCTTTGCCTGCCGATATTAAAAATCTTTTCATTTAATTGTGCAGAAGATAGATCCTTCTCAGCCATCAGGTGGTAAATATAGAATAGCTGATGTGTAGCTCTAATTTCTTCCCTGGTGGGCCTCCTGCAGCTCTGAGTAATTGGGGACCAAGAAGCTCTGGGAGGAAGGAGACAGGAAGGAGAGAAGAGGGAGGCAGGGCGGGGAGCTGGGACCTTGCTATTGTCAGGAGGTTACAGATGAAAGGGATCTGGTCAGTATGTCCATTTCTGCAGGGCCAGTTGTTTTTCTCCTGAATCTCTCACGCTACCTGGTGACTGGGGTCCTGAGATGTTGCATGAGAATCATGTGTTCCTCCGCCATAGGAGATCAAGATGCACCATCCTAACATATCTTTGGTGAAGGTCATGGGATCCCCAAGTCACCAAGAACCACAGCTATTTGATACACCAAGACCCTTTGTGATGATTGAGTGTAAGCCTCTGGTTTGGGGACCACATAGTTTCCCAGGCAGGCACTGAAAGAGTTGATGACAGAGGACAAGCATCTTGGTTTCTAGCCAAAGAAGAAAAACTATGTGGAACACTGTGGTTACTGTGTGTTCCCATAGGAGAGGGACAGTGGCATTGAAGTGAGGCTCCATCAGCCATTAGCAGACCCAGGGTCCTCTCTCATTCACCCAGCAAATGGCAGGGCTCCAGTTAAAGTTACTGGCCTCACACTTGGCTACCAAGCAAGAAGGAAGCATCCTAGGAAGAGCCACTGGTCACTGGACACTGCCTCTCTGGTGGCTCAGTCCCAACTGAGACTTCCCAGGAGTTCTCAGCTTCCAGGATTCGCTGGTGCTCTGGAGAACACGGCAGGTTACTCCATCTCTTGGAGGGAGGGCTGCAGCTTCCTGTCAGCTGCATGCTCAACTGCTGTGAGCTCCCAGCTCCTCATGCCTGTCCCATTGGCAGACCTGAGCTGCTGAGACTGCTCCTGCTTCCCTGTAGGAGGTTTTGCTGCACCTCAGCTCTTGGACTCCATTCTCTCCACCCCACCCTCTCACAGGCTGATGCGGGGGCATTCCTCTTCCCAGACTGGGGACCTCAGGTAGCCTTTCCTTCCCTTCTCCCTCCTGCCTCAGAGAGAGACACAGGTATTTCGTAGGAGTGCCTGTTTCCTGAGCACTTGGGGGATTCTCGGGGCTCCATCCCCGCCTGGCCCCATCACCCCAGGCCCTCTGGATAGGCCTGTGCTCTCCGACTCCGCCCCGTGTACTCTCCAAGACCAACTCCTCCTCTCCCCCACTAATAGTGGGTTTTGCACACCCCTCTTCTCTACCCTTCTCTACCTGCTGATGCAAGATCCTTGGGGGAAGAGGAAGGAACCCTCACGGCTTGGGAGCTGCTGAATCCTCTGACCAGGGGATCCTGAAGAAGGTGACTAAGGTGGTTTCCAAGACCCTGGCCCGGAATATTCCCACTGCCCTTCTCTGTGAGTTCTTCTCCTCTATGGCTCCTGCATCTTCAGAACAAACAACAGCAGAGCACGTGACTGCTGGCAATGCCCAAATGACTCCAGTCACAGGATCCCTGCATGTCCGGGCCAGAATGGGCAGCACAGCTGACCCCTTTCCTGTTCTCAGGTGAGGAAATGAACAGCATGTGGGAAGGCATTTTTACCCAAGCTCATGCAGTGGCTCTGTGCTAGGACCCAGGCTTCCTAGCTCCAGTCTAGATGCTAGATATTTCTGTTCCTATTGTCAGAATGATAGAGAACTCACAAGGATGGGAATCAGGATGACAGAGTGTCAAAACCAACTCTGCCCTCTGGCAGTGGTGTGACCTCCAGCAATGTACTCAACCTCTCTGGGCCTCCATTTTCTCATCTGTAAAATTAGGGTGACAATGATATCTGGCTTGTGAGGTGACACGAGAGTCTGCTTAGATAACCTTCCCAAAGCTCCAGCACAGCGTCTCGCGCATGGTAAGTGATAATTAGCTCTCACGCAAAATTCACCTCCATTGGATTGAAAATTTCTCCTCAAACCAAAGTGAGGAGCATTAGCTTTTCAAGCAATGAGCAGGCATTTAATTTACTCCCTCAGAAAATTGAAGGGTTCTGTGTTGGGGAACTATTTGGATGACTTTTCCAGAAAAAGAAGGTTGTGCAGATGTCTTTTTTCCCTCCATGGAAGTTTCCCAGCATACAGCAGGGACAACAGAGCCCTTCTGCTCATCTAGACACTGCCCCTGGAAGCAGAGGGAGCCACCCAGGCCAGGCTGCTGCTGGTTCTGCTCTGGAAGGCCTGCAGAAGCTCAGGGCTGCCCCATCTGGAACCTGTCCTGCATCTTCTGCAGGGCTGTGGGAATCCCTGCCCTGCTTCCCTGGAGGCTTTGGAGCAATGACTACGCCCCATGGTTCAGGCCCTGGCAGGGCTTCAAGCAAAACTGCTGATATTTACTAGGGCTGGGGCTAAAGATTACCTACTCATCTGGGCTGCAAAATTTAAGGAGTGCTCCAAACCCTATAACCAAAATACGCAATAATGTCCTATGTTTACAAAACAAAATTAATTTAAAAATCCGTGATGAACAAAACATCAAACTTAAATAAAGGCAGCGTTTGATCTTGTGCCAGCAGGAGCCTGAGAACAAGTACCTTTCTCATTTCATGCTACCTCAGCCCTGAGTCCTGGGGCTCCTCCTAGATCAGTGAAGTTGGCCTCTGGGAATGGGATCAAGGTGGGAATATTTGGGAAAAGCTCTGCAGATAATTCTGCTATAAGATGTTTGAGTACTTCCACTGTGAAAGAAATAATAAATGAAAACTGAGGGTTGCAGAAGGGAAGGGATGGGAGATGCCATGTGGTCCCTTCACAAGGGACTGCAACTCTTTAAGAGCTATATGCAAACAGACAAGAGCGGTTCCGTCAGCCAAGGGGACTGCCATTCTGCTTTTCCTCCTCCATCCCTTTGGGAATTTCTTTGTGAATTCTCTTACAATTCAGAAACTCCCAGAATGATGAACTGATATGACAAATTAACTTGCTCTGTCTTTGAAGACCCTCTGCTCTATCGTCTCCTACTCCAGAAAACTGGGGTCCTTCCCTGTGCTCATCCACGTCCTCTACAGACTTCTAGGCCCAGCCTATGTCTTCTCTCTTCCAGGAAGCCCTTCCCAATGCCTCCTGTTGCGGGATCTCTCCCTCCATTCCTTCTGTGGCGCACATTTGAGATCCTACTAAATGACAGGCCGGATTAAGGATAGACAGGGATTGAATTTTCAAAAAACTGCACTTGGGGAATTCAGATAATACCATCACATAATTAAATTATACTAGAAGGTTTAGAATGAAAAGCAGCAATCTTTGGTCCCTGTTTCTCCAAGCCTCAGGAGGCTGAGGCAGGAGAATCTCTTGAACCTGGGGGATGATGGTGGCAGTGAGCCAAGATCACGCCACTACACTCCAGCCTGAGCGACAAAAGCGAAACTCTGTCTCAAAAAAAAAAAAAAAATGTTTTCTGTTCTTCCCCATCCTGCCCACCAACCCTTGTGTATCCAATATATTTTATTAATTTTCTAAGGCTATGTTTTTAGTTTTTTCTCCTATTTGTCTCTGTTTCCTTGAAGTCTCTGTCTCTGTCTGTCTAGTCCTTTCTTAGCTCCTCCTCTCTGGCTGATGTCTTTCATGTAGAAGGCATTTCTAAAATGTCTGGGGACCCTTGGCAGCAGTCCATATTTAAGACAGAGGCACCAACAATCTGACAGGAGAGTATGTGTGCATAGATAGGGCTTGTCCCGGCACGGGCTTTCCTGGAGGTGATCAGGTGTCAAGTCCAAATGCTTCTAGGTCTTTTTCCTCTTGGGCTGGTTAACTTTTCCAGAGAGGAGCTATCTAATTTCTGTCTGGGGATGGTTAGTGTTCTGCAGGTGGAGTAGCAGCTAGGGGCTGGAGACCTACAATTCTGTGTGTAATCCCCTGTTTCCAGTATGGTGTCTCATCCTCCACGCTGCTTCACAGCCCAAGTCACCAAGACCTGAGACCCCTGGGTGCGCTTTTTGTGAGAGTAAACTTTCCGTCCTCAGCCAGGTGAGAAGGGAATTTAGGGGTGCAATGGGGGGGGTTTAAGTCCTTGTTTAAGTCCTTTTTTAAGGAGACATTCACCACTGCTTCTGTGTCCAGCCTCGCTCCTGCTTTCAGAAGAACTGGGAGCTCTACGTCCTGAGACTTTCCAGGTGCCCAGGCAGAATCCATCTCCCAATAAGCAGTTAGCTTTCCGCCTTCTCAGCTCTGCCAAGGCAGTTACTGTTCCTCCACTTTCCTTTTCACACATGTTGCTTCCCATTGTCTCCCCTGGTTGTCTTTTCCTGTCAGTGGGGGCTTTGCAGGGGTCTGTGCAGAGAACATAAATGACTGGGGAAGGTCCAGAAGTCTCCTGAAAGCCATCTAGATAGGGCCACGTAAGCCTCCTGGCTCCTCTCCATGCTGACAACCCCTGGTTCCACTCACCAGTCCAGCTCTCCTCAGAGGCCTGGGTGTGTGATGTGGACCGCAGGCCCCCACATTCAACATCCCTGAAGTTGATCTCATCCCCACTCCCTTCAAAGCTGCTCTTTCTCTTGTGTCCCACCATTGGGGATAATCCTGCCATTCACCTTATGCATCCCACCGAGACAGGCAGCCATCATGCACTTCAAATTCCACTTCCTCTTGACTTTAGTCACCCCCTTTCACTGCCACCTTGACCAGTCTGGCCCATGCATCGGTCCTCCACTGCACTGCAGCTGCCTCTTAAGTGGTGCCGTTCTTCCAAATTTGGCTCAGAGAGACCTCTCTCAATCTCATCATGATGCTCGTGCCCAAATACACACGGAAGCTCCCCGGCAGCTCCTCACCGCCCCAGCCCAGGAGGCTTGTCGTCAGGCCCATCTGCTGCATCCCGGCTTCCCACCCTGAGTACTCTGGAGTCCAAATAGTGCTCATCACACTTGACATCTCACCTTGAGCCCTCAGAGTTGTCCCTGTCTCTTCTCCCTGTCTTCTCCTTCTCCTCGCCTCTTTTCCTCTGCCTGACCTCCCTTCTTCATCAGGTGTCAGCTTAAATGTCACTTCTCCAGGAAGGCTTCCACAACACTGCAGCCATCCCCACCTCACAAAAATTGCATGGGTATCCCTTCTGCCCATTCTTCTTCATGCTGCAGCATCCTCCCCTGGCCTTGTCCTGTCTTCCCATCACACTGCAAGCTCTGTGAAAGCAGGCTCGTGACTGCCCTGCCCAGGGTGTGTGAACCTGCCCACCCTGCCTCCAGAGGCCGGCCCAGTGCCTGGCAGAAAGTAGGCATGGAGTTGTTAAACGTGTTCATTAATGTTATAATTAATTTATAATTATATACAGATTGCATATTATGTACTTATATAAATATATTTTATAATTGTACAGGTTATAAGTTAATGTTACAAGACAGTTAGTGTTAAGTACTTGTTAAATTATGGATGGGTGAAGTCCATTGTGGTCTGGGCAGGGATCAGCATTTTACCTGAGGAGGGAGAATGGCCTTCGTTTTCAGGAGGCTGTGATGAGTGAGTAGTCCCTGTCAATTACTGTGCTCTGGCCTCAGAGGGACCCAGGTCTGGGTCACCACGGACCCCAAGGAGAAAGGTGTGTCCAGAGTAAGCGGGGACATTTCTTCTGCTGCTCTTGCTGTGATGGTGGCTGTGCCCCTCCTGTCGAACCTCTCTGCTTTCACAGTCTTCCCATCGCAGCTCTAACTGGGACCTCCGAGAAGCTGGGCACAGATCCAGGGCTGGGTGGGTGGGGAAACTGTCACTAGTGTGTGCCAACTCCTCCGCCTCCACCTGGGCCTCAGTGAGAAGCTCAGTGAGGTGCAGCCACCTCAGTGGAGAACAGTCCCTGGCAGTGCCCCAGCCCTTTCCCCATTGCCACTGCCACTGCTGTCACTGGTCCCCCCATAGCCTCTTAATGAAACGTCATCTCCCAGTATTTCCCCAAACCACTTTCTTCTCACTTTTCCTCCCACCCCTGACAGCCATAGATTAGGCTCCAGCATGTCTGGTCTATGTTTTACTTGCCCCCACCTGGCACATTGCCTGTGCCGGGTGGGCAGGAGGCAGGAGCACAGGATGGCCAAGGGCAGAGACTTTGGAGCAGCTGCCTGGATTTGAAAACCAGAGTTCCATCACTGTTGCATGCCTCAGTGTTCTCACCTATGAAATGTGTATGAATATAACACTAGCAAATTAGATTGTTGTACAGATTAAACCAGCTAGTGCATGCAAAGTGCTTAGAACTGTGTCCAGCACACATGAGCCTTACAAAAGTGTTGCCAGTTATCACAAAGTGTGCACTCAGGAAAGATTTTCTGGGTGGAATTGTGTCAGGGTGCTGGAGGTGAGCTGTGCCTTCTGCTCTGGACAGTCACAGCTTCTTGGCTGGTCCCCTTGTGACCAGCTAATCCCCTCTCAATCTGCCCTCTCCACTGTAGGATTGCCAAGGCTTTCAGGAGCCTGAGCCTTGCATGCTGTGGCCCCTTCCCACTTCTCTATTTTTCTCAGTCATACACACACAAACACATGCACACACACATGCGTGTATATGCACACATGTGCACACACATATGTGGACACAAGGTACATATATATGCACATGCACACACACCCTTCCCATGGGTCCCCCATGCTCCTGGTTGTTCCCATCCTCTAGGTTTTGCTAGGCCCTCTCTGCCTGCCAGCTGCTGCCCTGCTTTTTGCCCCATGAGGTCCTCATGCTGGCCTTGGTTCTGTTGTCACTTTCTCTGGGACGCCTCTTCTGCTCAGATAGCTCACGTTCAGGGAGAGCTGAATCATACCCACCTCATTACTCTCTCCTGAAGCTCCCTAAGGAGACCTTCCACCTCCCATGCAGTGATGGAGCCATAACTGTTTACCTGGGGATCTCCCTATCTGTCAGTGAGCATCTAAAGCCCCTCTTGGGCTTTAGGGGCAGGTGTAAATCCCACAGGGCACAACAACTTCCTTCTGTCTCTTAGCTTCCCTCCCCAGCCCTGACTCAGGGACCATGAGGCCCCAGGTAGAGGCAGCTCCTTGACCTGCCCCCATTGGCTGGGCCTTGGCCACCTGCTGGGGCTCAGCAACCCCCACCTGCCTCTGCTCCTGACCTCCACGCCCACCACCTCTCCTTCCTCCTCATCCTTCCTTCTTTCATTCCACAACCTGAATTGGGAGCCTGGGGTCTAAGGTGAAGGCGAGGTCCCACAGAGGTGCAATCTGGTGGGACATCATCATGCCATGCTCTCCACCGCTGTTCATCCAATTCTCTCCTTGTTCAGGAGGTTGAGGCCCAGGGAGGGGACACTGTGCCAAGGGAGCTGAGGGCAGAGCTAGGACCAGATGCCACTCCTCTCTGCTCACAGGTCCAAATATGGGCTCTAAGGCTCACTATCTGCCCTCCTCCATCACCTCAGTCCCACTGTTCTTCCCCCAACACTCCTCCCCGCTCCTGCTGCCCAACCGCTGCTTTTCAGAAGCTGCCCCCCGCCAGGGGAACGGGATGGAGGACAAGATGTGGGTGATGACTGTCCTTCAGCTCACATGGTGAGCATTCAGGCAGTGGCCCACGCTGGTGGTTTGTCCCCTGAAGGGACCGGTGTGGGCAGTGGCTGGGGTTGGGCAGAGAGTCAGACTCACTCCCTTCTTCATCTGTGCGATCTCAGAGAAGTTGAAAATGCTCCCCGATGTTCAGCCTGGTTCCTCAAGACTGAAATGCCACTGTCACAGGCCCACTCCTCATGCCACTTGAAGCCTTATCAGTCACTTATACCTTGGTGTGAATGAAGGAAGTGGGGGCGGATAGGGAGTGAAGTGGGAGGATTTAGGGAACCAGAGAGGGAGATGCCTTGTCTGAGGTCACACAGCCTGGGTCAGGCAGAGTGGGGCAGCTTGGGCTCTTTCTGAACCTACATACCTGGGCTACAGCTTCTCCTCTGAGCCTTGCACTGCCCCCTCCCCCGCAGTCCTCTGCCCACCATCCCGAATAGGGCCAGATCAGATGGATACTATAGAGAAGCCCTGGGTCAGCTGTAAGCCACCAGTGAGTATGCAGAAAACGGAGTGCAGCCCAGGAGGGAAAATGGAAAAGTCCCTTTGGAATTGCCTCGCCCACTCTGCCTCTGGTCCCTTGCAGATTCCTAAATTCCCAGCGCTGTGCTTCTTTTGGGGGGGATATGGAGGAAGGGCCTTGCCCCACTTCCCTCCTAGTGGAGGGTGGAGTTTTGTTGTTTTTGCAGTGTTTTTGGCATCAAAGGTGAACTCTGGTTGTCATGGGAACTCCAGCAGAGGGAGGGAGGGAGAGGGCCTGAGGGGGCTGAATTAATTCCAGTGTCGGCTGGTTCTCCAAGTAGGAATCTGCGGGCGGTAAAGAGTGAGGGTCCCAGGAAAGACCCTCACCCAGGAAGGCCCCTTAGTGCCCCACGTCCCACCTGCCCAGCCTGGCTCCAGGTGGGCTCCCGCATCTGCCGTGCAAGCATTCTTACTTTTGGGAGGAGGCATGGGCTTCCGCTGCTGCCACAGGAGGTTCTGGGTCTAGAGAAGGTTGTCTTAGCTTGGGTGAAGAAAGAGGAGGAGGGAGCCCCCCAGAGAATGTCAGCAGGCTTGGAGCCTGTGCAGACCCCTCAGTCCTGCTGGGGCAGCAGGGAGCAGCAAGTAGGGCAGGGCCAGGCGGTCCTCTGAGTGGCTTGAAAAACCTGATTCAATTGCTAGAAGCCTCAGGCTGGGACATCCAATAAGACCACAGGACCAGGCAAATGGTGGGTCGACATGTTGTACTTTCCAAGGAAATAGTCTCCTTTTGCTATCTTTTCTGAAACACGCAAGTCCTCTCATCCTCCAGTTCAATTTTCTACCTTTGATAGTGACACGGTGACAGAGTAATCATTCTCTACTAAAGCAACAGCTCAGGTCCAGTGGTAAAAGGCAGCTGGCATTAGGGATGGGAAGCAATGGGGATTGGTGAGGAGCATGGTTAAGGGGAGAGCTTTGGTTCTGGATGAAGGGACTGTTTTACACGCTGCATCTGACTGCTGTCACATGCTGAGTCAATGCTGCCAGATAGTCCAACTGCTTAGACAAAGCTAGAAATCCAGATTATGTAGAGTTCCCTGATTCTGCCTTTTTCCTTACTATAGTCCTCATTCCAGCTTCCTCTGCCCACCTAGACCCAAGACTTCTCAAGATCATTGATGAGGGAACCCCTGCTGTTACCCTGACCAGTTAAGATAACCAAGCCCTTAGAAATGGTCTCATTTGTCTCATCCTGCCACAGATAGGGAAACTGGAGCCCAGTGGGGCAGGGACCTCCTTAACCAAAGGCACTGAATGGGTTAGTGGCAAGCTGCAGCTGGAGGTATCCAGGGCAGATAAACAGAAGGATGACCCAAGAATGTATGTGCTCCTGCGAGTACATGACAAACGATGTGTCCCATCAAGGTGAGACGAGACCACAAAGGTGTGGGAATGATGTTAATTTTAGCCCACATTTATTGGGACAGGCACCAGAACAAGCAGGGTTTGGGTCTATTGAAAAGACATTTTATTGTTGTATCACACAACCCCTTTTAAACTGTATTATGGGAGACATCTTTGCTTGCTTTATGAGCTGAAAACTCAGGCAGATCCCATGTCTTTTTTGCTCACTCCTATGTCACAGACAAGATGTTCATTAAAATTCTGAAATTGATTTAATGGCGCATCTTTTCCCCATGCCCCACTTAGGGCTGGAACCTGCAGTGGAAGGGGCAGGGGGCGGGGATATGTCCAGTTTCTTTGTTCTCCTTGACCTTCTCTCTTCCAGCCACCCTCCAGTTTACAAGCCAGTTACTGACTCCTCCTGGGTGTGAGTAGGGCAGGAGGGAGGTGGGAGAGAGGGCTGGTAATGGGAGGCAAAGTCTTACTGGAATCAGCTTTGCACTCTCTGGGCCTGGCAGGTGGGTAGCAATGGCTACTCTTCTGCAACACTCAGTGGGGGCCACCTCTATTCTGCCTCTCCTGGGGAAGGAGGTGGCATTCATCATGAGCAGCAATGCCCACCCCACAGCCCACCACAGCCACAAGGCCCACATCATCTGGTGCATCCCAAGGAACTTGATCTGTGCCTCACATAGCCTCTTTTGGTCTTAGTTTCCTCATCTGTTAAATAAAGAGCCTTGTATAAGGTTGTCTTCCTGCGGTAAGGAGCAGTCAGGTCCTCTGAGGAGCAGGGTGCAAGAGAGTTAACCTTTTCTCTTGGCTCTCACCTGGGCCCAAGCAGAAGACCAAAGCCACTTCTGAGCTGCTGGGGGACTCCTGAGTTCATTCCCCCAGCATCCCCCCAGAACCTTTAGAGCTCCTGCTATCTGCCAGGGGCCCCTCCCAGCTCCTGTGGTCTCCCACTTCCTACCACTTCATGAACCAGAAGGGAAGTCAGAAGGCCCCATGCTCACCCACACTTCCTCCTTAGCACCACCAATGCCAGCAGGAGGAGGAGCTGACCGTTTCGGGGTGGGGGGGACCTGGGAAGATGTGAGGCAGGAGTACCTGACACCAGGTGAGGCTCTGGACTTTCTCCTCCTCCTTGTCCCCCATCTCCTGACCCTAGCCTATCACCCAGAAGAAGGCCATGCTGATAGGAAGCTGGCTATGGATCAGGGTGAGGACCCCAGAAGGCCAAGTCAGTGCCCAGATCTGAGGTGCAGGGGTACAGGGTAAGGGCCCAGCTAGAAGCTGGTGCTGGTCTTGGTGAAGGAGAATTTGCCATGAAAGAGAGGAGAATGGGTGGAGCCTTCCCAACTGGGAAGGGAGAACTCTGTGCCTTCTTTCCAGCTCAGTCAGAGAGCTGGGGGAGCAGTGCCTGCCCTTCCTTGTCTGTGCCCCTGGCCTCCCGGGGCATCAGCCATGCTGACTGGGGACAGGAGTGTGGGGCAGGGTAGAAATTGGGTGAGGATGGGCCCATCCTCAGGAGTTCCTGATCCTCCTTCAAGCCTCAGAACAGATGTCATCAATGCCCTGGTAGGTAGGTCATCAACACGTCCATGTTCAAATGAGATGAATCAGTTCAGGGTCACCAGGAAATACACCAGGAGGCTTTCCAAATACCAGAGAACAGGCCTATTTCTCAGGCTCCGCGAGCCTCTCTGTGGAAGCCTCTGTATGCCCTTCACACAATGCGAGGAATTGCCATTCCTCTGCCACCCGGGGCCTGGGCTGTGTCCTTTTCACCTCTGACCCCCAGGCCCAGGCCTCGTACCTGGCACAGAATTGGCATTGGATCAGTGTTTGCAGAATGAATGAATGAATGCAGGAGGAAGATAGATGGAAAGAAGAGAGGAGAGAGAGAAGGGGCAGGTGTGCTGGAGGAGAGGCTAGGTGTGGGTGTTACTTCTGGCCAGCTGGGACTCTCTGGCCAGAAGTGACCAGAGAAGGTGGGGCAGGGGGTCCAGGATGTTTGAGCCCAAGATCTGCACATACTGGCTTTTGTGCTGTAAGCTCTGCAGCCAGGGTGAGCAGCAACACACTCTCCTCATTCTCATACTCTGTCCTCGTCTGGGAGGGGAAGCCACTTTCATAGGAGGGGTGCAGGTAGACATATGGAGATTTGGGGAAACACAGAAGGGAGAGAGCAGGATGAGTGAGCCAGAGGTAGCTCCGGGTGGAAAAGGATGGAGGGAGGGGAAGGGTAGGGTGGAAACCTGGAGAAAAGAAGGAGGCCAAGAGGGAGGTGGAAGGGAGAAGAGAAGGAGGGCCCAGGAGGCTTTTGTTCTCCCCATTCCTTACCGTTGGTCAGACAAAACAGAATCTGCCTGTTTACAGGAAATGCTAAAAATGTACCTTCTTCAGGAACGACTACTGGTTCACATGAGCTGGTGACCTCTGAGCCATCGAGGTTCATTCCCTCTCTCTCCAGGTGTCTGGTCCTTGGAGTCACGGGGCATCGAGTGGTCTGTGAGGGGGCTTGGCCTAGTGTGCATCGGAGATCAGATTGTCTGAGCCCAAATATCTGCCTGCTGCTGACTAAATGATTCTTGGGGCAGTTAGCTTGAATGCTGTCTGCCTCAGTTTGTCCATCGATAAGCTGGAGATAATAAAATAACCATCTCAAGGTGGTGATGTGATGTTTGAATGAGATAATCTAAGTAGAGTGCTGAGCCTGGGGCATCATAGGGTCTGCATAAATACGGATTATTATTATTATTATTTTTTGAGATGGGTCTTACTCTGTCACCCAGGCTGGAGTACAATGGCATAATCTCAGCTCACTGCCACCTCTGCCTCCTGGGTTCAAGCGATTCTCCTGCCTCAGTCTCCTGGGTAGCTGGGATTACAGGCATGCAACACCACGCAAGGCTAATTTTTGTATTTTTTGTAGAGACAAGGTTTCACCATGTTTGCCAGGCTGGTCTCGAACTCCTGACATTAGATGATCCACCCCTCTCTGCCTCCCAAAGTGTTGGGATTACAAATGTGAGACACTACACCTGGCCAAATATGTACTATTATTGCTTGGGGTGCTTCAAACAGATGCAGAGACAGCAGGCAACTTTTAACTCCTGCACACCTGTCTCCTTATTTGCAGAAAAGAGGAGAATGAGCCTGGCTCAGACAGCCTGCCATGGATGGTGAGAGAATCCATGCTGATGACGGACTGTATCAGCGACTGTTTCCAATGACTGGCTTCCTCCTTGGCTTTAAAAAACATTTCTCACCCTTTGAGGGAGATATTAATGTCCATTGTACAGATGAGGAAACTAAGGTTGAGATAAAACAGGTAGTTTGCCCAGAGCCACATGGAGGATCTCATCAGCTGGGGAGGCTGGGACTCCCTGTGCCTGAGGAGACTCCTTTTAATTTAATCTCTGGAGAGAAACCTTAGGGGGTGTTGAGGGCTGGGGACATGGTGGGGAGGAGAGAGGACAGGTTCAGTTCCTGCCCGACAACTGTCATTATCTGTCCCACTTATTGTTCCTTGCTGATTCTGAACAGCATGTACCAGGTCTTAATGCTACAATCACCTGCCTATTTGAGGAGAAAATTGGACTAAAATGGCCTGGAGCTTTCAATCTACAGTTCAGGAGAAAGGCGGGTGATGAGCAGCACATGGAGCAGGGAGGAAGAGAACAGCTTCCGAATCAAACGGTGTCAGCAAGGCCCGAGAGCAGCCATCAGTCCCAGGTAGATGCCGGAGGGGAGAAGAAAATGCCAGAGTCAAGGGACCTGGCCCAGACTTCTCCCCTACAAAATGCAGGCTCCTAAACCCCTCCCCCAACAAGACATGGTACAAAACTCACCCAGAACCACCGGGGCCCCAGAGTTTTTCCCCTGAGACATAAAGCTGTTGTTCAGGCCAGGTAAGGGCCAATGGCATGAAGTGGTCTTTCCAGATGTTGGAGGGCGGCTTGCCCTGTACTCCCTCTGCCGAGTTCTGGACCCCCTTGGGAGACATCTCTAACTACGCAGTCCCCCGTCCCACAGAGATTGTGCTGTGTCCCAGTTCAAGTGTTGGCTGAGAGTTACTGGCAAGAAGGACAAGAAGGTCAGGACCCACACACCCTGGGGACCACCCTCCTTGAAGGGGAGGGGCAAGGCTTACCCAGGGAGGCAGTGGCATCAAGGAGGTTGATCAAAGGTGGGATCAAGGAGGCTGAGGGGCGTGGTCATAGGTGTCCAGTGCTACAGAGACAGAGTAAGGTGAGGCATGAGGCTAGCAGGCCCAGGGACCAGGAGGTCATGGGGACTCTGAGTCCTCCTGGGGGCTGCTGATGGAAAAGCCCAAGTCTCAGAAGCCAAGTCAGGTCTGCTATTGTCAGCACCCCTTGGGTAGGCTGGGGTCTCCAAGCTGTCCTGGAAAGAATGTGGGGCTGCATTACTCCAGGACCCCAAAGTCCCATCTTGTGTTCATGGATGGGGAGGCTGACTCACAGCAGCTCTACCCTCTCCCAGCGCATTTGCCCTGGGTCTTGACCATCTGCCCTCCTACCTACTTTTCTCTCTTCCTCCCACCTACAGGGCCAGAGGACTAGACCACCACAGGCCTGAGTGTGTCCTCATTCCTGCCCACTCCCAGGACCTAGAACTTTCTCTTTCCGGGAGTGCAGGAGTACTCAGACTGAACCTGAATTTTATGCTGCAGCTCAGACCTTTGATTTCATGGATCACTTATGACTGGGCTTGGAGGCTTAGACTTTTAATAGGAGGCTAAGGCTGAGACTAGACTTTGAAGCCACAAAGTCCACCAGCAAGTTGGCTATAGGAGCACTGGCTGGGGGAGCATGAATGGCTCTGTGTTGCCCTCCCCATCACAGTGGTCAAAAATCAGTGCTCACAGCTATGGCAAAGGTTGAGGGAGGGAGTCTGCACCCCTGGTAGTGGGGAGCTGATGGCATAGCCTCCTTGAGGCACATGTAGGGGCCACCTGGTGATCTGGGCAGTGACTGGGTCATCCTTGCAACCACTGGGCCTGGAACATCCAGTCCCACAGGTGGACAGGCACTTATCTGTACCATCTGCCTGTCCACCTATGTCTGATGTGATCTCCTTCAGCAGCCTATGCTTGCCTACAGCATGGAGGCCCTGCAGACGTGGGCTGAGGAGGGGTGAGGGAGGACCCTTGAAATCTATGGCTCCTGTATTCATCCCTTCTCACACTGCTGTAAAGAAATGTGGGGACTAACAATAGTGATGCCATTTTTCTACATTGGTGACTGTGTTTTCTACCTTGGTGATGGTGTTCCCAGAAACAAAGCAAGTGTCAACCTTGCCCATACTTTTAATAGAGCGTAACAACCCCAACCACAACAGAGCCTGACGGCCCTTACCACATCCTTCTCCAGTCCCCTGGAGAAGGTTCCTACCTGCCAGCACTTCCTCAACCCCTCTCCTATAGAAATTTATTATAAAAACCTCAGTTTGTAAGCGATCAGGGTCTCAACCAGATTCCTGACTGGGACCCCTCACAGGCTTATTCCTGTAAATAAACCTGTTTGGCCATCGAGTTGCCTTCTCTCTCTCTTCCTTCATATTTTCCTAACAAGAACTACCTGAGACTGGGTAATTTATGAAGAAAAGAGGTTTAGTCGACTCACAGTTCTGCAGGTTTAACAGGAAGCATGGCTGGGAGGCCTCAGGAAACTTACAATCATGGCAAAAGGCAGAGGGGAAGCAAGCACCTTCTTCACATGGTGGTAGGAGAGAGAGAGCAAAGGGGGAAGTGCCACACACTTTTAAACCATGAGATCTCATGAGAACTCACTCACTATCACAAGAACAGCCAAGGGGAAATCCAACCCCATGATCCAATCACCTCCCATCTAGCCCCTCCTCCAATTCGACGTGAGATTTGGGTAGGGCAGGGGCACAGATTCAAACCATATCAGCTCCCTAGACCAATGCCCAAGTCTTGGGTCTTGGGGACAGAGAGTGAGCTCCTACCTGGAAAGGAAAAGGATTCTGGCTTCCACTTTAGCAACCTCCACCGCGTGTGAACCCCTGAACTGTAGCCCCCTCCCCAAGGGATGCCCATATCTCACCCTCGCGCTCAAACGTCCTTCCAAGATCAGGAATGCCAGGCTATGACCAGAGCTGAGGCTTGCTGTGGGTAGGCAAGCTGGGAACAAGAAGAAAGGCAGAGGGGCTTAAACATGGAAAGGTCTTTAAAGAAAGTCTTGTCCAGTGTGATTTCTCAAACATTTTTAGCAGCTCAAAGGACTGGGCATGTTAGAAGATCAAATGACTAAAACAGATGAAAGTAGTCAGTCTGATTGCAGTGTGGGTGGAAGGCCTGGGCCCACTTATGGACCCTGCTCTTCCTGCCCACCAGTATCGGCCACTGAGTGTCCTTGATGAACGCCTAGGGCTCCAGGTAGCAGAGTTTGAAAAACTGTCCCTCGACTTCAGTCCGTCTGCATTCTATATTTGGCCTGCCTGTTTTTTGGATAGGCACACTGAGACTTAAGAAAGAAGGAGTTACTTACACAAGGTTGTTTGTGGCACAGCCAGGGACACAAACCCAAGTTCTTACATCCCAGCCTTATTCCTCCCAGCTGCCTGCTAGAACTCCATCTTCCTGCCTGCTGATTGCATCCCAACAGCTCTGTTTTAAAGAATAATTTTATTGTCCTAATTATGCATTTCAATATTGTAAACCACCTTACATTTGCTCTGGAAGCAGGAAGAGTAAACATCATAAATGCACATATAAAATCATTATGCTCCCTTTTCGTTTGACTCTGGTATCTGCTCCCTTGTGGGAGGAAATGAAGGAGGCTGAATTTGTTCCGCACCCTTGACAAGCTCATGGTCAGGATGGGAGTTTGGAGAGAGAGGGTGGTGGACTCTGGGGCTACCCTCAGGAGCTGCAGGCAGCGTGGAGAGGGGAGCTCACACCCTGTCACAACGGTGTGGGGGCATTCTGTGTAGCTGCAGAGTAAAGGCAGATAATCCACATTTTCTGTGTCACACAGCCTGAATGCTATTAAGAAGATAGATTGCCATGTAATAGCTATGAGCTTCAGCAAGTTTGCTAATCTCTCTGTGCCTCAGTTTCCTCATCTGCAATTTATCATGTGTCAATTTATGCAAAACACTTAGCCCTGTATGCAACATATGGTAAATGCTCAGAACAGTTAGCTGATAATAATGAGTGTCCACCCCGGAGGGGAGCTGTGGTGTGCGGGCTCTCCTAGGAGCAGCCCTCTTTGTCTGAAGCTTGGTCACTGGAACTCTGGTTAAAGGGTGAATGAGGTGGCCTATTGCGGAGGAAAGAGCCCTGGCTCGGAAACAAGAGACTTAGAACACTGATCCTCACTCTACCACCGAGGACCTTGGGCAGATCTGTATCTTCTTGGAGCCTCAGTTTTTGCATCTGTAAGGTGGGTAACATCACAGCAAATACACAGCGTTATTGCTCTGAGTGTTAGATTAGATAAGTGTGTAAAATGCTTATCATTTTACCTGGCAGGATGGAGGCATGTTGGAGTTAGGGAATGTTAGTTTCCCTCCCTGAGAGGACAGGCAGGAGGGCCCCGGATAAAGTGTCATGACAAGGATCCTCCTTAGAAGTTGGGGAGAAGATGGAGGTGACAGCCCCAGCAGCTAACAGAGGTGGAAGCCGTGAGAGAGGCTAGGCTGGGAGAGAGCAAACTTTCACTTTCAATCACTTAGCATGTTTCCAGGACACTGACCATTTCTGGCCCTAGGCTGGATCCAGGGGCTGACAGGTGAGACCACAGCAGCCCGGGCTGCCATCTCCTGAAATGAACGGCATGCCAGTTGGAGGTGCAAAGGCTCACTGGAGGCAGGAGGACCCCTTTAGCTAGGGAGGGTTGGGGTTTTGTTTTTGGACTGGGGTGTTAGGGGCAACTAAGATAGAAGAAATGTAGGTATCCCAGATGGAGGGAACCCGTGGGGAAGCATGGAGACAGGAAATTGTGAAGGGTGTGAAGGTCCAAGTCATGATTATTTTTTTCCCCAAAGGGAGACAAGCTGGATCTATAGCTGCACGGCATCCCAACGGCCTGCCCAGGCTTCCCCATTCCACCGGAACACTCTTCCTGGAGGAGTCCACAAGTCTTCTAGCCTAGAGCCATCTCCAAAATCCCTACAAAGCAACGAACGGTGTGACCCACAGTCTCATTCTGAAATAGACTGAAGCTCTAGGGCCACACAGGGGAACATTGACTGAAATTTCACAGTGGGCCCTGGGAGGGTCAGGGGACCCTGCATAGAGCCTGGGCAGGGTCAGCCCAGGCCCAGAAGGCTTCTCAGAGGAGGTGATGCTGTTGGAGGCCTGCCTGTGTCCATATCAGGAGAAAGCAATGTCAAGAACAGCAAGGTCGCTCACTCACTTCCTATTGTAGATCAGAGCTGGGAGTTTTCCTCAGATTACTTCTCACTAAGAAGACAGCCCTCTTCTCAGGCGCGGCTGCTGACATGTTTTGTTTTCCCCAGATGGGGATAATCAGCCTGTTTGGGAGTCGGGCTGACAGCTCAGGCAGCAGGCGGGGGCTGGGGGCGGGAGGCTCTGGGCTGCAGGCAGCTCAGAGATCTCAGGGAGCAGACGCTGCCCTGCCTGCGTGACAAGCTCCAGCAGGTGGGGAGATTTCCGTTTGTGCCACGGAGGAGCGGGCTGTAGAGTGATTTAGCTCAGTTATGTGAACCTTGAGAGGCTGCCCGACTCCTCTCCCCGTTTAATTTATGTTTGAGTGCCAGAGCTGAAGAGCTTCAAGCCATCCCCTGCTATACCGGAAGGGGCCCATCACGATCCTGGCTAGGAGCTTTGCTGGGTATTTCCAGACATTCCACAAAAGGTGGGGACAGGGCTGGCTGTGCTCTCTCCCTCCCCTTCTCTGGGAAGACTCCCACAGCTTCCCCATCCCTTCCTGATGGCCCCACCCCACTGGCTCCCAGCCCCAGGAGTCTCAGTCTCACCTTCCAACCCTTGCGCAGGCCCAGGTCTGGGCTCTTCACTGACTCATGTTTTGGAGGAAATGGTTGAGTCACCCACCAGCCTCGGGGCTGTCTAAAGGCAGGTCAGAGGTGCTCTGAGGGCCGGACCCCAGGGCCTTCCGCTGCTCAGCATTTCTAGGCACTGGGCTGGAAGGTTCGGATCCCAGACATAGCAGGGCTGAGGAATGGCTATGTTAGAATCACCTTGAGCAGAACAGCCATGCCCACCTGAGGATCCTGGGCCCTCTCCTGTGGGTGAGTCTCTGGAGGTCTGAAGAGGCCTGACACCTGCAGACAGGTTGCAGTGGGCCCTTTTCTGTTCTCTTTCTCCCCCAGTCCCGCTTCAAGGAAGGAAGACCAGGCCAGAGACAGCCTTCCTGAGAGACTTGCACCTTCCCCTCACCCAGCACACCCTGATTTCCTCCTATGTGGAATGAAGCCGGTGGACTTCCCATCTCCATGGCCCGGCCAGCTCTCGGTTCTCTGGTTATGGGTCCTGCCTCCCAATCTCAGCACTTCTTTTCTGACTCCCCACTGGGCCTAACACAGAGCCCAGCCTCTGCCTCTCAGTGCTTGCCCACTTATACCCTATGCTTCCAGAGGTGGAAGCCTTCCTCAGACTCTGGGCCTACACAAGGCAGCTGCTCCCAAGGACAAGGGTTAATGGAGGTCTTTGATAGAGTCTGAGGCCTTTCCAGAGGGAAATTTAGCTCCCAGAGGGGCCCGGGTGGGGGCCTGAGAGACCTGGCCACAGAGACCTATGTGCCCCTCTGACCATGTTCTTGGCTACAGCCTCATGAGGCCATCAGCGCCCAGTGCAGGAGGAAGGGCCCGGGCTCTGTCCTCAGCTCCTGGCCACACACCTTCAGTGACAATGAATCTGCCCCTCACCCCCTGCACCTCAGTTTCCTCGTCCGCCCCGCAGCATCCATGGGACCACAGCAGTGTGTACATGCGGCTGTGGCCCCTGAGAGAGGCACCTCTGGGACCACTGGCCATCTGGCCCTCGGTAGCCGTGTGGCGCAGATTTCCTCCTCCGTGGTCTCCCGGGCAACGCAGAGCTGCCTGCCAAGCCTGCTGCCGGGCCTGGCTCCCGCGCAGATCTTTAGTGCCACACAGAGATGGCTGATGGCAGGAGCCAGGGTGAGGCCCAGCCTCCCCAGCTGTCACAGGGAGCAAATCAGACAAAGGCTGAGTTGGGAGGGGTGGGGCGCCGGAGCCCGGGGGCCTGGGAAAGTAGCTCAGAGGCCCCAGCTGCCCCCTCCCATCTCATCCTCCCAACACTGCCCTCTCAGTGACCCCTGCTTCCTAGAACACTCTCTTTGGAGTTTCTCAGCCGTGGGCCTCAGTTTCCCCATCTGTCAAATGGGAGGGGCCAGGTCTCTGACCCTCCAGACTAATGGCCTAAGACAAGAACCCAGCCTGAATGACAGAGGCCTGAGGAATGGACAGGCTTTGATGGCTAATGGCCTTCAGACAGACGCCCACACTGCCACTGAAGGACTTTGGAGGGTGGATGTCTCAAGGGCATTTATTAGCTGATGTCTCCAGGGCCATTTGCTCCAAACCACCCGCTGCTGCTCACTCCATGCCACTGGTGAGGACTCTTCTCCCAGGATGGTTTTGCCCTTGTAGTTTTTTTCTGCTGCTCCCAGGACTTGCAGGCTCTGGAGGCTGGGCCGTTCTGTTTTAGATCACAGCCGCTCCTGCATTGACGACACCATTCCACCCCTGTCCTGAGTGAGGCAGAAGCTGGAGCTGACCCTGGGACATGGGGTTGAAGGCAGGATGTGCAGAGAGTAAAGAGTCCTGCAGACTGCTGCTTCTGTATGTGAGTAGCTAGGCAGGGAGGGCAGCACCCACAGACCAAGGGTAAGGGAAGGAGGCGCTGTCCTACCTACAGCATACCCTCAGGTAAAGAGCAGAGATCCAGGCATTCCCCCATCAAGGTTGGGTCCTACAAATAACCAAGAGGCTTTCAGCACCAGCAGGCACAACTGCTGCTGTGGGGGGCTCCCTTGGGAGGGGGCAACTGGCACCATCAGGCAGCCAGATAGACAAGGATGCTGTCGGCCCTCAGGCCCCCTTTCGTGAATTAGAATAAAAGATGCTCTCTCTAGGCAGTCCTGGCCCTGCAGTGCATGAATTTCAGTCCCTCACACCTCCCTAGGGTGCCATTGAATGGAGCAGAACCTGAATTGCTGTATGTAGCAGTCTGCCAAGCAGGATTGGAGAGGCAGCAACTCTTTGACCAAATACTGGAAAATCAAGGGAGATTCCTGACGTGGTTGCATGGGGGAGGGTTTGTTGACCGTGAGCCTGAGACCCAGAGGCCAGTACAGAAAGGGCATAGGTTCCTTGAACAAATATTGATTGAGAACACCTATCCAGTGCCTGGCACTCTTTCAGATGCTGGGAAGGGAGCGATATCAAGATAGACAAGGTGCCTGTGGTCCTGGAGCTTGTGTCTTAGAGGAAAGAGTCAGACAATAGTAACCTAGAAAAATTATCAGACAGCATGCAAGGACTTCAACCACAGGATGGATGGTGGGTGAAAGGTGATGTTAGATTTGGGGTTGGAAGGTAGGTATCTGGTAAGACTCACTGAGCTTTAAGCTGAGACTAGAGTAATATGAAGGAATCAGCAACGGATTCATCAAGGGGAGAAGTAGGGCAAGTCAAGGGACCAGGTGGGAGAAGATTGTACTGAAGGAATGAACTTGGCCTTGTCCGGGAACTGAACAAGGAGGCTTGGGAGGACTAGGGGATGCAGAGGAGAGAAGAGGGGATGCACTCTGGAGGCAGGGGCTGGATATTGGGACTCAGTCACCCACTGTGAGGGGTCTGGACTTTTTCCTCAGTGCAATGAGAAGCCATTCGAGGAACTGACCCAGAAGAGACTCTAGAACAATGACTCTCAACCGGGTGTTATCCCCACAACCCCCAGGGATATTTAGCAATGTCAACAGAGCGTGAGGATAGGAGTGCTACTGGCAGCTGGTGGGTAGAGGCCAGGGATGCTGCTAAACATCCTGCGATGCACAGGGCTGACAGCTCTCCACTCCCAACAAAGAATTATCTGGCCCCAAATGTTATTATAATACTGAGGTTGAGAAACTCTGCTCAAGATGTTGGAGTCCCCTGGGTCCTTGCTCTTTCAGAATAACTCAGGGTCAGGGCTGGGCACGGTGGCTCATGCCTGTAATCCCAGCACTTTGGGAGGCCAAGGCAGGTGGATCACGAGGTCAGGAGATCGAGACCATCCTGGCTAACATGGTGAAACCTCATCTCTACTAAAAAAAATACAAAAAATTAGCCAGGCGTGGTGGTGGGTGCCTGTAGTCCCAGCTACTCGGGAGGCTGAGGCAGAACAGCGTGAACCCGGGAGGCGGAGCTTGCAGTGAGCAAGTTCATGTTACTGCACTCCAGCCTGGGCAACAGAGCGAGACTCTGTCTCAAAAAAAAAAAAAAAAAAAAAAAAAAAAGAAAAGAATAACCCAGGGTCACTGTACTCTAGCCTGTTGCTCTTTCTATATATATTCTGGGTTCAGATTTTGTCTCCACTGCTTGTCCAAAATGTCAGTGGTGCAGAGGTTGAGAAACTACTGTACAGGAAGAAGGGAATCATCGCAACTACTTAGACCTGTGCTGAATGCAGTAGCCACTGGCCACATTGGCTTTTGAATACCTGAAATGACCGGGCATAGTGGCTGACACCTATAATCCCAGCACTTTGGGAGGCTGAGGTGGGTGGATCATTTGAGATCAGGAGTTTGAGACCAGCCTGGCCAAAATGGCGAAACTCCATCTCTATTAAAAATAAAAGCCGTGAATGGTAGTGTGTGCCCGTAATCCCAGCTACTCGGGAGGTTGAAGCAGGAGAATTGCTTGAACCCAGGAGGTGGAGGTTGCAGTGAGCCGAGATCTTGCCACTGTACTCCAGGCTGGGAAACAGAGCAAGACTTCGTCTCAAAAAACAAAACAAAACAAAAACCTGAAATGTGGCTAGTCCAACTGAAGTTCTGTGAGTATAAAATATCAGATTTCAGACTCAGCACAATACAAATAATACAATATCTCACTTTTGTTTTTATATGGATTACATTTTTAAATGATAAAATTTTGTATATGTTGGGTTAAACAAAATATATCATTAAAATTAATTCCACTTTTTTTTTTTTTTAAATAATGTGGCTACTGGAACTTTTAAAACTCCATATATAACTCCCATTTATGGACCACAAACTATGTTTCTGTTGCCCAGCATTGAGTTGACTAGCAATAATACTCATTGTACCAGTTCCTGTGTCCTAGCACTCTTCTGTTTTATGTACCTCGCTTAGTTTTCACAACAATCTCATAAGGGAGATATTGTTACTATTTTTCAGCTTATATATGAGGGGACTATGGCCCTGAGAGGTTAAGTAACCTGCCCAAGGCCACACAGGGAGTAAGCGTAGAGCTGGTTCCAGGGTCTGGATGTCCGGAGGATGGTGGCTTGGCTACGATGAAAATGGTGGTGACAGAGTGATAGAGTTTGGATGTTCATTTCCTCCAAATCTCATGTTGAAATATGATCCTCAATGTTGGAGGTGGGGCCTGGTGGGAGGTGTTTGAGTCATGGGGGCAGATCCCACATGAACGACTCCATGGCCTCCCCATGGTAATGAGTGGATTCTGGCTGTTAGTTCACTTGGGAGCTGGCTGTTTCAAGGCACCTGGCACTTCCTCTTCTCTTTCTTGCTCCCTCCCTCGCCATGTGACACACCTGCTCCCCCTTCCCCTTCCACCATGATAGGACGCTTCCTGAGGCCTCACCAGAAGCAGGTGCTGATGCCATGCTTCTTGTACAGCCTGCAGAACTATGAGCCAAATAAACCTCTTTTCTTTATAAATTACCCAGCCTCAGCTATTCCTTTATGGCAATACAAAATGGACTAACACATGGACAGAGGGGAGATGGTTCAGGGTTCGCAGGGGCTCCTCAGGACTCACTCATGGAGTGGGCGTGGTGATGTGTAAGGGAAGGGATGAAAGCAAGAACACTCAGTAGGGCTTTGCTGTGAACAGCGAGGTGGGGGGTGATGCCTTTTGCTGAGAAGGGGAAGCTGGGGGTGGTACGGCCTCGGAAGAAGAGCTGCGTTGGTCCTGCTAAGTTTGAGACGACTATAGACATATAAGAAAACAGCTGGATTTGCAGAGAGACACCAGGGGTGGAGAGAGACATTTCGGGGTCAGACTTAGTATATTGATAGAATGTAAAGCCATGAGGGGCAATGCGATCACCTAGAGAAATTGTAGATGTTGGAGAGAAGGTTGCTAGGATAGAGCCTGAAGCATACCAGCAGTTAGAGGGTGAGCCATGGAGAAGGATCAATGCAGGAGGCTGGGAGAGAGACTCCAGTGAGGCAAAAGGAAGACTAGGCACAAGAAGAAGTATCTCAAGTGGGAGGGTGTGGTCAGTTTCCAGGCTCACTCACATTTTGCCTGTCAGCCTCTGGCTGGTTGGAGCAAGCAAGATAGCAGCAGGGCTCATTGACCCAAGGTAGGACATCTGGGGAGCTGGGCTCATTTCCAGACCCAAGCCCTCCAGGCTGGCCAGCTTCATGCTGAGCTCCTGCAGCTAGGCATTTCTGGTTCCTGAAAAGACATGGAGGAGCAGGAGAGTGTCAAGTGGCCCCAACTGAGGCAAGAGGAAAGCCCTGAGGTGTGGGCAGGGTGGCCCAGGTCACTCATTTGAAGCAGGTAACCCTACCTGCTTCAAAGTGATTTCTGTATTTAAGATAAAGTTAGCTCCTACATATCCTTCTTTTGGGTGAAGACAAAAGACACAGGGAAGGTCTAGGGAGAATCATGCCCACAATGGGTGGATGTGGGACTCCCTTCCCTGATCTCTCTTAAACATGTCAACCCTATCTTTTCTAGACTACTCTTTCTTTCTTAGGCCATAAGAGAAGTTTCTCCTCCTTGAAAAGCACATTCAGCTCTGGGCTCTGACAGAGTTTGGGGTTCAGGACATGAGGGGAAAGGTGGGTAGAAACTCTGATCTGAGCTTTCTGTGTCATGACCCTGGCACTAGAAGTTTCCATTTGGCCCCCATCCCTCGCTCCAGCTGTCTCTCAGCTGATTCACAAGGTCTCTGTCTCCAGGAATCTTTTCTCTGCAGCACATGTTTCTGGTTTGGCATCTGCTCACTGCCACCTGGATCCTGGCACCACTCGACCTGGCTTTTGTCCTCAGTCTGCCCACTCTTGGCTGCCTTGGGCACCCCCCACCTCTAGCCCAGGCCTGGTTTTGTCTCTCCCACCGCCTCCTTGGATCTGCCATTCCAGCTTACCAGCCTCTGCTCGTTCCCTGTCACTAATTTCCCCATCAGCAGCTTCCCCTCAACCGCACTGCCCGCAGAACCAAGTGCTTTGTCAATGAAAAAGCCCTCTGGGGGCAAACACAGGAAATTAAAGACTCTGCACACAGTAAGAAAATCCATTCTCTTTCATGGATTTCTGCAGTCCAATTGCTTCTACTTCTGCTGAGTGGCTGGGATCTTCTGGTCACTCACACCCATGGGAGCTGGCCATGGAGGGTGATGTTAACAAGGAGGGCCTCTGTCTGAGATTCCGTCATCCACAGTTCATGTCTTTGGGGCATGGAGGCTGCCTCCTGCATCACTAGGGTATATGTGGCAGGAGAGTGTCTTCAGATCACTGTCAGAGGCAAACACCTAGAGTGGATGTGTTGTTGACTGAGAAAGCGCGTGTCCTGCTGGAGGGGAGGCACACAAGTCCAACCTAGCTTTGTGGTTCTGAGAGGAATGTGCTAAGGGAACGACCTTCTACAGGGTGAAGGTTCTCTACTCCCAGCAAGTTAGTACTTTTCACTCCCTTGTCTAAAAAATAAACGGGCTTGGATCAGATGGTGTTTAAGGTCCCTTCCAGGTATAATTTATTCAGCAAATATGGATGAAGCTCTATACATGTGCCAGAACTTTCAGGAGCCTCAACTAATTGTGCCCAGGGCCCCAAATCAGACAGGCAGAAGCTGCCTCTCTCTTACCTCCCAGGGCCAACCCCTGTGGAGAGGCCAGGCTCAGGCTGCAGCCCGGAGAACAAGCTCATTGACCTCGATGTTTGAAAGCCCTTGAACCACAAAGGGGCCTCAGGGACACTCAGATCAGGCTGGCATCTTCTCTGAGAACTCCAAGACCCCATCAAGGGCACTTCACCACCATCACCAGGCTCTGAACACAGAGGAGGAAGCTTGGTCACCAAGAAGGCAGGTCAGGTGCTGGGAGAGGAAGTCAGGCAACTCCCTTAAGGGAGGTTGCAGAGCACAGGGAAACAACCTCAGATTGAGATGCTTCCCCCTCCCCCTGACCCCAAAGAAGGAAAGAGCAGGGCCTGGGCAGGGGTGACATGGAAGACTTCTTCAAGTTACTTAGGACCTGCCAGCATGTCCCAGTGGAGGGACTGGGAGCTGAGGTTGCAGCCAGCCCTGGGAGAATCTTCCAACTCAGGGATCTGGGTAGTGGCCACAGTCCAGACATTGGGAGAGCAATTCCTACAGGGCAGGATAGGCAATCCTGGTCCCAGAGGCACAGCAACAGGGGAAGATGCAGGGACTGGAGAACCAGTAGGTATCAGGGTAGGGGCTCAGCAGCCAATTATCCAAGTCTGCCTGGACACGGGATCCAGGAGCCCACCCATTCATCCATACATGTACCCACCTGCCTTAGTCATTTGTGCTGCTGTAACAAAATACTTGAGGCTGGGTCATTTCCAAATAATGAAAATTTATTCCTCACAGTTCTGGAGGCTGAAAGTCCAAGAGTAAGGCACCGGAAGTTTCCGGGTCTGGTGAAGGCTGGCTCTCTGCTTCTAAGATGATGCCTTGCTGCTGCATCCCCCTGAGGTGGAAGGCAGAGGGCAAAAAGGACTAGGGCACCCCCTTCAGCCTCTTTTATAAGGTAACTAATCCCATTCATGAGGGCTCCACCCTCATGACTTAATCACCTCCTAAAGATCCCACCTCTTAGTACTATCACATTGGCGATTAAGTTTCAACAAATGAATTCTGGGGGACGCATTCAGACCGCAGTACCACCTATCCAGGAAACATTTTCTTCTAGGTTTTCCTTTCCTCCCCATTCCCACAGTGCTCCTGCCCAGTGGGTGCCTCCCACCCCACCCACTGTGGGCATGATTCTTTCTACACCTTCCCTGTGTCAGACAGGTCCTCCTAGCCCTGTGTCTGCCCTTTCACATCCTATCCTAGCAGCCTAGGTGGATAACCATCTTCTCACACTTGTGGATGGTCACCCTAGCTCTGTCTCCCACAGTCCTCTCCCCTACAAGCCACAAAGCTGCTGGACACCTCACTGTTACAGAGTGTTGACAGTCCTCTGGGGCTACCCTTGGACCACACTGAAGGTTTACTTGATTAAATTTAAATGAAGAAAAGGAACCAATATATAGTGAGCATCTAATCGAGGACAGATTTTTTGCAAGTTCACTCACAGCCCTCTGAATTTGGTATAACCCTGTTAACAACAAAAGTAGCTAGTATTTACTATTGACTACTACTATATTCTAGGCATTAAGCTGAGTAATTTGTAGATGAAGAAACAGGCTCAGAAAGGATAAGCAATTAGTAACTTTCCCAGTGGCACGTAACCAGAGAGTGGCAACGCTGACATTCAAAATCGGGTCTGGCTGACCCTTTGGAAAATCCTTATGGTGGGCCTCCCTGCATCCTCCCTTTCCCATTGACCCTAGCCCTGTAAACCACATTCTCCTCCTGACCTAAATGCTGTGGGCTTTTTCCCTTCTGGGCTCTCACTTGCATCTGGCACATTCTTCTGTAAGCTCCCTAAGAGCACTAGGGACTTTATAGGTCCCCTTCATCTCTCTGTCTCTCTCTTGCTCTTCTGTCCACTCTCATCCAAAAGACAGTAGAGGTAGGCCCAATGAAAGGTACTTCATAAATTCTTATTGTTTCATTAATGACTTTGATGCTCACAACAAAACCTACCTTCTTGGTAGTATTGAGCATATCTATTCCCTTTTACAGATGAGCAAGTTGAGGTCTAGAAAAACAAACAAACAAAAAACTGGCTGGTCATATAATAAGGAAGTGGTAGATGTCCCTGAGTGCTCATCTCTGTGTTTGCCGTGCAGCCTGGCCTGGGACTTGAAGACAGGGTCATCAGTTGCAGTGACAGACATTTGTGGTCTTGCCCTAGACAGGGGCTCCTTCCCAGGAGGGAGAGTGGAGCCCGCTCCCTGTCAACCTGTGGCCAGGTCAGCTGTGAAGACCAGAGCAGCTTCCCAGTGGCCAAGAGGCAGCCCTGGGAGGGAGGGAGGAGACAGACCAGTGATGTCACTCCTAGGCCCTGTCTGAGAGGACTACTGTGCTTCCTATCTGGCTTTCCTTGCCACAGTCCATATGGGTACTGTGCTGGGGATGGCTGGACAGTTGCTACGTGTCGCCCGCTCTTTCTCACATCCCAGCAGGGCCCAGAAGATGTGAGAGGCACTGCAATCAATAGGACCTGAAGATTGATTCATTTCTCACTCTATCCTTCCTCCCTGGGCCATCTCATCCACTCCCATGGTTTCAATTGCCATCCATACCAGTGGTTCTCAGCCCTGGCTGCACACTACAATCACCTGGGGAGCTTTTAACAACATGCCTATGCCAGGCCCCCTTCCCAGACCTGATAAACTCAGAATCTCTGGGTTGGGACCCAGGTATCAGTATTCACCAAGTTCTCCTCTGCAGTCAGGGTTGAGAACTGCAGATTAATTCACCCTCTGATTACACTTTCTTCCAACTCCCATCTCTCTTCTGAGCGCCCTGCCTGCTCCTTTGATGTTTCTCCCTGTGTTCCCCTCAAGGTACCTCAAACTTACTTGCCCAAGTCAAGTTCATAATCTTTACCACCACTGCCTCACTCCATCTCAAAGTCTATTTCCCCAACCAGGGGCTCCCTGTGTCAATGAACATGACCACCATACATCCAGTGGTGTAAGACAGGGACCTTAGGGCCAGCTGGCCTTCCCTCTCTTTTCCAACATCTTCATGTGTAATCCACCACTCTGAGAATATTTGATTCAGCAGCTGTAGCAGAGAGACCCAAAATAGCAGTGCCCAAACAAAATAGAAATTGCTTTCTTCCTCACATAAAAATGTGAGTAGGCAATTCAGGGCTGGTATGCCAGTTCCGTAATCACGGGTTGGGCAATGGTGGGGTTGGGTGGTGGGGGGCGGGGGGGCGGGGGTGGGCAGGACTCCTGCTAAATCATGTGGCTTTGCTCTCCTTACAAAGCAGCTTCCTCCTCTTTGCCCAAGATTGTTGCCCTAGTTCCCACCATTGCATCACCATTCCAGCCAGTGGGGAGGGAAAAGGGAAAGGGGAGGCCATACCCCTCCCTTCAGGAGCACAAACTGGATGTTGTTCCTATCACTCCTGCTCACACCCCACTGCCCTGAATTTAGTCACACCTCACACTTGGCTGCAAGAGAATCTGGGAACTGTAGTCCTGCTGGCTTTATCTCCTAAGGTGGTCTCCAGATCCTCCATCTCTCTCTACCTCTCCCACCATTCTATTAGTCCAAATCACATCTTTTGCCTCATCTACTGCAACAAGTTTCCTTATTGATTTCCCTGCATCCTTCAACCCGATTTTTCCCCTGCATCCTGGGTGATATTTTTTAAATGCAAACGAGGCTTTGTCATGTGTTTAGCAGCTTCCCACTGGTCTGAGATAAAACCCCAGGCCTTGATGGGCCCCCAAGGTTGACCTGGCCCTCCGGCCTCAAATCCAACCTTTCTCCCTTGCTGTCTGTCCTCCAGTCACGCTGGTCTGAGTTCAGTGGGTTGAGTGCTTGGTGCCTCCCTCTCTACTCACAGTTTTGCTCTTGTTTCTTACTCTGCTGCAGTATCCTCACCCTCTCTGGCCCCACCGAGCTCTCAGCTCCCTTCATTTGTTCTTCAGATCTAAGGTAAACTGACTATTTCTTTGGGAAGCCTCCCTGACCCCTGGGTGAGATCAGGCTGTCTTGTTACATAAGTTTATGGCACCCTATTCTTTATTTCAATATCACAGGTTATTTTGCATTATTTGTGTGATTTTTGTTTCAGTTCTGTGTACTGCATCTGACTATAAGCTTCAGGAGGGCAGGGACCACTGCCACCTCTGTGGTTGGCACTGTGCCTGGCCCACAGGAAGTCTGTGCTAAATACTCGTTGCTCAGGTGAATCATGAGAGCTGGAGAAGTGTGAAGAATTCCAATTTACCCAGGAGATGAATGTGGTATCATCTGTGGAGGTGGGACATGGCGGGGAAGGCACAGATCCTGTGTCCAGTGTTGGAAAGACTAGGCTGGACGTGTCTGTGAAGCCACTGGGGTCAATAGGCTGCTGGATGTATGGCTCTGGACCTCTGGAGAGATGTCCTATTTCAACCAACTGACATTGAATTCTTGATCTGGACCCAGGTTATCAAGGGTCAAGTCTGCTAAGAGGGCAGCCATTCAGAAGGTCTTGGCATGGTCCAACATTAGATGGGAGGAATGTGGAAACTGGGAGCTACTCAAATTCTCCTTACCGAATTCTAATCTTGAAAGGTCCGTTCTGAGCCCTTCAGATGGTCACGGAAGCCAAGGTTCTGAGTAGCAAGCAGAGTGAGCACAGGAGGGCTGGATCTGAGCTCCCCTCCTGTGTAACATTGCACACTTCCCACCACAAGTTCAAATCCATGAGCAGTCTAGCTCAGCAAACACTCATGGAATGTCCACTGAATGCCAGGCCAGTGGGATGGGTGATGATGGCTGTGGTAGTGGCAGAGTAGTGGCAGTAGTAATAGCTATTGTTTAGAAGGTAGATTCACACCAAACACCATCCTAGGCATTACAACATTTAAACACACTTAATCTTCACAGCAACCCTATGTGCCATTGTTCTTCACATTTTACAGCTGGGAAAACTGAGGCAATAAAAAATTAAAAACAAGATCACAGTTAGTGAGTGGCAAGAAATGAAAAGAAAGACTATAGTCCCTTTGCTTAAAAAAGTTTAGAGGTGGCCAAGCACGGTGGCTCACGCCTGTAATCCCAGCACTTTGGGAGACTGAGGCGGGTGGATTACAAGGTCAGGAGATCAAGACCATCCTGGCTAACACGGTGAAATCCCATCTCTACTAAAAATACAAAAAATCAGCCTGGTATGGTGGCGGGTGCCTGTAGTCCCAGCTACTTGGGAGGCTGAGGCAGGAGAATCACATGAACCCAGGAGGCAGAGCTTGCAGTGAGCCGAGATTGCGCCACTGCACTCCAGCCTGGGTGACAGATCAAGATTCTGTCTCAAAAAAAAAAAAAAAAAAAAAAAAAGGTTTAGAGGAATGGGGCTATTTCCTTGGATTCTCTGTAAATAATGAGGATAAATATTGTCACTCCCATTGGACAAACAGGGAAACTGAGGTCCATAAAGGGGTTTCTGGTAAATGTAACATTCAGTTGCATGAATTCTCACTTCTTTTCTTTTGTCCTTCCCATCTTGTACACATTAAGATTAATCAAGCTTTCCCTGGAAAAGACTAAACTAATTTTAAGGAGACAGGTAGCTGATGGTCTGGCTTCAAGTCAGTGAACGGTAATGGAGAACCACTTCCAAGGATGACTTTCAGCATTCTGATGGAATTCACAGAGCTTGGCAGTTTAAAAGGTCCTTTACAGAACTTGACCCTGTGAGATAGACAGCATCATCCCTGAGTCACGAATGGAAAAATGGAGACTCTAAGAAGTTAAGTGACTTGCTCAAGCCTGTAATCCCAGCACTTTGGGAGGCCGAGACGGGCGGATCACGAGGTCAGGAGATCGAGACCATCCTGGCTAACACGGTGAAACCCCGTCTCTACTAAAAATACAAAAAAAAAAAAAACTAGCCGGGCGAGGTGGCGGGCGCCTGTAGTCCCAGCTACTCGGGAGGCTGAGGCAGGAGAATGGCGTAAACCGGAGGCGGAGCTTGCAGTGAGCCGAGATTGCGCCACTGCACTCCAGCCTGGGCGACTGAGCGAGACTCAGTCTCAAAAAAAAAAAAAAAAAAAAAAAAAAAGAAGTTAAGTGACTTACCAGGATCCTAAGGCTGGCTGGTAGGTTGTGGAAGGGACATATATGTGAACACCAGCCTAGAGCTGTCTGTCTGACACTCCTTCTTATTGCTTCTGTCTGTATCAGCAACTCCAAATCTAGGTGTCCAGATTTATTCCCACCTAGATCTTGCATTTTCCTGCTGGCACGTTTTCCTTTTTCCTCACCCCACCTAGTGTCCATTCTTTAGTGCCCTGACTGTGCTAATTTTTAATTGCTGTATGGATGAATCAGTGAATTTGTGCTAAAATGTTAGTGACTAATAATGGCTCAAGGTATTTATTCTCCAGAGGTTTTTGCTATTTTTCTTCTTTTTTAAAAAAATGATTAAAAACAATAACAAAAATTCTTCTTATGGGTCCTGCCCTTGGATTTTCAAAAATGGTTCCCATTCATTTATCTTATTTCCTTCTCAGATCCAGCCCTGTCCTTTTCTATCGATGGCCACTGCTCAGCCTTTCGCCACCTGTCCTCTGTTTCATTAGGTTCCCAACTGATCTCCCTATCTCCAACACATCCTCCACCCTGTAGCCCAAGCGATCCTACTTAACATTCCTTGCCCTAAGCTCTTCTCTGGCTTTGCATCCTCCAAGAATAAATTCAATCTCTTGGCCTGGCATTCACGGCCATAACCTGGTCCTGCTCACCTTCTAACTGCTTTTCCCACCACGCTTCTGGCACCTTATCCCCCAAACTGTCCATTGTTCTTCCTACACCTCACTCTGGGATGTGTCTCTGTGTAGTCATCCCTGAGTCACCCAATTTCAGGGGAAACTTTCCAAGATCTCCAAAGAGTCTTTCAAGCTCCTTTTACTTGATTGAGGTGACAGGAAGTTTCCCTTCCTACCTGCCTTGCTTGGATGTCCCCAACAAATGTATCCTCAGAGGTTTTCACTTTCTTTTTTTTTTTTTTTTTTTTTTTTGAGGCGGAGTCTCGCTCTGTTGCCCGGACTGGAGTGCAGTGGCCGGATCTCAGCTCACTGCAAGCTCCGCCTCCCGGGTTTACGCCATTCTCCTGCCTCAGCCTCCGAGTAGCTGGGACTACAGGCGCCCGCCACCTCGCCCGGCTAGTTTTTTGTATTTTTAGTAGAGACGGGGTTTCACCGTGTTAGCCAGGATGGTCTCGATCTCCTGACCTCGCGATCCGCCCGTCTCGGCCTCCCAAAGTGCTGGGATTACAGGCTTGAGCCACCGCGCCCGGCCGAGGTTTTCACTTTCTAAAGTCCTCACTTTCTATTACCTGCAGGTAGGGGTGGGGGTGGGGGATAACGTTGTTTAAACAGGTTTGAGGCCACGCTCTTTGCAAGTCTTTCATGGATAATCTCTCAAGATAGTTTTCTAAGGGGTAAAGGGTGGGCAATGCTGAAAATGTGTGGGGGTGTTTTCAATGTCACAGTCACTGGGCAATGACACTAGCATTTAGAACCAAGGTCAAGATGAAAGGTCTAGAATGCTAATCATGTAGGATGCTAAATGGTTTATGTGGCAAACAGCAGTCTACCAATAAAGAATAAGTGTCCCGATGAACACACCTACAGTGCTGCCCACCTTGAGAAGTGAACATGGGATCAGGTGGCAGAAGTATCAGAAAGGAGCAGGTGATTGGAGCTCTGAGAGAGACCATCCATCCTTCCCAGACAGAACTCCCTTGAACTTCTGGGAGTGAGCAGGTGTGTCAGACCAAGTGTCTAAGGGGGAAGCCTCCAGCTCTGCTGTGCAGCCATATTGATGGGAAGAAGATAACTTCTTCCACCTTAGAGATGCTAAAAGGAGAAACAGGGAACACACAGACTCAGATTTGTTATTTGGATTGTTACAAAATTCCTCCTAAAAATTTCCTGACTCATGAAGGAAAAACAATGAGAGTAAAGAAAAGTTGAAAGACCCACGTGAGTATGTGGCTACTGCTGGGTTTAGGAACATTCATCTATAGCTCCATCTCCATTTGTTAACATCATCAAAGTTTGCATCTCCACCTCCAACACCACCAGGGCCACCTCCCTCCAGGATCACTCACCCACCACCACAATCAGCATCTCCTCCAACATTGCTGATTCCATCCCCAAGACACTGTTCCCTGTGTCTTGACTCTGGGTCAAATAAACTGCCTGGTCCACCAATCTCCTTCTAGATACTCTTTCCCATATTGGGAAGAGCTCAGGGTTTGGAGTGGAACTGTTCCTGGAGCAGAAGACTCCTCCATCAGGAAGGGGATGAGTCAGCTTGCTGTGGGCTTTAACAGGGACTGCAGCTCAAGTCTTTGCAGCTGTAGGTTTCCATAAGCTAGCATGTTTAGTGGGCTCAATTTGACCATTTTAAGGAAGTCCACTGGTCTTTTGAACTTTTTAAGATGAATCCTGTTTTCTGCGATCTGTGGGCTCATCTAAGCGTCATTTTTCAAGGAATCTGTAGTTGGGATCAGGGTTCTGCCTTGAGTTAGCGTTAGAGGTCAGTCTGTGGCCAGAGCAGGAACTTGTTCTGAGGCTGGGATTAGAGGCCAAACTGGGATGGAGTTAGGATTGAGTGTCTGACCTGGGCAGAAGCTCTGGCTGGGGTTGAGTTAGTTCTTTGGGTAGAACTAGTGTCAAGGTCGTTAGTTGAACTTCTATTGTATATCCAAAATTTCTTACAAAGTACCCCCATTTTATCCTGGGTCAATCTATTTCCTTGAGGGATTCCTGTATCCTCCAGCCCCCTTTGTCACCACCCTACTTTTAGCCCTAAGTTTGCCGAGGCTGAAGGCACAGTCACACTCCTGCTCTGGGGTAGGGACTTCAGAACAAGGTGGAGAAACTTCTGAATCCAAAGCCTTCTGCTGCCTAAGCCCACAATTGGAGGAGGGGAGGGCATAGCCAAGGCCTGATGCCTGCCAGCCCTGGCAGCTGGATGAGCAGCTGTAATGGGATTAGGCCTGGCTATGCCCGCCTCCCTGTGTGCTGTCCCGAAGCCCTCCCTCTCTTCCTCCCCCAGCATTCTGATCAGGATTCAGCCCTCGGCTCTACCTACCCCGGCCAGGCCAGCCCCATTGTGCTCTCCTTCCCTGGTGCCGGTGCCTAGCAACACTCACAGGGGAGCTCTTTTCCCACCGCTATCCTGGCCCCTCACCCTGCCCCTCGGCTCTGAGCACACACAAGCACCACTTGCCTTTTTATCACTGCAAAAAAAGCCAGTGAAAGGAAGCCAGCTGGTTTCACCAGATTCTCCCAATGATCCAGTTCCAAGCCTCTCTTCTGAAATTCTGGGCTTCCTTTCCAAGATTCCTGGGTCCTACTACCAGCAATTCTCAGATTACATTTGAAGATTGTAGAGTTTCATTCTGGAATTCTCAAGTCCTGTCGTCCATTCTAGGACTCCATGAATTCTAGAATTCCAGGACTTTGCGATGTGGGTTTGCGACCTGGGTCTCAGACCATTTAATTGTATTCTAGAATTGAGTTATTGTATTTCAGGGGAGTCTGTCATTCCAGAAATGGAGTCTGTGGCCATGAATCATGGTGAGAGGGGTTAAGAGATGGTGGGGACATGGGAGATGCATTTTTATTCTCTTTAAATTGCAGTTTCTGAGAGTGAAGAGAAGAATGAACCTGCTATCTGGAGAAAGGGAAGGTGGGATTCATTCACCAACTCAACAAACACTATTAGCTGCTCTAAGCACCTCTAAACACAGGGAACAGAGCATCGAGCAAAGAAGGACCCTGCCCTCAAGCAGCTCACATGCACTTAGGGGAGACAGATCTGAAACAAATAGACAGACACTATGCAACATGTCAGATCTACGAAGAAAAAGAGCAAACAATGAATCATTGATACTGTATTGTACTTATTCTGTGCTAGGCACTGTTCTAAATGCTTTACATGTATTCACTTATTTAAATCTTACATTAACATTAAAAGGTAGATGAGATGGTTCAATCCCCCTGAATAGATGAAGGAACTGAAGCACAGCAGGTTAAGTAACTTGTCCAAATGGCAAAGCCAGGATTTGAACCCAATAATCTAGCTTCAAAATCTGTGTCCTAATGCAGGGTTGAGGGGTGGAGAGTGATGGAGGGTGTAGCTTACACAGGGCAGGTAAGGACCTTCAAACAGGGTGTAGCTTACACAGGGCAGGTAAGAACCTTCAAACAGAGACTTAAAGAAGGCGAGGGGGTGACGTATATGGATATCCGGGGAAGGGAGATGGGACAGACATGTTCCTCAGGGATTGAGCCAGGTTTCTTCTTCCAGTAAGGCAGACCAGTGTTCTCTGTGCTAGGGGGCTAGAGGAAGGTTTTCCAGGGGGACCTGGTGGGAGGGGCAGGCTCAGAGCGATACTTATTGCTGTGGATGTACCAAGACCCCTTTGCCAGCTCCAGTCAGATTCCTGTGTGTCCTCTCCTCCCTGGCCACTGCGGATGGATCCCCTCCTTAACAGATAACTGTCCTCAGAACACAAAAGAAAGAGCTGGAAGAGACAATCCCTCATGACAGGACTAATCAGGCTGGCTAATTATGAGTAATTAGAAACACCTCTCCCGCTGTGGGTGGCCCTGTCCCAGTGTGAAACAGAGTGAGGACTTAATTCCCCTCTGAAGGAAGTGGGGCTGGGGAGAGGCACGGGAGGGAGGATGCATCCAGGCGCCCCTGGCCCTCCCTGTACGCCTGGCCTCCTGACCCTGCACTCAGTCTGTCCTGCTGGTAGACACAGACTGTGGTACATAGAAAAGGGATCATCTGAGACATCGGGGTGGAGCCGAGAGACAGAGAGAGCTAGCAGCATCTTTGGATGAGTTTTTTCACCTCTCCAAGACTTGGTTTCTGTATCTGTAAACATGGGATAATAATAATTCCTAATCACAGCTTTACAACAATCCAGGGAGACAAGCTAGCAAGATAGCATGGGGCCTTAGTAAATTGTAGTGCTTATCACTGTTTCGTTTTGTCATCTGTTGCTTTGGATGACTTAAAACAGTTCTTTCCCTCTCTGGGCCTCAGTTTCCCCATCAAGGTACTATGGAGGTAGGGGTTGGTTACTCACTTGTTCAATCAATACATATTTCCTGAGCACTGATTTTATGCCCAGCACTGGTGGTGGAATAAGACTGATACGGGCTCTCACATTCCAGGGAGCTCCTCAGGGAGCTTGGTCAATGGGTTGCTCCCAGCTGTCATGTTCCAGGCTAGAAGGTGGGGGGACTGTAGTAGACTGGCTTCTAAGGTCCCCAAGGTTCCTGCCCCCTAAAATACAAGCCCGTACAAGTCCTTCCTCTTGACTGTGGGCAGGACCTATAGATAAGATGGGGTTTTGATTTCCTGATCAGGCCAGTTATGTGGCAGAGGGGAACGGATTCTGCAGATGTTACTAAAAGCTCCAATGAGTTGTCTTCAAGTTTATCCAAAGAGAGATGATCCTGAGAGGATCTGAGCTAATTACATTAGCCCGTTAGAAGAGGGCCTAGAGAATGCTTTTACACTGTTGGTGGGAGTGTAACTTAGTTCAACCATTGTGAAAGAGAGTATGGCGATTCCTCAAGGATCTAGAACTAGAAATACCATTTGACCCAGCAATCCCATTGGTGGGTATATACTCAAATGATTATAAATCATGCTACTATAAAGACACATGCACATGTATGTTTATTGCAGCACTATTCACAATAGCAATGACTTGGAACCAACTCAAATGTTCATCAATGATAGACTGGATTAAGAAAATGTGGCACATATACACCATGGAATACTATGCAGCCATACAGAAGGATGAGTTCATGTCCTTTGCAGGGACATGGATGAAGCTAGAAACCATCATTCTAAGCAAACTATCACAAGGACAGAAAACCAAACACCGCATGTTCTCACTCGTAGGTAAGAGTTGAACAATGAGAACATATGGACCAGGGCAGGGAGATTCACACACTGGGGCTTGTCGGGAGGTGGGGGGCTAAGGGAGGGATAGCGTTAGGAGAAATACGTAATGCAAATGATGAGTTGATGGGTGCAGCAAACCAACACAGCACATGTAAACCTATGTAACAAACCTGCACATTGTGCACATGTACCCTAGAACTTAAAGTATAATACTAATTAAAAAAAAAAAAGAAGAGGGCCTAGAAATCCAGGATGGAGAAACAGTGGAGTCTCTCTCCCTTGGCCTTGACAAACCACACTGCTATGAGTGGAGAGAACCACGAGGTGGCAAATGATGGGAACCCTCTAGAAGCTCAGGGCCTCAGTCCTGCAACCACAAGGAAGAGAATTCTGCTAATAACCTTGGGAGGGGACCCCAAATCCTCAGATGAGACCCCAGGCCTGGCTCACTTTGACTGTAGCATTATAAGACTTTGAGCAGCGGACCCTGACCCATGGGAATGGTGGGATAAACAACGTGTGCTTGTTTAAGCCACTGCTTCCTACAACTTGTTATAGGACCCTTGATTGTATGCAAGGCCTTGGGCCAGCCCCATCCTGCCGGCTCACACTAACCTTCCCAGCCCCTGATTGAGGGCTAGAGCCCTGGGTGCCTCAATGAATTTCTCGCAGGCAGTCCTCCCATCACCCATGGCAAAAGATTGTTTCATCAACCGCCAACCTGTTCCCAAAGTTGCTCATCAAAGATTGTTCTATTTGCCCTACTTTTAATATAATTATCAGCATTATTTGCATGACACCGAGTCAGGGCTCAGTCTGTCACAGGCCCCATACTATCCTGAGCTGCTTTTCTGGGAAAGGCTGTATCCCTGCCTCATGCAGGCTGCTTCCTCCCACACAAATTATCTGTAATTTCCACACCTCCGTGCTTGCCGTGGCCCTGCGTTAAAGCCAGGACTTGTGTGGGGCTGGAGCACACTGTTATTTTCAAAGCAGTCAAGCCAGGCTCCAGGAAGCTATAGGAACATCAGGTGGGACCTAGCTTTGACTGCAGCACCTGCAAGGGGGGACAGGCAGAGCGGGTACAGGTGTTCACTCCAAGAGTAGCCAGACCCAGACCACTGAGGTCAGCAAATGTGCAGAAGGCAGGGCATGTGCAATGTGGCTCCTGAACACACATGATATGGCCTATTTGTAAGATACTCATGAAGGTCCCTTCTGCAGTCAAAGAATACTATGCACAAATGCCAGGGTATGCAGAAGATGGAGGAGAGGATAGGGATAGAGATAAGAAAAGGAAGTCCTGTGGATAGAGATTTGGAAGTGAGAATGGAAATATTTCATTCTCCTTCAACCAGGGGCCCTGGAGGGTACTCAGCTCCCATGTGTAAACAGCTGTGTCTCTGGGAGGAGACTACAGTAGGTGAATGGAAAGTGTCACTCACTGTCTGACAAGAATTGCCTGACAGTGATGAAGCTATGCCTCCGTAGACAGGCCTGCTGCCTGCCTGAGAGTCTGCAGGAGAGGGAATATCTCTATCTTGGTAGAAAAGATGTGCTTTCCTATTCCAGATCTGTGGATGGCGTGTGTGTGCATGCGTGCGCGCACGCCTGTGCATCTGAGTGCATGCACATACTTGGACCGTATGTGAATGCACCTCTGAGCACACATATTAACTGGAAATGCACGTGTGTATGTGTACACAGTGTACTCAGGTGTAGCAATAAGTATGTATATTTGAGCATATGCTCATCTGGGTGTAAGGGTGCATTTGGATATTTATATACACAAAGGACAGAAACTCAGGGCACTTGACTCTTCACATCTGTCTCTTGCTATTGCCCCAGGCTTCAATAAATTACTTCTTCCATCCGCCCCACCCCCGACACACCCACACTTTCCAACTCCCTAGAGGCATGTCTTCCCTTCTAAGGTCACGATTCTGGGGATAGAGCATAGGACCAAAAGCCCAGAGACCTGGTGTGTTGGCCCAGCTCTGCCACTAGTTAGCCCCATAACAGAACAAACCATTTCTGTTTCCTGAGCCTCATTTTCTTCATCTGTGAAAGGGGGTGCTAAATGGTCAAGTCTGCACTTAGCATTTAGGGCCCAAGTCCTTTGTCCCCTGGCCCCACCTGCCCCCACTCCCAACAGCGCTTTTCCCCTTGCTCGTCCTCACCCGTTGCTGTGCCCTGTGGTGGGTGGGGGACAGAGAGGACTCAGGCCTGATCTCTGAGGAGCTCCCAGGCATCTCTGAACATGGGTATCCCCTTGACTCCTCCTTGACTCCAGGCTTTTCGTGAGGCAGCTTCAAGGATTTCTAGAGCTCTCGGAACACAGTTTGAAAATCATGGATCTAAGCAACCTAACCTTCATTCCCTTGGTTTCTCAGAGGATTCCAAGAGCCCTGGGGACCAGGGTCTGTGGGGTGACTGAAAAGGCTCTAGATGGCATGGGTTCATCTGATGAAGACGCTACCTCGTGGCTCCTCTATGAGACATCAGGGGAAAGGAGTGCACCTGGCCTTCTGGGCTGCTTCTGGGGTGGGTGGCCTCTGAGGAGAACTCAACCCTGCCACTGGAATGTCTCTGGAGCCTGTGTGTTCAGGGACAAAGGGCCTTAGTGGGGCAATGGGCATGGCTTACCCAGCTTCGGGGGGCTAAACTTTCCAAGGCCTCTCTGTTGCTTGCTCTGTTCTGTTGCTGATGCTTCCAGGCCTTCCAGGGAGCACTCCCTGAGGCACCTGGGGCTCCTCAGTGTCTCTCTGGCCATCTGACCCCATTGCAGATGTAGCAGACCAGACAGCATTCTGAATGAAGCTTTCCCAGAGACAGAAATACTATTTCACAGTCTGGCATTCAAGGTTCACACCATTCCCCAAACAGGGATTAAATGGGCCAATGCACAAAAAGCAGTTGCTTCCCAGCCTTTCCATACCCTGGTGCCTGTGGAAAATGAAAACATTTATATGTCTCCTGAGGAAAGTGGAAAAGGCTGCTTATGGCTGCCCAGCAGGCTGAGGGACCAGCATCTCAGCACACTTCTAACCTGTTCTGGACATATGAGCATGCTATCTTGGGATGCTTGCCCGCAAAGCATTAGCAGAGGGCTGACGACAGGGGTTCCTAACCGTGGCTGCACATTAGCATCCCCTGGGGAGTTATAAAAAATTCTTTTGCCCAGGCCTCACCATGGACCAATTATCTAATTATCTTGGGTGGTGAGGCCTGGGTGTAGGCACTTTTTAAAAGCTCCCCGGGGGGAGTCTGTAGCGCCCGGAAGGTTGACAAGCATTGGTGCAAGACATGGTGAGCATTCGGTCGATGCCAGCTGTCTACAATAAAGCACCTGTGTCCTTGTGTGTGCTGTTCTTGTCTGAGCAGCGTAAAAGCTGGAGTGGGGTGGGGTGGAGTGGGGTGGGCTGGGGTGGGGGCCCTGTAGTTAGGGAGGAAACTGCTGCTCAGGAGAGATGAATGCTGGGTAGGGTGGCCTGGCATCCATCTCCCTCAGCCATGTCTCAGAAAATTGAATTAAAACCCATATTTTTCAGCTGCTGCCCGCCTGGCTGGCTGGCTTGTGGAAGGGAGTGAGGCAGTGAGCACCTCAAAGCAGGGAAAAGCTGGTGAGGGGGCCCCCCAGCCTCCCTCCCTAGGAGAGAGGAGGCAGTCCAAGGGGTCCTCTGAGAGAAGACCCTTCCCAGGGGTGGTCCCTTGGCCTCAGGTCTTCCCAAAGCCAGGCAGGTAGGGGTAGGGTGGGAGTGGTAGGCTGGCTGGCTGACAAGGTCAGGGCTAGATCTTGAGGTGAAGTTGATTTTTTTGGGTGATTGGGTGGGGAGGCAGAGAAAAGGGGCCTGTCCCTTGGGAGGTCTAATCTCGGGGAACAGAATTGGCATAGCTCCTCTTCCAAGATTATTTGGAGAGACTACAGTGGATGCTGAGACAGGTGGAGAACAGTGCAGGACGTGAAAGCCTGAGTGGCTCCCAGAATTAAGGGGGTGGAAAGAGCTCACAAGGTAGAACAACACTAAGTTGGGCAGCAGGATAAGATTTCTGATAAGAAAGTTGCCTGTGTGTCCTCGGGCTAGTCTTGTTGCCCCTCTGGGCTAAGGCAGCCCACGCATAGAGAAGGAGACTAGACAACCCTCCTGGATCCCATTTCCAATGTGTGTTCTATGCCTCACCCAGGCTGATGCTACTCAGGGGGCTGGAATTAGAATTGAAGTCTACGAGGGCTGCTAGCCTACATGGCATCTTTAAGAGCTTTAGAGAGGTGCTGCCTCCGGGTGGATCCACTAGAAAAAAGTGCCCCTTTTGGATAGATGGGGGCATGCCTGGTTTGGTGGGCAGTAGGTAGAGTAGGATCTGGATTTCCAGCCCCACTGGCGCCTTCCAGGGGATCTGGAACCCACAGTGGAAACTGAAGAACCAAGGGTATGGAAAGGGAATAAATCTGGAACTGAATGCTGAACTTCAGAGTAGGGGGCCTCTATCTGGAAGTCTGGGCATCCACATTTCCAGGATGGGCTGGTCTGCCATAGACGACCTTGATCTCCACCCTTCCTCTCACTCCCATGCCCTCTACGTCCTGCATTCTGAGTCCCTCTTGACTCTGAGACTCCTGGCAGCCTCCTTTCCCTCACACTTAGTTTCACAGTTTACAGAAAGCTTTTACACACAGCATCTCATTTGATCTTCACAACACCAGAGTCGGAGGCAGATGAAGAAATCAGCTCTCAGGGGTTAGGGCAACAAGCTAAGAAGGGGTTAGCCAGGATTAGAGGGAGGTCCTGTCTGTGTCTGATTTAAGCACAGCACCTGGCCCTTTTCTTTCCATTATTTCTTCTCTCCATTCTCTTCATTCTTTCTTGATACATATAAGACTGATATTCTCCTTCACCAGGAAGCTTTCCTGGACTGAAAGGAATATGAGACAATCAGACTACCAGCATGTTGTGTCAATGGGGGTCAGTGGCCATTGGTCAGTAAAGAGAAACATGGACCTAGGAACCTCCACGTGTCTTTCTGGGACCTCAGATTGCTTCTTTCAAGTTTCCATATGGATTCCTCTCCATCCACAGGTCCTTTCCTCTTTGGTAGACTGGGGACCCCAAAGGAAGGCTCAGGGTTCTCCCTCCTCCTTCCCCCTCCTTGAGGCCTCCTCGACAAGGTGGCCATACCTAGAACTTGGGCCCAAAGGGAAGCTGAGTGAGAATTTACTTGAATGGGCAAGAATAGAGCCTAGCTGCAGAACTGAGATGCTCTAAGAGACTGATGCCTGAGGCAGGGACCAAAAACCGAGGGCAGAGGCAGGCAGGAGCAGCTGTGGGATGGGGGCTGGGGTGGGGTGGGCAGAGGGTGAGAACTTGCCTGGGAATGGGTAGCTAACTACTCTCAGCTAAGTTTTGGCTTCACTGCCAACCCGCTAGGCCACCTTTATTTGTGTAGTTCTCCTTATTAAGCCATTTCTACTAGGAGGAGTTTGGACAGGACTGTAATAACAGTAGCAATAGTAATTTATTCAGCATCGGCGAATCAGTGATACCAGGGAGAAACTACAATGGAGTGAGTGCACCATTTTCATTTGCTGCTGCTGTGAAGAGTCCTGGGAGCCAGTACTGCTGTTCCCTTGTGCAGATGAAGAAGCTGAAGCTCAGAGAGGCTGAGCCACTTACCCTTGCTCACAGAGCTGTGGCACAGCAGGGACTGGAGCCTGCCAGTCTGATATTTTAAGTTGCCTCTGTCCTGTAAGCACCACCATCCCCTTTCTGTTCGTTCTCCGGCGGGGGGAGGGGGGAGGGTCACATTTGAGTACATCCCGACAGGCACCCCAGCACTAGCCGACCCTCCCAGACCTGGGCGGTAGGGGCAAAGAAGAGCCCAAGGAGGGTCTGAGACTTGCCTGGTAAGGAAGTCTTCTTGGAGGAAGGAGAAGACAGGCTCTGATACACAGGAAATCTTGAGGACCTAGGGAGAAGAAAGAAGGCTTTCTAGTCCTGGCTGTGATGGAGGGAGTGGGAAGAGGGTGGTGAGCCCAGGAGGCCCAGAGATAGAGGAGACGGGGATGACAGGCGGCTGAGGCCTCCACCTCAGCGCCCCCGACTCCCGCCACTGGGATTTCCCGCCGCAGCTCCTGCTCAGGTCTGTGCTGCGGGTGGGGTGAGGTTGAGCAGCCCGGCGCCCCCACCGTGCCCCCCACCGCGCCCCCCACCTGGCCCCTCACCGCGCGCCCCACCGCGCCCCCCACCGCACAGCCCTCGGCCTAACCCCGCCCCCGGGCGCTCATTGGCGTGCAGCACCCCCTCCCCAGACTGCGAAGTGTGCAGGGGGAGGCGGTGGTCTGTCGCCTCCCTCCAGCGCCCGGCCTGGCTTCGCGGCGGAGGCGGCGCCTCTCCTGCAGGACTGAGCTGAGCTGGGCTGCCGTGCCGCGCCGCGCGGGGCGGGCGAAGTGGGGCGCTGCGCTCGGCCCCGGGCGGGGACTGACGGCGGCGGCGGCGGCTCCGGGCGAGCGTGGTCCCCGCGTGCGCACACGCACACGCCGCCGCTCAGGGACATACGGACCCCGGCCGCCCGCGGCCACACAGGTGCAGAGACCCGGCTCGGCGCGCTTTCCTCGGCGCACACGCTCCCCATCCCCGCGCCGCGCGGGCCGCGGATTCGCAGGCTGCGCGTCCCTTGCGGAGTCTGCCCCTGCCCCACGGACAGGCCCCGCAGTGAGCAGGTAAGGGTCGCCCCGCCGCGGCTGCCCCTCCACGCCTAAACTGTCTTCTCCCGGCTCCAGAACCTTCGCCCAGCCGGGACCTCGGATCCCCTCCTCTGGCTTGGCGGTCTCCGCCAGCCGCGACCTCCACCGACGGAGAGTGGGTGAGGGCAGGCGCCAGGCAAACCTCCCAGATCCCAAATGAAGCCCCCTCCCGCCTGTGCGCCCTTCCTGCGCGTCAGGATGACACCCCCCAACCCAAGTGTCTGGCGCTGCGCTCCGGGCGGCCGATGGCCGCAGCCTGCCGGGGTAGGGGTCGGCCTAGCTATCTCGCGCCCCTCCTGATGCGGAGAAGGGAGACCAGGGGCAAGGAAGCCATGAGGCCGGAGGGACCCGGAGTGACATGCCGCCCTACCCCTAGGCGGACGGACGCACCTACGCGGATCGGGAAGGCAGGGCTGGAAAGTCCCCCGGGGCTAGGTACCGCAGTCCGCACGGGGCTTGAGGGGTGGGCAAGCAATGTGCTAGGTAGGGGTTGCGGTAGGGGCCAGTGTAGAATGCCCCTCTGTGGTGACACATTCGGGATTGTTCAAAAGAGCGTCGTCTCGGTTTCCCGTGGCGCGGAGGGGCTGGGGTTGGGGATGCTAAGGCTTCGGTGGTCCCAGAAGAAACGCCCTGCGGGGTCTGTGGGGAAACGACACCGGCCTTCCCAGGCTGAAGTGGGCCCGCCCAGACCCCTGCCGGCCGCTTTAAAGGCAGAGGCTCCTGCGGCAGCTGCGGGGGACGGAGGCCACATCCTCGGCGGGACCTTGGCAGGTTAGGGGGCTCAGAAGGGACCGGGGAGCCAATGGATGCAGCTAGACCCTCAGGAGGGAACCCAGCAGGAAGCCGACTGCATTTCACGTGGAGCTGAGGAGCGGAGCCTCACCCCTGGATGGAGCTCAGCCCCCTTTTGGAAGATGCTGGGGGTGAGGGGTGGACACCTGCTAATTCTTCCGACCATTTCTATGTTTTTGAGTGCAGGTGTGTCAGACTCCCTTTATCTTCCCTAGCCTTACGATGTCCCACAAAGCCCCCGGCCCTCTCCAAAGACACAGTATTTGGCTTTTCCCATGAGGGGCCCTGGGGAGGCGCTGGGGGATGGGAAGGGGCTGGACGCAGCATGTGGGGGGCAACTTGCCCTGGGACTGCAGCTGGCCTGAGACAGACAAGCATCCTGAAGGTCAGGGTAGAAGCTTTGAGTGGCAGTAGGATTCCCAAGAAGATGAAAAACTATGTTTGAACCTTTGGGGGCAGGGGCAGCAGGCAGCACCCAGGTTTTATCAGGAGACCCCAATTAAATGAGTTTGGTGCTGGGTACAAGTAGGACTGGTGGAGTCCCCAGTCCTAAGCTAAGTTCTGCTCCTCATCGACCTTGGGGAGGGCAGGCAGAGGCACCAGCTTGGACACAAGCCGAAATCTGAACATACAAATTGGAGATGGAACACGCTGAGCAGGCCCTGGGCCAGATTTTCCAACCAATCCATCAACAAGTGTGTGTGGGGTGACAATGGAGGCGGGCCCGGTCCTTTTCCTCTTTGGCCATGGGTGATTCATGGGTGGTTGGGTGTCTGGAGCAAGACCCCCAAAAGTCTGTTTGCCCCCATGTGTGGTGAGAGGAGGTGTCTGTGGGGAGCCTCTGAAAGGATCCCTCTCCTGCACTGGGACTGATCTAGGCTAAGTGGTGCATTAAGTCCTGTTTTGTATAAGGTTCAGGCTGGCAAGGGATTGATTGGAGAAACACTTTTGACCCATGCTTTTCACATGGCCACCTCTCTCTGTTGTGCATCAACTTTGGGACACTCCCTCAATTTGTGTCAAATAAATAAATACACACATGGGAGTTTATAGTATATGTGGCTGAGAGGCTAAGAAAGCCAAGGCCACAGGGTGGCTTTTCTCCTGGGGACAGGGCTTAGGCTGGAGCGTCCCAGGTTGCCGCCCTCCCAGGGACAAGCATTTCATTGACCTGGGGCTGGCACTGATTAAGTGGAGGACATCTTGTGCTGTCTGCCACAGGGCAGAACCAAGATGTGCCAAGTGCAGAGCCGGAGCTTAGCTCGGTGCCAGGCAGGCCTTGCTTGCCTGAGACCCACCCACCATGGGGCTGACACTGGAGGTGACAATGAGTTTCCTGTCCTAGTCAGGTTTGTGAGCAGGGGCCTGATGCCCCAGACAGGGACTACCAAGTGATTTTCTACCCTGGAAGGCCTAGAGGCCTCAGAGACCCTCAGCCTTCCCTGAGGAGAGGAATCTAAGATTCCAGGGTCTGAATGAGTTGGGCTTAGTGGTCCAGCCGCCTGGCAAGATGGAGACTGGAAACGCCTCAGCTGCAACATGTTTGTACCGAGCTCTGGATGCCGTCAGAGGCAAACGGTGACAGCCACCCCCACAGTGACACACAGAGAGGGAGTGACACACAGCTAGGAAGGCATATAGGCTTTCTATGACACCTGCCAGAGAGCTGGGGTACAATAGTGACAAGCAACACCAGAAAGACAAATGGATGTTGAGACACACCCTCTCACACAGATCTGGGCACACCCAGGGACTCAGAGATATTTGCCCAAAGAAGATCACAAAGGTCTTCATTAGTAAAAGTCCAGCTGCATATTGAATTGAATGGAGGAAAGAGTGTGTGTGTGTGTGTTGTGTGTGTGTGTTGCATGAACCTAGAACAAGGGTAGGCAACCTTTTTCTGTAAAGTGCCAGATAGCAATTATTTTACGCTTGTGTCCATATACAACTGCTTAATTCTACTGTGTAGCCTACTGCAGCCTTAGATGATATGTAAACAAGTGAGCATGGCTCTGTTCTGATAAACTTTATTTATGGACACTGAAATTTGAATTTCATACATTTTGCCTGTGTCGTGAAATATGATTCTTTTAATTCTTTCCAACCATTTAGAAATGTAAAAAGCATTCCTGGCTCACTGGCCGTACAAAAATAGGCTACAGGCTGGATCTGACTGGCTGGAAGGGGTTGCCAGCTCCTGGGTTGTAAGGTTAGGAAAGAGAAATGGTCAGAGAGGTTGACAAAGGGAGGGACTTAGCGCTGATAGCTGGAGATGCCTGATGGTACCTTGGATACTTCGCTCCATTCTACGTGGAGCTCAGAGTGCCCATCTGTTTAATGGGTCAGGCCCAGGAGAGGCTCCCTGCCTAGCCTCAGCACCCTCCACCAGATTGGCCTCCGCTTTGTCCCTGTGATCGATTCCCCCACTCTAAAGACACCTAGAGACAGCATTCAGGACTGAAAAACTGACTGCTGTCACTTGAGCCTGCCAAACAGTTCCTGAGCCCCCTTTACCATTCACCCCTTGTGTCCAAGTCTGTGCCCATGCCCACAGGTGGGGAAGCCACACGGAAACCTGGGCATGCCCCTTGTTTGTAGACATGACTCGAAACTCACAATGAACATGACGAGACCTGAAACAGCTCAGAGGAGAGGGGCTCCTTATCTCAGGGCTGGGGCTTCTCAGTGGAGGAGGGCAAGGTCATAAAGGACAGGTGGGCAGGTGCTGCCTGAGTGGGCTTCCTGGAGGTGGTGTTGGGGGTTTGGGTTGACCTTGGAGGATAGCTGGACACTCTTATCTCAGCTCTCCACAGACTCCATGCATTGCCTTAGCTGCCCTCATCTTTCTCTCCTGATCAATGGGCACTGCAGAGGGTGACTGAGACAAACATATATGTGTGTGTGTGTGTGTGTGTGTGTGTGTATCCTTCCTAGGCACCTCTGAACTTCCCAGCCACTGATCTGAGGCTTGTGGGCTTGTGTAGTGAACCAGGTCCTATCTTGTGTTTCTTCCTTTCTCTACTGCCTCCTCCTGAAATTTCCTTCCTGCCACCTGTGGTGGGGATGGGCCAAGGAGACACTCCTGTCTGATTTTTCCGTGTCTCTGGATTCTGTCCCCCACTTTCCATCCCAACTGCCTTCCTGCTCAGCTTAGTACCCCATCACCTCTACCCTAGATCCAGAAAAGGGCCTCAGGGTACATTTCTGCCTGCACTTTCCTCCCTTGTCTTTGCTCCCCAGCCTTTGAAGGGATATTTTCTAAATGAGAAGCTGATCACTCCACTCCCTTGCTTAGAACTCTTCATTGCCCCACCCCTGTCCGGTGGAACAACCCTCCAGCTTCCACAGACTGGCACCAGCCCTCCACCCTCTCATCCACCTCACCAACTCCTGATATCTTGTTGTGCTGCTTGACACCCTGGAATCACCTTCCCAAATCCATCCAGGGGGCACTCATCCAAGTTTTCTGGGCACTCATGTGTCTTGCCTGTGCCAGGTGCTATGGGCACACGCACATCAGAGCTGGGCTCATGCTCACTTAGGAGAGGCTGAAGCTTAACCAGGGTCTGCACCAAGTGAAAGGCTCTCAGTGCAGAGCTACTCCTCCTCAAGCCATACCCCCTGCCTTGTAGGTGCTCAGTGAACACCGTCCACAAGCTTGTGCCTCTCTCTGGCCAGGCTTCCTGTTCCCCTTCCTCCCCTCCCTCCTCCTCTCATTCCCTCAGTCCTTTCCCTTCCTACCTCCCTCTTCTCCCTGCATTTATCTTCTGTCTTCTTCCTCCCCCTCCTCTTAGCTGGCCCAGGGGGTGCACTCCCTGACACCTCCAGGTCAGGAAAGGTCCCTGCACTATCCAGTATGGAAGAAGACTCCTCACAGGACCCTGGGAAGGACTCGGCAGCATGACCTTGGGGAAGTTTCCTGGTCTCCTAGGGCCTCAGAGCCTCACCAGTGAGATGGGATGATACTGCCAACGTTCATGGGTGCCCCAGCCTGGCCCTTCCCTGCCTTGGACCTGGTTCCCCACCCAAGCTTGTACGAAATGCAGGGCACGAGTGGGATCATCACTAGGGCCCATCTGGTGGCCTGACTCCTGTCACCTTGTCACGCCTGCCATTGTCAGGAGCCCCTGGCCCAGGAGTGTGTCTGTGCCCTTTATCGGCTCTGGTCTTCTTGAGGAGGAAGGAGGTTCTAGAGGGTTTCCCCTCCTTCCCTGCAGTAGCTTCTGTCCCTCCCTTTGAGGGGTGAGTGGGAGGGGGGCAGTGTTTCATCTTTCAGCCTTCTCTCCCTTGTTCCTGGCCCTAGGAGGGAGAGGAGGAAGTAGGGGTGGTCCAGCTCCCCTGTCATGGGTAAAGAGAGCATGGGGAGAGCAGGGGAGGCGAGTGATGTACTTAGCCTGGCCATCTCCTTTCTAGTATCCAGGCCTGTCCTGCCCTGTAATGGGGAGGGATGCTGAGTGGCCAGAAGATTCCAGTAAGAGGTGGCACAGATGGCCCCAGCCCCTTGAGGGGCAGATGAGAGTCCCAGGGCTGTGTGACCCAAAGAAGAGGTGGGGTAGGTTGTCCACACACTCCTGTGTGGGCTTATGTGAGGCAGAGGAACCTGTGCTGCTCAGGGCTGGTTGGGAAGGGCACAGGGACATCAGAGCTTCCCACTGTGGGCCTGGGCCAGACGCTGGAGGGGGGCAAGCCCATCTCAAGAGCAGAGTTGCCTTCAGCCAGGGGAAGCAGAAGGGCTCTGCCGGGCTTTGGACAGTACAGGGACGGCTGGAGGGTCTCTGAGTCCCCTCTGCACAGAGATGTGGGAAGTCTGCTAGCCCAGTGAGTCACTGCTCGCTCCCGTGTGCTGACTGATGATGCCATCCTCTGTGTGCAGGGGCCACCGCTGCTTGGTGCAGCAACTCAGAGGAGGACATGGCTGCTGTAGTCAGTTTAACTCCAGGTTTGGTGGCTGGACTTATGAGGCCTGAGGAGGAAGGGGGAATGGTGTGCTATTGGGATCCCCCTGAATTCCCTTACAGTCCAGGTATCTGTCACACATCCCATTCCTGCCAGGCAAGCCTCCAGGCTCTATATTGTGTGACCTTGGAAAGTGTGTCGCCTTCTCTGGCCTCAGTTTCCCCATCTGCATCTTGGGAGGTGGGCTTTAAAGTCTATTTCAGGTCTGAAATGTTGTATCTGTAACAAACTCCTCCTAAGGAGGAAACTAGATATAGATATGTAAATGGGTGTAGTGGCGGGCCAGACTAACCCCTGGAGGTGTGTGTGGGGGTCCCTACTAGGGTACCAGTGGACTCTGAACTGATCTCCTTTGACCAGTAAGAGAGGGCAGTGGAAGCATAGGGATGGAGTGCACCAACTTTGGAGCCAGACTGCTTGGGTTTACTTCCCAGCTCTACCAGGGACTTGCTGTGTGATTTTGGGGAAGTTGCTTACCCTCTCTGTGCGTCAGTCACCTCTGCTATAGAATGAGCTAATGCTAGTAACTATTTCAGGCAGGTTAAATGAGTTAACACATGTTTATTGCTTGGAAGAGTGTCTGGCACATACTGAGTATTTAATAAATGTTAGCCTTTAGTAAATAAAATCACAGGAGGCCTGCTGTTCCCATTTTGAGTGGTACACGGTGCTGTGGGGGTGGAGGTGATAGCAAGAGGGTGCAAAAAGTCTGAACACAAAGTGGTGAGATAATAATAATAATTAACACATGTATAGCCCTTACTGAGTGCCAGGCTGTAGTATATACTCTACAGTTTATTTGTATAAATTTGCTGATGCCTCACTGTAACATCTGTGAGATAGACATTAATATTACTCCCATTTTACAGATGATAAAAATAAGGCACAGAGAAGTTAAGCTGTTTTCCCAAGCTCCTAGGGCAAAAACTTCTGGCAAAATGGTCCGAAGTCTGTTATACTAAATGCCAGGAGGTAACTTTAATCATCCTTAAAAACTATCTGCTCCAACAGATCCTGGACCCAAGAGAGAGAGCCAGGGAATATGAGGTGACCCGTTTTCCCATCCTGAGCCACTTTTGCGGCTCGGTTGAAATCCATCCTCAGGGAGGGGAGAGTTCAATCCTGGGCTGCAGTCGCAGGGCCTGTCCTGTCCCTTGAGGGTGTCACTAGCAGCTTGGGAGAGTCCGGAGGAGGAGGAGCCACTGGCAGGGCTGGGGTGGCCAACAAGTGAGGGGGCCCATCTCAGAGGGACACTGCAGAGAAGCACTTGGTTTGGGGCAGGCGGCCTAAGTCTGTAAACTCTGAGCGTTGTTCAGCGGGGGGCAGTGCAGCGTTGCAGTGGGGGCAGAAGTGCCTGAAAGGATTACCACCCAGAGAGGGGAGAGGCTGTGGGAGGTGATCCCTGAGGTCCCCAGCCGAGTCAAGTCCTGGGAGCTCCCAGGTTCTCTCTCTCCTGCTCTTTGCTGGCAGGGGCATCTGTGTCCAGTTGGGCAGTGGGTGGACTGTAATGGGTGTGGGGACCAAGAGAAGGTAACCGTGGGAATCAAGAACCCTGGGTCTAGTTCCAGAGGAGGCGCCCTAGTGAGAGTGCCCCAGCTCCCTTACCCTGGGTCACACCTGTTCTCGGGGCACACCTGTTTCCTGGTAAACAGCCTGGTGATGAAGCAGAGGGCTGGGGGTGGGTCGGGGCTAGGGCCTCTGCTGGAGCTTGTCTGCAGTCCACTGCAGCTATAGCTGAGGAGCTGCCTTTCCCACAGCACGGGCGAGGCCCCTGCAAGTCTGGGCATCCCTGCATGTGTGCATGCATGTACACACGTGTGTATGTGTGTGTCGTGCCTACACCTGCACCCATATCTGAATCCGAATATATCTTATTGCCTCTCTATAGCTGAAGGCCTTTGCTGAGTGTGTGTCAGCGTGAATTGTTCTGTATATCTACAGTCTGATATGTGACATCTGAATTGCCGTGTGCTTGCATCTGCACATATCTTCTTTCTGTGTGTGGTCCTCTATGTGTCTGCGAAGGAGTGTGTGTGTGTGTGTGTGTGTGTGTGTGTGGTTACCTGTTGGTCTCTGAAAGAATCTCTACCTTGTGTATCCCATCATGGGAGTTTATATTGATATCTTCAAGTGGTGGCCCTGGGGATAAACGTCTCTTTGTCTCTATAGGGTTGACATGTCTTTATGATCATCTCTGTGGACCTGTTTCTGTGTGTGTGTGTGTGAAAGAGAGAGAAACAGAATCAGAAATCCACCAGTCCTCAAAACACAAACTCACTGTCTGCTTGCTGCCACCTGCTCCCCCACCCCACCAGAGCTGTTCAAAATCCTGGTTTCCTCTGTGCCAGCTCCCTGGGTTCTAATAAAGGTTAAAATAGAGGCTTTATAATCCTAACTATACACGAGCATCACCTGGAGAACTTTAAACACCACTGCTGCCCGAACCACAGCTGAGTGCTTCTGATTCATTTGGGCAGGGGTAGTTTTGGAAAGCTCAGATGACTCTAGTGGGCAGCTCAGGTTTCATACTGGGGTCGGAGGTTAGGCCTTTGCTGGGGAAGCAGTGAGTATCCGCTAGGGGGCAGCCCAGTCTTAACAGGGGTAGTGCTGCTGCCATCTCAAGGTGTTGCTGAGAGCAAGGAGCTCTGTTTTCACCTTTGTGGCCTGAGGTTGTGGAAGGTGCAGGGAATCAACCCCTGATCTTGGAGGCTCTCTGCCTTGCAGGATCTCCCCACAACACTCTGCTGGCCTAGAGAGATGGCCTCCAGCCTCTGCCGAGGGTCACTGGTGCCAGACACTCCTCCCTCGCAGCCAGGCAAGTCAGGAGGGTTGTCTCTTTGCAGGCAGAGCCTTGGGTTCCCCAGGGCTGGTAGAAGTGACCAAGCCCTTTGGGGGCCACTAGTGCTAGGTCACACCAGAGGTAGCCTGTGGCCACCAGGGGCCTGGCAAGCCCTGGGAGCTGGTACAGAGACCGAAGCCTGAGTGCCTGGTAGAGATGGTGCCTCAGGGTGCCCAGGACTGCTGAGACCAGTGCTTCCCCAGCCTGCCCTGTCTTCCCTGACCCACAGGAAGAGGCTGGGCCAGTGTTGCCATGGTCTCCAGGCTTCTTGGAGCATCTCTTGGGGATATGTGAGGCCTCCCTCCGCATCTCTGAGTGAGCCCTGGTGCATAATATGGGGAGATGGGGGCTCCCTCTTTTTGAGCCTTCCTGCAGCTGGTTTTATTTCCACTTTTTGGATGCCTGCTTATCTCCAGCTTGAGCTTGGAGAGGCCCTGTGGGAGGCAAGGAGAGAGGGAGGGGAAGTGGTTAGGCAGAGAGTGAGGGACACAAAGGCCCCTGCGGTGCAGCAGCTCTGCCCGCTGGTGGGGGGTGTGCAAGGACTAATGGTTGGGATACACATGAAGGATTTACTCAGGCCCCCCATGGCCTCCTGGGCCAGGCACCTGTGGGTTAGCCGTGCCCTGATATGGGCCTATTCAATCTCTTTTATAATAATTTAATAGTAATAATAATTTTTAAATAACCATAAGCATTGCACAGCTCTACTGGAGCCTATTTAGCAGTGCCTGTTGATGGATGCTTTGCTGTCCTATTTTTTATTGTTGATGCTATTTTAAAGGATGCGGTGGCGAATGTGCTTGCATGTGCTTCTTTTCGTCCAAGTGCAAATATTTATCAGATGCAGAATTGCTGTGTTGTAGGGTGTATGTCGTAATGATCAGTTTTAGAAGCAGAGTGTACTATTCCCCCGGGAGCATGCTGGGCTCTTGCAGCCTCCTTTTTCAACTCCCTGTAACCTATCTGTTTGGTCCCCACCAGTGGCCCCAGTCCTTGCAGACCTGCCCCCTTGGAGCTCCTGCAGCTCTGAGGCTTGAGCACATGCTTCAGCTGTCACTGTATTTTCCGTGTCATGGTTTAAGGCTTTATCCCGAAGATGAAGTAGAGTGAGGTAGGGCAAAAAGAGGGTGTAATTGTTAGGGAACCAGGCCAGGCAGCTGGAACAAAGAGGCCCTTTAAGGGGGTAATTAGCTAGAAGGTGGTTTCCTGCTGGTGTAACAGTCTGGAGCTAGGTGGGCCTCCAGGCAGGCTGGGTGGCTGGGTTCCACAAGGTCACTTGGTGGTCCTGCCTCCTCTCACAGCGTTGCTCCCTACCCCCCTCAGATCCTGTTCACGTCCACACTGTCAAAGTCGGGTTTGTCATTTGGGAAGGGTTAAAGAGCAAGAGCAGAGATCATGCTAGGACCTCATGCACAGAGGGTGCAGATGTGGCCACAGGCTGCCACCCACATTCCATAAGTGCTAATAACTTCATCATGTGCCCACACCTCCAGTCTAGAGATACCAGGAAATATCATCTCTAGGTGAGCATGCATGTGCCAGCGAAAGCTTTGTCACTGTGGAGGAGGGGGAAAATGCAAAGATTTGGGGAGGCAATCCCTCTGTTGCCAAGGAGAAAGTCATTCCAGAGCATGCCAGGAGACTGGTGGAGCTGAGCCAGTGTGTACCCATAGTATCCCAGCACCTAGCCCAGATTGAGTGCCTAGCACATGTTTGCAGGGCAGAAGAAGAAAAAGCAAGACGGATGCAGGCAGGGAGGTGGGGTTATCCTTGGAGGCTGAAAGCTCTGCTGCAGGGAGCTGGGGGAATAAGGAAGGGAGGTGGTCTCGCCCCCTGCCACTGCACTGGGCTCACAGGATTCACATCTTTCCTTCCTCTCTAGCCCAGAGACACGTTGGGGCTGACCCACAGCTGCTGTCAGCGGGAGGCCAGTGGTGCTGGCCAAGAAGTGTCATGGCTTGTGTCGTGCAGGTTTCCCTGGCTGCTCTCCTCCTGCTGCCTATGGTAAGGGCCCAGGAACGTCTCTCTGGGAGCCCCAGGCTCACCTGAACCCCCACTCCAGAGAATCCATGTTTTATGTGTGCCCTCAGCTCAGCTATTCATCTGGCTGGTATTTCTGCCAGCACCACCACTGGGCCACCCAGTGCCTTTGTGTGAATCAGAAAAGACATGCCTTCCTCAAGACCCTGTACTGATTTGACTAGAAATGATTACAAAATTTACAAATCTTTATGATGGTAATGTGTGGCAACCTTTAGAGTTGCACAGTACACAACCTGCTCAGCTGAATGCAGGAACCCTGGTCAGGGCTGCAGAAGGTTTTTTCGATTTTCTCATCACCATCCCACAATGCCCTGCCAGGACAGAACTCAGAAGGCTGCCCCCTGCTCAGGTCTCTCCCTGAGCAAAGGTGGGGATGGGGAGTGGGCAGAGGAGGACTCCCAGGTATTGGTCCCACCACTCTACCTAAGAGTTCAGAATAGCAGTGGGTGAGGCTGTCCTCAGAACTCTGGGTACCAGTCCTGCCTCTGCCCTGACTCACTGTGTGGCCACAGACAAGCCTGTCCCTTTCCCTGAAAACTGCCTGCACATCTGTGAATAGTAGGGATTGGACTGTGTCCCCAAACATGGCCCTTGGCAACTCAAATGCCTTGTGACTGCCTCCATACTTGCTGACACCCCCCTGGGAACCATCCCTGCCCTGGGGTCTTGTGTTAAAGCGACAGCATTTGGAAGCAGCTGTCATAATAGCAGTGCATAGACTGTGAAGTTACTTGGTCCTGAACTTGAAGCCTATATCTGCTATTAACCAGCGGTGTAACTTTGGGCTGGAGTTTCTTAACCTTTCTGAGCCCCAGTTTCTCCTTCTGTAAATAAGGATGGTGAGTAGTCCCCACTAAATGGCACCACTGCTCCTTATCCTGCAGCTGCTGGGGGCACCTTCTTCCTGAGCCCCTGGAGGAAAGAGACAATGAGCTTTCTCAGCCTGACTTCTCCCCTACCACTTGTTTTCTCCTTTAAACTGCAGTAGTAGCCTCGTGGCTGCTGGAGTCAGACCTCCTGGGTTGGAATCCTGGCTTTTCAGTCTACTGAGCCACATGACTTTGAGCAAGTGACTTAACATCTCTGTACTTAAGTTTCCACATCTGTAAAATGGAAAATGATAAAAATAGTACTGCATAGTACTCTCCAGATCCATACACATGCACACATATGACACTCAGAATAATGCATGCACAGAGTGAAGTGCTGTATGCGCTTGCTAATATTGTTATAAGATGTGGAAACTGAGAGCCCAGGAGGGAGTGGGACCTGTCCAAAGCCACACATTGAGCTGGTGACTGAGAAGAGCCCTCATGGTATCTCTCAAGGTGAATGTCAGGGCCCCTGCTGGCCCTGACATCTCTTGTCACTCTCCTCTCTGCTTCTACTCCCCACTCTCTCCAGGACACTGCCCCTGGGGCTTTGGTAGGAGAGCCTACAGGCGGCCTTCCTACCCGCTCCCACCGTACATCCTGTGTTCTCCTACAGGCCCCTGCCATGCATTCTGACTGCATCTTCAAGAAGGAGCAAGCCATGTGCCTGGAGAAGATCCAGAGGACCAATGAGCTGATGGGCTTCAATGATTCCTCTCCAGGTGAGCGGGGCAGTAGGGAGCCTGCCACGTCCCCAGTGCCAGCTTTCAGAACTGTTTTCCTGTTCTCAGGCCCACTTAGCAGAGAGTGGTCAAGGGTATGGGTTTCTGGGGCCTTCAGAAAACCCTTCGGAATACTGATGTTCTGGATCTGCTCTGGGCAATGATGCTGGGGCTGCCGTCCTCAAGGTTCGTGTGGCCTGGATGCTTCACAGCTGTTCTGGGTAACTGGACATGGCCGCCTTCTCTCCCACAGGGGCTAGGATAGCTTTGGTGCCTGGGCTGGGCAGTGGCTGTCAAGAGCTTGTTAGCGGCAGAATGGGCCTGGTGGCAGCAGAGACACAGCTGTTGCCTATGGCTGAGCTGTAGAGCACTTGGTCAACCCAGGGCAGGAAATGTGGGGTCCTTTCCAATCTCCTCTGCCCATTGCATCAGAAGTCAGAGAAGAAAGCAGCAGCAGGAACTGCAGGTCTTGAAGACTTGGGTACAATGCTTCTCCTGGGACTGCATTTGAGGAGGGTCCTGCTTCCCTGCGCTGGAGGAAGCACACGTTGCAGGACATTGAGCGTTCTTAGCCTCTCCCTCTAAATGCCCATAATACCCCGATCCCAATGACAGCCACAAAATGCCTCCCAAGATTTCAAATGTCCCAAGGGAGTGACACGATCCCTGGTGAGAACCAGTGGCCCCATCGAACCCCTCTCATCCTAACTCCCCATTGTGCAGATGGGAAGCTAAGGCTCACACAGCAAAGGTGCCTTCGAATCTTGGCCTCAGGGGAAGTTGGGGATTTGGGGGAGGGGGCATCACAGAGGCCTCTCCAGCCTCACTTGTGCCTCAATCGTTGGAGGACTGGCTCCATGCTGCCTAAGGGTAGGACTCTCTGCTCAGGCCGGAGGGATTCATTTTTCCTTCTGGATCCTCTGAGCACCATCTGTTTAAGCACTTGATTAATCCGCAGCCCAGTTAAATGGAATGGTCCCACTGGATGGAGCTCCCCGGCCAGTTGCTTCTCAGTGAACATTAACTGGTGAGGGAGCTACTCTGGGCTGTGCTGGCCTTTGCCTCCAGCTGAGCTCTTGCTCAGCCCTAACAAAGGCTGAATGGGGATTTGGAGCCCCACCAGTGAGGGAAACTGAGGCAGGGGGCCCAGAAGGGCACACTGTTGGAGGAGACTCAAATAATACCCCAAGAATATCTGGTCCAAGTCTCTGTTTGGAAGGTGGGACTGCCGAGCCCTGAGGGCAGGGATGGTGTGGATCACATGGAGGATCAGGCTGAGGTGGGTCTGGAACCCAGGTGTCCTGCTCCCAACCCAGGGCCATTGCTCCTGCATCACATGTCTTGGATACATTTGGGGTTGAGCAATAAAAGCATCCAGGAGGGAAGAATAGAGGCAGGGGCTGGGGTGGGACAGGGACCTCGGTGTAAGCTGTGTGCAGTTTAATTGCACACCTGCTTGTTGAACTCTGGGCTGAGAGGGCAAGACAGGCCTGTCCACAGGAATGTCGCGGCAGAGACAAGGGAGATGGATGCCAGGCTGGACATACAGCATCCCTGGAGGGGCCAGGCCAGTGCTGGGGAGCAGGTCTCACCTGCAGGTGTGCTCAGGAGAGGAAGAGATAAGTTCTCTGTGGGAAGGATTCATATATTGAAACTAGATCCTTGCTTCTCAAACCTGGCTGCACATCAGAATCACTGGGGAACTTTCAGAAAAATGTACTCCAGCCACAATCCAAACCAATTAAATCAGAAGCCTGAGTCCGTCATAGTCACCATAGTTTTTAAAAGCTCCCCAGGCGATTCTAATGAGAAGCTGGTGTTGAGAACCCTTGAGCTAGGCCCAAGGGATAGGTAGGCATTTGAAGGCAGTGGAGAATTGAAGGATAGACGAATGGGTGAACACGGTAGGCTGAGGAATCCACAAGAGGCAGGAGCCTGGTGTTTTCGGCAGTAGTGAGTAACCTCCTGTATTTGGAACTCAGAACTGGAGCAGATGGGTTGGGCTGTCGAGGGGGCATGGCTGAGGGCCCAGGGAGCAGCTATTGTGTATTTCATGTCCATCTCCACTGGAGTTGAAGGTAGGGGAAAGCAGTGACCGGCTCCCACTGAGCTGGTATCTCTGCAACTGCCCCAGGGGCTCCACTTGTCCGCCTTCAGGGACCTTGTGAGTCAGGGCTGGTCACAGGAGGTCAGGGTGTGAAGGATTCTCCAAGAGGTGAGTGAATAGCTCTCCTTTAACCCTGTCCAGATGGGAGAGGAGGCTGCACCCTCTCACAGTCTGCCTAAAGGAGAGGGTCCCTCATCTCTCCCTACTCGTCCCCTTCCTTGAATCATGGGGTGGGGCTGAGCTAATTAAGCAGAAGCAAAGGGCAGCCATTAGGTGGGGAAGAGGAAAAGACTAAAGGCCCAGCTGGACCACCAACTCCATGGCCCTTTCCTGCTCTGGGCCTCAAGATCTTCTTTTAAAATGAGTGGGGTGGAGTGGATCATGTTAATAGCCAGGCCCTCTACAGACTTCCTGTGTGCCAGGCTCTGTGCCAGCACGTCATTCTACCACCGCAGCGGCTGGGGGATGGGAGTGGTTCTATTATGACCCCTATTTTATAGATAAGGGAACTGAGGCACAAGGAGGTACTTTGCTTAAGGACATAGTCCATTAAGAGGCAGAGGTGGAACTCGCCCTCAGGCAGCCTGTACCCTCAACTTCTGGGATGCACCACCTCTGAAGAGTGACACCCTCTGGGTCCCAGTACCCTCCCAGCCCCAGCACCAGCCGTGGGATCTTTGAAGGGCCCTTAATACCTTAATTTTCATGTCTGAAAAATGGAGGAAAAATAATACCTACCACATGGGATTATTGCATTAAGTGATAAAAGCCTGTGAGAAGTGCTAAGGACAGCATATGGCATTTGCTAAGCGCTTAACTAAGACACTGTAGTTATTAGGAGCTGTCATCTTGGAGTGTTGGGGGTCTCCAGGGCTCCCACCTTCTGCTAGATCCCACTTCTTCTGGGGAGTAGAGAGACATCTCTAGGAAGCAGGTCAGTGCCACTTGGAACAATCCTGGAAGGCTCTCTGGTAGAGCAGGGGAGAGGTTAGGGACCAGATCTGGGCTTCAGAGGGCAGATGGAGAGTACGGGAAGGTGGAGAGAAGCATTCAGCTGGAGAAGGGTGGAAGGGGAGCAGTGAGTAAGGCGGGTGAGCACTGTAACAGCCAGCACTTCAAGGCGGGCACTGGGTTCTCTGTCTCTCTCTCTCTCAGACATGCACGCATGTGCGCGAGCGCGCGCACACACACACACGTGCACGTGCTCACGCTCAATAACTCATTTAACCCTCACCAGCCTATGGGCTGGGTAGAGTTTTACCCCCATTTAACACATGAGGCTGCTTAGACACAGAGAGGTTAGGTTGCTTGTCTCTTACCTAGTAAACCCCTCAGCTGGGAAGATGGAGCCAAGGTGTGCATGTGGATGGTTCTGGAGTCCATGCCTTCGCCCCTGGGCTGCACTGCTGCTCAGAAGAGGAGTGAGGAGACGCTCTGGCCCTCAGCTTTCCCCTTGCCAGGGTGAAAGGTCATATAGCAGAGGCAGTTGCAGTGAGGCTGGAAAGAGGCCTTGGGAGAGAGGGGCCCTGAAATGTGCTCGAGGTCTGCCCTTTTCTTAGCTTTGAAAAGGCCAAAGGGTGTTTGTGTTTCTGAGGCCCAGGATAGAATGAGGTCTCGGCCTCTAATGACTTGCTTGGGAAGGAGAGGGGCAGGCCAGGATGAGGAGAGGCCCCTGGGGAAGCTGTCCTGAGAAGCAGCGTCCATCCCGCTCACTTTGGGGTTGTGGTCTGAAGAGCTTGCCCTGCAGGCTGAGGTTGGAGGACTCCCCTCAAGGGGACCTCAAGTTCAGGGAGAGCGTTGACCTTGCTGTCACTCACCAGGGAAAGCCTTACTTTTCCCCCATTGCACCTTAAGAACCTCTGGCCTGCTCTTAGGGGCGCCCTGACTGGAGCTGGGCTTCTTGGCTCCAAATTAAACACACTTGTGAAAGATGGGCCTCCAGTCCTGTCATCACACCTGCAGCACTGTAGAGCCCCCAGGAGCATTTAAAGATGCTGATGTCCAGGCCCCTCTCCAGACCAAAGTCCTCAGCGTTTGGGTCAGGAGGACTCCATGCAGATCTGTGTTAAAAGCCTCCAGGTGACTCTAAAGTGTATCCAGGTCTGAGAACCACTGGCCAGAGCACAGCATCCACCGGGGTACTCAAGTGATCTCAGGCAGAGAGTAGCCCCTCAGGGCCCAGATAAGCCAAGCTGGGGAGCTCACTACTAGCCGAGTCAAATCTGAGTGTACCAAAGAATCGACATCTATGTGTTGTGTTATTAATCCATGCCAGCCCTCCTGCTGCATCTCTTTCCTGTGCCTTCCCTGCCCGGGTGGTCCCCAAGCACACACACCATGCACAGAATGCTGGCCAAAGTTCAGCTGATGTCCTTGAAACACACTTGAAAAAGGAAACCTGACAGCTTGTTCCAATGCCTGTGAGTGTAAATTCACAACAGTGTCTTTTATAGAGTTTTAACATACTTCTATATATTTTGTGTGTCTCCCACAATCTTTTAAATCTAGTAATATGAGTCAATTGGAACAAGAGTCCTGATCTTAGTTGAATTATGTCTGTGGCACTGTGTGTGTGTGGCTGGGGGGCTCCAGGGGGCTCCAGGAAGGCACTTGTTTCCTTCAAGCCCCTGCTCCTCACTGGTCTTGGGACCTCCACTCCAAAGAGAACGTAGGATGATGCTGAGGGGAGGCACCCACGGTAGCAGGCAGCTTAATGGGAGTGAAAAATAGAGCCCAGAGAGATGGCCATAGGGAGTGAAAGCAAGTTTGCAGCCTGCCTTGCATTGTTTGCAAAATCCTTGTCATGTTTTAAAGGTGTTTATTGAGGAGAGGAGGGGCTTTGGAGACATAGTTAGTCGTTTTGTCCCTGGTTCCAAACCCCCAAATGCTAATGGAATTTGAGCCAATACCAAATTGGCTCTATTATGTGATGCCCACGGAGGCTGAGGCCAGAGGTGATGGTCATTGGCCAACCACACTGGAGGCAGAGCCGGCTCTGAGATGGGACCCAGGTCTGTTATCTCAGACAGGAAGTGCCCTTTCTCCCGCAGTGCTCTCGTGGCCAGAAGGGAGGGACAAAGAACACCTGTACCTGGGAATTGGCATCCCCAGGCCACACAGCCCTCAGCTCTGTTTACTTTGCAGTCTGCCTGCCCAGGATGAGACCAGCCAGCATCTCTTCTTTGCAGGGCTGCAGATTTTCATCAGCCCAGAAACCTTCCTTGCATCTAAGCAGGGTTGGTCAGTGTGGTCCTCAATGGGGGTCCCCACACTCTGGTGGAGAAGGAAGAGGAGGCCTGTGGTGGCCATAGCAGGAGCAGCAGAGAGCAGGCTTGGAGGGAGGATGGAAAGGCCTGCTCATTGCTATTCTGACCTGGTCTCAGAGGCCTCTCCAGGGCACCAAGTGCCTTGAACCAGTCCTTTCTGCCTTCACTAGAGGGGAGAGGCCAAGAGGAGGGAAGCACATCAGAGCTGGGCCGAGGCTTCCCCATCCTTAGAGCAGGAGGAGCTTCTTGTCTGGGCCTCTCAGCTGCTCTGAGACTCAACAGGCCTCAAGCTTGAGGAAAGGGTGGTGTCTGCAGGGACCCTCATGCTGAGGAACTTATTCCCTGTCTGACAGAGGGTTTCACTTCTATCCAAACTTGTGTTTTCCTGAAGTCTGGTCATTCTCAAACTTGAATATCAGATCTTCTGTTAAAACAGATTGCTGGGGCCACCCCAAGAGTTTCTGATTCAGTAGAGCTGGATGGGGCCTGAGCATCTGCATTTCCAGCAAGTTCCCAGGTGGTGTTGCTGGTCTGCGGTCCATACTTTGAAAACCACGGACTTCCAAAGGGGATGGCAGCATCTTTAGTCCTATGCCACCCCCAGCACTCAGCTCACAGCGGGGTCCTCATTTTATGGAACAGAAACATTGGCTGTAAAGTAAATTTTGGTAAATTGAATTGTTTTTACCCTGGATTGCATGCTAAAATGGGGACCTTGTTCTAACAATACCTGGGCATCCTCAGGTGGCTTCTCAAAGGAAGGACCACGGCTTTGTCTGAGTCTCTTTGGTGCCCTGCTCTATGGAGTTTTGAACACTGTAGAACTGGACAAAATCATCACCATGACAACCCAGGATTAGCTCCTTATTTTGTTCCAGACAAAAGCTAATAGCTCGTGCGTTCTCTCTCAGTCACCCTGCCTGAGTGGATCCCTTCCCTCCTGCTCTCACACTTCACTGCCACTCCTGGGCACTTTATAATGTCTTAGGTGGGAGCAGCTCCAGAAAGTGTATGCAGCACTCCCCCATCCACCCCCGGGCCTGCATTCCTCTCCCCATGTCCCCCAGTGGGGGCCTATACACAGATGGAGCCACGAGGCTTGGAGTGTTGTCAGGAGTGGAGAGGTCTCACAGAGAACAGGATCTGTTCTGATTTTCAACCTCTGGAGGAAGAAGGGGAGGACGGAAACTTGGCCTCGGTTGCACTCAGCCATCTCCTCCCTGAAACATGTTTTCCTGGCTGCTGTGTCCCTCGCCTGTCCTGGTTTTCTTCCTCAGTCTTCTTTGCCAAGGCCTCTTCTAAATGCTGGCATTTCTGTTGGGGCCAGGCCTGTTCCCTCCTCTTTTCTTCCCTGATCTCTATTCTCTCACTAGACAAACCATCCATGTCCGTGGCCTAAATAGCATCCCTGTGCTGCCCGCTCCCTGCCCTCTTCTCCAGTTGCTACTTCTCTAGACTCCAGACTTTTCTCCAGCTGCCTACTTTGACAGCTGTCTCCTCTTGGCTCTTAGCACTATCTCAAACTGAACATACCCCAGACTAAGCTCTTGCTTTCCAACTTGCCTAATTCCCCCAACATCTGCTTCTCACCTGGCCCTTTCCACTGTGGTAAATGATCCATCCATCCATCCATCCACCCATCCATCCATCCATCCATCCTCCCACCCACCCACCCACCCATCAATCTACTTGTTCATCTAGACACTGAAGCCAGAAACCCGGGTGACATCCTTGGTACCTCTCTCCCTTGTACTGTGTTAGTCAGGATGGCCTTGACTCTGCAGCAGTAACAAATCAATCTTAAAATCTGAGAGACTTAGCACAGTAACATTTCTTGCTTGCATGTATCATAGGCCAGTGTGGTCAGCAGAGGTAGGAGGTGGAGCTCGACTTCACACAGTCATTCAGGGATCCAGGTTTCTTCCATCTTGGAACACTGCTACCCTTAACATGTGGTCTTCAAGGGTGGTCCAGAGAAGGAAGAGAGGCAGGCTGTGGAAGCTTGTGAGGGATATTTTAGAGGTGGGTTCCACACTTCCACCCTCTCACCATCAGCGTGCCCTCAGTCATGTGATGTAGGTGAGCACTAATAGTCTTTTGCACACTTGCCAGCTAGGTCCCGTGTGTTGCCAAGCCCTGTCAGCTCTGCTCTTGACTCTGTCCCACACAGGACTCCTCTCTAACTCTGCTGCCATTGCTCCAAATCAAGCTGTTTCATCTCACCCCTAGACTACAGCCATGTCCTAATACGCCTCCCCGTGTTTGCATCTCTGCTATTGGACTATATGATCTTCCCCACACAACCAAATACAAGTGTGACTCCTTGTCTTAAAGCCTCTCTGTGGTAGGTTGAATAATGCTCCCCACCCCGCCCTGAGAGGCCCACATCATCCTAATCCCTGAAACCTGTGAATGTGTTACTTTACATAGCAAAAAGAACTTTACAGAGGGAATTAAGGATCTTGAACTGAGAATTTTATCCTGGGTTATTTGGGTGGACCCGGAATAATCACATTGGTCCTTACAAGTGAAAGATGGAGGTAGGAGAATCAGAGAAGAAGAGAGACTTGAGGACGCAAAGCTGCTGGTTTCAAAGAGGGAGGAAGGGGCCATGAGCCCAGGAATGTGGGTGGCCTCTTAAATCTGGAAAAGGCAAGGAAATGGATTCTCCCCTAGAACCTCCAGATGAAAGGCAACCCTGCTGACACCTTAATTTTAGCCCAATGAGACCCTTTTCAGACTTCTGACCTGCAGGAATATAAGATGATAGTTGTGCCATTTTAAGACAGTAAGTTTGCTTACACACTTACAGCAGCAGTAGGGAATGAATACACCATCCAGTGGCATCTCTAAAAATTTAGCATAAAAATCTAAAATTATTAATACAACTGGACTAAGAGCTCTGTGAAGGCAGACACTGGGCCCTTTCTATTCATTCTGGTATTGCTCTGCATCATCTGACTCAGTATGTCTTGAATAAATGAGTAATTAAAAGAGAGAGGGAGAAGAAAGTTGGAAGAGAAAAAAAAGATAAAAGGAGGAGGGGGAGGAGGGGGAGAAGAAGGAGAAAAGGCATCTTGAAATCTTCCAGTCTCAACAAAATTTAGCTTTGTTGAGACTGGAGTGTGGAACATATGGGTCTGTAGAAGCTGGACGTACTGTGTGTGAGTGGAAGGAAAATCAGTTGCTGTTTTTAGTTAGAAAAACCCAAGGCTGTCTCAGGAGCCCAACTCCCATCCTCCCATGCTCCAGGGAAAGGGGCTTGGAGGATTCAGCTCCAATCCGCTGAGGCCAGAGCAACTTCCATTCAAAAGACGAGAGGAGGTGGGAGCCTGCTGGGTCTTCCCATCTGTGCTGGGCTGGGAGGTGGTAACTGCAAGAGAAATGGGCACCAGGGCATTCTAGGGAGCCCCAGGGAGGCAGCTGTGAGTCTCCTGAGACCCCAGCAATGCAGGCTAGAGGGCTGAGTGGAGGCTTTCGAGCTCTCGATAGGGTCAGGGACATTGTCTTTGGGTCCTGGGGTCCTGAGCTCTCATTCTAGGTTTCCCACCTGCCCTGGTACTATACAAATTGTCTTCAGGACTCTAGAGGGGGCCCAGGCTGGGGACATACGGGGTGCCAGGAGGGCTTTGAGAGCTGTGGCAGATATATCCTGAGAGCTCCCAGGCCCCGGGCTGGGGTGGGACACTTTAGCAGATGCCCTTTAGGCACCTTTAGCTGCCCCAACTATCCTCTGGGCACCAATAGGTCCTGGCTGAATCTCTGTTCCAGATTTGAGCTCTGGTCACTCAAAGCTGGGAGTTCACAGAGACACTCAGTTGTCCGTGTGCACATAGGAAACGTGAATCATGGTGGAGGGGGTGGTGACTGGCCTGAGTCACAAGTGAGCCTGTGGCAGAAGGAGATCAGAACTCAAGTTTTAGGGCTTCCGGTGCTAATGCTGAGTAGAGACCTGCCCTTTCCCCTCACTCTGCCCTCAAACGTCAATTTTACAGCTTTGTCTTTTTCTCCACTACTGGCCCTGGTGCATAGATGGTCCCTGGCACAAGGCAGGTACTCAGTAAATAGTAGTTAAGAGAATGCATCCCCTGTTCTGCTGCCAATGAGAGCCCCCTTCTCCCCTCGTGCCACCCGCCCAACCTCTGCAGCCTTCCTTGACCTCAACCCTCATGACCCTGCTCATTCTCTCTGAAGTGGCCCTGTGACCTCGGCAGTGTCAGCTGGTAGCAGCAGCTGGCTGTGCCCGGGCCTAATGTTCTCCATTAAGGGAACATCTGTTGGCTGGGGCTCCCGGGGCATGGGCCAGACGTAGCCACGCTCTACGGCCGTTCCACGGTCAACATGGGCTGCTGCAGCCAAAGATGTGCTGTTGGGTCTCTTTCAAGGACATGATGTCACAGCCAAGCACATGCTGGCTAGATGTCCTCTGCTAACGGTTACACAAGAATTATCGATGACTGGCCTATTGCTATGAGACCTGATACCCGGCTCCCCTAATCTGGCCTTTAATGTCTTTACCTTCTTGGGTTATTCTTCTCAGAGCTTTCTATGGTACCTCTGGCTCCCAAACTCTGTCTTTCCATGAGCAGGATGCTATGGGCCAATGTGACTGGGTGCGAACTCCAAAATAGCCGGCTGTGAATTCTGAGAGACAGGATTTTCTCCGTCTAGAAGCTGTGGATACCTTCTGGTCCAAACAGCACTCAAGCGTCACGGACCCTAACAGAGACTGTGAGCTCATGGTGCCTGCTCCAAGCCCCTCCTCTTTCCAGCACCTTCCCAGGAGTCCTCTGGGCCTGTCAGCGGCCCTGCCCCAGGCCATCTCACCTTGCAGGTCCCTGCTTCACCTCCCTGCCTATGAAGGCCTCTCAGGGGTGTAGTTCCCAGGGACACCTAACTGGGATAATGAAATTAATGATTCTGACGGCAGTGAGGAGGCATTGAATGAGCCTGGCTCTGTTCTGACAGCTTTGCACATGTGAACTCATTAATCGTCACAGCAGCCCTGTGAGGCGGGTGCTGTCGGTCACTCGCTGTCCCTGACGTGGCACAGAAGCCTTCTCCACAGCCTTCCTTTATAATCCCTAACAGCTGCAGGCTGCTTTCCTGCAGCTTCCCTCTGCTGCCTGGCGCTCCACACTCCTGCCTCCCCACCATACCTCTGCCACTCTCTCCTGCTTGCATCACTACCTGTGCTTCCTCTGCCCACTCCATAAATATGGGGTCTCCAGGGTTCCCTCCTCCATGCTCTTCTCACTTTACGGCCCTTCCCAAAGTGAGCTGTCTCATCCCATGGCCTCAACCACTACCCACAGGCTGGAAGGAAAAGTGAGTGGTAGGGTTGTAAGTACCATGTTAAGGATTGAGGGTGCTAAGAGCCCAGAAAGCATGGGATTGTTGGTGGGGGGCTTGTGACATGGCCAGATATTCATTTTGAAAAGCTTGTGGTCATAGCTGTATGGGGTTTGTGTACCTGTGGTCTCAGTGAGGGGTCCTGAGCTCCTTCACTGAGTAGGGTGAAGGAATAGAGAGTGGGGCATGGATTGCACAAGGTTTCAAGGTAAAACCAGCAAGGGCTTGATCAGGAGCACTAAAGGGAAGGAGATGAAGTGGGGTGACTCCCAAGTTTCCAGCTGGGGCTGGAACAGGCAATCAGCTTTGGGTAGGAGATGCTGCACTGAGTCTTGGACTGCAGTGTTTGAATCATCTTTGGTTCTTCAAGATGGGGGTGTCCAGCAGGCAACCAGCTGTGGGCTCTACCCCACAGAGGACTGGGAGTTGTCCACATACAATTCTGTAACATCCATGAGCAGGGTGAGCTCATCCAAGGTGGGCAGGGTGGGCAACCAAAGGCAGGGCAGCTACCAGCACCTGCATTCAGTCAGGGCTGTGGGGGGGACCCAGTAAAGGCTGAAATTGTTCCTTGGATTTGGCAGCGAAGAGGTCTGTGGTGACCTTGGTGAGAGGTGTTTCAGCATTGTGGGAGGACAGAGCCAGAGAAGCAGGGATGGAGCAGGAAGAGGTGGCGTCAGGCAGTGCAGGGAACTCTACAGAGGCTGGCAGAGCTGGAAGGAGAGGCAGGCATGGGGGGAAAGGGGTCAGAGGAGCCACTGAGTCCCCTAGACCTGAAAATCTGGTCATCAAGCTTGACAGTTTCCTCTTCCTCGCAGTTCATGTCCAGTGAGGCACCAAATCTTGGGGATTCCTAAACACCTCTCAGTTGGCCTGTCCCTTCCTCTCCATCAGCCTGGAGATGCTGTGGGGGCCTCTGCAGCAGTGCCTGCCTCCACCTCTTCTGGTTACGAGTCCTTTCACAATTCTGGCTTGGCGCGTGCAGGCTTCTGCCTGGCTGGCTTTCCCCTCTTCTCCAGCTGATGAATTTGTGTCCCCTGCTGGGCCTGCCTTGGGGGTAGGTGGGGGGAGTGGAGCAGCAGCCTTAGACCAGCCTGTTCCTGCCCCTCCCCCTAGGGTGGGTGGGGGGCCTTGCTGAGGGGGTGGGTCTGAAGTAGGACCCCTCAGTGGTGGCTGAGGAGGGGCTAGGGTGGGGCATGTGGGAGAGGCTGCTGCAGAGACCCCTGCATCTCAGCATCTCATTCCTAGGGATCCAGCCCTGGCCTGGTGTGTCTCCCCTCCCCACAATCCTGTGAGGTTGTGCAGCTGTGAGGCTGTGGGGCTTCGGGGGTGTGGGGCAGTATGAAAACGGGTGACGGCTCCCTCCTTCCCTACCCAGGAGCTCCTGAAGTGCCTTGTGTCTCCATTCATGTTTGAGGGATGTTCCCAGTACAGGACTCAGCCTTCCCTCAGACTGTAGGCCTTGCCTTCCCTCTGCTAAACCACTTCCGGTCCCCTGCAAGGGCCTGGCTTGTAAGCCATGGAGCACACCTCAGTGTGTGTATATATAAGTGTGGGTGTGGGTGTGTACCTGTGTGATGTGTGTGTGGTGTGTGTGTGTGTGTGGTGTGTGTGGGTGTGGTGCATGTGTGCACATTCATGTGTGATGTGTGTGGTATGTGCATACATGTGTATGGTGTGTGTGATGTGTGTGGTGTGTGTGATGTGTATGTGTATGGCATGTGTGGTGAGTATGTGATGTGTGTTGTGTGTGATGTGTGTGTGGTGTATATGTGTGATATGTGTGTGGTGTGTGTGGTGCATGTGTGTGGTGTGTATAGGATGTGTGTGTGTGTAGTATATGTGGTATATGTGGTGTATGTGTGATCTCTGTGTGGTATGTGTAATTGTGTGGTGCATGTGTGATGTGTGTGTGTTGTATGTGTGTGTGATGTGTGTAATGTGTGTGGGTGTGAATGTGGTGTATGTGTGTGTGGTGTGTATGATATATGTGTGTGGTGTGTGTGATGTGTGTGGTGCATGTGTGAGTGGTTGGTGTGTGTATGTGGTGTGTGTGATGCGTGTGTGATGTGTGTGTGGTGTATGTGGCATGTGTGTGATATGTGTTGTATATGTGTGATGTGTGTTGCTGTGTGGTGTCTGTGATGTATGTGTAGTGTGTGTGTGATGTGCACGGTGTCTGTGGTGTGGTATATGTGTGATGTGTGTTTGTTGGTGTGCGTGTTGTGTGTGTAGCATGTAGGTTGCTGTGTGTGGTGTCTGTGGTGTGTGTGCTGTGTATGTTGGTGTGTGTGATATGTGTGTATGGGTGTGTGTGGCTAGCCCCTCTCACCATGGCTGTCTTACCCACAGGCTGTCCTGGGATGTGGGACAACATCACGTGTTGGAAGCCTGCCCATGTGGGTGAGATGGTCCTGGTCAGCTGCCCTGAACTCTTCCGAATCTTCAACCCAGACCGAGGTGGGTTTATCTCAGTCTCTTTAGGCCACGCTGGCTTAGCCTGCTCCCCAAACTCGGCCCCAGGCAAGCACCAAGGGCAGGGAGGCCACCCTGTAGGCAGACAGTCCCTGCTCCCAAGCTCACATGTGGTGTGGGGGATGAAACCAGAGACACGTGCACACACGGGGACACAGGTACATGTGGGGACCATGGTTGTGGATGAGAGCAAGGCTGTATCCTCACGCGTGGGATCCATGCCGGCTGTCACTCACCCTCCAGCCCAGCCCCTGTCTGTCAGTTGGGTATGTGGCCGGGTGGCCCCCTCCCAGGTGCGTCTGTGAGGGTAACGTGAAGCGATGCTGTGGACGCCACTTAGCACAGGACTTGGCGCGTTTTGAATGTGCAGTAGTAAATGTTAGCTGGGATTATTGTCACCATCCTCCCACAGCCACAGATCCTCAGCGCCCAGTGGGAGGCATGGAGAGAGACGCGCATGTAGACACCCCCCTCAGGCAGAATGAGACGCGTGGGGAAGGCAGCTGGACACAAGACACCCACGTCCACATTCAGAGCCACTTAGATGCTGGCACAAGGCCCAGTGGGGCCGGTGCACACTCACGTTTGCTCAGCAGAGCATTTTCTGGGCCCTAGCTGCCCTCAGGCAGTTACATGGGCTCAAGTTGGGAGGAGCTGGGTCTTGGGCTGCCTGGGGAAAGGGTGCCACACACAGGGAACAGTGTCACAGTGCTGTCTGTGACTCGTGAACGTGGGTTTGGAGGCGTGGGTGTGCGATGGTGCCTCCCTGAGAGGGAAGGCTGGGCGGCTGCAGTGTCCTGCAGACCTGGGTTTGGGACGTGTCTGTGTTTGAGGTCTCTGGGGGGCACTGAAGTGCTGTGGAGATATCCAGGGGCCACCAAAAAGATAGAGGAGCCCACGAGGTGGGCAGAGTGGCCGAGCTCTGTGCACAGGTGGGATGTAGGGCGAGGGCAGGGGAGAGAAGGCAATGCTCTACCTACAGGCAGAAGCCCCAGTAGCCCCATCTCCATTGCAGGGGGTGTCTGAGGGGAAGGGGTAGATGCAGATGGCTTCTTTGGATATGGGTCCCTTGGGCTCTTCCAGAACGGTTCCTGCCTTTCGGCTGGGACCTGTGAACTCCCCCACGGGCCTTCTACCTGATCCCTGTGAGTGTCACAGGAGGCAGGGTGGCCAGCTGAAGGTACTGAGTTGGGGCTGGGCAGAGAGAGCTGGTGGGGCTGGCTCCAGCCAGGTGACTTACTGAGCCACCTCCTGGGTATGAAGCCATGGGCGGGGGCTCCCTAGGGTATCAGAGGGGTCCGAGTTGTGTGTGGCCATGCGACCTGGCCTTAGGGTTCTTCTTTTCCAGCCTAAGGCTTAGGCTGATGTCCTTCTAGAAGAGGCAAGTTTCCAGGCTCCACTCCAGCACTGAGTCCTACCTGTTGCAGTCCCCTGTCCTCTCTGAGAGGCAAAAGGCAAATTTGCTAATTTGCTGTCGAACCTCAATTCCAATAATCGACTCTGCCCTGGAGGGGGAGGGGCTTGCAGGAGGTGGCAGAGAAAACAGTGGCATGTGTTGGGGGTCCCAGGCCCCTGTCTCTGGCTCCCACCCCAAGGTTTGTTTAGATGCGCTGCACCCTGCAGCAATACCTCCACCTCCAGACCACCGGCTGGCCCAGGAGGAGGGTGGCATTGAACTCTCCCATCTGAGGGCTTGGGGATTGGGTGTGACCTGAGCAGGCCAGAGTGAATTTTGAAAGAGGATACAGGCAGCGGAAGCGCTGGAGTGAGAGATACCGTGGGACTGGAGGGCTGTCAGGCGTGGTGGCAGCCAGTGAGTGATTCAGCCTGATTTCCAATTCATTCCTGTAGAAGCCAACTTAATCACTTCCTTCATTCATGTATTTCTTTCATTCTGTCATTTCTTTAAAGTTTGTTTATTGAACATCTACTCTGGGTCAGATTCCATGCCAGACTCCTTCTTCTTAGCAACAAAAGGCAAAATGAATCAATAGTAAAAAAGATTTTCTTAAGGTAAACTTTCTTCCACACTCTCTCCTTCCTCTGGCAGTGGCACAATGAAGGTGTTATTTACACCTGATTCTTAATGGTTCATTAAGGCAGGGCCTTTTAGCACCTCTGTTCACAAAGCTTGATCGGTGAGACTTGCCTTGAATACTTTGCAGGGAGAGAATGGGATTCCTCTGTTTCTTCTCAGTTCCCAGGTAGCCTGTTGTGATGACTATGACTGTGTAGGATATTGGAGAGATTGGACATGTGGCAGCACTAATCTCCCTCGTCCTCTCAAATGCTTCAGCTCGTTTCTGTTCTGTGGGTCTCCAATGTCCCCAGCTTATAGTCCTCATGCCTTGTGGGTCCCCCAGAGCCCTCTTTAATGTTTGGGGTTGGGAAGGAGGAGGAAGTGATCAGCAAGACCCAAGGAGAGCAGCCTCTGACTTTTCTCACCTCGTTGCTCACCTCTGACTTTTCTCTCTCTCTTTCTCTCTGTTTCAGTCTGGGAGACCGAAACCATTGGTAAGAGGAACCTTGGTGAGGACAGACCGCTGTCTTTCTGTCCATCCAGCAGGAGCCCAGCCTCAGGAGATCTCAGGCTCTGGCTGCTGGGATTGGGGTGGGGGTAGAGTAAGAGGCTCACTGGGGATCAGGTTCTTTCCTCTTTCCTCCCTTCCCTCTCCCTGACCTTGGCCATTCTGGAAGTGGGAGGTGGGGCACAGGAAGATGCACAACACAGGCACGACCTCAGGTCTCTCACAGGCTTGTTTGGGAGGATGGGACTCACCAATGGAGGTGCTAAGAAACAAGCTCACACATGAGTGCAGGTGCATGTATGTGCATATGCACAGACCTGAACATGTGCATCAGTCCATGCAGATACTGACATCCCTGACAGCTAAGAAGCCGGAATGCACAGTGAGCAACAGAACAGAAGAGCGAATGATGCAGCATGCAGGCAGAATAGTGAAGAAGTCAGGGGAGGCTTCCAGGAAGAGGTGGCATGTCAGCTGGACCTTGGGAAAGGAGTTTTGAGGGGGTGGGGTGGGGTGGAAAGGGGTCTCATTGCAAGTAGGGGTTTTGGCATAAGAAAAGGGTGGAAATGGGAATAAAGAGTAGGAAGAGAGGAAAAACTGTCTGAAGATGAAGTCTTCCAGATTCCCTTTGATGAAGAGCAGTTTTGGAGGCTGAGGTGGAGGATTGAGCACCAAAAAGGAAACCCCAAGCCCTGGACCCACTTTGCTGTTTTTTGCCCATTTTTTGAAAAGGCCGAACCATCCCTTTTCATTTTCTCCCATTCCTCTCCACTCTGGAGGCCCTTCCATCCTCCTGGCAGTACCCATTGCCATTACCTGTGGTAGTGGAGAACTGAGTCCTGGACCATCCTGAACATCACAGAAATGCAAAGCAAGGGAGAGTGGTATTAGAAGGTGCAGTATGTGAGGAAGGTGCGCGGCTGCAGTGTGTGATGTTGCCTCTTGGCTAGGACCCCATCCCCTATTTCCTGTAGACCAGGGGTAGCCTGAGTCTTCGGGGGTGGAGAGTAAACAGTAGCTAACTGTAAGCCAGGCATTTTGATACATGCCTATGTCTGTATTTTTCAGGCGAGTCTGATTTGGGTGACAGTAACTCCTTAGATCTCTCAGGTAAGGGGTTAGGCTGGGGTTGACCATGGACTGGCTGGAGGGAGGGCATCTGCTGATGTGTGAGCTTTGAGAACCCCATCCCAGGCTGGGCTCTCCTCCTCTGTGGCTGTGTGATCTTTGGCAGGTGACGACTTTTTTCTCTGATAAAGGTACAGATTATCTTCATGGAAAAGCACACAGGCAGAACATCATGTGTAGAATTTCAGGGGAGACACAGATGTCTTAGAGTCCCTTTGTGGACTTCAAATAAAGAACTCTTGGATTGGATGATCCTTGACTGTTTCTGAACTCCGACATGTAGAACAGTGGCTCTCAAACTTTAACCATGCTTTGCAGTTACTTTGCGCGCTTGTTAAACACAGGCTCCTGGCAGTCTGTAATTCATTCCGCCTGGGGTGGGGCCTGAGAATGTGCTTGTCTCACCAGTCTTCCAGGTGATGCTGATGGGCTGATCCCGGGACGGGCACCCCTTTGGGAAAGCTGCCTGAAAGTTTTGTGTTCCTGTGCAGTTACTGGGGCAAATCAGCCTAGTGAAGTAGGCGCAATCACTGCGGGGTTTTGACAATCTCAAGAGCACTCCATCTTCCGGAGATTTCTGTCAGAACAATACAGTGGCAAATTCACAGAATAGTTCTGAACAAAAGGGTTTATGTTTTTCTGAGCCCACACTGTGTTATAAAAAGGAAAAAAAGAAAGAGTGAAAATAAAAGAAAGGAAACCGCTTTTCCTTCTAGAACACTTTTTTTTTTAAAAATTGTTTTTCAAAGCAGCTTCCCTTTCCTCTTCCCACCATCCTGATGTGAGCAAAGCAGACAGGAAATGAGGCCCCAGGAGGGGAAGGAACTTGGCCACAGTGGTGATTTCCCTGGGACATTCAGACTTTCTGAAAGAAGTGTTCAGAGGGACTTAAAAGGAGGTTGCCTGAGACAGATTTGCTGGAAGAAGGGACAGTTTGGCATCAGCTGTGGGACAGAAGTGAGCTCCTTTGCTCTCCTGGGCTTGCCAAACTTCCCCCTTAGCCTGTGCCGTAGAACTCAGAGCTGGAGAAGGGCTGGGCCCAGTCTCCCTGTTGTGGGCAGAACTCTCCTTTCTGGCAAAGTTACTCACATCCCAGGAGGTTCATTTCTGACTTTCTTGGCTAAAGAGAACTCACCTTAGATCTTCTAATGTAGGAAGCAAGGGACACAGATTGGAAAACTGGAAGGATCTCCTCTCTTGGCCTCTGCCTCCCGCAGGGGCTGACCTGCTGCCCTCCTTGCCTCTTTCCTGAGCTCCCTGGAAGTGGCGTTGGCTGCAGAGGGGAGGTTTCTGTTCAACAATATGGGTACTGGAACCCCTTTTCTGCAGGTGTCTCTTGTTTTATACAATGTCCTGGTCTTTGAATGCTGTAAGGGGAAGAACCAACCACATGTGTCCCGATAGACCAGATACTTCCAGTGTCAGGCTGGGTCACACTCAGGTGCTGGGCTGGAGAAAAAGGGAGCTGCTTGCTCAGCCCCCTGCCCTGGACATGAGTGGCCCACCATTATAAACCATCGGGTGAGGGGAGAATGAAAAAGCAATCTTGAAAGACGAACACAGCCCCGGGCAGGGCAAAAACCAGCCTGGACTCTACTGTGCAGCCAGCACATGATTCATTTAATGGCCATGACTGATCCCACCCTCTCGAGTGTCCCACTGAATGGCCTTAAAGTCAACCAAAATAAAATTAAAGTACATTAGTGACAGGAAACCGTCCTCCCAAACTCCGAAAGACAACACTTTAAAAGAAACCCAGATATATATCTTCATAAGATCCGGCCGTGTGTTAGTGGAAATCTGGACCTTGTTAATGAAGCAAGCCCTGTGTCCCCTCGATGCGAGATGTTGCAGCTGCTGTGAGGCTCAGAGCTCCGAGGGGAAGCATCACCTCAAACCGTGTTCCCAAGGTGTGCCAAGGACCCCACCCACACCCTGCAGTCACCAGAGGGGATTCCTGAAAGTGCCCAGATCTCCTGACGGAGAATCCCTAAGGGCAGGCCTGGAATCTGCATTTGTAATCAGTCTCCTAGGTGGTTTTGCAAGCTGACATTTGAGAAGTGCTGATCCAGGGCCCAGGGGAGGACTCAGGCCCATCCCTGATGAGCATTTGGAAATGTTCCAGAGGGGAGGGATGCAGGGATGCTGAATTCAGCTAGTGCAGTCTCCCCATCTTTGGTTGAGATGAGCTTGCTCCTTGTCTCTCCATCCCTCTGATCAGCAATCACTGATTTCTGAAACCTTTCCCCATGCTTCCCAGTTGGTCATAGGGGTTTCCAGGAATTCCCACTGAACACGTAATTTTTGCATTAGAATTTCAGGGCCGTCTTAATCATTTCTGGGCCTCACTGAGTTTTCTTTTTGCTGCAGACATGGGAGTGGTGAGCCGGAACTGCACGGAGGATGGCTGGTCGGAGCCCTTCCCTCATTACTTTGATGCCTGTGGGTTTGATGAATATGAATCTGAGACTGGGGACCAGGTGAGTGTCTGCACCCTGCTCCCCAGAGATGATGAGGGTGGGGCTGAGGAAACTTAGGTCAGTAGGCAGCATTCATGAGCCCCTGCTAGGGCTAAGAAGCAGCTGGGATGCTGCCTACTCCTCCCCACCTACACCTGGCTACTCTTCCAGGATACTGGAATTAATGCCGCTGGGTTAATGCCAAGCCCAGCAGGGGGCTTCCTGGACCTTTGTGCAGGCCAAGGCTACTGTCTGTTCTGATTGGACAGCGCTCTTGCCTTCAACAGCATGTACAGAGCATCTGCAGAATGCTGACACTGTGCAAAGGGGAGTAAGAGGCTTGGCCAGGGATAGGAGGCAGTGGAGATGACATCAGCAGAAGAGAGGAAGGAGGAGCTAGGCCTGGAGGTGGGCAGGCCCTGGCCTGGGAGACTGCGTGCAGGCCCGAGGCAGGCTGGCTGTGGGCAGGTCTCTCATGAAGTCCTGCCTGTCCTGTGATCTCCTTCAGGATTATTACTACCTGTCAGTGAAGGCCCTCTACACGGTTGGCTACAGCACTTCCCTCGTCACCCTCACCACTGCCATGGTCATCCTGTGTCGCTTCCGGTGAGACCCTCAGCAGCATTCAAGCAAGCACCAGAACTGGCCAGGGCCTCAGAGGCCTTGGCCCATCTCTCCCCTACCCCTTGATGTCAGCCCTAGAAGACCCCTTGGAAGGCATTTCCCCGACTCCAAGGATAACAGATGGGAAACTTCACCCCAGAGAGGGCAACTGACTTTTCCAGGGCTATGCAGCCAGGCAGAGCCTGGGCAGGAAATCTGCATTCCTTGCTTTTGTCTTCCTGGTCTAGATAGTCAGAGGCCACAGGAGGGAGAAGTCTGGCCGTGTGGGGTGGTGGATCTGGGTTATAGGGGCCTGGAAATCAGTGAGGATTTAGAGAGGTTGGCAGAAAGGTGGCCTGGGTGGGAGACCTGCTGAGATAAAGCCACAGAGTTGGCCCACCACAGATGCCCACATGGAGGGTGGGTGTGAAATGCTGTGGGGTCCAAGGCTTCTTTCTCCCCTGGCCCACTCATGTAGGAAGCTGCACTGCACACGCAACTTCATCCACATGAACCTGTTTGTGTCGTTCATGCTGAGGGCGATCTCCGTCTTCATCAAAGACTGGATTCTGTATGCGGAGCAGGACAGCAACCACTGCTTCATCTCCACCGTGAGTGAGCCGAGCAGGCCCATTAGGGCTCTGCCTGGAAGGCCCTGCACCATCCCCTTGGTTCCCTAGGACGCACATTACCTGCCTGACATCCTGCAGGTCAAGTGTGTTCCTGCACCTGAAGACATTGCCCCACCACCCCTGGTTTATGTGAAAACTCATGAATTAAGTTACTAGTAGGTGATGAGCCAATGTACGACATAACTTCCAGCCAAAATGCTTCCTGTCTCTTACCCTGGGTGTTTCATTTGGCAAGACAGTGGAGGAAGGTCAGCTGGGAACACCAAATCCCACTTGACTGACAAGGAAACTGATGCTGAGAGAGGGCTTACCCAGTCCCTGGTCATTTAACTAGCCTGGGATGGAGCCCAGGTGCTGATTGGCCAGGGGTCTTTAGAGACACCTCCCCAGGTCTCACACCTCTGGAGGAGGTAGCATGTGGAGAAGCTGGTCTTTGAGGAGGTAGATTAGGAAGAAGAGTGTAAAGTCCAGGGCCCTGACCAGAGGACATGCTTGGGGAGCCTCTATGAGTAGAGAGTTCTGGAAGCCAGGAATATGTATCCCCCCACCAGAAAGGTGTCCAAATCCTCATTATACCAAGGAGCCTCCTGCAGCGTCCTCTGGCTGATTCTCTCCTTCCTCCCCTCCTCTGTGGGAGATAGGGTAGGAGCAGGAAAGTGAAGGAGGATAAGCTGGTTGTGAGGAAGCTCTGTATCTGCCACCCGTCTTTGTTCTGTGTGTGCAGTTTTGCCTCCATGAGCAGCTTTGACTCAGAATCATGGGATGCTGCAATTTTCGACTCTTTGAGCCAGGAATATTGACTCTCTTAGATCCTTGGGATGTTTGAGCCTGAGCATGCCAGAGCCAAAGGGCCCTAGGATTCTCCCCTGCTCCCGTTCCTGTTGGGCTCACACCCCTCACCCCGGCGCTTCTCCTTGCAGGTGGAGTGTAAGGCCATCATGGTTTTCTTCCACTACTGTGTTGTGTCCAACTACTTCTGGCTGTTCATCGAGGGCCTATACCTCTTCACTCTGCTGGTGGAGACCTTCTTCCCTGAAAGGAGATACTTCTACTGGTACACCATTATTGGCTGGGGTAGGTTCCTGGCTGTGGCTTGGACAGGCTCAGGTCTTGTGGTCAGGTGTGTCCAGGTGTGTCTTTGGTTCCGCCTTCAGAAAGTGTCAGGTGAGGAGGGGGCACTGCCCTGCCCGAGTCTAATGGCCTAGGCTCTTTCTTGGACTCTTTCTCATTCTTCTTGCCTCTGGACAGCCCACTGTCTCAGGGTGGAGTTATGCCCAGGAGTCCTCTGAGAGACAAGACAGCCCTTGGTCTGAGGGAGATGTAGACCCTTAGGAGGCCTGGGTGTGAGGAACAGTTAGAATTCCCAGGAATTCCAAGTCTCATGGGGGAACGATAGCCTCTGGGAGCCCCAGGTCTGCAGTGGACATTGGCCATGTTGGTTTTCCTGTTCTCATGGACCTCTTTTTCTTGTTCTCCCAGGGACCCCAACTGTGTGCGTGACGGTGTGGGCTACGCTAAGACTCTACTTTGATGACACAGGGTTAGTACACGCTCAAGAGTCAGGGCCACAGCACAGAGTAGATTCTTACAGATGGGTTCTCAGTAGCTGCCCTGACTTCACATGAACTGCCCCCAACACACCATTCAATGCCAGGCCCAGAGTAAAGCCCAGCACTGGGCACCACCTGAGCCCTGGCCCCATGCAGGTGACCCACCCAGCTGTGTCTCAGCCAGCAACCCAGCAAGAGAATGTGCTAGGTCTAGGTCTCTGAGCCCTTGTCTACTTCTGCACTCAGCTGAGTGTCTGTTTTCCTTTTAGGGAGGGGAGGAAGCATGTTGAGGGGAAGGTCACATCCTAAGAGTTGTAGGTCTGATGGGGAAAAATGGTCCTTTCCTAGGAGCTCACTGGTGGTCCTGACTTTTGGGCTTCATGCCCTGCCTTGATAGGTGAGCGGAGGGAAAGATAGAGGCTAAGAAGGAGGGGATTTTCAGAGCCAGGACCAGGCTGGAGTCTGCAGCCCGCTGGAAAGCTCTTCTTCCAGCCAGCTCCTCCTCAGAGAGCTGCAGTGGTGAACGTGTTGGGCGCCCAGCTAGATGGTGCAGTGTCCTGCAGGCTTCTATGCTGCCGACTCACGGACGCGATCTTGCTTCTCTCTGTCCATCTTTCAGCTGCTGGGATATGAATGACAGCACAGCTCTGTGGTGGGTGATCAAAGGCCCTGTGGTTGGCTCTATCATGGTGAGTGTCCTTGGGATGAAGAGGAAGGGAAGAGACAGGGTCTTGGGCAGAAAGGCATGTAAGGAAGAGAAATGAAAGAGTCCCCATACAACCCTGACTTCCTCCTCCGTCATGGTAATCTGATAATCATGATAATCATGATAATCTGTAACAGGGATGCATAAACTCTTTAGCTATTCCCCTAGCACTGGAGATTTAGATTATTCCATTTTTTCCTTATTACAAAAGATAGAAATAGTTTTGTGCATAATTTTGAGCATGTGGAAATATTTCTTTAGAATAAATCCTTAGTAGTGGAATTGCTGGGTTGAAAGGGGTAGACATTTAAAATTTCAGATCCCAAATTGCTTTGCAAAAACCCTTTAACAATTTATGCCTCCTGAGGAAGACTAGCTCATGTCCCCACTTCATTGTCTACACTTATTATATCAATCATTTAATTTTTTGCACAGGCTTATGGAGGATAATGCTGGCTCCTAATTTTAATGTACATTTCTCCATCTCACTAGGGTGACTGAGCATTTGTTTCCAAACATTAATTGGCAATTTGTTGTTATTGTGGATATTCCTGTTTATTTCTCTTGTTCAGTTTTCTGTCAGATTTTATTAGTTACAGTTTAAAGGATAGTTAACCTTCCTATGTTGTACATGTTGTAAGTAGATTGCGATTTCTGCGTAGCATTTATACAGTCAAATGGTCAAGATTTCTCTTAGTTAATTCCAAGCCTTATTTCTGGTTGATGGAGGCCTTTCCCAACCCAAGATATAAAAGTGTTATTCTTGTTTCGTAACACTTTTGTGGATGTAAAACAAAATCTACACTTTTTGTGGGCTATTACATGTGCATCTTCAATCCAGCTGAAATTTTATTGTTTTGTCTGGTCTGAAATGATATTCAATTTTATCTAATTTTATTTTTTCAATGGATGGACATCCTACCCTCTCAATCCTTTTTATTGAATCCTTTCTCCATTATGTTGAAATGTCATTTTATTATAAACACTCAATATACTGGTCTTTGGTTCCAGACTTTCTATTCTATGTTACTAATCTATTTGTCCATTCCCATGGCAGATGCACCATTATGCTAGTTACTGTAACCTTGTAGCATGTTCTGGTATGCAGATTATCCCTTCATTATTCTCTTGTTTTCTTCAAATTTTCCTTGCACGTTTACTCTTTCTGGTGTACTTTTGAATATCCTTGTCAAGTTGCACCAAAAAAGTGTAATTAAGATTTGTGTTGGAATTGCATTGCATTTACAGACTAATTTGGAGGAGAATTTATTTTCTTAAAAGACTGAGTCATCCTCTCCAAGAATGTGGCATGATTCTCCAAGTATTCAGTCTTTCTTATAGAGTCATTTTGGTTAAGTTTTTTAGTTTTCTTCCCTGTTCTTGCTATGTTTACCTCTAAGGTGTTTTCCAGTTTGGGCTTTAAGTGGGTCTGGGAATCATTCTTTCATTGTATTTTCTAATGGACTATTGCTAGTGTACAGGAAAGCTATTGTTTTTTATGTATTGTGTCTTTTCTTAGTTATGCTTCTGAACTCTCTTACTGGTTTTTATACCTTTTCAGTTGGTTCTCCTGGATTTTCCAGGTAGAAAATTATATAATCGTCAAATGAAAATAGATTTTACTCTTTCTTTCCAGTGTTTACATCTTTTAGCCCTTGTTTTTGTAGGGATGGTGTTTTCTCTAGTTTTGGCAGTTACCCCTCATTGAATTGGGAGTTTTTCTTGTTGGCTTCAGTGTTTCTTTGTTGTTGTTGTTTTGTTTTTTGTTTTTTAAAATCAGGAATGGGTGACAAATTGTATCAAATGTGTTTTGGAGGCATTCATTCAAGTAATCATTTATTTAGTGATGGATATTTATAGTATTCCAGTTTTCCTTCATTATGAACAGTGCCACAATGAACATATTTGTGCATATCTTGAGCATATGTGAATATGTCTTTAGAATAAATCTCAAGAGTGGAATTTCTGGGATGAAGAGTATGTACATTTAACATTTTCATGCAGATCAGATTGCTCTCAATGAGCAAGGTACAAGAGCGCTCATTTCTCATGTCTTTGCTGTAACAAATATTAGATTTTTGGGGGTGCATTTTTGGGGTAAAACATTTATTAACATGATCTGTTTATTCTTTTACTGTATTGCTAAATTTTGTTTCTTAATACTTTGTTTAAAGTTTTTGGCATTGTTCATAAAATTCTGCGGTCTTAGGTATACGTGTCTGTATCTGTGTGTTTTCTCTCCTTATTCTGTTTTTGTAGCAAAATTTTGTTAGCCTCATCGGTAATCCTGAAGTTTTTTTTTTTTTAATTTGCCTTGAAGCAATTAAGCGGTATGTAAATTACATCTTTCTTAATGTTATTCTGGAACTGGTCTATAAAATTATCTAAACCTGGTACCTTTTAATGCATACACCTTTAACTACTTTTTAATTTCTTCTGAGGTTATTGTTCTACTTAGATTTTCTATTTCTTGTTAAGGTGATTTTGTTAATATTTGTTTTCTCATTTTGTTCAATTTTCTCTCATCATTTAAAATATTGTGTGTGTTCCATCATCAAAGACCAGAGGCAGATAAAACCACAAAGATGGGGAAAAAGCAGGGCAGAAAAGCTGGAAATTCAAAAAATAAGAGCGCATCTCCCCCTGCAAAGGAGCTCAGCCCATCGCCACTAACAGATCAAAGCTGGTCAGAGAATGACTTTGACGAGATGAGAGAAGAAGGCTTCAGTCCATCAAACTTCTCAGAGCTAAAGGAGGAATTACGTACCCAGCGCAAAGAAACTAAAAATCTTGAAAGAAGAGTGGAAGAATTGACAGCTAGACTAATTAATGCAGAGAAGGTCATAAATGAAATGACAGAGATGAAAACCATGACACGAGAAATACGTGACAAATGCACAAGCTTCAGTAACCGACTCGATCAACTGGAAGAAAGAGTATCAGCGATTGAGGATCAAATGAATGAAATGAAGTGAGAAGAGAAACCAAAAGAAAAAAGAAGAAAAAGAAATGAACAAAGCCTGCAAGAAGTATGGGATTATGTAAAAAGACCAAATCTATGTCTGATTGGGGTGCCTGAAAGTGAGGGGGAAAATGGAACCAAGTTGGAAAACACTCTTCAGGATATCATCCAGGAGAACTTCCCCAACCTAGTAGGGCAGGCCAACATTCAAATTCAGGAAATACAGAGAACGCCACAAAGATACTCCTCGAGAAGAGCAACTCCAAGACACATAATTGCCAGATTCACCAAAGTTGAAATGAAGGAAAGAATCTTAAGGGCAGCCAGAGAGAAAGGTAAGGTTACCCACAAAGGGAAGCCCATCAGACTAACAGCAGATCTCTCGGCAGAAACTCTACAAGCCAGAAGAGAGTGGGGGCCAATATTCAACGTTCTTTTTTTTTTTTTTTTTTGAGGCGGAGTCTCGCTCTGTCGCCCGGACTGGAGTGCAGTGGCCGGATCTCAGCTCACTGCAAGCTCTGCCTCCCGGGTTTACACCATTCTCCTGCCTCAGCCTCCCCAGTAGCTGGGACTACAGGCGCCTGCCACCTCGCCCGGCTAGTTTTTGTATTTTTAGTAGAGACGGGGTTTCACCGTGTTAGCCAGGATGGTCTCGATCTCCTGACCTCGCGATCCGCCCGTCTCGGCCTCCCAAAGTGCTGGGATTACAGGCTTGAGCCACCGCGCCCGGCCTCAACGTTCTTAAAGAAAAGAATTTTAAACCCAGTATTTCATATCCAGCCAAACTAAGTTTCATCAGTGAAGGAGAAATAAAATCCTTTACAGATAAGCAAATGCTTAGAGATTTTGTCACTACCAGGCCTGCCTTACAAGAGACCCTGAAGGAAGCCCTAAACATGGAAAGGAACAACCGGTACCAGCCATTGCAAAAACATGCCAAAATGTAAAGACCATCGAGGCTAGGAAGAAACTGCATTAACTAACGAGCAAGGCCGGGCGCGGTGGCTCAAGCCTGTAATCCCAGCACTTTGGGAGGCCGAGACGGGCGGATCACGAGGTCAGGAGATCGAGACCATCCTGGCTAACACGGTGAAACCCCGTCTCTACTAAAAAATACAAAAAACTAGCCAGGCGAGGTGGCGGGCACCTGTAGTCCCAGCTACTCAGGAGGCTGAGGCAGGAGAATGGCGTAAATCCGGGAGGCGGAGCTTGCAGTGAGCTGAGATCCGGCCACTGCACTCCAGCCGGGCGAGAGCGAGACTCCGTCTCAAAGAAAAAAAAAAAAAAAAAAAACTAACGAGCAAAATAGCCAGTTAATATCATAATGGCAGGATCAAGTTCACACATAACAATATTAACCTTAAATGTTAATGGACTAAATGCTCCAATTAAAAGACACAGACTGGCAAACTGGATAAAGAGTCAAGACCCATCAGTCTGCTGTATTCAGGAGACCGATCTCACATGCAGAGACATACATAGGCTCAAAATAAAGGGATGGAGGAAGATCTACCAAGCGAATGGAGAGCAAAAAAAAGCAGGGGGTGCAATCCTAGTCTCTGATAAAATAGACTTTAAACCATCAAAGATCAAAAGAGACAAAGAAGGCCATTACATAATGGTAAAGGGATCAATTCAACAGGAAGAGCTAACTATCCTAAATATCTATGCACCCAATACAGGAGCACCCACATTCATAAAGCAAGTCCTTAGAGACTTACAAAGAGACTTTGACTCCCATACAATAGTAATGGGAGACTTCAACACTCCACTGTCAACATTAGACAGATCAACGAGACAGAAAGTTAACAAGGATATCCAGGAATTGAACTCATCTCTGCACCAAGCGGACCTAATAGACATCTATAGAACTCTCCACCCCAAATCAACAGAATATACATTCTTCTCAGCACCACATCACACTTATTCCAAAATTGACCACATAATTGGAAGTAAAGCACTCCTCAGCAAATGTAAAAGAACAGAAATTATAACAAACTGTCTCTCAGACCACAGTGCAATCAAACTAGAACTCAGGACTAAGAAACTCAATCAAAACTGCTCAACTACATGGAAACTGAACAACCTGCTCCTGAATGACTACTGGGTACATAACGAAATGAAGGCAGAAATAAAGATGTTCTTTGAAACCAATGAGAACAAAGATACAATATACCAGAATCTCTGGGACACATTTAAAGCAGTGTGTAGAGGGAAATTTATAGCACTAAATGCCCACAAGAGAAAGCAGGAAAGATCTAAAATTGACACTCTAACATCACAATGAAAAGAACTAGAGAGGCAAGAGCAAACACATTCAAAAGCTAGCAGAAGGCAAGAAATAACTAAGATCACAGCAGAACTGAAGGAGATAGAGACACAAAAAACCCTCCAAAAAATCAATGAATCCAGGAGTTTTTTGAAAAGATCAACAAAATTGACAGACCACTAGCAAGACTAATAAAGAAGAAAAGAGAGAGGAATCAAAGAGACGCAATAAAAAATGATAAAAGGGATATCACCACCGACCCCACAGAAATACAAACTACCATCAGAGAATACTATAAACACCTCTACGCAAATCAACTAGAAAATCTAGAAGAAATGGATAATTTCCTGGACACTTACACTCTCCCAAGACTCAACCAGGAAGAAGTTGAATCCCTGAATAGAACAATAGCAGGCTCCGAAATTGAGACAATAATTAATAGCCTACCAACCAAAAAAAGTCCAGGACCAGATGCATTCACAGCTGAATTCTACTAGAGATACAAGGAGGAGCTGGTACCATTCCTTCTGAAACTATTCCAATCAATAGAAAAAGAGGGAATCCTCCCTAACTCATTTGATGAGGCCAATATCATCCTGATACCAAAGCCTGGCAGAGACACAACAAAAAAAGAGAATTTTAGACCAATATCCCGGATGAACATTGATGCAAAAATCCTCAATAAAATACTGGCAAACTGGATTCAGCAGCACATCAAAAAGCTTATCCACCATGATCAAGTGGGCTTCATCCCTGGGATGCAAGGCTGGTTCAACATTCGCAAATCAATAAACGTAATCCAGCATATAAACAGAACCAAACACAAGAACCACATGATTATCTCAATAGATGCAGAAAAGGCTTTTGACAAAATTCAACAGCCCTTCATGCTAAAAACGCTCAATAAATGGGTATTGATGGAACGTACCTCAAAATAATAAGAGCTATTTATGACAAACCCACAGCTAATATCATACTGAATGGGCAAAAACTGGAAAAATTCCCTTTGAAAACTGGCACAAGACAGGGATGCCCTCTCTCACCACTCCTATTCAACATAGTGTTGGAAGTTCTGGCTAGGGCAATCAGGCAAGAGAAAGAAATCAAGGGTATTCAGTTAGGAAAAGAAGAAGTCAAATTGTCCCTGTTTGCAGATGACATGATTGTATAGTTAGAAAACCCCATTGTCTCAGCCCAAAATCTCCTTAAGCTGATAAGCAACTTCAGCAACGTCTCAGGATACAAAATTAATGTGCAAAAATCACAAGCATTCTTATACATCAGTAGCAGACAAACAGAGAGCCAAATCATAAATGAACTTCCATTCACAATAGCTTCAAAGAGAATAAAATACCTAGGAATCCAACTTACAAGGGATGTCAAGGACCTCTTCAAGGAGAGCTACAAACCACTGCTCAGTGAAATCAAAGAGGACACAAACAAATGGAAGAACATACCATGCTCATGGTTAGGAAGAATCAATATCGTGAAAATGGCCATACTGCCCAAGGTTATTTATAGATTCAATGCCATCCCCATCAAGCTACCAATGAGTTTCTTCACGGAATTGGAAAAAACTGCTTTAAAGTTCATATGGAACCAAAAAAGAGCCCTCATTGCCAAGACAATCCTAAGTCAAAAGGACAAAGCTGGAGGCGTCACACTACCTGACTTCAAACTATACTACAAGGCTACAGTAACCAAAACAGCATGCTACTGGTACCAAAACAGAGATCTAGACCAATGGAACAGAACAGAGTCCTCAGAAATAATACCACACATCTACAGCCATCTGATCTTTGACAAACCTGAGAGAAACAAGAAATGGGGAAGGATTCCCTATTTAATAAATGGTGCTGGGAAAATTAGCTAGCCATAAGTAGAAAGCTGAAACTGGATCCTTTCCTTACTCCTTATACGAAGATTAATTCAAGATGGATTAGAGACTTAAATGTTAGACCTAATACCATAAAAACCCTAGAAGAAAACTTAGGTAATACCATTCAGGACATGGGCATGGGCAAGAACTTCATGTCTAAAACACCAAGCAATGGCAGCAAAAGCAAAAATTGACAAATGGGATCTAATTAAACTAAGGAGCTTCTGCACAGCAAAAGAAACTACCATCAGAGTGAACAGGCAGCCTACAGAATGGGAGAAAACTTTTGCAATCTACTCATCCGACAAAGGGCTAATATCCAGTATCTACAAAGAACTCAAACAAATATACAAGAAAAAAACAAACAACCCCATCAAAAAATGGGCAAAGGATATGAACAGACATTTCTCAAAGAAGACATTCATACAGCCAACAGACACATGAAAAATGCTCATCATCACTGGCCATCAGAGAAATACAAATCAAAACCACAATGAGATACCATCTCACACCAGTTAGAATGGCAATCATTAAAAAGTCAGGAAACACAGGTGTTGGAGAGATGTGGAGAAATAGGAACACTTTTACACTGTTGGTGGGATTGTAAACTAGTTCAACCATTATGGAAAATAGTATGGCCATTCCTCAAGGATCTAGAACTAGATGTACCATATGACCCAGCCATCCCACTACTGGGTATATACCCAAAGGATTATAAATCATGCTGCTATAAAGACACATGCACACGTATGTTTATTGCGGCACTATTCACAATAGCAAAGACTTGGAATCAACCCAAATGTCCATCTGTGACAGACTGGATTAAGAAAATGTGGCACATATACACCATGGAATACTATGCAGCCATAAAAAGGATGATTTTGCATCCTTTGTAGGGACATGGATGCAGCTGGAAACCATCATTCTCAGCAAATTATCACAAGAACAGAAAACCAAACACCGCATGTTCTCACTCATAGGTGGGAACTGAACAATGAGATCACTTGGACTCAGGAAAGGGAACATCACACACCGGGCCTATCATGGGGAGGGGGGAGGGGGGAGGGATTGCATTGGGAGTTATACCTGATATAAATGATTAATTGATGGGTGCTGATGAGTTGATGGGTGCAGCACACCAACATGGCACAAGTATACATATGTAACAAACCTGCACATTATGCACATGTACCCTAGAACTTAAACTATAATAAAAAAAATAAAAAAAAAATTGTGTGTGTTTATTGTCTTGCCGTCTTTCTCATTCCTAAATTTGTTTAATTATATTTTCTCCTTTTAAATTGACTAACACATACAGTTAGCAGTATTACTAAGTACCAGGTATTGATTTTTTTTTCATTTTTTAAAAAATAATTTCAACTTTTATTTTAGATCCAGGGAATACATATGCAGGTTTGTTACATAGGTATATCACATGATGCTGAAGTTTCAGGTACAGTTGATCCCATCACCCAGGTAGTCAGCATAGTACCCAATAGTTAGTTTTTCAACCCTTGCCCCCCATCCTCCCTCGCTGTCTAGTAGTTCCCAGTGTCCATTGTTGCCATCTTTATGTCCATGAGTACTCAATGTTTAGCTCCCACTTCTAAGTGAGAACATGTGGTATTTGGTTTTCTGTTTCTGTGTTAATTCACTTAGGATAATGGCCTCCAACTGCATCTATGTTGCTGTAAAGGATGTGTATACATTCTTTTTATGGCTATGTAGTAGTCCGTGGTGTGTATGTGTCACATTTTCTTTATCCGGTCCACTGTTGATGGGCACCTAGGTGGATCCCATGTCTTTGCTATTGTGAATAGTGCTGTGATGAACAAACCAATGCATGTGTCTTTTTTGTAGAATGATATATTTTCCTTTGGGCATATACTCAATAATGGGATTGCTGGGTCTAATGATGGTTCTGTTTTAAGTTCTTTGAGAAATCTCCAAACTGCTTTCCATGATGGCTGAATTAATTTACATTCCCACCAACAGTGTTTCCATGTTCCCTTTTCTCTGCCGCCTCCCCAGCATCTGTTGTCTTTTGAGTTTTTAGTAATAGCCATTCTGACTGGTGTGAGATAGAGTCTCATTGTGGTTTTGATTCTCATTTCTCTGATGATTAGTGATGTCGAGCATTTTTTCATATGTTTGCTGGCTGCTTGTACATATTCTTTTGAGAAGTATCTGTTTATATCTTTTTCCACTTTTTAATAACGGTATTTGTCTTTTGCTTGTTGAATTGAGTTCCTTATAGATGCTGGATATTAGACCTTTGTTGGATACATAGTTTGCAAATATATTCTCCCATTCTGTGGGTTGTCTGTTTGCTCTGTTGACAGTTTCCTTTGCTGTGAAGTTCCTTAGTGTAATCAGGTCCCACTTGTCAATTTCTGGTTTTGTTGCAATTGCTTTTGAGGAGAAAGCTATAAATTGTTTCCCAAGGCCTATGTCCAGAATGGTGGTTCCTAGGTTTTCTTCTAGGACTTTTATAGTTTGAGGTCTTACCTTTAAGTCTTTAATTCATCTTTAGTTAAATTTTGAATATGGTGTAAGGAAGGGGTCCAGTTTCACTCTTCTGCATATGGTGAACCAGCAATCCCAGAATCACTTACTGAATAGGGAATCTTTTCCCCATTACTTATTTTTGTAAACTTCAGACACTGATCAAACTGGGCATGTAGCAGAGAACAAGACTGATAGAATCTTGCCCTCATGGAACAGGCTTTGTCATTCAATTTATCTGTAAAAACCAACAAACAAGATAAAAGCAAAAATAAAACTTTATTTTTATTGATCAATTCTCCTATTTTTTCTTATTTCTTTCTGATAATTTTTATAATTATTAATTTCTTTCTTGTATAAGTTACATTTGTGGTAATCTTTCCCTAGGTTTGATTTGAATGCTTAAGTGTTTTCCAGTATTTATTATTTTTTTAATCAGTTAGTTTTTGGCTCTTCATTTTCTTCTCCAAGGGCTGCTTTGGCTACGCCCGAAGGATATTGTGTAGTCCTGTGTAGGCTTGTCATTGTGCCTTGTTTCTGTTTCTTTGCTCCCCTTCCTCCTCCTTTGTGACTGTTCACATAGCTTCCTACTTTGTTGAGGAAGCTTTTGTCCCCAGTCTTTATCTGAAGGCAATGCTACTATTGCCACTCCCAGGCAGCCCTTTAATTAGCAATGCTTATGGCTGTCCATTCTGGTTCCCCATATTTGATGACTCTGAACTTGGAATTTCTCTAAAGAACAACTCTCACTTCTGCAATAGCCTTACTTTATCTCTTTTGGGCTGTAATTTTCCCATCACCTTGATCTTGTTTTCTCTTTTTCTTTTAGAAATGGTTTACTTTTCTGACTTACTCATGATGTCCTTTCCTATTTCCCGTACTTCTATGGAATTCTTTTTCTTCTATCTCTTCCTTCGTTTCAATGATACTGTGGGAGGCTGGAGAGATAAATGCGAGTTATCATGCCGCCATCTTGGATTAAAAGTGTAGATGGGATCTTGACTAGATGGGGGAGGGTCCTGCTGGAGGAATAATAGCCTATGCTGAGGCAGAGGTATAGAAAGTCTTTGCCCAGAATCATGTCCATTTGCTTTTTTTTTTTTTTTTTTTTGCTCCTCAGGTTAACTTTATGCTTTTTATTGGCATTATCGTCATCCTTGTGCAGAAACTTCAGTCTCCAGACATGGGAGGCAATGAGTCCAGCATCTACTTGTAAGTATCATTGTGTGGATGCCACAGCCATTTCTGACAGCTGCGCGGGCCCTGCATTCAGGTCACAGGCAGAAGGCCTGTGCTTTGCTGATAGGGTGACCTAGCATCGGCATTTGCAGATCTTCTTCTGATTAAACAGCCTTTAATATAGTTGCCCTTCCAGCATTAAGCAAACCCAGGAGCTTCTCAGCTGCATGACCATGATATGGATGGGCAGGAAGAGAGAGAGAGAGGGAGAGGGAGGGGGGGAGGAGAGAGAGAGAGAGAGAGAGAGAGAGAGCATGCCTGACAGAGAGACTGACTAGGAGTCAAGATGGAAAACACCAGATTTCTTAAGGGAGGTAGGTTCTTGGTTGTTTAGAAGTTGAATTTCCTTTGGGGTTCCTGGTTCTGTGGGAAGCTCATGAATACCATTGATACACTGTTGCCTGATATTCCCACCCCCAGCCCAGACTGTGGAAGTTGTCCAGTTCCCACTAGGGAGTCAGGTGGACACATTTTCACTGGTCTGGGTGTTGGAAGGGGGGTACTTTATTTCCTCCACTGGCCCTGAGGGCAGCTCTACCTCTGCGTGTGGTCTTATTTCTTCAACTCCTTCCTTTCCGATGAACATCTGAGTGTTTGGGGATTATTGGGTTAGAGGGCAGCTTCTTACCATAGAGCGTAGGGCTTTCTCCACTTCCCTGACCACTTGATTTGCAAGAAGTATTTCTGCAGTCATGTCCCTAACAGCCTATCTTTGCCTGCCCTCTCCCACGTCTCTCCGCCCTGTCTCATTCTGGAATCAGACAGAGCACCTTCCACCTCCCATCTCTGGCCTTGTGAATGGGAACATGACCAGCTGGGTGTGTGGGGTATGAGGACATTTCTGATGCTGGGGAGGAAGGTTGGTAGTCCCCTGTGGTTGGCTGGGGGGGCGGATGGGCACACTCTGGTTCTGAGGGCAGTCCCTGGGGTCCGTCTGCTGGTTAGGCAAAAGCCCTATGTGTGGCTTCCTCTGCTCCTTCAGAAGAAAGCAAGTGAGGAGGAGCTGAGGTATCTTCACTGGGTGCGTCACTGGGAGCATGGTACTGCCTTCATCAGAGACCCCAACCTGGGGTCACAACCTTGATGGCTGCCCTGTAGATGACAAGTAGGACAGTGAGAGATCCCAGTACAGGGCTCCCCTAGGGCCCCCTTCCTCAGTCATTCTCCTAGGGGGAAGAGGCAGGAACTGCTCAGAGACCAAATCCCAGATCCTTCCCTAAGGCTCCTTGAGGCTTCCTTAGGGAGGCGGAGCTTGCTCTTGGTCTGTCAATCTGTTCAGCTTGGGGACCTCCCCATGTGAAATCCTTCCTCAGGGGTGGGGGACTAGCACAGGGCCTGAGGTGTTCAGCCAGGTTTTTTCTGCCTATGCAATGATTACCTCACATTGGAAAAAGTGCTTTTTTTTTTGCTATCCTTTTACTGTTTTTTTTCATGTTTTTGCTAGTTTTTACCAATTCTTGCTTATATGTGTATATTATGTAGTAGAAAATTATTCATCAATATAAATCATAAAGTCTTAGAGGCCCTGCACTGTGGGGTGGGAGGCCAGCCCTCTGCTACTACATAACCTGCCCTAGATATATCATTCCTGCCTTCATCTCAAGGATTCGCAAAATAGGGCCCTGCTGCTCACCTCATCTCCTGTCTAGTGTTGGACACTGCCCTTGTGTCTGGCCTCAGTTTCTCCTGCTTGGGTGTGGATCAGGTCACACACTGACAGTTGTCTCCCATATTTGAAGCTGGCAGGGAGCTAAGTCAACCTCATCTCTCATTTGAGCTCTAGTGGTCTTGATTTCCTCCCCTTCCTGGTAGGATTTGTTCTTCTACTGAGGGCCCCCAACCTCTTCTCTGGGGGGTCCTCTCAGCTTTCCATACTAAATAGGATACCCTACTGAACCCTGAACACACTTTGCTAGTTCAGACATTCTGCTTTGGGCAGCAAGAATCCCAGGGCCTGGTGGGAAAGAAGTGTGAGCCAAGGTTTCAGGTTCTCCACACACCAGGAGCCTTGAGTCTTGTTAGGTCTTCCTAATGCATAGATAAGGGCTACTTGTAATTAGCACATGGTTTATACATTTAAGTACCGTATTAATCTGGGACATTTAAAGATCCAGCTAGTTGGTTTGCTTCTGGCATTAAAAAAAATCGCTTTGCAATCTCAGCAAATCCTTTTTTTTTTTTTTTTTTTAGAGAAAGCCAAACCTCTGCTAGTCTTGAGTGCCCATTATTAAAAAAAAAAACTCAGATGGATGAAGTCTGTGAGCCAAGTGGGAGTGCCCACACAGGACAGGGGATCAGCTTGATCCCATTCAGTCCAGCAGCATGTTTGAATGACAGGGTCAAGGAGACCCTGTCGGCCAATGTGAGTAGTAATCCAATTGACCACACTGCTAAGAGCTGTAGGTCACTTGGAAATACTCATGACCACATCCATGCACATTTAATACCCGCAAACATCCAGCGAATCTGGTGGAATAGGTAAGCCACTGTCAAATAGAATCACCATGTTACAGCTGAGGGAACTAGTTATCAGTGAAGTGACATGAATCCAGGAGGAAGGAGGATGCCATGGCTATGGTGCGGGCAGGCCTTTCACCCCAAGCTTGACAGCACCATCATCCCTGTCCTCAAGGAATGCACAGATGAAAAGGTAGCATTAAACAAGTGTACAAAATTAGGCTTCCTGGAAGAAGAGGCCCCTGGTGGGTTCTAGCCTGTGTGAAAGCCCCCTCAGCCCAGAGTGCTTGGCAGAGCTGGCTTTGAGCTGGGAGGTGTCTGCACTGGGAGGAGGGGAGAATGCCAGACTCAGGGGAGGTGAGAGGGCAGGGATTGAGAGGAGAGGGAGATTCCAGGGCTGTGCTGGAGTCCCCTGGGGTACCAGAGTTATGTGTGGGGCCGAAAAGCCCCTTCAGATCTCCCCACAACAGCTCTCCGGTTTTTTCCTCTTGTTTCCAGAACAAATTTAAGCCCGCGAGTCCCCAAGAAAGCCCAAGAGGACCCCCTGCCTGTGTCCTCAGACCAGCATTCACTCCCTTTCCTGTAGGTTGGTTCCAGCTGCTCAGGTGATAAGGGTTTGTCCTCCATAGACCAAGACGGTGTTCCTGACCCAGCCTCAGAAGCACGTGTTGGGGTCTGGGACCTCTGCAGGGGGATGATGGCACTGAGCCACTCATCCTCTCTGACTGATGCTCCTGGTAGGATGAGTGGCTGGGGACAGGACTTGGGAAGTGGGCATCAGGGGCTGGGTCAGGGCTCAGCATGTGCTCAGGGTCAACTTGGTCTGGGGCAGGGGTGAGGGGGTTAGGGCTTAGCCTTCAGCGGGGGTTGGCACTCAGCCTCAGGTAGGTCAGGGTTAGCTGGAGTTGACCTCTGTGAGCAGGTAACTGGTTCAGAAAGGGGAGAGGTGAGGCTTCCAGGGTAGACATTAACTGTTCGGGGAGAGCCTCCACCCCCTGCCTTGAAGTGAGCGGCTTCATTGCAGGGGCCTCCTCCCTGGAAGACAAGCATTGGAAGCTGCAGCTTAGGTGGAGGAGGGAAAACCCATCTGTACTCCCATGGGGTCTCTTTGGCCCCACTGGGGAGGATGCACACATCTCTGGAGATGGCTGTGCTGGGGCCAGGCATAAGTGCAGCCAGGCAGCTTTCAGTCTAGGGGCTTCCTCCATAGCCAGAGCCTTCCAGCTCACACAGCCTCCATCTTACACTTCCACAGCACCTCCTCCCCTGCCGAGGAGCACCCGATCCTCAAAGTTCATGTTAGGGGCCGGCAGCAGGGAATTGTTACCCTCTTGTTGCAGACAGAGAAACTGAGGTCCAGAGAAGGAAAATAGCATCACCTAAGATGACCCAGCAGTCAGTGGCTGAGCAAAACCCTGAGCTAGGGTGCCCAGACTTCCCAGCTGGGACCCCTCCGGGCTGGCCGGGAGTGTGGAGGGGTGGCTCGTCCTTGTGGTTGGGGAGGAGGTGGTGGTGGGTAGGAAGTTCCCAGGATCTGTGGGCTGTGCTGCTAGTGGGGTGCCAGTGTGGTAGGGAGTACTTCTGGGACCGGGCAGGGCTCTGGGGGTGGCATAGGATCTTAGTATCAGGAGAGACCCTATGGAGTGTGTTCAGCTCAGTCCACCACATTCTGTGGACCACCAAGTGGCCAGCACCACATTGATCCCTAGGACTGCAGATGTGAAGAAGAAAGGGATGCTGCCTGCAAAGGGCTCCCTGCAGGTGTCTCTGTCTAGTGTTTCTCTGGGTGTTTCCCAGGGCTGTAGCCCAACCAGCCCTGCACACAACAGCTGCGGAAGCATTTCTGGAGTTTGGGCCTCATAGAAACCGTGTGCTGGATCCCTGGCTGACAGATGTGAGTGCCGAGACATGGAAATGGCTGTGACCTTCCTGCGGACACACAGTGAAGCTGTGGCGGAGCCAGTCCTGGAGGCCAAGGCTCTCTGACGGGCAGACGTGGGGGTGGGTCGTGCACCTGTGATAAGGTCTCCCACTTTCTGAGTCAGGCTGCTCTGCTCTCCAGACAGCCCCACCCAACACCCTTGCCTGAGCTTTTAGTCTCTTTTGGATCCAACTCAGAGTTTATCGCATCAGCCAGTCTAGGTTCATCTCTTTTTCCTGACTTAATTTATTTTCCCTTTTCCCTAATTGTGACTTTTCAGAGATTCTGACATCTTTCTGTCTCCCGCCCCATCTCTGGCTTTCCTGCACTATTTGTTCTTTTTCTTTTCCATGAGTCCTTTTGTGCAGAGCCATTGAAGGTTTGGGGAAAGACTTTTCCTTAGACTTGTCTCCTTCAAGAGCCCTCCAGGGTCAGTCTTCCCCCAAGCTGCTCCTTGATCTGCCCTCCCTGACCCCCATCAGTGCCACACAACTTCACCAGGTGCAGAGTTTCCCAGGAACTTGTCACTAAATGGTCTTTGGAATACTTTCAAAAAAAAACTTAAAAAAATCGGAGGAGTCTGTGTTTACCATAGAAACATCTAGGGTCCAAGAGGGACAGGAACAATCTTGAAGCTAAAGAAAGCAGGACTGCAGAGGAGAACTTCAGAATTTGGGGTGAAGGTTTAAGCTTGGCATGTAGGAAGCAACAGCTGAAGTTGGGGGGGTCTCCTGGACCCTGATTTCTGTGGTTTATCCAAGCCCAAGGTTGAGGGGTCACTGGCCATAGGAGAGAATAACCAATTATTATTAGAGATAGAGTCTTGCTCTCTTTCCCGGGCTGGAGTGCAGTGGCGTGATCTCGGCTCACTGCAACCTCTGCCTCCTGGGTTCAAGTGATTCTCCTGCCTCAGCCTCCCAAGTAGCTGAGACTACAGGCACCTGCCACCACACCTGGCTAATTTTTTGTATTTTAGTAGAGACGGGGTCTCACCATGTTGCCCAGGCTGGTCTCAAACTCCTGAACTCAGGCAATCCACCTGCCTCGGCCTCCCCAAGTGTTGGGATTACAGGCGTGAGCCACTGCGCCCAGCCTGAGACTAACTAACTTTTCAGCTAGGGCAAGGTACATAATAAATTTGAAGAATAGAATAGGTACCATTTCTGTATACCCAGTTAAGCTCTTCTAATTATTGAGAAAAACATACTTATTTGAGTCTGTCTCTTTGTATGTGTGTGAATAGACCTTTGACATTCATTGAGGAATCAAGAAGAAACTTCTCAGGTAGATGAATACCTCCTAACAGTGCTTCTCAAGCTTTGGCATGCGTGTGGATCTCCCAGGGATCTAGTTAAAATGCAGATTCTGACCACAGGTCTGAGGTGGCACGTAGGATTCTGCATTTCTAAGAAGCTCTCAGGTGGTGTTGGTGTTGATGGTCTGGGGGTGGCAGTCTGAGTAGCAAAGCATCAAACCAAACCTCAGCATTCCTCTTCTGGAAAAGGGGATCTGTAGTTCCCACCTCACAGTGTAGTGTGAATTGAATGGTGTTGTTTATTGAATGGGAACCCCAAATCCATTATGCACAGATGTGGGGGGGACCTGGGTTTGCCCCATCTTGGAGGTGTGTGACACAAATTCTGGCCTCAGCGAAATGACACGTCACCACCTGTCAGGTACCTTCAGGCTTACTCTTAAAGAACTGGAATCACACAAGGCAGATCCTGAATGTTAAGGGTGTGGTCTCTGTAGCTGTCCTCATTTGCATCAGGTCCAATCTGATTTATTAATTCATTGACCAGCACCAGGAGCCTCAGAGCCATGTGGTACCTGAGGAGAATTAGCAAAGTAGCAACCCTTCTGCAATCTGAGAAGATGATACAGCTCATCATCTATCCTGACACATCTGTGAGAGAAGGGGAAAGTGTTGATGGCTTGTGTCAGCCCAAGTCCAAGCAGGACCATGGTAGACTGGAGACAGAGAGTCAGCCTGAGACCTCCCTGAGGAGACAGAAGTCCTGGGTCCACCCAGGAGAGCGTAGAGTGAGATTGCAGCCTGGGCCTCCCTCCTTGAAGTGGTTTGTTTCTGAAAGCCATGGGGCCGCGCCCAAAGGCACTCCTCTCAGTCTTCAGCCCCTGCCCGTTGAACTTTTATCAAGAAGTACAGCCCAGCACTGTCCCTGAGAACTCCCTGCAGTGATGGGAATGTCCTATATCTGTGCTGTCCGATATGAAAACCACTAGCTCCATGTGGCTGTTGAGCCCTTAAAATGTGACCAGAACAACTGAGGATGTGGGTTTTCAATTTGATTAATTTAAATTCAAATAGCCACATATGGGTAGTGGCTGCCATATTGGAATAGTTTAGGTCTGGATGATTAACAATCCATTCAATCTGACTTACCTCTGTCCCCTGTGTATGTGCTGATTCTGAGTTGCTGGGGTCTCAGAGGGAGGAAGCTATGGACCAGAGGAGAGGGAGAGGGTAGAGGGGAAAGACCAGTGGATGGACACCCAAGTTGACTTTCACAGTCAAGCTCAGAACTGGCCTGATGAGAGGCTCAGGTTGCCTGTTCTAGACAGTGCAGAAGGTCCGCAATGTGAGCTTCCAACTCTCATCTTGTTGAGTGGGACCTCGACGAGGCTGGGCTCTTAAGCTTGGAGCCAACTCTGGAGGCAGCCCTAACTCCCTGTGTGAGACCTAGCCCAGGCCACCTTCCAGATACACACCCTCTAAGCCCACCCACCTATCAGTGGTCCCAGTGTGAGTGTGAGTGCGTGTGTGTGTGTGCGGCCATGCACACTCATGTCCACATATAGGCGTGCATTTCTCTGTCCAGAGTTGCCCATGTCTTGGCCCTTGGCTCCCTCATTCTCCTCCATGTGACTGCCCTGGCCCTGTCTCCATACCCTCTTCTTTTCTGCCTAACCTGTAAACTGAGTTTCTTCGCTGCCCGGTGCCCCCCAGCTGACAGAAGTGCTAATCTTGTCACACCCAGCAGCTGCGTGCAGAAATGCTACTGCAAGCCACAGCGGGCTCAGCAGCACTCTTGCAAGATGTCAGAACTGTCCACCATTACTCTGTAAGTGTGCGTGGCCGACGCTGTGGCCGGGAATCCTGGAGGGGTGGGGGACGCATGCTGCCACTGCTGCTGCTGGAGGAGAGTGGAGAGCCAGCCTGTGCCTCCCAGGCCCAACCCATTCCCGGCTGTTGCATGTTGGTGTCTGTGTGTCTTGTGAGTTCTCTGCAGCCTCATGGTCATGGGGTGGGTGTGCAGGGCATGGGGATGGACCTACGGCCATTGTGAGTGCTTCCTGAGGAGGCAGCACCCCCATGTTCTCTGCCGCTGCTGCCTGGTGTGTGGCCTTCCTCAGTCCCCACCTTCTCTGAGCTTCAGTGTTTTCAACTGCAAAATTATTTCCAAGAGTCTTAGAGCCTCAGTTCACATAGACCTTCCCCTGCACAGGGCAGGGAACTCCACTCCAGTGTCCATAGCACTTTGTGTGTGAGTCAGCATTAACTCACTCAATCCCCACAATTCGATGAGCTGGGTCCTTGTGTCATCACCATTTTACAGATGAGAAAACTGAAGTGCTGAGAGATTAAGTCACTCACTCAAGGATCGCTAATTGGCAGAGGGAGGATTTGAACCCAGAGAATCCTAAGCACTTTGCCCCAAGGAGTCTCTGGCTGGAATATCAGACTCAATTTGGACATGCCTTTTACTCAGGGTGCCATTGTCCCCCTGGGCAGCCCACTGTAATTTGGGCTTCTCTGATGCCCTTCTTGGTATTTTAGGATTCTTCTGCCCATTGCTGGCTCCTCAGGGCAGGAGGACAGAGGCTTAGTCCCCATGTCATTATGGGTAGTGGCTCACATCATATGTTTTTGTCCCAAGACCTTGGTTAGCTTAGAAGCACAGTCCCAGAACGCTGGGCTCTAGAGACCCCTTATCTGTCCCTATTGCCCCATTTGCCAAAGTGGCCACTGGGATGCCCTGGCTCCTCAGCAGAAGTCCCTGACTGTTCTGGGGCTGCTGTAGGGCTGACGGGGAGGGAAGGTGTTGCCCTTGGACTGTGCTGTGGAATGCCCTCACTACTATCACTGCACCACCTTGTGGCTGGGAAAGGCCTGAAGCGTCACTGTTTCTCACACTCTGAATCCATCCCATGTAATGCCACCACGGAAGCTGGAGAGATTTGACTTCTTGGTTTCCAGGGCCCTTTTCAGACTACAGGGACAGGTACTTGGAAATGGTCCCACCTGTGGGGATGGAGGCCAGGAGGAGGAAGGCAGGGGCCACAGGCATGTTCTGGGGCCAGCTTCCTTTCCTGAACTCCTTCAATAGACATCTTTTTAAAAGTAGCCCCTATAGGTAGGGTCACAGAGGAGTCCCCAAGACATCCATGTCCCTGTGTTTCTGGCCATTTCCTCTGCATTTTTGACTTTCATTCCTTCTACAAGCACCCCCTGTTGCCTTCTGGTGCCAGGTATGGATAACCAGAGATGAACAAGACCCGAGCGCCCAAGAGATAATTGTTTTGAGGATGCTGAGGCTCTCATTCTAGGCCTGTGTGCCACATGGATTTCTTCATGGAACAGGCATTTTCCCAGTGTCAGCTCCCTGCTCCAGATAAATGAGGCACCACTCCCACCTTCAGGGAGTCACAGTCAAAGACAGACAGATAAGAGGAAGGCTGGAAGGATGGACCGGTCAGGATCGCATCCGGGCTCAGCAGGGACCTGCTCGGATCCTGTTGGCCCTTGTTTGTGAGCAGGGTGGGAAGGGGTGGGCACCCACACTCACGGTCCTCTTCCTTTCCGGGCTGAGCTTCCTCTGCCTGAAGATCTCCTCAGGCTGCTCCTCCTCCCACTGTGTCTCCTCCTTCCTTCCTTCTCCTCTCTTAGTGTAAGCTACGAAGTCAAGGGCCTCATACAGACCCCAAGAGTTCGGCTTCTCTAGAGATCTGGAGCTCCCATGTTCAACAGAACATTCTCTCCCAGAAAGGCTGGATGAGGGAGAGAGGGACACATAGTATATTTGCCCCAAATCAAATGACTGCCTCATGCCTGCTGTCCACCCCGGGGGACTTAGCTCTGCCGGGAGCTGGGGAGGCTGATTCTCTGGAGGAGCCGGGCCGGATGCAGATGTGGGGGAGGCCGCATCTGCAGGGCAGAGCTGGACTCTCTGGTTAGACCCACAGGGAGCCAGGGTGCCCACTCTGGGGGAACCCTTGGGAGCACCCCCATAGAGCAGGACCCACAAGTGCACATGGTCCCAGTGTCCTAGCTGTGGGCTTCTGTGGCCCTGTGCCTTCAGAACGGAGCCCTACCCTGCTGTCAGCCTAGGGCCAGAGGCAGGCAGGGGAACCCCGGGAGAGCTGCCTCAGGAAGCACTGCAGTCCTCCAGCCCTTCCTTCCCTGCTTGGCCCACTTCAGAGCATTCTCCTCCACCTTTGACTCAGTTTCCCAGCAGCAGGTTCCTCCTGCCCAGTTGGAGATTGCCGATGCCCAGGGTCAGTAAGTTCCTCCTAGAATCCCTCCCGAGTTTCTTCCTCTGTGGTCCCCTCACTGAGCCTTCCCTCCCTCCCTGTCATCAGCACCTCCCCATCACTTGGTGAGTGTCCGGGCTAGCCCCAGACTCTGAAAAGCCAACTGTCTCTGTGGCCTGTCGAGAACTGCTTCTTTCAGGCACGAAGAGCTTTATTCCGGAACAGGAGAGCGGCTGCTCTGCCTGAGGACCCAGCATTTCCCTCAAGCTTCTCAGTCTGATCCCTGTGTTTTGCCCTGACTTTGCTTTTCCCGAGGGTTGTGCACGTCACCCAAGGGGTCCCTGTAAATCGTGTGCACATTTTTAGTGGCTCTACAGGCCACTGGGTGCCCTGCAGACTGGGGATGTCTCCCCACAATGTCCCAGAGAGTCCTGGCAGCCCAGGCCACTTGCACTGGGAGAGAATGCTGAGGGGTCTGTGGACACGGGCCCCAGCTCGGAGGGAGAATAAGGGACTGGGGCTGAGTTCTCTGCCCTCCGTGGGTCTGGCCCTGAGCCCTGGAAGACCCCAGCACAGATGTTTTGCTTTCTCCCGACAGGCGGCTGGCCCGGTCCACCCTGCTGCTCATCCCACTATTCGGAATCCACTACACAGTATTCGCCTTCTCCCCAGAGAACGTTAGCAAAAGGGAAAGACTCGTGTTTGAGCTGGGGCTGGGCTCCTTCCAGGTAGGTGTGGCGCGTGGGGAGGGCAGAACTCACTGGGAGCCAGTTGCTCACCGGCAGGTGGTGCTGGAGGCTCTTTAACCTAAACTGTGAAATGAGTACTAGAGTAGAGGTGATGAGGGAGCCCTGTCTGCTGTCTACCCTCAGGGCTCCTGTAAGAAGACACACTGGTGTCTGCCCATCACTGCATCTGAGTATCCTGAACCAGCTGCCCCCACTCCTGACCCTCACCCTGGGTGACCTGAGATGGCACCTCCCAGCAGCCTGGGGTGCAGGGTGGAGTGTCCTCAAGAACCCAGTGTGTCCACATCCTGACTTCAGCTTTCTAAGCCATGTACCCCTTGAGTTCTGTCTTACCCACCTATAGGTCCCCAGTACAGGGCCTGGCCGCAGAGAGCCCAGTGAGCTGCACAAGTGCATGAGCAAACAGGCATGAGTGAGTGAGAGGATGAGAGGGTGAACAGAATGCTGCCTCTGTGCCTGGAGGAAGGACTGGATGGACTGGAAATGAGTAAGGGGCTAGGTGAATCATGGTGAGGAAATGAGCAGGCAGGAGCAGCAGTGGGCGGATGTAGGCAGGGGCAGCTCTGGAGTATCTGGGGATAGAGTGCCTCTCCCTAAGCCAGCTGTTTGAATTAGGATTTGATCTTGATGGTCAGAAAATAACTCTCCAGATCTGACTTGATCTCCTCCACCATTTTAATTCAAGGCCATTTAACCTGGCCCAGGTTCTTAGTCTGGTGAGACTGGCCATGGGTCTCATCTGAGACTGGCCTCATGGGCTCATAGACAAAGCCCTGGCCCAGGAGTCAGAGCCCAGGGCTCCTGTCTCTGTGCTCGCTGACCAGTTCTGGGGTCCTGGAGCTATCATTCTTCCAACACCTTCAAGCAACAGCACAGGGCACAGAGATTGCAAGGAACTAATTTGCAGCATTCAAGAAAATGCTCCTGCTTTTTCAGTGTAAGTTTAAAGAATATATAGAGAACAGCTAAGTGCATACGCTGTGCCAAGTACTCACTCTGCGTGGTGTTCTGCATTGCTGTGTATGACAGTATCTGGCCCAGGGAGGGCAGATTGGGGAGATGGCCCAGGGAGGGCCGACGGTGGACAAGGATGGCACAGGTCTGTTCTGTCCTGGAGGGGTCCTACCCTCAGAAGCCTGCAGGCTGGTTAAGAGCCAAGAGAAATTCTAGGGCATTCAGGGAAGGCTTCTTATAGGAAGTGGGGTAAAGCTGGCCTTTGGGAATGGGAAGGATTTGAACAAGGGAATGTGAGATCCAAAGCTAGAATCTGTGGGATAGGACTTGCCCACTAGCCACGTGGCCTCATGGGTGTGCCCATCTTGGTAGAGTAGAACTGTCCCATCTTATCCCAGATCCCTGGGCAGGTGCCCCATCCACATCATGGTGTATTTCTGCTTCCTAGAGTCACCCCCTCCATGCCCCACACAGCATTTCAGAAAGTCCTTTGCTAGCATCCTCAGGCTTACTTTCTCTATTCCCAGGGCTTTGTGGTGGCTGTTCTCTACTGTTTTCTGAATGGCGAGGTAAGACCTTGGCCCTCTGGCTTCTTGGCAGTGGAAGTGGGGCTTTCTGGGAAGCAGACAGGGGAGCCACCTGTCGGCCACATGGGACTGACTCCCCAGAGAGGACTCTGCCAGGTTCTCAGAGCTGAGAGGAGGGGCTGGTCACACAGCTTCTGACATTGTGTGGTGCCAGGACCTCCTGATACCCACACCCTGTGCTGGAATCTGTCCCACTTTGCTGGCCGTGCAGCTAAGGCCCCACCTGAAGAGCAAAGCTCCTGGTAAAAGTGTCAGCTCTGCTGTGCGCAGATCTCCCTGGGAGCGTCCTCTCCATAAGACACTCCATGGTGAGGAGGAATTGACAATAAGGAAGGCTGGGGCACAGGACATAGGACCTACAGGCCACGAGGCTGTGCTCGGCACAGCTGCTGAGCCAGGAGCTGCCCAGCACTCAGGGCTGCCCCTAATTGGCCAGACAGCCTGGCCCCAACTGTCCCCTGATAAAAGGGAGACTGAGAATTTGGAAGAGACCCCAGGGAGAGACCTGGAACCTTCTAGTAATACTCCATTGCCAGAGATGTGGTTCGGGAGCTCCCTCTGTACCCTGTTGGGGTGAAACTCTTGAGCACAACCCGAAACAGAGGTGCTGGGGCAGCAGTGGGGACTGAATGGCTAGGATGGATTTGAGAGTAGGCGGGAGTCTTTGCACCAGTGCTTGGGTCTTAGCTGCATCACCTTGGCAGGCTCCTCCCTCTTTTGCATCTGAGCAACAAAGAGATTGGGCTCTGTGATCACCCAGACAACCTACAGAAGGATCAGATTAGGACAGACAAGGAGAGCCAGAAAGGGCCCTGCAGGTAGTGGCCAGGAGAGCTTAGAAGTGGGCATGTATGTAGCTTGTTCTGAGCTTTCAGTGGAAGTAGGAGCTGGAACTGGAGAGGGTGGCTGTAGGTGCTGCTTCCAGTTGTGCAGTCTGTGCACTGCACAAAGGTGCTTGACTGAAAAGGCACATGGAGGTTGAGACCCAACATGGCCCCCACTCACCATGCTAAGAGCTACATGGGTGTGTGTTTTCCCAGAGGGGTACATTATTTAATGGTTCTCAACCCTGACTGCCCATTGGAGTCACCTGGGAAGCTTTAAAAAACATGATGTCTGGGTCTTGTGCAGAGCTTTGGTTTTAATTGTTCTGGGGTATGACCTGGGCACCTAGAATTTTTAAAGCCTCCCAGGTCATTCTAATGTGTAGCCCTCTTACTGGTCAGCCAAGAGTGGGGATTCTTTCCCGATCCACCTGCCCTGTGGGGCTGCTTGTTAAAGATTTCTTGAAGGACCTGATGGACTAGTCTCTGCCTGGCCTGAAAAACATCAGAAAGCGGCAGGGGAAGGGCCTGCTCAGGTCAGCTCCTCAGAGGCGCCCCTGCCTACAGCTGCTAAAAGCCCCCACTGGAGACCTTAAAGGCTGCAGGCTGCAACTGGGGAGGGAGAAGGGTGCTGAGGGTGGCAGTGCCAGTCTGGGAAGGGCCCCAGGCCAGAGGGCCTGGAGGCTGGAGAGGATGTCCACCTGGAAGTGATGTCCAATTTGCTCCCTGTAGGTACAAGCGGAGATCAAGCGAAAATGGCGAAGCTGGAAGGTGAACCGTTACTTTGCTGTGGACTTCAAGCACCGACACCCATCTCTGGCCAGCAGTGGGGTGAACGGGGGCACCCAGCTCTCCATCCTGAGCAAGAGCAGCTCCCAAATCCGCATGTCTGGCCTCCCTGCTGACAATCTGGCCACCTGAGCCGTGCTCCCCTCCTCTTCCTCTCCTCCATCCACAGGCTGGGACTGCAGGCAGGCGCCAGCCCACGCATGTTCGTGCATCTTCCCTCCCCTTGGGCAGGCCCTGGGCCGGAAGCTTGGCTCCTGAGGGGGGAGAAGGTGGCAGGGCACAGACTGGGATTGTCCCCTCCTTGTTTTGGTACTGGTCCCACTCACTGTGGTCCCCTGACCCCAGACATGTAAATACTCCTCAAATTTGGAAAAGTTGTCCCATCCCTTCCCCCTTTGCCCCAGTGTCCCCGCTCACTTCCAGTCAGGTCTCAGCTCCACCCCACTGTGTCTTGGTCAGCCTCAGTGATGGCCTGACCCCAGCTGTGAGGCCTTGTGAGCTAAGGCTGAAGAGACCTTGCCTGTGGGAGCTGGGGTGGTACCTGCCCCAACAGCCCCCCATCATCTGATTTTGGGTGTGATCCCTCAAGTGTGCATGCCACCGTGGGGCTCTTCTCAGTCCTGGACCCAAGTCCCTGAGGCCTAGCAGAGGGCCAGCTCAGGTGGCCAGAACACTCCTTGGTGCAGGCCTCCTGGCACTCGCCTGGCATCTTATTGTCTGGGTGCTCAGCTCCTGGGTCCCAGGGCAGTGGGACAGCTCCAAGGCTTTTCTCATCAGAGACTTTAGTTTGGGTGGAGAGTATGCAGGTCAGGGAAGGTTCTGGTGCTTTTCATTTGATCCAAAAGGAGCTGAGAGCCAGAAATGTGGCTGTGATTGGGAAAGAGATGGAGTTTGGGAGGCCCATGGAAGAAAACCTTCGCCATCTCCATTGTTTTACCCCCAGCTTAAGATGGACAGGGTTCTTCTGGTCACCTCCCTTCCACCTCTTCCACCCTCATGGATGCCTTCCAGAAGGTCTCCAACCATGCCTACCACAGAGAGCCCTTAAGCCGTCCCCTCCCCATTTCCCCTAAGTCGAAGCCATGACTAGGATGTACCAGCCACCTGCCTGTGATGTTGGCGAATCCTGAAGCACCTACACCCGAGTCTGGGGCCCAGGGCTCCTCAACACCCACCCCCATGGATGATGAGGAGCCCCAGACACCAGCTCCTTGGGCCTGGACTCAACTATTGAAATCTCTGAGACCTTTGCAAAGATGTCCCTTATATGCCCTTGACCTTGACTCACCATGGGCTGCTGGGGTGTCGGGAGCAGAAGCCACACCCACCATGCCCAGGAACAGAAGCGGCTGCTGATGGTGCGGCTGCTCCCCACCACCCGCCCTGGCTCCCCAGCTGCAGATTGCACACCCTCAGCCTGAGAATGTACAATAGGGTGGTGCCCAGCTGGGGAGGCAGAGGAAAAGTGCTAGAGTACGTGGTCCCTGTGTGGCCTAGCTCATTCCATGTCAGCATTTGGTATTACTCCTGTCCAAGGTCTGTTTGTGGACTTGTTTCATGATGATGTTCTGGAACGCTTGGGGACTTTGGATGGAGGAGGATGTTGCTCCATTTTATAAAGAGGAAGGGGCCTGGGAGACTTGGGAAAATGTTTCTGGAGAGGCTTTCAGAGTGGCTGGAAAAGGCTCTTGCTGCCGTAATTTAGAGAGGAGCTCTGTGTCCTTGGCCAGTCAAGTAAGTCCCTGGGTCTTTGGCAAAACTAGAGGAAGAAAGGAGCTACCTGCCCTTTCCTGGGCATGCTTGGTGACTCAGATTGATCATGGAGTATGCAGTGGTCCTTCTGCACATGACCTCATGATCCCCTCCACCTGCACTGACGCAAGGGTCCTGTGGCCATCTTGCACTTTGGGTACTGCTAGGGCGTCTGGGCTGCTTGGAAGGAGCCTGGGGTTCAGGGAACTAGACTCTATCCCAGCTGGGTTCAGACTGCTGTGACTGGACATGATGCTCCCTGTCTGGGCTCCAGTTTTCCCATTTATGAGACGAGGCAACTTCTGATGCTTCTCTAAGCCCTGTACTTAAGTGATTTTTCCAGTTCAAAGCCAAGGCAGGCAAAAGGGCATGCATCATTGTGCCTCATATCAGGTTTTGATGAATATGTGTGTGTGTGTGTGTGTGTGTGTGTGTGTGTGTGTGTAGAAGGATGGAGACAGGATGCAGTTTATTTTCCATTTCTTGGAAATGGACCCTCTGTCCCTTCCATTTGGACACCATAGTGGAAGCTGATGGCCTGGAAGGAAGGATTAGGTCATGGATATTTGAACAGGTGCCTTGGGCATGATATATAGATGCAGCCATATATACCTTGCTGGGGTGGGGTGCCACTTCCAGTGGCCACCTCCAGATCCAAGGAGCAGCTCCCTGGGGATGGACCCCATTCATTCATCATCACTCCCAACAGCAGGTCTGTTTCATTGTGGAAGAAGAAACTTTGGCATTATACAGACATCATCACAAAACAGTAAAAAGAAAATCAATCCTGAACCCCATGCAGTCTGCTGCTTCCTGAGCCTGGCCCTGTGTCCTCATAGAGGTTCCGGGTTCCTATTGGTTGGTTGGTTGGTTTTTCTGTCTGAATGAATTTTTGCCAATCTTGTAAGCAGATAAACCTGATTTATTCTCAATGTTCCAGGAGGTTCTGGCCTTCAAGGTCACAGGCAATAGGGGGACAGCATAAGGTCTGTGTAAAACCCTTCCCTCTCTGACCCTCTGTTTTCAAATCTGTAAAATGGGCAGCAAGACTAGATGATTTGTATGTAGCCCAACGCATCTCTGGAACTCTGTCTAAACACCAGCCATCTACTTGGAATGGGCCCCAGGACTGTGGTATTTGCCTGGGCCAGGAAAGGATAAGAAATACTGTCATGTGAAGACAGCTTGAGAGGCTTGGGAAAAGTGGGGCTGGGGAGGAGCAGGCTTGTCAGACTCCACCCCTGTTGATGATCATTCCTGGAAAGGGGGTTCTTGTTCTATGCAATCCTAAAGGACAAAACTCACCCATGGGAGGCTGAATTATCCTTGGGATGAAGAAATTGCTCTTTCCCTGTCACAACTGTCCAACCAGGGAGCAGGGAGGCAGTGTCAGGGAGGGACACTTATCCTGGGGGAAATGGGATTCCAAGTCAAGGATGCTGAGGCTGTCGGGGAGCCAGAGAGGGGGGTCCCAGTGCAGGATGTGGGTGGCTCTGTGGTTCAGTGGCTCTGTGGTGGTCCCTAGCACTGCAGACTTCATGACTCCCCACTTAAGTCCAAGCCACATTCTCTGTCCCAGTGTATAGCTCTGTCACCCTGCTTGACACATCCAGTGGCCTACAGTGACTCCTCTCTAACCCCACCCCCTCCAAGCTGGGTTCTTTGTGGAACAGGGCCAGGGAGCTAGAGCCAAGCCCGAGGTTTGAGAAACACCTGCATCTATAATCCCCGCCAAGGATGCCCAGTCACCTCTCTCATCTGACCCTCACTCTTCGTGGAAGGGAAAGCTCAAAGGGACTCTTTTATTTTGAGTAGTCTCTTGCCCTCTTCATGGCCACTTCAAAGTGAAGCCAGCAATTATTGATACTTTATCATTTAGTATTATCATAAAGTATTAATAGTTTATCATAAAGTCCTCCTTGAGCCCAGGGACCATGGAAGTCAGCTAGAAGAGCCCTGAGCAAGGAGCAGGGACTTGGGCTTCTCCAAGCTTTCCTCCTGGCTTGTTTGACCTTGACTCATTCTCCATATGTCTCTGAGGATGCTCACAAAATGCTAAAGCTGGGAGGAAACTTGGAGATCTATAGGTCAAACCTCCTCATTGGGCTGATGAGAAAATACATGTGAGCCTAGCATGGTGCCTGCCACCATGGTGGGATCCAGTATATTTTATAAATCTGAATGAGTAAATGGCTCACCAGTTTGTGCACAGCCCTGCACATGAACAGAATATGACACTCAAGGCTTCCATGCAGTACGCATGTAACCTTGCACAGGAGAGGGGCTCTGGTGACCGATGGTTTTCCAGGACTCTATTGCAGGAGAAGCAATGGAGTCAGTGTGGTGTGGGGAGACCTGCTTTTTAACCCGGACTTAGCGACCTGCTCTGTGATCCAGGGCTTACCTTCTTTGGGCCTCGGCCTCCTAATCTGAGTAATGGGGAGGACTTCATTGGCATTGTTAGTCCCACAGGCCAAGGATAAGGTTGAAATGAGATGGCTTGTGTGTGAAAAGATTTTGGAAACTACACAGATGTGGGCTTGTTCTTGGGATGAAAACTGCTGGAAGGGACTCCTTGCTGTTTATCTACTGCTTTGAACTCTCCTGAGTTAATCTTTGCCCCATTTGTAAAACCACCAGCATCAGGAGTAAGGGGGAGGCCAGAAGGCTCAGACGGAGGCAGAATTCTAGCTTTATCTGCATCAGCTGATTCAGTTTTCTGTTGGGATCAGAGAGAGGATACTTCCATATGGGTGAGAGCAGCCATGCCCTTGGGAGTCAACTTCAAGGATCTGGGACATTTTGGTGTGCCCATTCCTTATTTTCCTGAACTCACAGTCTTGGGATATTTCTGTACTTGGCCATGTGTGTCTTGTCTTATGTCTGTCTTCTGTAGCTTTGCCTCTGTCAGGGCTGGAGTGGTGCAGCCCCTGGCATCTCAGACATGGTTCCTGCCTCACTCGTGGGAGCTGGACCAGCCTGGGTTTCATCTCCCACAATAAAGATAAGCCCCACAGACCTTACTGCTACCGCTGCTGCCATTAATGCTGTGCTCATAATCTTGTCCAGGATTTTAAGAATGTCAGACTACTGTAGATGACTCAATAAATGTTTTGCCATTTTTCCTGGTGGCTGTAACTTGGCATAAGTGGAGGGAAGGGAGGAGAGGAGGGGGAAGGGGAGAGGACTACCCCCAAAATTTGATCATCCCAGAGTAATCCAGTGTATACAAGGCCCAGTGGCCTTTAAGATTCCAAAGGAGAAATATGAGAGTGGGCCTGAGTGAGCCTAGGATGGAACTCAAAAAGTAAATTAGAAGTCTTGGCCTTAAAGGATCTCCAGGGGTCATGGAAACTGAGTGAAATCATGACCTTCCTACTGTACCTTGGGAGTACCTACCAGATATCCCAAAACCTTGACTGCAGAGAGCATTTCATCCCAGGTAACTACAGGTATATCCTTGGCTTCCAGGATCCCATCCCCTAAAATACTTCTGGATATTCTGAACCATCAGTCCCAGCCAAACCAGATAACCAATTCAAGGTAACCTTCATTTCCTCGAGGTTCTGTTGATTGTCACAATCCCAGTGTCCATTTTCATATTGGTCATAATGTTCAGTTGCTAGTAAAAGAAGATAATTTTGGCTAGATCAGAAAAGGAATTTACGAAAAAGATGTTGAGCTGGTCATAGATTTCTCTTAAGGCTGGAGAAACTAGAAAAGGTATCTGCACCCATATCATACCGCATGACTGATGACGAAACTGCTGCCACTGTTGCTGCTGCCACCCCAGTGATGTCTCTTCCATGCCGGGGACATGGCTTTGCAATTATTGCCACCTCTGAAAGCAGAGAGCTTTGCTGCTATTCTCACCATCAAATCAGATTTCACTTTCAGCCCTCTTCCTCAAGTTGCCCACTTCCGAATCAAAGTTTCATGTAACACCATTGGATTGGCTGTGTCCTTGCTACAAGGAAGACTGGAAATTGGACTTCTCTGGATTCTACATGGAGGTCAGGGTCACAAGCCTGAAGATTTTCTAAACACAATAAAATCCTGGGAATAATAAATGCCCATTACAACAACAGGCCTGAGGTCTACAGCAAATGCAGGGCCAGCTTCCTCTAGCAATCAGGTGGGCCACTGTGAAGAAGTCAATCAAAAGATGGATTTTAGCCCAATAGTGTGCTAGCCCTGCAATCAGCTAGGTCTGTATAGATCACTCACCAGATGCCCCCCAGGTGTTCATGGGGGTGTTTCCAAGCTGGGACACTGGTTGGTTCTGCTTCCAGAGGCTGTGCCTGCTCCGCTTTCTCCAGACTCATCTCTTCTTTTAGTTCTAAAGGAGATGACCAGGCTATGTTATATGACCCACTTAGCAGATATTTTGAGTTGCTTCCAAAATGGAACCTATGCTCACAGGCTGAAAATTAGTCTCCTTGTGTGTCAGCCTCTGCTGGCTGCTCCTAAGGAAGACTTCCCTAGTGTTCAGAAAAATATTACTTTCACTGATGTGACCATAATGAATTGAGCTCCCATATGTTTTGTTCTTTGAAGGTGGTCCTGTCCAAAAAGCAAAGGTAAGGGCCAACATTTAGTTGAAAGGCTTGAATTTCACATTAAGCTTGAATTTCTTGGCAACAGTGAAGATCATCAAACTCCTGAGTCCATGTGAGCATTTATCAAATTCTGTTTCCTCTGTCCACTTGCCAATATTGATAGACTAAGCCCTCATTTCTCACAAGCCCCTCAAAAAATGCCTTGAATCTTGGCTGAATCTTGGCTGTTCCTCACGATGTTCTCTGTTTTTACTGGTACTGTGTATAATTCCTCTTGGGAACCCAGTGGTTCTTAGACATCATCCTGCATCAGAGTCACCTGAGGGACTGTTAAAACACAGACTATGGGACCCACCCCCAGAATTTCTGATGCAGCAGGTCTGAAGTAGGGCTGGACCATTTGCATTTGTAAAAGGTTCTCAGCTGTGGCTGTTCTCCTGGTCTTGAGACAGCACTTTGAGATCCACTGTTCTACAGGTTCTAACTGAGGACACTGGAAGGGCAATATAGTCCCTGTTTGTGAACCATGGACCTGGACAATGATTACCTTTCCAGGAGGCAGAGCACAAGCATAGACATTTGCAACAGGAGCTTTAATTTCCTTTTCCTCTCAGGCAAGTGTCTTAGAACAGAAAGCAAAAGTTCCAAGAGGAAATGAGCCTGCAGATATCCATTCAGTCTCAATCAGTGTAAGTATTAGACCATCTCTGAATCAACTAGTATCAAGTTCAGTGGGATATGACAGCAAAATCTCCAATAAAAAGTGGCTTAAAGCAGACAGAAGTTTGCTTCTCTCATATGAAGTCCAGAGGTAGACAGTCCAGAACCGATGTTGTGGCTTTGTGGTCTCTCTGAGGACTCAAGCTTCTATCTCTTTGCTCCTCCATCTTTGGCAGGTGAGTTCTAGTCTTGAGGGCACCCTAAGCTCCAGGGCCCCTGGAGCTTTGGATGTCACTGGACTTAGAAGCAAATGGGAGAAGGCAAAAGAACTCTTCCCCTTCTTCAGTCATCTTCTTTTAAGAGGCCTATATCTGCTTACATCTCATTATCCAATGTGTAGTCACATGGCCACACCTCACTGCAAGCAGGTAATGCAGTGCAACCTTAATAACATTGGAAGGAAAGAAGGGATATTGACCAGCAAAAAGTAGTTTGTGTCATAATCTCAAACCTCCAAATCTTTCGGCAGTCCTTAGTGGTGAGTTGGGTTCATCCAACACCTGTGGAAAACTAGAGTCATATGGCTGTATGTTTGTCCTATTTTACTATATTGGGAACGAACTCGGGAATAGAGTCTCCAGCCTGGACCACAAAGCCCCCTTATCAGAAGTGGGCAGCTGTGTCTTCCCATACATTGAAACCTAGTCTAGTTTCAAGGGGTGAGAGCATGCCTGCATAATTTCTGGTAGCCTCTCTCTTATGGCTGCAGTTCTTGAGTGGATTCTGTGCCTTGGTGGTTTCTACATCAAGTAGTCTCTTTTTAATTTGGGGGATCCTCAGAGTAGTGATGGGGGTGTTGGGAGGGATGAAGGTCTTGTAATATCTGACTGTCAGTTGCCTTCAAATGAACTCATGTAGATGCTCTGAGCCTCCCAGTGTTGTTACATTGTGCCCTTGTGGATAGCCCATTGCAGTAGTTATTCTGGTGTGAACATGGAAATTCCCTCTGCCACTGTCCTGGATGCAAGGTTGTAAATTCTGTGGGTGAAACCCAGTAACCAAGAGCTCTTCCATATGCTCTTTCTAGGTCAGAGAGGCAGTCCTTAGCAGATGGCAGAACTGTACAAAGACATCATGTGTATCCATTCCAATTCATACAGGCTCTCAGCTGAATGGGGACTTTGCCGTGATATCTCAGCTTCAGTCAGCAAATCTTCCATCAATGCAATAGAGAGGGCCCTTGTTCTGACCCTCAGGGCCCTTTCGGGACCACCCCTCTCAGTCACCGTCTTTCTCTCTTCCCTTTCAGAAGGCCCCCACTTGCACTGTATGTATTCTAGGTTCTTCTCCCTCACCCCAGGTCCCTCCTCCCCTCTGCCCCTGATATAAACTCAGGCATGGCTTGGGGTGAGTTCTCCTTGAGCTTACACTCTTGGTGCCCTTATATTTTGGGTGTCCCCAGTACTTGAGAGTCATCTGTAGTGTTCTCCTTAACCCTCTTGAGACACTTTTTCCATGGACAAAAGCATCCATTCCTATGACATTAAGCCTACCTTCCATTAATAAACTCAACTATTCACCACCAGGAGCGGCTTTGGCTTGGGCAGTAAGTACCATGGAGAGAGCCAAGTGAACCTTGGGTCCAGCACCACAGAGAGTTCCAAGACTGTACCTACTTGGCAGTCTGTCTGGTCTATTTTTATCTGATATGAACAAAGGCAGATTTAGGTTTTATGAAACTGGAAACTCATATAATTTGGTGAGTCCTCTTTAATACAAAATGAAAATTTTTAATTAAAATTAGGTATAAAAATAAGGGATTTTTTGAATGAGAAAAGTTGACAACTATCATAAACATTATGAAATCCAGAAAAACAACATCATCTTTGTATTAATTACTCTCTGATGGTTTTTGCCTACTTGTTTTGGTTGCATACTCTTTGATCATCTCTTTATTAGATGACAACATTTATATCATTTTCTATTCATGAAATTTAAATGTAATTTAGTCACATAGTTAATAAAATTGTGTGTTTTATTATTGAACATTTGGACTCAGCACCAATAAAAACAGAATCCTCCAATTACAGTTTTACAGGTATGATGACTGGAAGATTGTTTTCACAGACTAGCACCTGGCTCCATACACATCCAACTTTGTTTCTCCAGCACTGTGCACATTGCCAGGCACTGTAGGACATTTTAATATGATGATATGATATGATCTCTGGCCCTCTCTCTGCCTTTGTACATAATGCTGAGTGAACAACAGGAGTATTCCTGGAAGGACATTATAATATCACTGTATAATGAAGCAATGGCACACACTCATGTGAAACCCACTGAACCAAACTGAGTGTCTGTCTAACTTAACCTCCCCTTCATTGGATCCCCAAAGTGTTCCTGGCAGTTGAGTGCTACCAAGCATGTAAGGTGTGGTAGAGGAGATGTTAGGGTGGAGAGATGCTGCAGGCTTATCCAATTTGGGGCAAATAATTTACTTTTCCAAATTTTCCAAAAACATAAGATCTTGTGAACACACTTCTGAGATCCAAGTGAGAGACAGGGGCTTGGAAAGTGCTGGATATAATCCATGTTTATCTATTTGTCATCACAGGAAGATATTTTTCAGTTTTACAAGACTTAAGCCTGTAATGCAGAGAACCAGAGATTTCTGAGATCCCTGTTTTCAAATGATATCATGTGCTCTCTGGAGCATTCAGGTCACTCTTTAGATGGGTGGCTGTTACCCCTCCATTCAAGAATCTCTTACTGGGACCTGACTATGTGGTAGAGGCACTGAGGGCACAGTTTGGCATCAATAATGAACCAGAAACAGTTTGTCCTCACAGTCAGGTGGAGAAGACTAAAATAAATCAACCAGGCATGGTGTGTGATAAGGTATAATTAAGGTATTAAGGGATCTGTGGGTTAATAAATATTTGTAATTGCTGCTTCAGCCTCCGTTGCCCTGAGCTCCCTCCAATAATTCCCTGATTTTGTTTTATGGAAACTGCCCACTTCATGATCAAACACAAGGTTTGGGTGCCTACACTCCTAGACTCTGGGGTGGGCCCAGATAAACAAGCCAGGCCACATGGCCCTTATCACTCATTCCTCTGGCTATAGTGACTATCTCTGGGACAGGCACACAGGTCATGTGAGGAGTCTATTTCTAGGGTTTCTGGGAAAGAGGGATTCCTCTTTTGTGAGGAAGCTTATTGGAGAGACACCCTCTTGTCCCCTGGAAAGCATGACATGAGAATGTGAGGCTGGCAAGTGCTACAGTCATTTGCAATTATGAGAGAAACAACTGGAGCTGTTCAGAGAACATGGTAGGGATCTTCAAGATGAATCAGACAACAGGGGAGGTGGAGGGAAAGGAAATGGGGTCTTTGGCATTATCATTGGAACCACTTGATCAGGTCTCACCTGAAGGCTGATTTACTCATGGACTTTCCTAGGGACTGATGGGTAGGAGGGTTATTTGAATGGGCAAGATATAGAAAAGGCATCCTTTTATCATGAATTTTTAAAATAAATGCACTAAAGTGCAGACACCAATACAACAAATTCTGTGTCCACCCCAGAACTAACAGTATGCTATTATGCTTGATTCAAATATTTTAATTTTTTTATGAAAGAACACATGACAGATGGAATTTGGTCTCCACTGTGGCATTTCTCAGTTTGATTTCCCTCCCTCTCCCCTTCCAGAGGCAGCCACTAATAAGAACTTAGTATGTATCCATACCATTTATGTTTTTGTACTTATACTAAATATCCATCAACATTATTTAGTATGTGTGACTGTGTGCTTTTAAGTTCCATCAGTGGCATCACACTAGATCTATCATTCTGCCTTTGTTTCCCAAGTAATTCTATTTGCTACTTATTTATTCATACTTGTACATTTACATCTAGATGATTCCCTTTTAATTGTATAATATTACATCATAGAAACATGCCAGGCATAGTCATTGTCCTCCCTGTGGAAACGTATGTAGTTTCCATTTTGAACTTATTCCAAACAATGTCTTATGAAGATCTGGTTCTTACATGTGCAGGAGTTTCTCTAGACTTAGAATTGAAAGAGTTGGATCCAAGGGTGTGAAATTTTCAACAATTCTCAGAGAAGAAGGAAGGAGAGGTGGATAGCATTTTGTTTTTACTACTAAGGGATGCCTCATTGTGTTTCTATTAATGCTTATCTTTTTTGCCTTAAATTCCATTTTGTTTGATAGTAATATAGTTGCAACAATTTTCTGGTTAATGTACATATGGTGTTATCTATTTCTACCCATTCACGTGCAATTTTTTGCCTCTTTATTTTTTTAACTGTACAATGACATGCAGAAGTTTATTCAGCTTATACAAGTAATTTCTCAGATTTATAAAGTAAAAAGCTACACTTCCAGAGGAAAAATTCCTTACATTGGTATCAACATATCTTCTAGCCCCCATAAATAATCTGCAATCACTTGATAGAAAAAATTTCCACAACCACATAGGTCATGCAGACTTTTAAAATGCTATTGTATTCAGTTTGTTTCAAACTGAGCAAAACAATGCAATTTTTACTTCTTTACACATTTCAAAATTGTACTTATATTAATGTTCCTTCTCATTTCAACTCATCGCATTACCAATAAAACAGGAGTGAGATAAGAGGGGAGAAGATCCTTAAGTGCTTCTAATTTTCCTTGAAATAAACTAATAATTCATTAAAATTTTAAGTAAGTCATTATAAGGATAATAAAAGCCTCAAAGACTTTTTAAAATAAAATTATACAGTAAATAAGTAAATAAGCATTCAAATGTTAGTAACCTAACAGGCCCTAACACAGCTTTCAGATAGTTTCATATTAGCAGGGAAATATTAGCACAGAAAAGAAGTTTCCCAAGAGGGACTCATTTTAAAAATAAATCATAGCTTAAATTACTACTATATAGATTATGCTGAGCAAAGACAGAAAGAATGAATGTTTTCCTCCGTTCATGAACTGTGTATGGCTACGTTACAAAGTCAGATAATGGACTGTAAATCACCTACCATTACCGATCAATCATGTTTATTTAAAGTTTTCTTAATATTAGACATTTTTAATGGGGGTAGAAAAAAAGTAAACAATCATTTCACTTCTTCTGTTCTTCTACTCTAGCCACATAAGCCAGTTGTAATGGATGATACAGGTTTCAGCTGCAATTTGTAAAATATTCCAAGAGCTGCCATAGTCCCAGGAACTAGAGAAAACTGCCACCCACAAATAACATACCAAAGTAAACATAAGTACAGTATGATTCTAATTTTTTCATACAATCCCAGACAACCTCAAATAATTTTATAAATACCTTATCAAAAAGGAATTTAAAAGGCTATCAAAACTATTTAAAACATTTAAATGCAGAGTGCTCAAATTTCCTTCCATCAGGCCAGAAATCATCACAAAAATTATGATCACAGTTACAAGCAGAATGAGTGGAATGTTTAAGTTTAGGACAACCAACCCCATGTAACTTTTAAAAATGCAATCATTTACTCAAATATACTGTAACTAGAAATGGTGATAATACAGGAAGCAACAATAAGCTTGTGAGTGAAATTTCTAGGTGCTGACGGAAACCATCCCATCCCATATTGCAAATGCAAAAAGAAAAACAGTCCTCAGAGAGTTAAGAGTACTCTGGTCATTGTTGTTCATTTGGTCCTGCAAGGTGTTAACCACCTTCACTTCCCGTATCACAAAATTAGCCACAGGAGGAGCTGGTGGATCTTGTTCATTATGAGGACTGGTTGGCTTTTCAGGTACATCGGATCCTTTTCGATTAGGAGGACTCAGTAGGAACAAGATCACTGCAGTCACCAGCCAGGCTATCAAGATCACAGTAGCGCTGATACCATTATCATCACAGGGTCCTAGTCATTCTTGCAGACATCTGTGTCTGTGCAGCAGAACTGGGGCTGCCACAACAGACTGGTCGGCCTTCTCATCGCGTATTTATGAGAACAAATATATTCATAGGGATCAAGCCCACTTTCTGCCATGATTACCCAACTTGATTTTACTTGACTATTTAAATACTTCTGGAGGCTGGGAAGTCCAAGATCAGGGAATTGGCAGATCTGGTGTCTGAAAAGGACTTGCTGTCTGGTTCATAGATGGGGCCTTCTCACTGTGTCCTCATATCTCTTTATATTTTAGATATATCTTTTCTATGTAACATATTGCTGAAAAAATTCTTTTACTCCAAACTGATAGACTGTGTTTAGATGGGCATAATTAGTCTATGGTTATTCACTGCGACTGAGGACTTTTTGAGCTTATTTCATTATCTTACAGTCTATATGCCATGCCTTTTGTTTCAACCCCTACCTACTCGCCTGCTCCTTTTTTTTTTGCCTTCCATTGCATTATTTCCCTTCCCTTTCTTTTACTGATATGGCAAATATACATTATATTCTAATTGTGTTGTTTAGCTTTACAATTTTAACAAAATACCTAATTTTATGTTTTTCCATGAAACTTTAAAGTTGATCATCCTTCTTTCCTGCTCCAAAACAAGATACATACTTAAGCATGTTTAACTTTCTCCAAGATTCACATTTCCAGAGTCTGTTCTTGTTGTCTACTCTTTTAGACACATCTTACTTAAAATTCTAAATATAGTTATTATAATTGTAGTTTGAGCTTGTTGAGCTCTATCAATATACTTCTTTGCCTAAAATACTTGATTTCTAACCTTCCCTTCTTGTCGAAATGAATATTTTAAAGTAGATCTGTGTAGGGGAGAACACTCCATCTTTATAGGATTACGTTCAGAAAGTGGCTATGTATTTCAGTTGGGCAGCTATTTTCTTTCAGCATTTTTACACTATGATTGCTACTGATATTGTTTTTGAAGATAAAAATAGTACTTTTTCCCCTTCTTTCGTTGCCTTTAAGCTTGGTCTTTATTACAGATGTACAGTTTCATTCTTACTCTGCTTGGCACACGTTATGCTTTTGCCAAACTGTTCATTCAAGTCTTGAATTCTGGAAAATTCTTTACCCAGATAAATTTGAATGATGCCAATTGACAACAGAAATCCAGGGTGTTGATGTAGGAGGAAACCAGGGGAGTATAGTGACAGGGAAGCCAAGAAAGAGTTTCTAGAAGGACAGTCATTTGGATTAAATGCTGCTAATGGTCTATGAAGAGTGGAACGGAAACCAACAGCTGGATGAGAGGAAGGTGGCTGGGTCATCTCTTGCCCCAGGCTTGAGAGAGGAAAACTTGAGGATCTCCATCCTCGGCTTTGACTGTGCATCCCCAGGACTGACTGGAGCCCTATCGCTGTCTGGAACCTCACACTCGGCTTGGAGGTGAGGTCTGCATGCCCTGTAGCCTGTATGAGACCCAGGCTGCACTGAGCCTCTTGGCAACACCAGGCCTGAGTTTGGGCCTGGCCTGCAGGGCAGTGTTATAGAAACCAGAGTAGCTTTCCCCACGAGGATCCAGGATTCATTCTGGCTCCCCAGGGGTTGTAGACTTATAAGTCATCTGACGGTGGTGAGACAGGGAGCTGGTTGGTCCTTTTGCAGTCCACATTTATCTTCGTAGTTACCGGCAGGCTCCACAGCTTTAGGAATCAGGGGGCCACTCTCACCAAAGCCCAGGCCTCATCCCAGCCTGCCCCATGGCTCCAGAGCTGAGAACCAGGCAGCAGAAATGACTGGGTGAGGAAGAGCTAGCAGCTGGCTTGGCGCAGGATGGCTCAGTTGGGGGTCTTCTCTTGCCCCTAGGATCCACTGGGAGTGGCCCCAGGGTTGGTAGAGGCCATGGAGAGTTCTCCCATGAAAGCCCAGTCCTGATCCTCATTCTCATTTCCTGTGAAAGGAGTAATCAGGTTCCAGGCCTCACACTCAAGCCCTGGAAATGATGGAGTGGCAGTAGAAAAGCCCCTCCCTGGCAGTTTTCAGTCCTTATTTGCTCCCAATGTGTCCGCAACTGGTGGGTTCTTGGTCTCGCTAACTTAAAGAAAGAAGCTGTGGACCCTCGCGGTGAGTGTTACAGTTCTTAAAGATGGTGTATCCGCAGTTTGTTCCTTAAGATGTTCAGATGTGTCTGGAGCTTCTTCCTTCTGGTGGGTTCATGGTCTGGCTGACAGGAGTGAAGCTGCAAGTCTTTGCAGTGAGCGATACAGCTCTTAAACACAGTGTGGACCCAAAGAGTTTGCAACAGCAAAGTTTGTTGCAAAAAGTGAAAGAACAAATCTTCCACCACCGTGGAAAGCGACCCCAGCAAGTTGCGCCTGCTGGTTTGGGCAGCATGCTTTTATTCCCTTATCTGGCCCCACCCACATCTTGCTGATTGGTCCACTTTATAGAGAGCTGATTGGACCATTTTGACAGGGTGCTGATTGGTGCATTTACAAACCCTGAGCTAGACACAGAGTGATGATTGGTGCATTTACGATCCCTTAGCTAGACATAAAAGTTCTCCAAGTCCCCACCAGAATCAGGAGCCCAGCTGGTTTCACCTAGTGGATCTTGTATCAGCGCCACCGGTGGAGTTGCCTGCCAGTCCCATGCCCTGCACCAGCACTCCTCAGCCCTTGGGTGGTCGATGGGACCCGGTGCTATGGAGCAGGGGGTGGTGCCCATCAGGGAGGCTCGGGCCTCGTGGCAGCCCACCCAGGGCCACGTAGAGGAGGGGAGGCTCAGACATGGCGGGCTGCAGGTCCCGAGCCCCGCCCCGCTGTGAGGCAGCTGAGGCCCGGGCGAGAATTTGAAGGCAGTGCAGGCTGGCACCCTCTGCAGCTGTTGGCCCGGGTGCTAAGCCCCTCACTGCCCTGGGCTGGCAGCACCAGGTGTCCACTCAGTATGCGGGGCCGTGGAGCCCGCACCCACCAGAACTCGCGCTGACCCATGAGCTGCATGCAGCCCGGGTTCCCGCCGGCGCCTCTCCCTTCACACCTCCTGGCAAGCAGAGGGAGGCGGCTCTGGTCACTGCTAGCCCAGAGAGAGGCTCCAACAGTGCTGTGGCAGGCTAAAGGGCTCCTCAAGCACGGCCAGAGTGGGCGCCAAGGCTGAGGAGGTGCCGAGAGCGAGGGCTGCTAGCACGTTACCACCTCTCACCAAGACACAATTGTGCTGGAAAGGAGTCCTCCCACCAGAGTGAAAGGGGTACAGAAGAAAGGATTAGGTTGGGAATGGAATGATTTCTGTCTTTGGGGGGAATTTAAAGAAACACCACTCTATGTCACCCACTCAAGCAATCAAAATATCAGACCCAGCCCTGGTCCTCAGAATGTCCCCATCTTCAGCTTTGACTGGCCCCCCAGTGACTGGTTGGAGCCCCATCCGAACCACATACTCAGCTCTGAGGAGAGGTTTGCATGCCCTGTGGCCTATGGGAGGCCCAGGCTGCACTGAGCTTCTCAGCAACACCAGGCCTGAGATTGGGCCTGGCCCACAGGGCAGTGTGAAAGGAAAAAAAAAAAAAAAAAATGCTCGGGACCTCCAAATCACTGGCTGAAGAGAAAAGTGAAGCTGGGAACTGGGGGCAAACTTGTCTCATTTTATTGCTAAATGAGATAGCTACAAAGATTTAAAAAAAAAAAAAAAACCTCCCTCCCTCCCTCACAATTTGATTTGCCCACTGGGAAATTCCTTGTGGGACCCCAGTGTCTCAACCCTAAAACAGTTCTGTTGAATTTAATTTCACCCCGACAAAGTACACTGATAGCTTCTCTTCATAGGAACGGCACAAAGAACAGGATTCAAAGTCATCCCTCTGCTCCCCCGAGACAAATGCATATCTGATTGCTTCCTCTGCCCTATGTTTATTTTATCTTCTGTAAAAGCGCAGATCACTGAGCTAGATGAATGCATAAGTGACTGTTCCTCTTCCCCCTCTCGCATAGAGAAAAGCTGATCAGACTCATAAGAATGCGACTGCTTGCCTCTTACGTACCCACACCTTTTAAAAATGTCTTCCTCTTTCCCCATTAGCTGCCCTTTCCCCTCTAAATATTGAAGTCCTCAAAATCATCTTTGGAGAAAGGCACAGACCTGTCTCTCGGGTATGAGTCTTTAACCTTGACAAAATAAATGTCTAAATTGAGACCTGTCGCAGGCACTTTTTGGTTTACAGCAGCAAACCTGGAAGCACAGAAAGGCAGATCCCAAGCAGAGGAACACTTAACAGCGGGCCATGACCCAACCACAGTCACTTAGCGTGAGGGGCGGTTGAGGCAACAGACAATAGAACATGTCTGAAGCTCAGAGCCACTTCCTCCCCCAACCAAGCTGCCCCTCAACAAGTTCCCCATCTTGGTTTCTTAGGGCAAAAATCAGCGTCTGGGTCTGCACTGCCCTCTTCTGGTCATTCGGTTGTTAACACGAGCAGCCAAGAGCTCCCCTTTGGAAACAGCAGGAGTTCTTCCCGGTTTCGATTTTTCTGCCAACTAGGCTTGTTTCCACACAATGACTCATAAGTGAGATAATGAGGGGCAAGAACAAGTTAAAATATTTACTATAATTTACATTTGGAGGAAAAACTTTAGTCTTACATTGCCTGTAGAAAGAATGTGACCTACAGAGGATTTTGCAGTGGTTTAACCCTTTATATTTCTTTTTGATAAAGCACACATTTACTTTTTTTTTCTGATCATACAGAAAATTTATTTCTTGAGACCACATAAATGTAAGAAGCATGGCTTTGGTGTCATTTAGAAAGTGAACATGTGTCTAAGAATTTTCACACTAGATTGTAAGCACTAACATAACTGATCCATCCATCTTCGGATTTTCATAGAGATATTTACTAAGTCCATCATCCGATGCTTTTGAGGACATGAAAGTTAAAGAGAAAAGAATCTTGATCCCAAGACACTTTATTGTTTTTAAGAAAGTTAGTAAAGACTCTAAAAGCAGGCAAACAGGGAAATGCATCCTCGCAGAAGCTGATAGTGCCAGGACCAGGTGCCTTCTTCCCCAGTCCAGGGGCTGCAGGTTGGGTTGCTAAGAGCTTACCTTGCCCTCTTCTGCAGACAATTGCTGGCAGATTCCTGAGGGGTAACACTACCCCCTTCACCCGTCTCATCCAGGGTGGCCAGTAGCCAGTGACTGAGGGATGTAGGGGTAACACCGCCCAGCCGCCTTGCCTCTGGATGGGACAACCTCTGTGGTTCACATCAGTGCCTCCTGCTCAATCAGCATGAGGCTGATTCTTCTGAGGCCTGGCTCCTTCCTCCACCCATTCCTGCTTCCTCACTGCCCTTCGGTGTCTCCCAGCGCACTCCTTCTGTAAGTTCCTTGCTCAAGGATCTCTACTTCAGGCTCTACTGCTACAGAATCTAGACAAAAACATGTGCCGATCATCAACAAGGCCCAGAAAAGATAAGGTCCAGTTTCAGGATTAGGGAAAACTTGCCTTGAAGGTCAGGTTAGATCTGGGCATGGAAGAACTGTTCATCTAGCCCACTGACACATATTGACTGAGTGCCTTCAATGAGCTGGGCACTCTTCCAGGCCTTGGGGCATAGCGGCAGATATGACAATCTTGTTATCACTGGCACAATAATTCTAGCAGAGAGGGAAGAAAACAGGAAATGAACAATGGAGAATAAGATGAATTCAGTTAAGTTCTTTTCTTTTTTTTGGAGACAGAGTCTCACTCTGTCCCCCAGGCTGAAGTGCAGTGACTGGATCACAGCTCACTGCACCCTCAACCTCCTGGGCTCAATTGATTCTCCCACTGCCTCCTGGGTAGCTGGGATACAGGTGTGCACCACCACACCTGGCTAATTTTTATTTTTATTTTTTGTAGAAATGGGGTTTCTCCATATTTCCAAGCCTGGTCTCGAAATCCTGGACTCAAGTGATCCAACCACCTCAGCCTACCAAAGTACTGGGATACAGGTGTGCACCACCACACCCGGCTAATTTTTATTTTTATTTTTTGTAGAAATGGGGTTTCTCCATATTTCCTAGCCTGGTCTCGAACTCCTGGACTCAAGTGATTCACCCACCTCAGCCTACCAAAGTGCTAGGATCACAGGTATGGCTACTGTACCCGGATAAGTTATGTTCAGTAGTGAAAATAAAATATGGCAACCAGCTACTGTCACCAGATCCATTTTCCTACAATTCTCCAAAAACTTACCCTTGAGAAATTAGGTGATTCATATATCTAGTTATAACCATTGGAACCTTTCTCCTGTCATAATTCTTCATCTCCAATGGTGCTGGCTCAGTCAATGTCAACTTCCATTGAGTTCCTGCTGAGGATACTCACTTTAAACCATGGTGCTGACCACCAGACATTTTTCAAATACTTACTCTACAGTCTGTATTTGGGGCCTGGCACATTGGCTCACACCTGTAATCCCAGCACTTTGGGAGGCCCCAGCAGGAGGAGCCCTTGAGCTCAGGAGTTTGAGACCAGCTTGGGCAATGTAGTGAGACTTCATCTTTATCAAAAACTAAAAAAAAAAAAAAAAAAAAAAAAAAAAAAAAATAGGCGTGGTGGTGCATGCCTGTGGTCCCAGTTACTTGGGAGGCTGAGGTGGGAGGATCACTTGAGCCTGGGAGATGGAGGTTGTAGTGAGCTGAGATTGCAGCACTGCACTCCAGCCTAAGTGACAGAGTAAGAGTCTGTCTCAAAAACAAAACAAAATAAAACAAAACAAGGCAAAGCAAAACAAAACAAAACACAAAACCCAAAATAAACCAAAGTCTGTAGTTGGGATCTTGAAGCATTCTCTGGGCTTTCCATATAACATTACATCCACTGAAGCATTTTGAGTTCTGGACTCACTGCAGAGAGGCAGCCTTCTAAAGCAGTGGTTCTCAATCTTTTTGGCATCAGGGACTGGTTTCATGGAAGACAATTTTTCCACGGACTGGGTGGCAGGAGGATGGTTTTGGGATGAAACCACTCAACCTCAGATCATCAGGCATTAGATTCTTGTAAGGAGAATGCACCTAGATCCCTCACCTGCACAGTTCACAATAGGCTGGAGCTCCTGTGAGAATCAAATGCAGCTGCTGATCTGACAAGAGGCAGAGCTCAGGCGGTAATGGTTGCTCACTTGCCACTCTCTTCTGCTGTCTGGCCCCGGTCCTCTGGTCTAAAGGACCAGGGATGCTGTAGTCCCTGCCCTTGCTGGCAACCAATACCTGTGGCTGCCCGAGAGATGCTCCTGGGACAAAGGAACTGTGCCTTTGAGAGAGCCCGGGGTCGACGCATCCTGCATAGCTGCTCTCTTGATTCCATTCTCCATGCCAATGTCCTGCAACCACACTGTCCTTTGATCCCATAAGCCTTCCTAAGGCCTGCAGCCTCAGGAGAGAAAATGTCCTTTTTTTGGCCTATAAGCCTGGTGGCAGGCATGTGTTTTATTCATCTTCCTATGCCTCATGGGCACAGCAAAATCCCATTACACAGGAGTTAACCAGTGAAGCTGGTGGAAATAAGTGAACTCCAGGGTCCTCCACAATGCCCACTTGCCCTTTCCTTCTTAGGATCCCAATAGCCAGGCCAGAATCCTCTCTCTATTCAACAGGCCTCTAGCTTTCCAGCCACTGTGCCTCGGTTCAGCCTGTTCTCCCGCTCAAAGGCTGCCTGGTAGAACAGAAAGGAACCCCAAAGTGTGTAACTTAGGGCAAATGGCTTCTCCACAGAAATCTTGCATACAGTGTCCAGCTCCTGTCAGTATACAGTAGGTGCTCAAGATACTTCATTCTTTAGCTCTCCACATTACAATAGACAAAATGTTTGTGGCCCCCTCTCCAACCAAATTCGTATGTTGAAACTTAACTGCTGCTGAATGGTATTAGGAGGTGGGGCTTTTGGGAGGCAATTAGGTCATGAGGGTGAAGCCCTCATGAATAGAATTAGTGCCCTTATCAGAGAGACCCCACAGAGCTCCCTTCCTCCTTCTTGCCTTGTGAGGACACAGAGAGAAGACGGCCATGGATGAGTCAGGAAGTGGGCCCTCACCAGACACCTTGATCTTGGACCTCTGCAGGCACCTTGATCTTGGATTTCTCAGTTTCCAGAACTATGAGAAGTGAATTTCTGTTGCTTATAAGCCACCTGTTCTCTAGTATTCTTTAAAGCACCCTGAATGATAGCCGTCTTCCACCCAGTCTACTTTTGAAAAGTCTTCCTCTGTTCCCATAACCTAACAGCCCACCTTGCAAATCTCACCTCCTCCAAAGAGGCTCCTGTGGTTACTCTGATGCAGACTGACCTTAGAGTTGAAGTTATTTTTCTCTAATTTGTGTGGGATAGGATCTTCCTAATGTAAGACTTAACAACTCTACAAAATTGAACATTCCTTTTTTTAACACTTGGGTTGTCATTAAGGCTTTTCCAAATATTCTGATCCTTTTCTTTCAGGGAACAGAGTTGGATGACTTTGGCCTGAGGTCCCTGAAGTTGGGTGTGACCATGTGGCATGCTGTGGTCAACGAACAGCAGGAAGCTGAGCCACTTCGTTGCTGAAACACTAAAAACCTGTGTATTTGGCACACTCTTGTTCCCTCTGCTGGAGCAAAGAACAATGTGCACATGTAATTTGAGCCAGAAATAACTTTTTTCAGCACAATGTAGCTTGACTGTTGTACCTAGTTTACTCTCCTGAGATGAAATTGATAGTATCTATGTGTCTGTATATGTGTCTGTATGTGTATGCATATATATTACTTATTTTTTTCAAAGGCATTATAATGATCTAACTGCAATATAGAGGAGAAAGAGGGAGCATTAAATTGTAATGATCTATATTCAACAAGTAAATGCTGTCATCCAAAAACACAAGGAGGCATAAGGAAGTAGATGCTTGTACCTACAAATCTCTTTTTTTTTTGAGATGGAGTCTCACTCTGTCTCCCAGGCTGGAGTGCAGTGGCGCCATCTCGGCTCACGGCAAGCTCCGTCTCCCAGGTTCACACCATTCTCCTGCCTCAGTCTCCCGAGTAGCTGAGACTACAGACACCCGCCACCACACCCGGTTTGTATTTTTAGTAGAGACAGGGTTTCACCCTGTTAGCCAGGATGGTCTCAATCTCCTGACCTCGTGATCCGCCTGCCTCGGCCTCCCAAAGTGCTGGGATTACAGGCATGAGCCACTGCGCCCAACCTTGTACTTACATATCTCATCACCTTAATGGAGCAGTTGCAAGTGCAGACTCTTACCCATGTGCCAGTGACTCAAAGACCACTGTTGTCGCTGACATGATTACCCGAAAATATGAACATGTTAGGAAAGTTTTTGACAAGAGAGAGTTTAATCCTCCCTTAATTGGCAAAGCAGTTACATTCCTGGGAAAATGCAGTGGATTTGAAACTATGCCCCAAATACTTTGCATTTAAGTATAAACAGGAGTTGTATTCTTTTTTTTTTTGAGATGGAGTCTTGCTCTGTTGCCCAGGCTGGAGTGCAGTGGTGCAATCTCAGCTCACTGCAACCTCTGCCTCAAGGGTTCAAGCGATTCTCCTACTTCAGCCTCCCATAACCTCTGTAGCTGGGATTACAGGCACGTACCACCACACCTGGCTAATTTTTGTATTTTTAGTAGACACGGGGTTTCACCATGTTGGCCAGGGTGGTCCTGAACTCCTGACCTCAGGTGATCCACCTGCCTCCACCTCCCATAGTGCTGGGATTATAGGCTTGAGCCACCGTGCCCTGCCCAGGAGTTGTATTCTTGATCTAGGTTTAAATGTAAACCTACACTTGGCCTAGGTTTTAAGTAAAACCCTACATGTTTTTGCCTATGTAAAGGTCTGTTAGGACCCTGGAAAGTTGTGCAGGATATGGGACAGTTCTTTCCAGTGTGACTCGCTCCAAATATTGCAAGACATCCACCATCCCTGACCCTGCCGGATAATGCAAATCACACTCCGGCTCCAACTATTTTGATGATGAAAAATGCCCCCAGTATTGCCAAAGTGCCCTTAGAAGTTGGTTTTTCCCTTCTTGAAGCGCACCGAAGACTTTTTGAAGGATGCCACCTATGTGTTGTCTGAATACGTAATAGCATCCGGCACAGAGCTGGGTTGAAGGTAGCTTCCTGACTCTGTTGAACCAACTCTTTAAAGTCGATTCTGTTAAGCCGGGTTTGTCTTGCCAGCACATGATGAAGGGTTGTTCCTATGGACTGAGCCTCCAGGATTCTATCTGTGATGGCAGGACTGGGGCCCATGACATAGGACGGCACTGTGGCACCCCAAGGGCTGGATAACATAGAGATGCCCTCCAGGCCAGCACCCCCAAGTGCCATGGATATTTCCAGAGCATCCCTAAGTTTCCCTCATTTGGCTGTGAGAGCTCATCCACAAAGCCTTCCCCTACCCCCTATGATGATCTCTGGGGTCGCCACCTCATCAGTGCCTTCACAGCATTCCCTGGAGATGGCGGTGCATGGCTGGGCTGGTTCAGCTGAGAACAGCTGTCCAAGCGGAACAGGAGAACAATGGAAGCAGTATGTATTCTTGGCTGCTCTGGAGAGAATGGTGTTTCCAGATTCTGGCGGCCCTCCCTCTCCAACACAGCATACCTGGCTGACCTCCAGCTTGGCCCCGGAAGGGTTTCCCTCTTCCCTTGTTCTCCACAGCTTCATTTGAGAGCAGGATTCAGGAGGATTCTCCTCCACCAGCAGCTCACTTCCTGTTTGCATTGTTCGGAAACCCCAGGCAAGATCTGGGGATAAGGAATCCCTGCCCCTCATTTAACAGCTCTGAGGATTTTCTAAAAGGCTGATCAACAATCTGATTCCTGGGGACTCTGCTCTACTCTCTAATTTCAGAAAGCGTGTTGCATTGTGGCCCTCGAGTGGGCATCCTGCCCTTAGAGATCCCGTCTCTTAGCATATCCTAGGTCTCAGCTAGGTGGCAGCTTTCCTCTGCTTCTGAAGGTAAACAATAGTAGCAGAGGGTAGAAGCCAGCTGTTCCCTGCCCTCAGGCCTCATTTCTAGGGCTGGCACTCTATGATGGCAAGAGGCATTATCTCTGGCAGACAGCAGAGGGTGGCAGGGGACTGAAGATCTCATTTTGCCCATTTATGTGATTCCTCTCCGGCCCCAATCTTATTTCCTGTCATGTTGCCACCTTCTGCCTCTGTTCATATATAGGCTTTAGCACACGGCAGACATTTAGCACACGACAGACATTTGACATTCTGCAACTCTGCAAGATGTTCAGTTTTCTGATTATTGAATACCTAGGCCTTCTTAATGAGCCTGAGCCTCATTTCCATTCTCATTTCTGGTAGGCCAGCTTGAACCAAACCATATTGCTTTCATAAAGAAGCTTACTAGAAAAATAAAGAAATGGGAGAGGCTATAGTGTATAGCGATTTACACTGCATAACAACACTTTAAAGAAATTGAGGAAGGGATTACTGTAAAAGTCAGAATCATTGTTAATTTGGGCGGCAGAGAATGGACTGTGGGTGGCCTGGAAAAGTTCCGTTTCTTGATTTGTGTGCTGGGCTCCAAGGGTATTTAGCTTACAATAATTCATTAAGCTATGCATTTTTGCATACTGTGTATATATGTATTTATTTTCCAGTAAAAAGTTAAACAATCCAATCAAAAGGCAGAGATTGTCAGGCTGGATTAAAAATCATGACCCAACTTTAGATTCTAAGAAACAAGCAGGTTGAATGTAAAATAATGGATAAAAAGACGTAGCAGGTTGCTATAAAGACACATGCACACGTATGTTTATTGCGGCACTATTCACAATAGCAAAGACTTGGAATCAACCCAAATGTCCATCAGTGACAGACTGGATTAAGAAAATGTGGCACATATACACCATGGAATACTATGCAGCCATAAAAAAGGATGAGTTTGTGTCCTTTGTAGGGACACGGATGCAGCTGGAAACCATCATTCTCAGCAAACTATCGCAAGAACAGAAAACCAAACACCGCATGTTCTCAATCATAGGTGGGAACTGAACAATGAGATCACTTGGACTCGGGAAGGGGAACATCACACACTGGGGCCTATCATGGGGAGGGGGGGAGGGGGAAGGGATTGCATTGGGAGTTATACCTGATGTAAATGACGAGTTGATGGGTGCTGACGAGTTGATCGGTGCAGCACACCAACATGGCACAAGTATACATATGTAACAAACCTGCACGTTATGCACATGCACCCTAGAACTTAAAGTATATATATAAAAAAAAAAAAGATGTAGCAGGTAAACAACAACCACAAGAAAGTGGAAGTGGCTATAGATATGCACCTAATACTGAAACATCGAAACACACCAAGCAAAATGGACAGAAATGCGAGAGAAAGATAATTCAACAATCGTTGGATACTTCAGCACCCCACTCTCAATAATAGATGGAACAACCGGACAGAAGATTGCTGAGGAAAAAGAGGACTTGAATAATACTACAAACCAACTAGACCTAACAACATCTATAGAACATGTCACTTCACAACAGAATATACACTCTTCTCAAGTGCACATAAAACATTGCCCAGGAAAGACATATGCTAGGGAATAAAATAAACATCAATACATTAAATAGGGTAGAATAATAAAAAGTGTGCTCTTTAGTCACAATGAATAAAATTAGAAATCAATAGCAGAAAAAAAACCAGGAAATATTACAAATATGTAATAATACTCCCCAATAACCAATGAGTCAAGGAGGAAATAAAAAAAGGATTCAGAAAGTGGTTGGGCGCAGTGGCTCACACCTGTAATCCCTGCACTTTGGGAGGCCGAAGCGGGTGGGTCACCTGAGGTCAGAAGTTCAAGACCAGCCTGACCAATATGGTGAAACCCTGTCTCTAGTAAAAATACAAAAATTAGCGGGGTATGGTGGCGCATGCCTGTAGTCCCAGCTACTTGGGAGGCTGAGACAGGGAGAATTGCTTGAACCCAGGAGGTGGAGGTTGTAGTGAGCTGAGATCACACCACTGCACTCCAGCCTGAGTGACAGGGTGAGATTCTGTCAAAAAAAAAAAAAAAAAAAAAAGAATTCAGAAACTACTTCGAGGTAAATAAAAATAAAGATCAATATACCAAAAATTTATAGGATGTAGCTAAAGCAAAATTTATAGGAGAATTTATCATTGTAAATGTCTATATTGAGAAAGAAGAAAAACAAAAAAAACTTATATGTAAATGTTTCAAGCAGCATTCTTCATAATAGCCCAAAGTGGAAACAACCCAAATGCCATCAACTGACAGATGAACAAATGTGCTACATGATACAATAGATTGTTATTTGGCCAGAAAAGGGAATGAAGCACTGATACCTGCAAAAGCATGGATGGATCTTGGAAATGCTATGCTAAGTGAAAGATGCCTGTCACAAAAGAATATACATTACATGATTCCATTCATGTGAAATTCCAGAACAGAGAAGTCTACAGAGACAGAAGGTGGAATAGTAATTACTTAGGGCTGAGGGAGGACGGGGGTGGTGGATACAGGGATGATTGCAAAAGGTGTGAGGTTGCATTTTGAGTTGATGAAATGCTCTTAAATTGACTGGGGTGATGAGTGCAAATATCTATGAATATACTAAAACCATTGAAGTGTACACTTTAAGTGGGTGACTTGGTTGGTATCTGAATTACATATCAATAAAGTTTTTAAAAAGCTAAAAGTGTTTAGAAACATTGTTGTAAGTACCTTTGATTGCATATCAATAAAGTTGTTTTTTAAAAAGTTAAAAAGTGTTTAGAAACATTGCTGTAAGTACCTTTGAATACACGAGTAAGACATATTTGGGAGGATCTGTAAATTCAGATTTAACCAATATAATGATATTAAACATTAGAAGTTTAGTTTTACTCATCTTTATCCAATGTAAACTGTATTTTATACTAATATTATAATAGAATAAACTCCACTTTTTATATTTAATGTCTTCATCATTTTCTAATATTTCAACTCAATTTTTGTAATTAGCTATTTTAAAAGTCTGTATACAATTTCAAGGAGTGAATGTAATAATTCTCCCTATCTCCTGTAAGAAACTGTCAAACCATTTTCCAAAGTGGTTGTACCATTTTGCATATCCACCTGAAATATATCAGAGTTCCAGTTGCTCTACATCCTCACCAGTGCTCTGTGTTGTTAGCTTTTAAAAAGCTATTCTGGCCAGGCACAGTGGCTCATGCCTGTAATCCCAGCACTTTGGGAGGCTGAGGCAGGTTCAAGACCAGCCTAGCCAACATGGTGAAACCCCATCTCTACTAAAAATACAAAAAATTAGCTGGATGTGGTGGCAGGTGCCTGTAATCCCAGCTAGTCTGGAGGCTGAGGCAAAAGAATCCCTTGAACTGCAGAGGCAGAGGATATAGAGGCAAAAGAATTGCTTGAACCCCAGAGGCAGAGGTTGCAGTGAGCCAAGGTCAGCCATTGCATTCCAGCCTGGGCAACAAGAGTGGAACTCCATCTCAAAAAAAAAAAAAAAGCTATTCTAATAGGCATGCAGCAAGATCTAATTATAGTTTTGAGCTGCACTTCTCTAATTATGCTGATGAATATCTTTTCATGTGTTTATTTTCTACTCATATCTTTTTGGCTGTTTACATTTTTTTCCAGTTTGTCTAAAAGTTGGCTTATTTGATTTCTTATTGAATTGTGAGAGTTTTAAAAATCCATATTATTTATACAAGGCCTTCATCAGATATGTGATTTACAAATATCTTCCCCCAGTTTGTGGCTTGTCTTCAATGTCTTAACCGTAGTTTTAGAAGAAACGACATTTAAAATTTTTATTGCCTACTTTGTTAACTTTTAATTAATTGATTTTGCTAATTTTGTTTGCAGAGACTATTTTTGTGTGGTAGGAAATAGGGAGATGTTGAAGAATTTTCAGCAGGGGAGCAGCATATTGAAAGAGACATTAGGACAAAAATTGGTTTGAGTATAGACAACAATATAAATTGAAGTAGAAATAAATCTGGGGTAAGAGAAATTAGCTGTTACAATAAATTAGGCATGAAATAAATGAGGAAGTTAGGTAAGTATAGTAACAACCAGAATTATACCTTATTAAAATGTCATCTATCTGCTTAACTAGAATCTGCTAATGATTGAATAGATTTTCTTACAGCCAGGGTTACTTTGGATGACTCCAAAGGGAAATCCAGAGACTTCCCTGATCAGCAACATGAGGAGGCCCAACCTCCTTAATCCTATTTGGCCTGTCCCTCAAATGCCCCCTTTAAGAAAATGTGTATCACGGTTTTCCACTCAGTCAGGAAACATAAACTTTTTAGGATGCAATTTAGTCATAATGCTTATGTCTATTAGTTATTGCTATATCACAAACCACTTCAAAAGTTAGGGTCTTAAAACAACCATCAGCCGGTTGCTGTAATCCTGGGCTGAGGCGGGCAGATCACTTGAGGTCAGGAGTTCTAGACCAGCTTGGCCAACGTGGTGAAACCACATCTCTACTAAAAATATAAAAATTAGCCAGGCATGGTGGAGGGTGCCTGTGATCCTAGCTGCTCGAGAGGCTGAGGCAGGAGAATCACTTGAACCCAGGAGGCAGAGGTTGCATTGAGCTGAGATTGTGCCACTGCACTCCAGCCTGGGTGACAGAGCAAGGCTCTGTCTCAAAACAACAACAAGAACAACAACAACAACAACAAAAACAAAAAACAAAAACAAAAAAACAGAACAACAAAAAAAAAAAAAAAAACCCCAAAAATCCAAAACATCATTTACTTAGCTCATGATTCTGAAGACTGACCATTTGGGGTGGGAACAGCTAGGTTCTTCTGGTTCCTTCTGGGTCCTCTACTTGGCTACAGATGGCTTTGTTGATCTTGGCTGAGCTCTCTCAAATGTCCTGGTGCCTTGGCTAGCTTATTGAAGCCCAGGCTCAGTATTAACAAGTGCCTTCCATGGTATTTAATTGGACAAAATAAGTCAAAGGGAGCCCAGATTCAAGGAGTGCATACAAGGAGGGGAATAATCGTAGGTATTTTTGCAACAGTCTACTTCGGTGCTTGTCTTCAGACCTGAGATATGGTCATGTCTGTGACATTCTTGGAAAGAAAAGCATCCTAGAGACCTTTCTAGGCGTTATTGGCGAAGGAAGTATTTATAAGATAAACTTTCATTAAATTCTTTGTAGCAGGATCTGGGAATTGGGATCTCAAGGGGAAATCCCAACTCTTGTTGTTTGCTTCCCATAAGAATAAGAAACAGCAGCATTATCAAGTGCTGCACTTTACTACAAGTATTAACCGGCAACAATTGACCCTCTCTGGGACTTTCCATTTAGTTATTTACTGGAAGCTGTTCCTGTAATTTTCAACAGTGCTGTTATCTATGAGATTATTTTTCTTTTAGCTGTGCTGGGTTTTCAGGTGCATTAATATAGCTTAATATCTCTTCCTGTTGCTTCTCTAATTAAAAGCTTGTTGGATTTCCAAATAAGAAATAACATACACAAGCACTGGTAATACAAGCTGCTAATAATTGGGAGAAAAACTTCAGCAAGGAACAGCATCAACCAGGCGTGAGGGATCTTATGATCGGGCAAACAAAGAGGCCTAGAAGTCTGAGGGGGATTGCAGGGCAGTGATCTGGCTCTGAGCAGCTGGCCTCCCTGAGAGGGGCTGCTGCAGATGGAGGCCCGCCAACGGGCAGCCTGAATATAGTGCATGTGCCCTGTCCCGACCTGGATGTTTGAATTCTGGGTCCCAGAGAACAGCTAATGTCTGTCTTTCCAATCACTGCGTGTATCCTTTCCTACTTCCCCAAGTCCCTCATTCCTCTCCTCTTGGCGGCTTTCGCCCTCTTTGGTCCAGGCCGCGGAAACCTTTCCTTAGTTCTAAGAATCGGCCACTAGATGGCACTAGCTGTTCGGATTAAAGTGCCTTCCTGCGCTCCACAGGCCCAGGGCGAGGGCAGGCAGGGTCCGAAGACAGCTTCTCTCGGCCACCGTCATTCTCTCTCTCACTTCGCTCTTCACTTCTCATCGCTTCCTCGTTTCATTTAAACATTAGATTCCTTCCACCAGCGGTGTTTGCGTGATTTCGAAGGTAGGGAAACTGTGTGTTTGGTATGGTGGGGTGCCCATGGAAGAAAGGGAGTTTGTAGGTTCCACAAGAACCTTAGCTGCCCCGTAAGGACACAGATCGAACTCCGGGCAAGAGAAACAGCGACTGCTTCCCTCACTCATGCCAGGAGCACTGGCCTCTCTCAAGAATCCCCGCTGAGCTGTTCTATAGCCCCTCACACTGTTACTTAAAAAACTGAGTTCTTGGTTGTGCGGTGGCTCACGCCACCCAGCACTTTGGGAGGTCGAAGCGGGTGGATCACTTGAGGTCAAGAGTTGGAGACTAGCCTGGCCAACATGGCGAAACCCAGTGTCTACTAAAAATACAAAACAATTAGCTTGGCGTGGTAGCGGGCACCTGTAATCCCAGCTACTCGGGAGGCTGAGATAGGAGAATCGGTCGAACCTTGGAGGCGGAGCTTGCAGTTAGCCAAGATCGGGCCACTGCACTCCAGCCTGGGCGGCAGAGTGAGACTCGTTCTCAAGCATAAATAAAGTAGGCCGGGCGCGGTGGCTCACGCCTGTAATCCCAGCACTTTGGGAGCCCAAGGCGGGCGGATCACGAGGTCAGGAGATCGGGACCCGTGTGGCTAACACGGTGAAACCCCATCTGTACTAAAAATACAAAAAATTACTCGGGCGTGGTGGCGGGTGCCTGTAGTCTCAGCTGCTGGGGGGGGGGGGGGGGGGGGGTGGTGAGGCAGGAGAATGGCGTGAACATGGAAGGCGGAGCTTGCAGTGAGCCGAGATAGCACCGCTGCACTCCAGCCTGGGCCACAGAGTGAGACTGTCTCAAAATAAAATAAAAAATAAATAAAATAAATAAAACAAAATAAAACACAAAAATTGAACTCTTACTTCCTTTTCTCCATCTTCTCACCCTAATCCATTTTTCTTTTTATAGTTTCATCCTCACTGATGTGAATTTTTTGTTGTTGTTTTATTGTTTTTTGAGACAAAGTCTCACTCCATCACCCAGGCTGAAGTGCAGTGGTGTGATCTCGGCTCACTGCAACCTCCACTTCCCGGGTTCAAGCAATTCTCCTGCCTCAGCCTCCCGGGTAGCTGGGATTACAGGGACCCACCACCACAGCCAGCTAATTTTTGTATTTTTAGTAGAGACGGGGTTTCATCGTGTTGGTCAGGCTGATCTCGAACTTCTGACCTCAGGCAATCCACCCACCTCGGCCTCCCAAATTGCTGGGATTTCAGCCGTGAGCCACCAGGCGACCTGATGTCACCTGTTCACCCAGTCATTTCTGGAAGCTAAAAGCCATCCTATTTTCTTACATAAGTCTAGTGCCTTTTCCAATCTACTACCTTAATGCTCCCTAACTTCATGTCTGCCCCCACCCCTCCCTTTCCTCTCCGTTTGTACTGAATAATGGCATCGGTTTTTGGATCATCTATTTGTTTAATTACACAAGCCCTGGTATTGACAGTGGGGATACAGCAGTGACTTCCAAGCTGAAACTTTAAGAATGAGTTGAGGTTAGCCAGGCAAATAGGGGTAACAGCATTCTTGATAGAGCAGATTTCAGCTGGGAGTGACTTTGCCTGGAAGGAGCCATTTGACAATGTCCATGACTAGACATTTTTGGTTGTTACCAGTTGGGGAAGGGAGTGGAGTTTGCTCCTGACATCTCGTGGGGAGAGGCCAAAGATGCTCTAAACATCCAGCAATGCCCAGGACAGTCCCCTACAACAAATATTTAGCTCCCAAGTATTAGTAGTGCTAAGCTTCAGAAACCTGTGATAGAGAAAGCTGCAGAGAGAATATGGCTTTTTTGAGAAACAGAGATTTATTAGAATGGGAATGAAGGTTGGGAGATGTTAGTAGGGACCGGGGTGTGCAGCGCTGCACCAAGGAGTTTGTACTCTCTCCCAAGGCCAATGGAAGTAGCTGGAGATATTGGCGCCACTGGAGACTCTGTTCCAAGGGACATTGAAAGCCCTTGGAGGGAAGCTATGGACCCTCACAAATACGTGGTGAATGAATATGCTCCATTCCAGGGCTTTTTGTCCAGACCTCTGTAAGTAAATACTGATACACTATCAGCCTTTTGAAGTAAACCAGAAGTATAGTATTCACTTACTTCATAAACAAGCAAATAAGCGTAATTGAACTTGCGTGACAAAGCACTCTTCTGTACTTTATCATAAAGATTTTTACTTTTCATCGTCCTGATGTGTCCAGAATCGGTTCCTTCCAGGTGGGTTCTCTGTCTGGCTGACTTCAAGAATGAAGCCACAGACCCTTGCTGTGAGCGTTAAAGTTCTTAAAGACGGTGTGTGCAGCGTTTGTTCCTTCAGATGTTCAGATGTCCAGGTGTCCAGAGTTTTTTCTTTCTGGTGGGTTCGTGGTCTCTCTGGCTTCAGGAGTGAAGCTTCAGACCTTCCCGGTGTTACAGTGGTGGCGTGGACCTAGAGTGAGCAGCAACAACAGTTATTGCAAACAGCGGGCAATGAAACAAGAACTGGTTGCTGATGCAAGACTGGGTGGGGTGCTTTTATTCCTTTATTTAACCCCACCCACATCCTGCTGATTGGTCCATTTATAGAGTGCTGACTGGCCCATTTTACAGAGTGCTGATTGGCCCATTTTGACAGAGTGCTGATTGGTGCATTTACAAACCTTTAGCTAGGCACAGAGCGCTGATTGGTGCATTTACAATCCTTTAGCTGGACAGAAAACTTCTCCAAGTCCCCACCCAACCCAGAAGCCCAGCCAGCTTCGCCTCTTGCTGACAGCCCTATGCAATAAAATATCTTTTTGTTTTTTAAATCCTTATTCTTTCAGATAAGAACACAGAAGCCCAGGGAAGATAAGTAACCTCCCAAAAAATGCACAGCAGGTAAGTAATAAGGTCGAGAGTTTAATCCAGAGCTGCAAGATGGCAGAGTCCAAGTTCACAGCCATAAGCTGTACTGTTATTATGCTATTTTGCCATATTTTCAAAGAGTAACAAAAGTAAATGATCACCCATCTTTTATATATTTCAAGGCTACTATTCACGTCTTTTATGTATGTCAAGGTTACTATTCCAGTAGTCTTGAAAATAGAACATAGATTTACTGTACTTTCTTAGAAAACTTTGTTCTATGTGTATTCATTTTTTAGATAGTATAATCCAATAATAGTTGGAAAGAACTTGAAAAAAATACACTCCACATACTTATGGTCATAACAAATAAGCATTGAATTAAAAAGTTAGGAATAAAATAATCAAATGAACCCAAGAAAAGCAGAAAAAATAAAAGCAGAAATGTATATGTTAGAAAACAGAAACATTTATAGAAACTAAATAAATGTATGAGTTTGTTGTTTGAAAATCAGAGAAATATATAAACTATTAGGTAATCTAATCGTTTTTTGAAAGGAAGACATAAAGCCATGTATTAGAAATGACGATGTAGAACTAACTGCAAAACCAGAGGAAAGTGAATGAACCAGCACAACAGGATTTTTGCTCGGTATTTACAATACACCTATATGAAATTGTAGGAAAATATGAAGTAACAAAATGTATCTTTTTTTTTTTTTTTTTTTTTTTTTTGAGATGGAGTCTTGCTCTGTAGCCCAGGCTGGAGTACAATTGTGGCGTCTCGGCTCACTGCAAGCTCCACCTCCCTGGTTCACGCCATTCTCCTGCTTCAGCCTCCCAAGTAGCTGGGACTACAGGTGCCTGCCACCACGCCCAGCTAATTTTTCGTATTTTTAGTAGAGACAGGGTTTCACTGTGTTAGTCAGGATGGTCTCGATCTCCTGACCTCATGATCTGCCAGCCTTGGCCTCCCAAAGTGCTGGGATTACAGGCATGAGCCACCACATCTGGCTTTTTTTTTTTTTTTTTTTTTTTTTTTCTGAGACAGAGTCTTGATCTGTCGCCCAGGCTGGAGCACAGTGGTGTGATCTCGGCTCACTGCAACCTCCGCCTCCTGGGTTCAAGCAGTTCTTCTCTCTCAGCCTCCCAAGTAGCTGGGACTGCAGGCACAGGCCACCACGCCCAGCTAATTTTTGTCTTCTTAGTAGAGATGGGTTTTACCTTGTTGGTCAGGCTGGTCTCGAACTTCTGACCTCAGGTAATCCACCTGCTTCAGTCTCCCAAAGTGCTGGGATTACAGGCGTGAGCCCCCATACCTGGCCCAAAATGTATCTTAAACGAGTTAAAACATATATAGACCAAAGACAGTAGAAGAAATAGAGAAATTTGCCAAAGAGTTACTGCTAGCCTCCACATAAGTCACCAGGCCCAGATGATTTCATGAAACTATATGACCATAACTTTGCAGAACATGGAACTTGAATGCTCTTTAAACATCTACAGAATAGAATGGAAAAAAAGAAAGTCCTTCACATTCATCTTATGATGTGAAAAACATGCTAATATCAAACCTGTCAAAGAGAAAATAGAAAATTATAGATAAATCTTTATTTTGAATATTGATATAAAAATTGTGAAAACAGTACAGTAGCAGATCGAATCAAATAATATTCCATGAGTTGTGTTTATTCTGATAATGTTAGAATTGTTCAATATTAGGAAATGTGATGGTTAATTATATGTATCAACTTGGCTGGGCTCAGTTCCTGGATAGTTGGTTAAACATTATTCCATGTATTTCTATGAGGGTGTTTTTGGATGAGATTAACATTTATTTTATTTTTTCCTCTTAAAATTTTTTATTTTTGGTTGTTGTGAGTATGTAGTAGGAGTATATATTTCTGGGGTACATGAGATATTTTGATACAGGCATGCAATGTATAATAATTACATTAGTGTAAATGGGGTATCTATCCCCTCATACATTTATCCTTTCCGATACAAAAAATCCAATTATACTCTTAGCTATCTTAAAATGTATCATTAAATTATTATTGACTATAGTCGCCGTATTGTGCTGTCAAATACTAGGTCTTATTCTTTCTTTCTACTTTTTTGTACCCACTAACCATCCCCACATTCCCCTCCCCCTCCTGCACACCCTCCACCCCAGTTAGCCTTCCCAGCCTCTGGTAACCTTCCTTCTACTCTCTAGCTCCATGAGTTTCATTGTTTTGTTTTTTAGCTCTCACAAGTAATTGAGAACATGTGAAATTTGTCTTCCTGAGCCTGGCTTATTTCACTTAACATAATGATCTCCACTTCCATCCATATTGTTGCAAATGACAGGATCTTATTCTTTTCTTATGGCCGAATAGTCCACAATTGTGTATACGTACCACATTTTCTTTATCCGTTTGTCTGCTGATGGAACTTGGGTTGCTTCCAAATCTTGGCTATTGTGAATAGTGCTGCTGTAAACATAGGAGTGCAGATATCTCTTTGATATACTGATTCCCTTTTTTGGGGGTATATACAAAGCAGTGGGATTGCTGGATCATATGGTAGCTCTAGTTTTAGTTTTTTGAGGAACCTCCAAACTGCTCTCTGTGGTGGTGGTCTTAATTTACATTCCCACCAACAGCGTACGAGGTTTTCTCCACATCCTCGCAAGCATTTGTATAGCCTGTCTTCGGATAAAAGCCATTTTAACTGGAGTGAGATGATATGTCATTGTAGTTTTGATTTGCATTTCTCTGATGATCAGTGATGTTGAACACCTTTTTATATGCCTGTTTCCCATTTGTATGTCTTCTCTGAGAAATGTCTACTCAAATATTTTGCCCATATTTTAATTGGCTTATTAGATTTTTTTTTTCTCCTATAGAGTTGTCTGACCTCTTTTTATATTTTGGTTATTAATCTCTTGTCAGATGGGTAGTCTGCAAGTATTTAAGTCCATCTGTGGGCTGTCTATTCTCTTTATTGATTGTTTTCTTTGCTGTGCAGAAGTTTTTCTTTCTTTCTTTCTTTTTTTTTTTTTTTTTTAACTTGATGAGTTCCCATTTGTCCATTTTTCCTTTGGTAGCCTATGTTTGTCTGGTATTACTCAAGAAATCTTTGTCCACTTCAATATCCTGGAAAGTTTCCCCAATGTTTTCTTGTAGTAGTTTCATAGTTTCAGGTTTTAGATTTAAGTCTGTAGTCAACTTTGATTTGATTTTTGTATGTGGTGAGAGCTAGGGGTCTAGTCTGATTCTTCTGCATATGGATAGCCAGTTTTCCCAGAACCATTTATTGAAGAGACTGTCTTTCCCCCATGTATATTCTTTTTAAAAATGAGTTTGCTGTAGATGTGTGGATTTGTTTCTGGGTTCTTTACTCTGTTCCATTGGTCTATGTGTCTGTTTTTATGCCAGTACCATGCTGTTTTGGTTACTAAAGCTCTGTAGTATAACTTGAAGTCAGGCCCTGTGATTCCTTCAGTTTTGTTCTTTTTTCTCCAGATAGCTTTGGCTATTCTGGGTCTTTAAGTTTTAAAAAACTTTAAGTTTTTTTTCTATTTCTGTGAAGAATGTCATTGGTATTTTGATAGGGATTGCACTACATTTGTAAATTGCTTTGGGTAGTATGGACATTATAGCAATATTCATTCTTCCAATCCATGAACACAGAATATCTTTCCATGATTTTCATGTCCTCTTCAATTTCTTTCATCAGTGTTTTATAGTTTTCATTATAGAGATCTTTCACTTCTTTTGTTAAGTTAATTTTTAGGAATTTAACTTTATGTGTCGCTTTTGTAAATGAGATTACTTTCTTCATCTCATTTTCAGATTGTTTGCTGTTGGCATATAGAAATGCCACTTATTTTTGTATGTTGATATTGTATCCTGCAAGTTTGCTGAGCTTGTTTATCAGTTCTAACAGATTTTTTGTGGAGTCTTTAGGGTTTTCCAAATATAAGATTATATCATCTGCAAACAGGGATAATTTGATTTCTTTCTTTTCAGTTTGGATGTCCTTTATTTCCTTCTCTTGTGTGATTGCTCTAGCTAGGACTTTCAGTGCTGTGTTGAGTAACAGTGGTGAAAGTGGGCATCTTTGTCATGTTCTACACCTTAGAGGAAAGGCTTTCAGTTTTTCCCCATTCAGTATGATACTAGCTGTGGGTCTGTTGTGTATAGCTTATATTACGTTGAAGTATGTTCTCTGTATACCCAGTTTTTTGAGAATTTTTATTATGAAGGGATGTTGAATTTTATCAAATGCTTTTTCAGCTTCAATGGGGATGATCATATATTTTTTGTTCTCCATTTTGTTGATACGATGTATCACATTGATTGATTTGTGTATGTGGAATTATCCTTGCATCCCTGGGGTAAATCCCACTTGGTTATGATGCATGATTTTTTTAGTGTATTGTTGAATTTTGTTTGCAAGTATTTTGTTGAGGTTTTTTTTTCATCAATATTCATCAGGGATATTGGCCTGTAGTTCTGTGAGTTTTTTTTTTAAAAATGTGTATTCGTCTGATTTTGGTATCAGGGTAATACTGACTTTGTAGAATGAAGTTGGAAGTATTCGTTCTTCTATCCTTTGAAACAGTTTGAATAGGATTGGTATGAGTTTTTCTTTAAATGTTTGGTACAATTAAACAGTGAAGCTGTTGGGTCCCAGGCATTTATTTGCTGGGACACTTTTTATTATGGCTTCAGTGTCATTACTTAATATTAGTCTGTTCAGGTTTTGGATTTCTTCATGGCTTAATTTTGGCAGGTTGTACATATCTAGGAATTTCATCCACTTCTAGATTTTCCAATCTATTGGCATATAGTTGCTCATAGTAGCCAATAAAGATTCTTTGAGTTTCTGCAATATTGATTGTCATGCCTCCTTTTCATCTCTGATTTTATTTATTTGGATCTTTTTGCTTTCTTTCTTAGTCTACCTAAAGGTTTGTCAATTTTGTTTATCTTTTCAAAAAACCAACTTTTTGTTTCATTGATGTTTTGTAATTCAATTTCATTTACTTCTGCTCTGATCTTGATTATCTCTTTTCTTCTAGTAATTTTGGGTTTGGTTTGCTCTTGCTCTTCTAGTTCTTTAAGATGAATCATTATTTATTTGAAGTTTTTCTTCCTTTTTGATGTAGGCACTCAAAGCTATAAACTTCCCTTTTAGTACTGCTTTCATTTTATCCCATAGGTTTTCATATGTTGTGTTTCCATTATCATTTGTTTCAAGACAGTTTTCAATCTCCTTAATTTCTTCATTGACCCACTGGTCACTCAGGAGCATATTGTTTAATTTCCATGTGTTTGTATAGTTTCCAAAATTTCTCTTGTTATTGATCCCAGTTTTATTCTATTGTGGTCAGAGAAGATGCTAGCTATTATTTCAGTTATGTTGAATGTTTTAAGACTTGTTTTGTGACCTAACATGGTCTATCCTTAAGAACGATCCATATGCTGCGGAGAAAAATGTGTAAATGTGTATTCTGCAGCCATTGGATGAAATGCTCTGTAAATATCTATTAAGTCCATTTGGTCTATAGCGCAGATTAAGTCTGATGTCTCTTTACTGACTTCCTGTCTGGGAGATCCATCCAATGAGGAAAGTGGGTGCTTAAGTCTCCAGCTATTATTGTATTGGGGTCTATCTCTGTCTTTAGCTCTAACAGTATTTGCTCTCTATATCTGGGTGCCCCAGTATTGGGTGCATATATATTTAGAGTTATTGTATCCTCTTGATGAATTGACTTCTTTATCAATATACAATGACCTTCTTTGTCTCTTCTTTTTTTTTTTTGAGGCGGAGTCTGGCTCTGTCGCCCAGGCTGGAGTGCAGGGGCCGGATCTCAGCTCACTGCAAGCTCCGCCTCCCGGGTTTATGCCATTCTCCTGCCTCAGCCTCCCGAGTAGCTGGGACTACAGGCGCCCGCCACCTCGCCCGGCTAGTTTTTTGTATTTTTTAGTAGAGACGGGGTTTCACCGTGTTAGTCAGGATGGTCTCGATCTCCTGACCTCGTGATCCGCCTGTCTCGGCCTCCCAAAGTGCTGGGATTACAGGCTTGAGCCACCGCGCCCGGCCCTTTGTCTCTTCTTACAATTTTTTCTTGAAATCTGTTTTGTGTGATGTAAGTATCGCTACTCCTGCTCTTTTTTGGTTTCCATTGGCATGGAATATCTATTTCCATATCTTTATTTTCAGTCTATGTTTGTCTTTATAGGTGAAGGGTATTTCTTATAGGCAACAGGTAATTGGGTCTTATTTATTTTTTATTTTTTATTTTTCACTCAGCCACTCTGTGTCTTTTCATAGGAGAGTTTAGTCTATTTACATTCAGTGTTATTATTGATAAATAAAGACTTACTGCTGTCATTTTGTTATTTGTTTTCCGGTTGTTGTGTGGTCTTCCCTTCCTTCTTTTCTTCCTCCCCATCTTACTTTTAGTGAAGGTGATTATTTCTGGTGGTATGATTTGATTTTTTGCTGTTTATTTTTTGTGTATCTGCTGTATGTTTTTTGATTTGAGGTTACCATGAGGCTTGCAAATACTATATTATAATCCATTAATTTGATGACAACTTAACACTGATTGCAGAAACAAACAAATGAGCAAAAAGGAAACTAATAAAAACTTACAAAACTCTCCCACTTTTGGCCGGGCGCGGTGGCTCAAGCCTGTAATCCCAGCACTTTGGGAGCCGAGACGGGCGGATCACGAGGTCAGGAGATCGAGACCATCCTGGCTAACACGGTGAAACCCCGTCTCTACTAAAAAAAAAAAATACAAAAAATTAGCCGGGCGAGATGGCGGGCGCCTGTATCCCAGCTACTCGGAGGCTGAGGCGAGAGAATGGCGTAAACCCGGGAGGCGGAGCTTGCAGTGAGCTGAGATCCGGCCACTGCACTCCAGCCTGGGCGACAGAGCGAGACTCCGTCTCAACAAAAAAAAAAAAAAAAAAAAAAAAAAAAAAAAAAAAACTCTCCCACTTTTAATCTTTTTATTGTTTCTATTTATATCTTATTGTACTGTCTATATCTTTAAAGGTTGTTGTAGTTATTATTTTTGATTGGTTCATGTTTTAGTCTTTCTATCTAAGAGTAGTTTACAAAGATTAATTACAGTGTCATAATATTCAGTGTTTTTCTGTGTCGTTACTACTACCAGGGAGTTTTGTACCTTGAGATGATTTCTTACTGCTCATTAATGCCCTTTCCTTCCCTCCTTCCTTCCTTCCTTCCTTCCTTCCTCCCTCCCTCCCTTCCTCCCTCCTCCCTTCCTCCCTTCCTCCCTCCCTCCCTCCCTCCCTTCCTCCCTCCCTCCCTTCCTCCCTCCCTCCCTCCCTCCCTCCCTTCCTCCCTTCCTCCTTCCTCGCTTCCTCCCTTCCTCCTTCCCTCCCTGCCCCTCCCTCCCTCCCTCCCTTCCTTCCTTCCTTCCTTCCTTCCTTCTTTTCACTTATTTCTCCCTTTAGCATTTCTTTTAGGACACGTCTGGTGTTGATAAAATTCTTCAGCTTTTTTTTTTTTGGCTGGGAAAGTCTTTATTTCTTCTTCATGTTTGAAGGATATTTTCACTGGATATAGTATTCTAGAATAAAAGTTTTTTCTTTCAGCACTTTAAATATGGCATGCCATGCTCTCCTGGCCTGTAAGATTTCACTGAAGTCTGCTGCCAGATGCAATAGAGCTCCATTGTATGGTATTTGTTTCTTTTCTCTTGATGCTTTTAGGGTACTTTATCCTTGATCTTTGGGATTTTGATTATTAAATGCCTTGAGGTAGTTTTCTTTGGGTTACATCTGCTTGATGTTCTATAAACTTTTTGTACTTGAACACTGATCTTTTCCTAGGTTTGAGAAGTTTTCTATTATTATCCCTTTGAATAAACTTTCCATCCCTATCTCTTTCTCAACCTCTTCTTTAAGGCCAGTAACTCTTGGATTTGCCTTTTGAGGCTATTTTTTAGATCTTGTAGCTATGCTTCATTCTTTTTTATTCTTTTCTCTTTTGTCTCCTCTGACTGTGTATTTTCAAATGGCCTGTCTTCAAGATCACAGATTGTTTCTTCTCAATCAATTCTGCAATTAAGAGACTCTGATGCATTCTTCAGTATGTCCATTGCATTTTTCAACTCCCGAATTTCTGTTCAATTCTATTATTTTAATCTCTTTGTTAAATTTATTGATAGAATTTTGAGTTCCCTCTCTGTGTTATCTTGAATTTTATTGAGTTTCCTCAAAACAGCTATTTTGAATTCTCTGTCTGAAAGGTTACATATCTCTGTTTCCCCAGGACTGGTCCTTGGTCCCCTATTTAGTTCATTTGGTGACATTGTGGTCTTGATGCTTGTGGATGTTTGTTGCTGTTTTGGCATTGAAGAAATAGGTATTTATTATAGTCTTCGTAGTCTGGGCTTGTTTGTACCCATTCTTCTTGGGAAGCTTTTCCATGTATTTCAAGGGACTTGGGAGTTGTAGCTAAGTTGTATGTGTATTAGGGGGCACTCCAAGCCCAGTAATACTGTGGTTCTTGCAGACTCATAGAGGTACTCATAGAAGCCTTGGTGGTCTTGGATACAACCTGGAAGAATTATCTGGATTACCAGGCAGAGGTTCCTGTTCTCTTCCCTTACTTTCTCCCAAACAAACAGTCTCTCTTTCTGAGAGACCTGAGCTAAGAGTGGGGTGACACAAGCACCCCTTTGGACACAAGTCCCAGGCACCACCACTGGGACTGCACTAGGTCAGATCTGAAGCCAGCACAGTGCTGCGTCTCACCCAAGGCCCACTGTAGCCACTAATTGGCTACCACCTATGCTCACTCAAGGTCCTAGGGCTCTACCTTCAGCAGGTGGCAAAGCCAACCAGGCTTGTGTCCTTCCCTTCAGGGTGGTAAGTTCCTTCAGTTTCTGGGCAGGTCCAGAAATGCCATTTGGGAGCCAGGGACTATAGTCAAAAACCTTAGAAATCTACCTGATGCTCTAGTCTATTGTGGCTAAGCTGGCACTCAAGTCATGCGACAAAAATGCCTCCTACCCTTCCTTCCTTTTCCATGGCAGAGGAACCTCTCCCCATGATTACCACCACCATAGACCAATGGCAGTGGTGTACTGTACTGTCAGGCTACTGCTGATGTTCACATAGGGCCCAAGTCCTCTTCAGTCAGCTTGTAGTGAATGCTGCCAGGCCTGGGACTCACCCTTCAGGGTGGTGGGCTCTCCTCTAGACCAGGACAGGTCCAGAAATGCCATCCAAGAGCCAAGGCGTGGAATCAGGGACGACAAGAGCCTGCTTGGTGCTCTACCCCACTGTGGCCAAGCTGGTACCTAAGGTACAAGACTAAGTCCTTTTTTACTTTTCCCTCTGCTTTATTCAAGCAGAAGGAGTCTCTTACCATAGTCACCACAGCTGGGAATGTGCTGGATCTCACCTGAAGCCAGCATATCTCAGAGTCTCACATAAGGCCCTTGACATAGTACCTGGGTATTGCTGCTGGTTCTTCAACTCCCAAGGGCTTTTTAGTCAGCAGATGATGCATCATCCAGGACTGAGCCCTTCCCTTCAAGGCAATGGATTTCCTTTTGGCCTAGGGTGTATCTAGAAATGTTGTCTGGGTGCTAGGGCCTGTAATGGGGGCCTCATGATTTCCTAGTGCCCTGTGCTACTGTGGCTGAGCTGATATCCAAGATGCAAGATGAAGTTTCCTTCACTGTCCTGTCTCCTGTCCTCAAGCAGAAGGAAGGAGTCACTTTTGTTGCTGTGAACTGTGCTGCCTGGAGTTGGGGGAGGGGTGGTGCAAGCACTCCATTAGCCACCCCAGCTGATGTCTCAGTAGGTCATGTGCCCCCCATATTCACTAGCTCCGAGCTCAGCACAGCACTAGGATTTGACTAGGAATTGCAGTCCTTATGGCCTAAATTGCCTTTCAAGTTTATTTGACACCCCAGAGCACTTTAGTTCACAGTGGAGAGGCTTGCCAAAACTCAGGTTCTGACCCCTGGGAGTGGCGATTCCCCTCTGGGAAAGGCTGGTCTACATGCTCCCTTCATGGGCAGGCATCAGCTGAGTTTAGCCCAGTTTTGCTTTCTGCCGTGGCAGAGCAGCACTGAGTTCAATGCAGGCTCCTACAATCACTGTTCTCTCCCTTCACCTATTGCACAGATTATCCGCACTACACAGCCACTGATGGGGGATGTGGGAAGGGTGACACTGGGGAGTCAAGACTGTCTTTCCTACCCTCCATAGTGCCTCTTTCAGTGATAGGAAGTTAAAACCACATGGTGTGATTGCTCACCTGATTTTTGGTTCTAATGAAGGTGCCTTTTTTGTATAGATTATTGTTAAATTGGTGTTCATGTGGGGTGGCGGGGGAATGACTGGTGAAGGCTTCTATTCAGCCATCTTGCTCTACCCTCTCTCTGAGATTAATATTTAAATTGGTGGACTTTGGGGAAAGCAGATTACTTTCTACAATGTGGGTGGGTCTCATTCATCAGATGAAGGCCTGAATAGAACACAAACACCAACCCTTGCCCAAGTAAGACAAAGAGGAGCTGGTGCCATTCCTTCTGAAACTATTCCAAAAATTGAAAAGGAGGGACTCCTCCCTAACTCATTTTGTGAGGCCAGCATCATCCTGATACCAAAACCTGGCAGAGACATACAAAAAAAGAGCACTTCAGGCCTATATTCCTGATGAACATCTATGCAGAAATCCTCAGTAAAATACTGGCAAACTGAATCCAGTAGTACATCAAAAAGCTTATGAACCATGATCAAGTCAGCTTCATCTCTGGGATGCAAGGCTGGTTCAACATACACAAATCAATAAACATAATCCATCACATAAACAGAACCAGTGACAAAAACTACATGATTATCTCAATAGATGCAGAAAAAGCCTTTGATAAAATTCAACATCCCTTCATATTAAAAACTCTCAATAAACTAGGTATTCATGGAACATATCTCAAAATAATGAGAGCTATTTGTGACAGACCCACAGCCAATATCATACTGAATGGGCAAAAGCTGAAAGCGTTCCCTTTGAAAACTGGCACAAGACAAGGATGCCCTCTGTAACCATATTCCCTTTGAAGCATTCCCTTTGAAAACCAACACAAGACAAGGATGCCCTCTCTCATCCTATTCAACATAGTATTGGAAGTTCTGGCCAGGGCAGTCAGGCAAGAGAAATAAAGGGTATTCAAATAGGAAGAAAAGAAGTCAAATTCTCTCTGTTTGCAGACAACATGATTGTATATGTAGAAAACCCCATCATCTCAGTCCAAAATCTCCTTAAGCTGATAAGCAACTTCAGTGAAGTCTCAGGATACAAAATCAATGTGCAAAAATCACAAGCATTCCTATACACCAATAATAGACGAGCAGAGAGCCAAATCATGAATGAACTCACATTCACAATGCCTACAAAGAGAATAAAGTAACTAGGAACACAGCTAACAAGGGACATAAATGACCTCTTCAAGGAGAGCTATAAAATAATACAAATAAGAGAGAACACAAACAAATGGAAAAACATTCCATGATCATGGATAGGAAAAATCAATATCGTGAAAATGACCATACTTCCCAAAGCAATTTATAGATTAAATGGTATTCCCATCAAGCTACCATTGACATTCTTCACAGAATTAGGAAAAACTACTTTAAAATTCATATGGAACCATAAAAGAGCCCGTATAGCCAAGTCAATCTTAAGCCAAAAGAACAAAGCTGGAGGCATCATGCTACCTGACTTCAAACTATACTACAAGGTTACAGTAACCGAAGCAGCATGGTACTGTTACCAAAATATATAGACCAATGGAAAAGAATAGAGACCTCAGAAATAAGACCACATGTCTACAATTATCTGATCTTGGACAAATCTGGCCAAAAAAAAGCAATGGGAAAAGGATTCCTTGTTTAATAAATGGTGTTGGAAAACTGGCTAACCATATGCAGAAAACTGAAACTGGACCCCTTCCCTACACCTTATACAAAAATTAACTCAAGATGGATTAAAGACTTAAATGTAAAACTCCAAGCCACAAAAATCCTAGAAGAAAATCTAGGCAATACCATTCAGGACATAGGCATAGGCAAAGATTTTATTACAAAATCACCAAAAACACTTGCAACAAAAGCAAAAATTGACAAATGGGATATAATTAAACTAAAGAGATTTGCACAGAAAAATAAACTATCATCAGAGTGAACAGGCAACCTACAAAATGGGAGAAAACTTTTGTAGTCTACCCAACTAACAAAGTTCTAATATCCAGAATTTACAAGGAACTTAAACAAATTACAAGAAAAAAACGACGTCATCAAAAAGTGGGCAAAGGACATGAACAGACATTTCTCAAAAGAAGACATTTATGCAGCCAACAAATGTATGCAAAAAAGCTCAACATTACTGATCATTAGAGAAATGCAAATAAAAAACACAATGAGATACCATTTCATACCAGTCAGAATGACAATTATTAAAAAGTAAAGAAATTACAGATGCTGGCAAGGCTGTGGAGAAATAGGTGGGAGTGTAAATTCGTTCAACCATTGTGGAAGACAGTGTGGCGATTCCTCAAAAATCTGGAACCAGAAATACCATTTGACTCAGCAATCCCATTACTGGATATATACCCAAAGGAATATAAATCACTCTATTATAAAGATACATGTACACGTATGTTTATTGCACACTATTCACAATAGCAAAGATATGGAACCAACCCAAACGCCCATCAATGATAGACTGGATAAAGAAAATGTGGTACATGTATGCCATGGAATACTATGCAGCCATAAAAAGGAATGAGATCATGTCCTTTGCAGGGACATGGATGAAGCTGGAAGCCGTTATCCTCAGCAAAGTAACACAGGAACAGAAAACCAAACACCACATGTTCTCACTCGTAAGTGGGAACTGAACAATGAGAATGCATGGCCACAAGTGGGGGAACAACACACATTGAAGCCTGTTGGTGGGGAGCCAGGGGAGGGAGAGCATCAGGACAAATAGCCAGTGCATGAGGGGCTTAATGTCTAGGTGATAGGTTGATAGGTACAGCAAACCACCATGGCACACATTTACTCATGTAACAAACCTGCACGTTCTGCACATGGTATTCTGGAACTTAAAGTGAAATTTAAAAAAAGAAATTATTTGCCATATGAAATCATTGCAAAGCTCACCTCTTTATAAATTATTTTTCTCAAGGATCTTGGTTTAAGTTCTCACCACCTTTTTAGCTCTCGAGAATTTTTAAGTACTTATTTTAAAAATGGATTCCTAAACATTTCTAGTTGTTGTTAGTGGGAGAGTTAGTCTGAAACCAGCTATTCTGTAATTACCAGAAGCATAAATCTCTGATTACTAATCTTTGAAGTATGTTTTTTTTCTGACACCAACTGCTTATAAGAGGCTTGTGTAGAACAATCAGGGCTCTGTATCAAACTAGGTAAAGTTTTATGACCCAGGGTTTGGTGTATAAGTTCATCTAACTTTATTTTCTATAAACTGGATAAACACTTGTGGATTTTTTTTTTACCCACTGCTACAAAAAAAGTGTTTATGATTCCTGTATCTATTTTTCTAGTTCTTTTTTAACCTTACAAAGACTTCCGGGAAGATGAATGGAGAGATTCTAACTTTATAATGCTATATTTAAATCAGAAGTCTGGCCTCATTTTTATTTTAAATGGATCTCTCTGGCTACCATGTGATATATTAATTCAAATAGCAAATGACTGGAATGAACCTAAGTGTACATGAATATGGGATGGTTAAATAAATTATGACAAATTCATTTAATAAAACATCATGGCAATTAAAAATAATTAGGTAGCTTTCTATGTAATGACATGGAACTATTCCAAGTGTTATTGAGGGAAAAAAGCAAGGTGTAGAAAATGTGTGTGGTATTCGTGCTACCATTTGTGTGAAAAAAGATTTTGTATACATATTTTTATAAGTAGATAGACTGTCTCTGGAATAAAATGCAAATCTAGTAAAGGCTGCCAGTTTTTAGAATAGCTGTTTCTAGGGAATGAAACAAGGTTACCGGGGACAGGTCCAAGATGAACATTAACTTTTTAATGCATATTCTTTTGTATTTTTTGGGTGTTGTATTGTGGGCATGTTTTACCTATTCAAAATGTAAATAACATTTTTATTTAAATAAAACAAATATTTTACTGCCCTCCAGTGATATAATTTTCATTTGGGGATATGGCTAACCTACCTATATTTTCATTTTTTATTAAAATAAATATTTGATATAATTAGAGAATTTTATGTATTTTTTGATATATTTCATTTTGTTTTATTGTTTTCAAAATTATAATTTAAAACTTTTGCATGATGTTTAGTTCAGGTATAACAATTTATTTAGTCTTTCCCCAGTATTGATAATTTACATACCTTATAATGTATAATATGGTAATGAGCATCTTTTTGAAAGTATATACATTTGGTTCCTATAAATTGCTCTAATGCTTAATGGTTATTTGATAAGGTTGGATGTAAAAAAAGCAAGCACTATGAGGAGTTGATAAAAGGTCAGAAATGATTATAGATGATCCCTTGAGATACTCATAATAAGCATGGCAATTTTCATTCATTCTAACATTTGTCAATATGGGTAAACCAAACAGAGTTGTTGCTCTTTAAATATAGGTACAGTAAAAATTGAACTCACAGGAAATAGTGCACTTAAAGAATCATTAATTATTACCTAATTGCTTGCACCACTGTGGCAGGGACAGAAAAGTACTCTGCGATGATGAAGTTGTCAATTACAGTTGATAATTAAGGGGCCAGGTGCATATTTAACTTAACAAGATAAATATCTGCCCAGATGTTGTTTGTCTGCTGCTTCATTACCAGGTAGGTTAGAAGACTTTCATAAACTAGAAAGACTATTAAATACACAACCTTGCTACATCAAGAAACCTTTAAGAAATCTGTTACTATAGCCAATATTCATTTAAGGAGGCTGTTTATCAGACTTCCTAGAGAGTTGAAGTAAGCCTATCTATATAATACCATCTTTGCAGATTCTCAGTGAAATGGATTTTTCAAATATAAGACAGATAGAAAATACAATAGTATTGGGAACTAGAGAGGTTGCCTCTTCATGTTAGGAAGATAAGAGAATTTTTTGCAAGATTTAAAATGCCAGATTAAATGAAGACAACAAAGAATCAATCTACATCTGGACCATTCCAAGGAACCCGGGATCCTTGGATGTAAGATATTAATATTCTGGCAAAATTATAGTAAGGTGTCCTAAACTGAAGGGCAGAAGCTAGGAGAAAAGAATTGGCTGCAACAAAAAGGAAGCCAGATCATGTCACTGCTTGTGTTAGTTTGCTAGGGCTGCCATAACAAAATGACACAGACTAGGTGGCTTAAAAATGATGGATATTTATTTTCACACCATTCTAGAGGCTGTAAGTCCAAGATCAAGGTGCCAGCAGGGTTGGTTTCTCCTGTGGCCTCTCTCTTTGGTTTGCATGTGATTGACTCTCCCAACAACCCTGTGTGGCCTTATTTCTGTGTGTGCAAATCTCATGTGTCTCTTCCTCTTCTTGTAAGGACACCAGTCATATTGGATTAGAGTCCTACCCTTATGACCTCACTTACCCTTCACTAAGCCCCTATCTCCAAATGCAGTCATATTTAGTTCTTAACATATGAATTCGGGGGGAGGTGACACAATTTAGTCTGTATCTTAAAACTCTCCAAAGTCCTTAAAATGGCCTGTAAGTTTCAGTGCATTCAGTGCTGCCTCTCTAACATTTTCTCCAGAACATTTCACCTTTGTATACTTCACTCCATTCACATTGACTTTCTTCCTGTGTTTCTGACAGAGAGGTTGACATAGGGAGAGTCAACCATTTGCAAACCAAAGAGAGATGCCACAGGAGAAATCGACCCTGCTGGCACCTTGATCTTGGGCTTCCAGCCTCCAGAATTGTGAAAAAATAAATGTCTGTGGTTTAAGCCACCCAGTCTGTGATAGTTTGTTTTGGCAGCCCTAGCAAACTAATATAAGCTGTGACACTCCCCCCACATCAGGGCATTTGCAATGGCCATTCTCTGTCCTTGGGACATTTTGCCTTTAGATAGCCACAGAGCTAGCTCCCTCACTGCTGTAAGGTCCCTGTGCAATGAGATATTTGCCAGTGAATTTTTTTCTGACCATCGCATGCAAAAATAGAATTTGCTGTCACTTTCTTTGCCTTCTCATGCAGCTTTATTATCTTTTTTCAGAGCACTTAATTATATATATATATAAAGCACATATATATATAAAGCATATATATATATATGCTGGCTGCTTTCGTGGGCTTGCATTAAGTGTCTGTGGGTTTTGCAGGCTCATGGTGCAAGCCGCAAGTGGCTCTACCATTCTGGGGTCTGGAGGATGGTGGCCCTCTTCATATGTGTGTGTGTGTGTGTATATGTATATATAGACATATATACATACATACATGCATATATATATACACATACATATGTTTGCTTATCAACTATGTGTTCCTAGTAGATTTAGAGAGTACCTTGTATGAAGTCAGGGGTTTGGGCTTTGTCTGTTTCTGTTACTGTTACAGCAGCTGGAAATAGAACACATATCTTACAAAAGAAGGACAATTTGATTGACAGCAGATGTTAGCAGCAACAATAGAGGACAGTAGACAATGGAATAGTTCCAATTTGTTGATAGAAAATAATTGTCAACCTAGAAAATTGTGTTGCAAGACATTTTCAGGTATACCAAAATAGAAGTCATTTGCCTTCAAGAGGTATTCACTAAAGAAATTTTGGTTCAGGAAGAAGGAAAATGATCTGAATTGTCTTTGGTCTAAGATATAAGAAGAAAGATTTAAAAAAATTAATAAAAATAAGTGTCTAAATCTAAACATATTATTTAAATAAATAATAATGTCTAATTTATGGGTTAAAAAAGACACAATCAAAATATATATAAGGATATAAACTTCTAAGCCAGTAGAATAGCAAAAATGGATTAAGAAAATAATGAACAAAGACTTACCAACTATAAAAAGTAAAAAAGAGAGAGAAAGCAAGCATTAAAAAGTGATACAAGTATAGATTGGATAATTAAGATTGTTAAAACCAGTCAAAGTATACCAAAAGCCATAATAAGAGTAGACTCAATTCACCAGTTATAAGATGAACTTTGTCAGGTTGGGTAAAAATTTTTAAAAATCTGTTTATTTTATTCGTAAGTAAAAGAAGAACATTGAAAAGGTGATGGTGAAAGAATAGAAAAATATATACCCCGCAACACTAACCAAAAGAAAACTACAGTAGCACCATTACGTTCAGACAAATACAAAATATAATTTAAGTGAAATAAAATAATTCAGGACAAGGAGGGTGTGTCAGTCCGTTTTCGTGCTGCTGATATAGACATACCCAAGACTGGGAAGAAAAAGGTTTAACTGAACTTACAGTTCCACATGGCTCGGGAAGCCTCAGAATCATGGCAGGAGGTGAAAGGCACTTCTTACATGGTGGTGGCAAGAGAAAATGAGAAAGAAGTAAAAGCAGAAACCCCTGATAAGGCCATCAGATCTTGTGAGACTTTCTAACATGATAATAGCACAGGAAAGACTTGGCTGCCATGATTCAGTTATCTCCCCCTGGGTCCCTCCCACAACCTGTGGAAATTCTAGGAGATACAATTCAGGTTAAGTTTTGAGTAGGGACACAGCCAAACTGTATCAGAGGGTCACTACATAATATAAAAAGTTTAATTCACCAGGAAGACATGATCATTATAAACTCTATATGTCTATAAAATACTGTAGAGAAATAAAAATATATAAATGTCAATACATATGCCAGATTGATAAGACTGTAAGGATAAGTTGACAAAGTCATCATCATAATGGGAGATTTCAACACAGCACATTCAATTACAAATAAGCCAACAAAAATTACTAAAGCTGGAGAATATTTGAACAATACAGTCTAACAACTTTCAACTAGAGAAGCTTTTAAAAATTCTGCACCTGACAAGTAGAGTATACTTTCTTCTCAAAGAATAAAACCTGTATACAAATCTACAATAATTTCAACAACATTTTGTTCTCTCACCTCAGATGGACTAGAAATAAAAATTAAATCCCACACATTTGAAATTAAAAAGCACACTTTAAAAAAATTAATATGTCAAAGAAGAAAACTTAATAGAAATAAAGAATACTTAGAACTATGTACAATGAAATTATTATACATTAAAGTTTGTATAATACAGTAAACTTTGTGGGATGTAGCACATGGTACTTAAAAAGAGATTTACTTGTTTATGTTTTTTTTCAACTTTTAAGTTCCAGAGTACATGTGCAGGATGTACAGGTTTGTTACATAGATAAACATTGTGCCATGGTGGTTTGCTGCACAGATCATCCCATCACCTAGGTATTAAGCTCAGCATCCATTAACTGTTCTTCCTGATGCTCTCCCTCCTCCTGCACCCACCCTCTGACAGCCTCCAGTGTGTGTTGTTCCCCCCATGTGTCCATGTGTTCTCATCATTCATCTCCTACTTATAAGTGAGAATATGCAGTATTTGGTTTTCTGTTCCTGCATTAGTTTGCTGAGGATAATGGCTTTCCAGCTCCATTCATGTTCCTGCAAAGGACATGATCTCATTCCTTTTTATGACTACATAGTATTCCATGGTGTATATGTACCACATTTTCTTTATCTATCATTAATGAGCATTTAGGTTGATCCCATGTCTTTGCTCTTGTGCATAGTACTGCAGTGAACATATGTGTGCATGTATCTTTATAAGAGAATGATTTGTATTCCTTTGGGTATATACCCAGTAATGGGATTGCTGGATCAAATGCTATTTCTGCCTCTTAAGTCTTTGAGGAATCACCACCCTGTCTTCCACAGTGGTTGAACTAATTTATAGTCCCACCAACAGTGTAAAAGTGTTCCTTTTTCTCCACAACCTCGCCAACATCTGTTGTTTATTGACTTTTTAATAATTGCCATTCTGACTGGTGGGAGATGGTATCTCATTGTGGTTTTGATTTGCATTTCTCTGATAATCAGTGAAGCTGAACATTTTTTCACATTTGTTGACCACATGTATGTCTTCTTTTAACAAGTATCAATTCATGTCCATTGCCCGCTTTTTTATGGGGTTGTTTGTTTTTTTCTTGTACATTTGTTTAAGTTCCTTGTAGATGCTGGATATTACATCTTTGTCAAATGGATAGATTGCAAAAATTTTCTCCCATTCTGTAGGTTGCCTACATTCTGATGATAGTTTCTTTTGCTCTGTAGAATCTCTGTAGTTTAATTAGATCCCATTTGTTAAGTTTTGCTTTTGTTGCGATTGCTTTTGGTGTCTTTGTCATGAAATCTTTGCATGTGCCTATGTCCTGAATGGTATTGCCTAGATTTTCTTCTAGGTTTTTATATATTTGGGTTTTACATTTAAGTCTTTAATCCATCTCAAGTAGATTTTTGTATGTGGTGCAAGCTTCAATTTTTTGCATATGGCTAGCCAGTTCTCCCAGCACCATTTATTAAATAGGGAATCCTTTTCCCATTGCTTGTTTTTGTCAGGTTTGTCAAAGATCAGGTGGTTGTACATGTGTGGTCTTATTTCTGGGTTCTGTATTCTGTTCCATTGGTCTATACATGTGTTCTTGTATCAGTACCATGCTGATTTGGTTACTGTAGCATTTTAGTATAGTTTGAAGTCAGGTAGTGTGATGACTCCAGCTTTGTTCTTTTTGCTTAGGCTCGTCTTGAGTATTCAAGCTCTTTTTTTGTTTCATTTGAATTTTAAAATAGTTTTTGCTAATTCTCTGAAGAATGTCAATGGTAATTTAATGGGAATATCACTGAATCTATAAATTGCTTTGGGCAGTATGGCCGTTTTCATGATATTGATTCTTTCTATCCATGAGCATGGAATGTCTTTTCATTTCTTTTTTAAAATTAATTAATTAATTATTTTATTTATTTACTTTTTATTATTATTATACTTTAAGTTCTAGGGTACATGTGCATAATGTGCAGGTTTGTTACATATGTATACTTGTGCCATGTTGGTGTGCTGCACCCATCAACTCGTCAGCACCCATCAATTTGTCATTTATATCAGGTATAACTCCCAATGCAATCCCTCTCCCCTCCGCCCTCCCCCCTCCCCATGATAGGCCCCGATGTGTAATGTTCCCTTCCCGAGTCCAAGTGATGTCATTGTTCAGTTCCCACCTATGAGTGAGAACATGCGGTGTTTGGTTTTCTGTTCTTGTGATAGTTTGCTAAGAATGATGGTTTCCAGCTGCATCCATGCCCTAGAAAGGATGCAAACTCATCCTTTTTTATGGCTGCATAATATTCCATGGTGTATATGTGCCACATTTTCTTAATCCAGTCTGTCACTGATGGACATTTGGGTTGATTCCAAGTCTTTGCTATTGTGAATAGTGCCGCAATAAACATACGTGTGCATGTGTCTTTGTAGTAGAATAATTTATAATCCTTTGGGTATATACCCAGTAGTGGGATGGCTGGGTCATATGGTACATCTAGTTCTAGATCCTTGAGGAATCGCCATACTCTTTTCCATAATGGTTGAACTAGTTTACAATCCCACCAACAGTGTAAAAGTGTTCCTATTTCTCCATATCCTCTCCAACACCTGTTGTTTCCTGACTTTTGAATGATTGCCATTCTAACTGGTGTGAGATGGTATCTCATTGTGGTTTTGATTTGCATCTCTCTGATGGCCAGTGATGATGAGCATTTTTTCATGTGTCTGTTGGCTGTATGATGTCTTCTTTTGAGAAATGTCTGTTCATATCCTTTGCCCACTTTTTGATGGGGTTGTTTTTTCTTGTATATTTGTTTGAGTTCTTTGTAGATTCTGGATATTAGCCCTTTGTCAGATGAGTAGATTGCAAAAATTTTCTCCCATTCTGTAGGTTGCCTGTTCACTCTGATGGTAGTTTCTTTTGCTGTGCAGAAGCTCTTTAGTTTAATGAGATCCCATTTGTCCATTTTGGCTTTTGTTGCCGTTGCTTTTGGTGTTTTAGACATGAAGTCCTTGCCCATGCCTATGTCCTGAATGGTACTACCTAGATTTTCTTCTAGGGTTTTTATGGTATTAGGTCTAACATTTAAGTCTCTAATCCACCTTGAATTAATCTTCGTATAAGGGGTAAGGAAAGGATCCAGTTTCAGCTTTCTACTTACGGCTAGCCAATTTTCCCAGCACCATTTATTAAATAGGGAATCCTTTCCCCATTTCTTGTTTCTCTCAGTTTGTCAAAGATCAGATGGCTGTAGAGGTGTGGTATTATTTCTGAGGACTCTGTTCTGTTCCATTGGTCTAGGTCTCTGTTGTGGTACCAGTACCATGCTGTTTTGGTTACTGTAGCCTTGTAGTATAGTTTGAAGTCAGGTAGCGTGACGCCTCCAGCTTTGTCCTTTTGACTTAGGATTGTCTTGGCAATGCAGGCTCTTTTTTGGTTCCATATGAACTTTAAAGCAGTTTTTTCCAATTCTGTGAAGAAAGTCATTGGTAGCTTGATGGGGATGGCATTGAATCTATAAATAACCTTGGGCAGTATGGCCATTTTCACAATATTGATTCTTCCTATCCATGAGCATGGTATGTTCTTCCATTTGTTTGTGTCCTCTTTGATTTCACTGAGCAGTGGTTTGTAGTTCTCCTTGAAGAGGTCCTCTACATCCCTTGTAAGTTGGATTCCTAGGTATTTTATTCTCTTTGAAGCAATTGTGAATGGAAGTTCATTCATGCTTTGGCTCTCTGTTTGTCTGTTACTGGTGTATAAGAATGCTTGTGATTTTTGCACATTAATTTTGTATCTTGAGACTTTGCTGAAGTTGCTTATCAGCTGAAGGAGATTTTGGGCTGAGACAATGAGGTTTTCTAAATATACAATCATGTCATCTGCAAACAGGGACAATTTGACTTCTTCTTTTCCTAACTGCATACCCTTGATTTCTTTCTCTTGCCTGATTGCCCTAGCCAGAACTTCCAACACTATGTTGAATAGGAGTGGTGAGAGAGGGCATCCCTGTCTTGTGCCAGTTTTCAAAGGGAATTTTTCCAGTTTTTGCCCATTCAGTATGATATTAGCTGTGGGTTTGTCATAAATAGCTCTTATTATTTTGAGGTACGTTCCATCAATACCGAATTTATTGAGCGTTTTTAGCATGAAGGGCTGTTGAATTTTGTCAAAAGCCTTTTCTGCATCTATTGAGATAATCATGTGGTTCTTGTGTTTGGTTCTGTTTATATGCTGGATTACGTTTATTGATTTGTGAATGTTGAACCAGCCTTGCATCCCAGGGATGAAGCCCACTTGATCATGGTGGATAAGCTTTTTGATGTGCTGCTGAATCTGGTTTGCCAGTATTTTATTGAGGATTTTTGCATCGATGTTCATCAGAGATATTGGTCTAAAATTCTCTTTTTTTGTTGTGTCTCTGCCAGGCTTTGGTATCAGGATGATGTTGGCCTCATCAAATGAGTTAGGGAGGATTCCCTCTTTTTCTATTGATTGGAATAGTTTCAGAAGGAATGGTACCAGCTCCTCCTTGTACCTCTGGTAGAATTCAGCTGTGAATGCATCTGGTCCTGGACTTTTTTTGGTTGGTAGGCTATTAATTATTGCCTCAATTTCAGAGCCTGCTATTGGTCTATTCAGGGATTCAACTTCTTCCTGGTTTAGTCTTGGAAGAGTGTAAGTGTCCAGGAAATTATCCATTTCTTCTAGATTTTCTAGTTGATTTGCGTAGAGGTGTTTATAGTATTCTCTGATGGTAGTTTGTATTTCTGTGGGGTTGGTGGTGATATCCCCTTTATCATTTTTTATTGCGTCTATTCGATTCTTCTCTCTTTTCTTCTTTATTAGTCTTGCTAGCGGTTTGTCAATTTTGTTGATCTTTTCAAAAAACCAACTCCTGGATTCATTGATTTTTTGGAGGGTTTTTGGGTCTCTATCTCCTTCAGTTCTGCTCTGATCTTAGTTATTTCTTGCCTTCTGCTAGCTTTTGAATGTGTTTGCTCTTGCCTCTCTAGTTCTTTTAATTGTGATGTTAAAGTGTCAATTTTAGATCTTCCCTGCTTTCTCTTGTGGGCATTTAGTGCTATAAATTTCCCTCTACACACTGCTTTAAATGTGTCCCAGAAATTCTGATATGTTGTATCTTTGTTCTCATTGGTTTCAAAGAACATCTTTATTTCTGCTTTCATTTCGTTATGTACCCAGTAGTCATTCAGGAGCAGGTTGTTCAGTTTCCATGTAGTTGAGCGGTTTTGATTGAGTTTCTTAGTCCTGAGTTCTAGTTTGATTGCACTGTGGTCTGAGAGACAGTTTGTTATAATTTCTGTTCTTGTACATTTGCTGAGGAGTGCTTTACTTCCAATTATGTGGTCAATTTTGGAATAAGTGCGATGTGGTGCTGAGAAGAATGTATATTCTGTTGATTTGGGGTGGAGAGTTCTATAGATGTCTATTAGGTCCGCTTGGTGCAGAGATGAGTTCAATTCCTGGATATCCTTGTTAACTTTCTGTCTCGTTGATCTGTCTAATGTTGACAGTGGAGTGTTGAAGTCTCCCATTATTATTGTATGGGAGTCTAAGTCTCTTTGTAAGTCTCCAAGGACTTGCTTTATGAATGTGGGTGCTCCTGTATTGGGTGCATATATATTTAGGATAGTTAGCTCTTCCTGTTGAATTGATCCCTTTACCATTATGTAATGGCCTTCTTTATCTCTTTTGATCTCTGATGGTTTAAAGTCTGTTTTATCAGAGACTAGGATTGCAACCCCTGCTTTTTTTTGTTCTCCATTTGCTTGGTAGATCTTCCTCCATCCCTTTATTTTGAGCCTATATATGTCTCTGCATGTGAGATGGGTCTCCTGAATACAGCAGACTGATGGGTCTTGACTCTTGATCCAGTTTGCCAGTCTGTGTCTTTTAATTGGAGCATTTAGTCCATTTACATTAAGGTTAATATTGTTATGTGTGAACTTGATCCTGTCATTATGATACTAACTGGTTATTTTGCTCATTAGTTGATGCAGTTTCTTCCTAGCCTCGATGGTCTTTACATTTTGGCATGTTTTTGCAATGGCTGGTACCGGTTGTTCCTTTCCATGTTTAGGGCTTCCTTCAGCGTCTCTTGTAAGGCAGGCCTGGTAGTGACAAAATCTCTAAGCATTTGCTTATCTGTAAAGGATTTTATTTCTCCTTCACTGATGAAACTTAGTTTGGCTGGATATGAAATTCTGGGTTTAAAATTCTTTTCTTTAAGAACGTTGAATATTGGCCCCCACTCTCTTCTGGCTTGTAGAGTTTCTGCCGAGAGATCTGCTGTTAGTCTGATGGGCTTCCCTTTGTGGGTAACCCGACCTTTCTCTCTGGCTGCCCATAAGATTTTTTCCTTCATTTCAACTTTGGTGAATCTGGTAATGATGTGTCTTGGAGTTGCTCTTCTGGAGGAGTATGTTTGTGGCGTTCTCTGTATTTCCTGAATTTGAATGTTGGCCTGCCCTACTAGGTTGGGGAAGTTCTCCTTGGTGATATCCTGAAGAGTGTTTTCCAAGTTGGTTCCATTTTCCCCCTCACTTTCAGGCACCCCAATCAGACGTAGATTTGGTCTTTTTACATAATCCCATGCTTCTTGCAGGCTTTGTTCATTTCTTTTTCTTCTTTTTTCTTTTGGTTTCTCTTCTCGCTTCATTTCATTCATTTGATCCTCAATCGCTGATACTCTTTCTTCCAGTTGATCGAGTCGGTTACTGAAGCTTGTGTATTTGTCACGTATTTCTCGTGTCATGATTTTCATCTCTGTCATTTCGTTTATGATCTTCTCTGCATTAATTAGTCTAGCTGTCAATTCTTCCACTCTTTTTCAAGATTTTTAGTTTCTTTGCGCTGGGTACGTAATTCCTCCTTTAGCTCTGAGAAGTTTGATGGGCTGAAGCCTTCTTCTCTCATCTCGTCAAAGTCATTCTCTGACCAGCTTTGATTCGTTGCTGGTGATGGGCTGCGCTCCTTTGCAGGGGGAGATGCACTCTTATTTTTTGAATTTCCAGCTTTTCTGCCCTGCTTCTTCCCCATCTTTGTGGTTTTATCTGTCTCTGGTCTTTGATGATGGTTATGTACTGATGGGGTTTTGGTATAGGTGTCCTTCCTGTTTGGTAGTTTTCCGTCTGACAGTCAGAAGGACTGTCTGTTGGTCTGTTGGAGATTGCTTGAGGTCCACTCCAGACCCTGTTTGCCTGGGTATCAGCAGCAGAGGTTGCCGAAGATAGAATATTGCTGAACAGCGAGTGTACCTGTCTGATTCTTCCTTTGGAAGTTTCCTCTCAGGGATGACTCCACCCTGTGAGGTGTGGGGTGTCAGACTGCCCCTAGTGGGGGATGTCTCCCAGCTAGGCTACTCAGGGGTCAGGGACCCACCTGAGCAGGCAGTCTGTCCGTTCTCGGATCTCAACCTCCGCGTTGGGAGATCCACGGCTCTCCCCAAAGCTGTCAGACAGAGTCGTTTGCCTCTGCACCGGCCCCCGCTGCTTCCCGTATTGGACCTCAGCTGTGGGCTGTCCCCAGAGGTGGAGTCTACAGAGACAGGCAGGTTTCCTTGAGCTGCTGTTAGCTCCACCCAGTTCGAGCTTCCCAGCGGCTTTGTTTACTTACTTAAGCCTCAGCAATGGCGGGCGCCCCTCCCCCAGCCTCGCTGCTGCCTGCGGATAGATCGCCGCAGACTGCTGTGTTAGCGGTGAGGGAGGCTCCGTGGGCGTGGGACCCTCCCGCCAGGTGTGGGATATATTCTCCTGGTGTGCCTGTTTCCTTAAAGCGCAGTATTGGGGTGGGAGTTACCCGATTTTCCAGGTGTTGTGTGTCTCAGTTCCCCTGGCTAGGAAAACGGATTTCCTTCCCCCTTGCGCTTCCAGGTGAGGCGATGCCTCGCCCTGCTTCAGCTCACGCTGGTCAGGCTGCAGCAGCTGACCAGCACCGATTGTCCAGCACTCCCTAGAGAGATGACCCCAGTACCTCAGTTGAAAATGCAGAAATCACCGGTCTTCTGTGTCACTCGCGCTGGGAGTTGGAGACTGGAGCTGTTCCTATTCGGCCATCTTGCTCCGCCCCTCCGAAGCCTTCTTCTCTCATCTCGTCAAAGTCATTCTCTGACCAGCTTTGATCCATTGCTCGCGATGGGCTGCGCTCCTTTGCAGGGGGAGATGCGCCCTTATTTTTTGAATTTCCAGCTTTTCTGCCCTGCTTTTTCCCCATCTTTGTGGTTTTATCTGTCTCTGGTCTTTGATGATGGTGACGTACTAATGGGGTTTAGGTATAGGTGTCCTTCCTGTTTGATAGTTTTCCTTCTGACAGTCAGGACCCCCAGCTGTAGGTCTGTTGGAGATTGCTTGAGGTCCACTCCAGACCCTGTTTGCCTGGGTATCAGCAGCAGAGGTTGCAGAAGATAGAATATTGCTGAACAGCGAGTGTACCTGTCTGATTCTTACTTTGGAAGCTTCCTCTCAGGGGTGTACTCCACCCTGTGAGGTGTGGGGTGTCAGACTGCCCCTAGTGGGGGATGTCTCCCAGTTAGGCTACTCAGGGGTCAGGGACCCACTTGAGCAGGCAGTCTGTCCGTTCTCAGATCTCAGCCTCCGTGTGGGGAGATCCACTGCTCTCTTCAAAGCTGTCAGACAGAGATGTTTGCGTCTGCAGAGGTTCTGCTGCCTTTTTGTTGTTGTTATTTTTGAGCAGTGCCCTGTCCCCAGAGGTGGAGTCTACAGAGACAGGCAGGTTTCCTTGAGCTGCTGTGAGCTCCACCCAGTTCAAGCTTCCCAGGGGCTTTGTTTACCTACTTAAGCCTCAGCAATGGAGGGCGCCCCTCCCCTAGCCTGGCTGCTGCCTTGCGGTTAGATCGCAGACTGCTGTGTTAGCAATGAGGGAGGCTCCGTGGGCGTTGGACCCTCCCGGCCAGTTGTGGGATATATTCTCCTGGTGTGCCCGTTTGCTTAAAGCGCAATATTGGGGTAGGAGTTACCCGATTTTCCAGGTGTTGTGTGTCTCAGTTCCCCTGGCTAGGAAAAGGGATTCCCTTCCCCCTTGCGCTTCCCAGATGAGGCGATGCCTCGCCCTGCTTCAGCTCTCGCTGGTCTGGCTGCAGCAGCTGACCAGCACCGATTGTCCGGCACTCCCTAGTGAGATGACCCCAGTACCTCAGTTGAAAATGCAGGAATCACCGGTCTTCTGTGTCGCTCGCGCTGGGAGTTGGAGACTGGAGCTGTTCCTATTCGGCCATCTTGCTCCGCCCCCGACCGTCTCGTGAATCAGTTACTATAAGGTGGATACAAAATGGTGTTTTAGAGTTTTTTATTCTTTCTACATTTAATAGTTTGAATTCTTTTGTAAAGAAGAGCCTTTTCTTTTATTTTCCTTCTTTCTCCCCACTCCCCCCACATTTTGAGGGTCCTATGGATTTATTGGAGTTATTCATATTTTTAAAATTGAAAACAATTAAACATATTATAAGTTATTAATATTACACTTTATGATGTCCAAATTCTCCCAGTTTCTACCTAGGGAGCCCCTTTAAGCTAACTCCTGAGTCCTGCTGACATATCCCCATTCACTTTTTTGTGTTTTTCTTACTTTGTAGTACAACAAGCCATTCTCTTCTGCTTGAACCAGGCCTGAGAGGTTGTTTCTTCAAGGATCCCTGAGATTAGAATCCAAGATCTGGGTAAGCAGGTGTGCTCATTGCCCTGGGGTGTCATTACTTCTAGACTCTTTCAGTGGACAAACCTAGGAAATGTATCTTTTAAAATTAAGTACTGTAGTGAATGCTGTGGTGCTCCATACTTTCTTCTTGCCTCCTTTTTGAGTTATTAACTGTGAACATGTACGTCTCTACCACTAAATTATAATAAGGCACACAAAAGCATGAGTTACATCTTGTTTATGTTTATAATTCTTAATATCCTGGATAATTGCTGGGCACATAGAAAGATATCTGTTAAGTTGAAAAGACTCTTTTCTCCTGTTCAATCTTCATCAGTGGGAGTTAGCTAACGTCTATATGGTGACCTTTGTTGCGAAGTGAATTTGCTGGTGATGTGAAATGGAAGCAATGAGGGCACTTTAATTTTACTATTTTTGCTAAAGTGGTCCACGTACAAAAAGATTTGAGAGCTATCACTTATTTAATCATTTGCATTTGTGAAAAAAGAAATATGATTAAGGTCCATATAAAGAGGTCTAAATGGTTACGACTAACAGTTCTTAATAGTCAGTGGTTATTCTGGGGCCATAAAATACATCCAATATTTTGTTTATACCACTATCCTCTAACTGAATTGGCACCATCAAATTTAAGTAAAGATTGAGCAAATTTTCAGTATATTTGATTCCTTAAGTAATCATAGTCTAGAAAGCCAGATATTAATACTCTCCATTTATAAGCATTTACCAATTAATTAATGCAATGGAGTTAGCAGATTTCACAGACTGATAGATCATTTATTCATCACAAGACATTTGCAAGGCAAATAGTAGTATCCCTGCTTTTACAGTGAAGCATGTATAAGCAACATAGTTAAGTAAACTGCAGATGACCACATAAGTTATACAAAGAGGATTTGAAGTCAGGTCTGTCTGAACCTAAGCTCTACTCTTTTCACTATGGAACATGGTGTATTTGGGAAACTTAAGCATACAGAATATATAAAATGTCTGAAGGTCTCAGTGACTCACAGGGACCCGTCTGTACTGGATGAATTAAAGAGCTGTTTCCTGAAGTTCCATCCCTCTGTATGTGGCACAGGCGTCCCCCTATCACCCAGTGCTGTGAGTTTTAGGAAAGAGGACATTCCCTACTCAAAGTCTTCCTGCAGTTTGACCTTCCAGAAGACCCATGCTTTGCCCCTTCTGCAGGAGGCCTGATATTTCCCTTCTCATTTTCTGACACTGACAGGCTCTTTTTGTTGAAGGCACCTATGCTGGGGTGCTGGGTTCCAGCACACTTGGGGCTCCACCTCAAGTAATGGTACTGATTGGGTGAGTGCTTGGGTCCTAACTGTTCCCATAACATGAGCTCTGGGAGAAGGAAGTTGGATTTGGATAATCCCATCCTAGTTTTTGAGATCAGCATTTCACCTCAATATAGTAGTAGTTCCCCTTATCTGTGGGGGGTAAATTCCAAGACTCCCAGTGGATGCCTGAATCTGCAGGTTGTACTGAACCTATATATACTACGTTTCTTTCCTTGCACACATATCTATAACATTTAATTTATAAATTAAGCAAAGTAAGAGATTAACAAAATAATAATAAAATAGAACAATTTTAACAATATATTGTAATAAAACTTTTGTGACTGTGGTCTCTCTCTCAAAATATCTTACTGTACTATACCATAGGAAACTGAAACAGAGGAAAGCCAAACTGTGGATAAGGGGGGACCATTTTACTTCCATGTATTTAGAAAAGAAATCAACTGTATTGAAGATTAATTTACATACTTCCTTATATTTTGGCAGGCCTCCTTTCCCTCCTTTTTTCCTGATTATCATTATATTATACATTTATTATAAAAATGCAAATAATTCAGAAATATGAGACAGAAAGTAGAAAGTTTTAAAATTCTTTTAAAATCGCCATTTATTAGGTACTTACTATGTCCCATGTACTTGACATGTATAGCCTCATTGATTTATGGCAACAACTCTGTGAATGGAAATGATCATTCCTATTTTGTAGGATTTTTTAGGATTCTCCTAATCATTGCATTGGGTTACGTTGAATACTTGCTTAGCTGAACTGCGAGCTTTCTCACTTTGACTCTGTCCGTTGGGGTCTTTTCTCCATATGATCTTTATTAGAAACTTTTCCCCCTCTTTGACTTCCGTTGTATCTCTTTTTGAAATGTCATGTATGGTGGAGTACTCACTAGCTAATAAGCTTTATAAGAGCAAGAAGTAATATTGAGGCTGGGTGCAGTGGCTCATGCCTGTAATCCCAGCACTTTGGAAGGCTGAGGTAGGCGGATCACTTGAGGTCAAGAGTTCAAGACCAGCCTGGCCAACATGGTGAAACCCCGTCTCTACTAAAAATACAAAAATTAGTGGGACGCTGTGGTGGGTGGTGGTAGGTGCCTGTAATCCTATCTACTTGGGAGGCTGAGGCAGGAGAACCTCTTGAACCGGGAGGTGAAGATTGCAGTAAGCTGAGAGACGAGATCACACCACTGTACTCCAGCCTGGATGACAGAGTAAGACTTTGTCCAAACAAACAAATAAACAAACAAAAAAACTAATATTTACTTACATAGCTGCTGTGCCTACATAAGATTTTAATGAGCATAAAATGTGACATGGAGTTGTTAAGTGGTAAATTTTTATTGAATGAATGAATGAATGATTTTAGCTGACAGTCTCTCTTTATGCATTCTCATTTGGTCTTATTAAAAGATGCATAGTTCATTTGAAATGGACAATGTACACTGTTCCAATGCTGAATTCGAGTCATGAGTTTCATACTATTAATTGTTTACATAATAATTTACTAAAAATAATAAGAGTTTAGGATTTTTTATGTGCTCTTTGAAGAATCCAAGTTTTTTTTTTTTTCATGTATTAATGTTGATTTGTCCATCCTACTCTGTTTTTACCATTTCATGTGTGCAGTTTCTCTCTTGCACAGTTTAAAGCTTTCTTGCTCTCTTCAGGAGTATCTTGCTAAAAATTCCTTATCAGTTCGTTAGACACCCTCTGCCTTATACTGGTAGTCAACATGTTGGCATTGTAAACATAGCTTAAAAGTCCAATCCAGTTGTTCACTTATTCTAACCTATTTTTTCTTCCACAGTCAGAACCTTCATGGGGGAAAAGAGTTGAAGACACCCCCTGAATCTCGTTTGCTTTCCTCTTCAGGTCCCCTGGGGCTGTACTCCAGGTTTCCCTGGCTTTGCTTTGTTCTCTATGAAATTATGTAAGCAGGAGCAGCCCCCGGTGCTTGGAATGCTTGGTGACTTCCTTCATGAGTGGGTTTACACATGGTGACAGGAGGGCAGCTGCTGGGGCAGCAATTTTTGTCTCTCCAGGGTCTCCACATGGGCACCTTGTTTCTCCCTTGGATCTTCATTGGCCCTGCAGTGAGTCAAATTTGCTAAACCCTGTGCTCCCCTCTGCCCCAGCCACAATCTCAGATGGAGCCTGACTTCAAATCTCTCACTGTTGGTGGTTTGACCTTGAGGAAGTTGGTAGACCTTGTTTGATCACCTGGGAAACGTAACTTACTTCAGAGAGAGCATCAGTGAATTGAGAGTTGTGGGATCACAAGTCTAAAAAAAAAAAGCAGCCACAGGATTTAATTATGCTAGTGTTTCTCCACCCATTTTGTTGATGAAAGAGCTTCCAAATCATTGCCTGTCAATCTGAGCCTTGAGATAAAAGAGTCTCCCTTTGAAAAACAGTCATTATATGAAAGTCTGGGAACCGGTATCAATATTTATTAGGGGATGCACACCATCCTGTCCTGTTGTATCACAGATTTATAGGACAACCAGTTATCCTGGACTCCCTAAGCTCTTTCAAGGATTGTGTTAAAATTCAACCTGTCAGCTGTTCCTTGGGAGGATAAAAAACTTTTGGGCATTCCTGTAGCTGACTTGCCTGCAAGCGTATGGAAGTAATTTTTTTAAAAAAAAATCTCTACTTAGCGAAACATTTCTTCTTTCATTTCTTTTATTTCCTCTTCCCCTGTGGTTCCTGGTGATTGATATTTGAATGTAGAGTTCCTCTGGGAAAGCCTGACTTATTCTTCTACAACTATATAGGTCGAAAGAGGAGGAGATGTATGTTGCCCATTGTGTGAAGGGAAAAACAGAAAGATTAGCAATCTCTAGAAGCTGTACCAGGAGGTGTAATAAATGTACAACTGTGAAAGAAAGAAAAAATAAACTTTCTTATAAAAATATTAATTTTGGAGAAAGATTACATCAATCAGGAACATTAGCAGAAGCTCAACGTCCAATGCGAGGAACAAAAACTGATTTGATGATCCATGTGAACTGAAATTAGTGTCAGGGTGGATTTAGAAAGAACTAGCATGAGCCGGGCGTGGTGGCTTATGCCTGTAATCCCAGCACTTTGGGAAGCCGAGACAGGCAAATCACCTGAGGTCAGGAGTTCAAGACCAGCCTGGCCAACGTGGTGAAACCCTGTCTCTACTAAAAATGCAAAAATTAGCCAGGTGTGGTGGCAGGCACCTGTAATCCCAGCTGCTCAGGAGGGTGAGGCAGGAGAATTGCTTGAACCCGGGAGTTGGAGGTTGCAGTGAGCCGAGATCGTGCCACTGCACTTCAACCTAGGCAACAAAGTGGGACTTTGTCAAAAAAAAAAAAAAAAAGAAAGAAAAGAAAAGGAAAGAAAGAAGGGAGGGAGAGAGGGAGGAAAAGAAAGGAACGGAAAAGAAAGGAAAGGAAGAAAGAAAGAAAGAAAAAAAGCAAGAAAGAAAGAAAGAAAGAGAAAGAAAGAACTACCATGACTTCTTCCTGAAGGGAAATGCAAGCCTTGTCAACAGCTGAGTGTGTTGAGCTGTATACAAGTCATAATTCTCACTTTGGAATCTCCAAGAATTTTCTAGGAATAAGCATATAAGTTGCTCTTTGTTGAATGAGCTACTGAGAGTGAATGAATGAAGTGAACAGAAAAAAGTTGATGATACTTCTCTAACCTGCTCAGACTGCCCCTGGAATATTGTGCTCAACCAAAGGACCACTTAGATGGTCAACAGTTCGGACACCATGTTCTGTGGGGATTTTGAAGAAATAGGGGAACATTGGTTTTGAGAGGGGACATTTAAGGCTGTGGAGGTACCTCATGACTACATTCAGATATTTAAAGCCTTAATAGATTAAACAAAAACCGAACAGAAACTCACGGCTGGGCATCATGCACGATGCTGGGACCATGTAGAGAAGAATATGAATATATCTCTGCCTTCTGGACACTTTTCATGCTGATTCTACTTCTAAGCAGCAAATTAGGGATAATGGTGGCAGGTATAAGAGAGGAAGATCTCAGGTTAATGAAAGGGGATCTGTCCTAGATTGGAAGGGGCCACTTAGGAGTCTTTAGCATAAGAGAACCGTGAGACTTTAGCTGCTCATGAAAGTTATCATGATAAGGGAAGTTAGAGGTCACATAGCAGGTATTCAGGAGAGACTGGATGATTCCTTATTTGGGCTGTGCTTGGATAGAATTCTCAGTTCCCTTTCTCTTCTCACGAATATGTGTTTCTGAATCATAAGGTTTGGGAAAATAAAAGAGCACAGAATAGCCAAGTAATAAAGGATTCATAGTTTGAGTGAATTAAAGCATAAATAATAATTGTTAATTTTTTGAGAGCTCACCAAATCTGCTTGAGATGTTGGGCAGTATCTATCTTATGCAGTGCTACAGTTTTATCTCCTTTTCACACCTGAGAAAATTGAGCTAAAGTAACTCACCGAAAGTGACACAGCAGCTACACTGGCATGTGACCAGAAGCTCATGCTCTAACCTCCAAGCTGTGCTGCCTTGCTCACTCACACCTTGCTTCATTTCTTAACTCAAACCTGCACTTGAGTGCCTTTCAGGAATGACGCCTGCAAGGATTCTTGGGACTGTATTTAATTTGCTTCAATGTGCATAAGCTCATGTGAATGCATACCAAATGCGATCAAACTGTGGGAATGTGAGTCACTGTGCAAAATTGTTTAGAGCAAGAGTTTTTCACGAGTGGTATATGTCTGCATTTATGTGTATGTGCATGTGTGTGCATGGATGTGGGGACTTGCACATATGACAGTCTATGAAGAAATTCTGTATCTTTAATTAGGTTCTCAAAGGAATCACTGATAGCCTCATAACAGTGTAAGAAATACTGACTTAAGGTCTTCTCTAGCTTTTGTGCAGTGAAGAGGTTCTGCCCAGATATAAACTTTCATTCAGAATGGGAATCAGCTAGTTGAAAATGAAACAAAACAAACCAACAGTTGAGGTTATTAAACCGATTCATTCTGATTGTAAAAGAGACATCTAGATGTAACCTTTTGGGACTTACATTACTAGGTGTTTGAGACCCTGTGTGAGGAGGCATTTAATGGATGCTTCTTTTCCCTAAAGGAAGTTTGGAAATGCAGGAAGAGCACCGGCACTCACTTGGATGGGAGAAATGAGGATTACTCACTCGCTTTCCTTAAGCACCCCTCCCCTAGGCTTTTGCAATATTCAACAGTGGAGTCTCTGAGTGATCATTTTCTTCCCACAGCACTGCATTTTTCCTGCCTTCAGTCCTTGCCTAACATCAGCAGGCATCCCATGCCAGCAGAAACAGGCAACAAAATAGAAACTGTGTAGATCAAAAGCAGTCAAATCTCCAAGTAGAAAAATTCATCTCTGTTTCTGAGCATCCAAAGATATTCTCACCATTCTTGCTGGATGCTTTGATGCCAGATAACTGCAGGAGCATGAAACTTCCCTTGCGTAATAACCACATGCTCATTTGAGCTGTTGACATTGTTCTTTGGCAGAAAAAACTTTTGCAGAGGCTATTGGGAGAAGAGAGTGTTTAGTTTTATTAACGAGTATTATATTAAGCATTTAATGATTACATTTCCATATTTCTATTAACACTACATAAAATACCAACACCATTTTGCCTTTTTGTTAATAGTCCATTCTCTTGCAAGAAACCAACCAGAAAAAATAAATAAAATCAGGTTCTTTCAACTAATGTAAAAGATTACTTCTATTTGGAATCAGCCTTCTTTTTCCGTGCTTAATTCTCACATCCACTCTGGAAGGATGTTGCCTTGCCTAAGTACTCATCACCACACTACATTAACTTACTGAAATCTCACTTATGTAACCTGCTTGGGGTTCCCAGTATAACTTTTGCAAATCTAGGTGTCTTAGTTGTTATCAGCAGTAGTTCTTAATTTGTTAGCCATGAGGCTGTTGGTCAGTACAGACTAGTTCTGTTATTTATCTCAGGGTAGAATAATATAGCTGATAGATGGACAGTTTATCACAGTTGATAAACTGTCTTCGTGTTCGGATCTCTTCTGATCTTATTAAACATATTTGCTCAGAAAAAGAGCCTATTTTCTCAGCAAAACATTGCATTAGGTGATAGTCTTGCAACAATATGCAGAAAGTGACCAGATGAATCTATCCTCACCTGTGCAAGGTAGTTAAACAGTATGTGTTTCTGGATCCCTTCCTTAATTCGTGCCTGGACACACTTTATGAAAGACAGAGAGGCTGATGGAGTTCATTGCCATCATCAGCTCTTAAACACCATGAGAAACCCTTGCAGGGAGAGGTGAAGGAGTTTAGTTCCTGGTGAGAGGGAATGGACAGTCGCAATGGCTGCTGGGATGGGGAGAGGTCAGGACCCACAGAGGGCAGGGCCTTCAGGGAGATTCTGTCCTGATCGTTCCCCTGCATAGACCTTTGTTTGTCCTTCCTTTACTGTAATCTGATGGGATTTTTCTTTAAAATGGCATATTCTGATTACGTAGGCTTTATTCTAGAAATGCAGCGTGGCAGAGGAAACAGTAAGTGCAGAAACCTTGCGATGGAATGGTGTCGACATGCTGGAGAATTTGCCAGGGGGTCATGGTGGCTTGGAAGAAAGTGAATGGGAAGGATGATAGGAAAGGGAGGAAATGAGGGCATAGCAGTGATCAAGGGGCGCAGATTTTGTGGAGGATCACTCATTCTTTGTGTGACTCAGTAAACACTGGTGAGTTTCAAGCAGAAGAGTCATATTTATTGGATTTATATTCTAGCAGAAACATTCTGGCTTCTGTGTGGGAAATGGACTAGAACAGAACAGGAGGAAGCAAAGCAATGTTAGAGACTACTGCTGTAGCTCTGGAATGTTCGAAAGGTGACTCACCAGGGTGGTGCATGAGGTGGTGTAGAGTGATTGGCCCAGGATGTGCTTTCAGAGTGAAGCTGACAGAGTTTGCTAATAGATTGGGTGAAGAGTGTGAGGACAGGAGAGGAATCAAATTTGCTCAAAGATTTTTGTCAAGGACAACTGGAAATGTGGAGGTGCCATTGACTGAACTGAGGAGTGAAGGAAATGAGCAGCTTGTGGAGGAAAATCAAGAATCTGATTGTGGGCATAGTCAGTGTGTGATGCCAGATGTTCCAACGGGACATTGAATTAGCAGTTGGCTATAAACGTCTGGAGTTTGGGGGAGAGGTCAGGTCAGTACACATATATTTGAGGGTGTTAACATGGTTATGGTATTAAAAGCCAGGGGAGGCCAGGTGCAGTGGCTCCTGCCTGTAATCCCAGCACTTTGGGAGGCTGAGGCGGGTGGATCACGAGGTCAAGAGATTGAGACCATCCTAGCCAACATGGTGAGACCCCATCTCTACTAAAAATACAAAAATTAGCTGGATGTGGTGGCATGAGCCTGTAGTCCCAGCTACTTGGGAGGCTGAAGCAGGAGAATCACTTGAACTCAGGAGGCAGAGGTTGTAGTGAGGCAAGGTCACACCATTTCACTCCAGCCTGGTGACAGAGTAAGATTCCATCTCAGACAAACAAACAAATGCCCAGGAGAGTAGGAGAGTACCTACGCACCTGTGTATTAATGGTGGAGAGAAGGACTGCACTCCTGTGGGAGGTCTCTGGTGTTTCCCCCATTTAGGGTCAGATAAAGAAGGAGGAACTATCAAAGGAGACTGAGAAGAAGTGGCTACTGATATAGGAAAAAACATGTAGTTCTATGGAAATAAAACAAGAAAAGGTTTATTTTCAACAACAAAGAAATGGAAGCAACAATAACTTTGACAAATACCATTGAGAAGTTACTCAGGATAAGTGCAGAGGATAGACATTTGGATCCAAGAACGTGATCATTGGCAACCCTGATGAGGGTAATTTGGTTGAACTTAATAAAATTAGGTGTATATATGCAGTGTGGCCGAGCAATTCTTCTTCTGTGTATATAACCCAGAGAAACTCTGTCAGAGTCACATGAAGATGTTTATTAGGATTTTTACCGTAGCAAAGCTTATGGGAACAAGGACTTGGAAGAGGTCTAACAACAGGAAAATGGGTGAAGTATGCTTTATGCACAGGGTAGAATACTATGCAGCAGTCAGAAATAATGGACTCAATTATAGACAACACTTTGGATTTTAAAAATAATATTGAGTGAAAATAAAGAAAAAAGTTTTAAAAAATCAGAAACATAGCATGTTACTTCTATTGTACACATTTTTAAATGATAAAGTCAAAAACACTAATATTCTCTAGAATGTGAGGAAGGTGGGTTGGAAGGATGGGGCTTGAATAGACTAGAGTGGGTGCATGTGAGGTAAGGATCATGGACTGAGGGAAACGTGGAAAACATCAAACCAAACCCAACCAAAGAGGCACCTCTCCTGGACCAATGGTTCATTGCCATGAGTTTAAGAAGTGTGATGAACTCAATTCTGTCCACCTGAGGCTTTAACTCCCACCCTCACAAGAAAAAACAAGCTAAGCAGCCAAGGGGCAGAGTGAGACGCGGGCAGTCTGTCCCAGACTCGCTCCCTCCCCAGGCCTCCCCATCTCCATCACCTGCTTCCTGACCTCTTTCTCTTCAGGACCAACTTGATCTTTCCAAGAGCCCTTCTAAAGGATACAAAAGACACTTAGATAGAAGGAGAAGTCCCAGCATTCGATCATACAGTAGATAGTTGGAAATTTATTGTATATTTCAGAATAGCTAGAAGAGAAGAATTTGAATGTTTTCAACACACAGAAAAGATAAATGTGTGAGGTAATAGATATCCCAATTGCCATGATTTGATCATTACACATTGTATACAGGTATCAAAGTATCACATGTACCCCCCAAATATGTTCAACGATTCCACAAGTAAATAAATAAATAGTACTTTTGGGTCAACCACCCCTGTAGGATGTGTCTGTTCAGCTTTGACCATGTAGAGCTTCCTTAAATGACCTCCAGAGGGAGTTTTTCTCTCTCTTTCTAGGCCCCAGAACACACTCTGGATACTGTATTTGTACTGTCAGTCTTTGTCACAGTGTATGTGATTTATTTTTTTACACTTCGCCACAGTGTATGTGTTTACACCTCTATCAGCCTGTTTTAAGGCGGCCCCAGAGGTTCAGATCCCATTTAGGAATTTTCTCAGGGGTTCTTCTAACGTTTCTCCACGAATTGGAAACTGCATATGTCATTTATCCTTCAGCTTTTTGTACAATGCTCGACTCATTTGTAGGCATAATTGAATTTCAGATTTATGGAGTGACTAATTCAAAATATATTCCTCAGATGGACAGATTAGTAACATTGTAGATAAATGACATTGTATCTTTCTTTTAAAAACCTTTATACTATTGTGTTTGATATCTTTTGAGAAGTTATTTCTGAGGGGGAAGAGACAGATTTCCCATACAATGGAAGTCAAAGATAATTTACCTAGAGACTCTGCCCTCAAGGAATAGAGCCTAACTCCCCACTCTTTAGCTGTGGGCTGCACAGAGTGGGTTGGGGAAAAGGATTACTCTGCAGTGGAGAGATCTGATAAACACTACCCTATCCAGGTTGTCAAGTTTAATGTCAGCAGTCACAAATTGTGTTGATAGTATATTGATAGAATATGATGAAAATGATACTTTATTATCTTCCTCCCTCAAACCCATAACCGTGAGAAAAATATCAGGCAAATTCTGATAGTGGAGCGGTCTACAAAATACCTGATGACTACTTCTGAAAGCTGTCAAAGTCATCGAAAACAAGGAAAGTCTGAGAAATTGTCAAAACAAAAAGAGACCATAATAACTGAATGTAATGTCATGTCCTGGAGGGGATCCTGGAACTGAAAAAGGATATGAAGTAAAAACTAGGGAAATATAAACAAACTATGCAATTGAGTTAATAATAGTTTATCAGTATCAGTTTATTTATTATAACAAATGTACCAATGGGGGAAACTGGGTGTGGGCTGTATGGGAACCCTGTACTATACTGTAAATTGTTCCATATATCTAAAACTGTTACAAAAATAAAGTCCATTTAAAATGAAATGCAAATTTCCTTCTTAATGTGATTGCTGATATTCTAAGAGTGATGGCTTATCTGATTTCTATTATTATCAACATTGTTGGCCCATGGAGCAAGCCACAGGCCACCTGCACCACCCCCATGTCAAAGTAATAAGCCCATGTGTGATGACTGTGATCACTCATCTGTAACACTTACACAACCTAAAAGAGAGTTTAGAGTCAGCACTTAGGAAGAGAGATAAGTGAGCTTTAAGACTCTTGAAGTAATGGTCATTCATTATGTGGTGAAACTTTAATATCTCCATTGCATTCAAATATATTTTATACATGTATCATATATACATATACAATTTGTATATGTGTGTTTATAATTAAATGTCCTAAGTCATGAGAAATAAAAGCACCTGATTTTGGTTAAAACAAAAAACAAAGTATACATGGTAACATTCAGTCCTTGGAGGTTCCAGACTTAGAACTGTTCAATAAGGAGAGCAAATGTGGCTGTGGAGATCAATGGTAGTCATTAATCAAAGGACTGTACCTGGAGCAGCAGCTGGGCCAAATCTCCAACTTCACTCCTGCAAGCCCTGTGTTTACAGAGAGCCTGGCTGCAGTGGTTTTGGCCCCAGGCAAAAACGAAAAACCTGGTGGAAGAGGGTGGATGATGAGAAATTGGTTAATGCCCCTTAACCAACTGGGTAATGTTAATACTCATTAACTTTAACAATGTACATTATTCAGGTGATGGATACCCTAAAAGTCCTGACTTGACCACTATGCATGTAACAGAATTGCACATGTACCCCATAGATTTGTACAAACAATAATAAAAAAATGAAAAACCTGCTCTCAAATGAAATAAAATTATTTGTGTAGGGAGGACATTGACTTCTACTGTGGGAACTGGACTTCTTGTTTTGTCGTGAGCAGAGAGAAGGTGGAGGCAAGGATGACCTGGTCTAACCTACCCAGCCTGCTTCACAACTCTACATGGAGAAGAGTTGGCCATTGGATATAACCTGTTCATGTGCACAGAGGTCCCATGCAGGGGACACATCTGTTAGGAAAATATATCTTCCTGAGACCCAAAGTAATCCATCCCAGTCACCAATCCAGTCCTTTATTTACAAATGTGAAAAAACAAGCATCATCAAATTTTGTTGAGAAAAACTTGTAACATAAAAAAGAAGAACCAAAAGAAACAAATAGAACAAGTTATAAGAGAAAGCATGCATGTCATTTAGGAAGCTTTAAAGAAAAAATTTTAAAAATTATGATTATAGTTCTTAAAGAGGATTATAATAAAAACCTAAGCAAAACCAAACAAACAAACAATAACAACAAATAACCAAGAATAAACTGCTATGAGTAAGAATCAGAACAAGAAAGAATTATTGAAAACTAGAGGCATGACTTGTTAAGTAAAATACTTCATAGATAGGTTTGAAAATACGACTGAAATAGTCTCTCAGAACATAGAACAATGGCATAAGATGAAAAACATGAGCTAAAAGTTAGGAGACAGTGAATCGATCCATGAGATTCAACATTCATTTACTGTCAAGTACAGAGATGAGAAAAAGTGGAATGGTAAGATTTTTCAGAGGAATAACAGGAAAATATTTCTCAAAATTAAGGAAGACATGAGCCTTCATGGCTCCCTTAATACACAATCAGATGTGAGGAAATAAGATGTGAATACCAAATAGTGAAAGTTTAGAACACCAGAGATAAAATGCGATATAGACTCTAAAAGTTTCAAAGGAGAAAAACAACACACAACAGTTCTTCAAAGGAACAAGAATCAGACTGGCACCAAATATCTCATTAGTAGTACTGATGCTCCAAGAAAATGGAAACTTTATTCAAAATATTGAGAGAAAGTGACTTTAATCTTAGAATTTCACACCCAATCAAACTACCAATCAAAAATGAAAGCCGAAGTAAGGCATTCCTAGATAGATAAGGATTAGGAATAATTGCCTCTCATAAGCCTTTCATGTAAATTTGCTTGAAGTAAAAATAAAGGAGCAAATAAACAAAACTAAACAAAAATAGAGGAAGAGACATAACTAGTGGAAGAAATCCAAGCAGGGGGAGTTGTGCAGAATGCAGAGGGTCCAGGAAGGTGATCTCTTGGTGAATAATGCAAAAGGCAGCATAAATGGGAAGAGAGAGAAACCCAAGGAGATGGCTTGTTATACACGAATGAAAAGAATGGCCATGAGAAACTCTAAGATGAATTAAAAGTTGCTGCAAATGTATAATCCAAACATTAAGCAAACAAAAATTGGCAGGTATATAAGCAAGCAGTGGAGAGAAGAGTAAAAGAAAGAAGGAAAAAAAAAAAAAAAGGCAGACAGAAAGGCAGAAACAAGGCAGAGACAAAGAGAATCCATTTAATCTTGCTCCACAAATACTCTCTGTTGAATGTCCAGAAGTTAGGACATTGAGTCTACAGAAAATGTGATGCAACTCTATGTAGGACAGCTATAAATATTTAAATTTAAATGCACCTTACAATTTTTCAACTTTCAGAGTCCACTTACAAACAAAGAATAGATGATTTGTTTGCAGATGCAGAAATCAATGTAAATGGTAATGAAATTAACAATGGTCAAGTACAAGTTACATACAGGGTAGAAGGTGAAAGGAGAGGGCATTAGAAAGAATGAGAAGTGTACTAATATCTTGGCATTTAGAAGGAAGTTAAGATACTGACTTAGGTTAATAGAACAAAAATAGTCATGATGTTGGATGGAGGCCAAGTTATCCCTTTTTCTTTCTTGAGGCTTCGGTGAGATGGTCATGTAGGAATAATCCCATAATAGCAAAGAGAAAAAAGGGAGATTAGCAGCAAATAGTGCTTTCAGTGAACTTCTGTGTAATGAAAAAGTGGAAGCCCATTGATAGTTAAAATAGAGCAGGAAATCTGTAGCCTGGACTATCCAGAGGTGCCCATAACACCACAGAGCATCACTCTGCTCTCTGGACAGAAACCCAGAGGGCCTTCAGGATTAGAAGCTGATATTGGTGTGAGTGAGAAGGAAAGCTGGAAATGCTGGTGGCGAGAGGGATGCAGTTAGTTGAAAGCCTGTCTAGCGGTTTCTCAGTGGAGGAACTATTGGCATTTTATACTGTACCAGTTTTCATTAAATGGAACAGTCCTGTGTGTTATAATTTGAGATCCCTGGACCCTCCCATTACATACTAGCACCAATGATTTTCTAGTCAACTAAAATGTGCCCCTTTTGCCAAATGAAAATTATTACTACCTCCATTTAAGAAGCACTGGATAGAATTTGTGTACTGCTCCTGCCCCCTCCACCCTACCCTTTCCCTTCCGCACAGAGGGCAAGCAACCTAGGTTTTCACCCCCAAGCCTATTCTGGGCTGTGCATCAATTTCATCTAAAGAAATTGGATAAGGTTTCTGGAGAGAATTAGGGCTACAGGGTAGATGCCAGTGACAGCCCCACCCATATGTACAAAACTAGTCAGCTTTTCTTTTTTTTAACTATTATTTTAGGTTCAGGGGTACGTGTGCAGGTTTGTTATACAGGTAAATTATGTATCATGGAGGTTTGGCATGCAGATTATTTTCTTGCCCGGGTAATAAGCAGAGTACTGAATAGACAGGTTTTCAATCCTCACCTGCCTCTTATCCTCCATCCTCAAGTAGGCCACAGTATCTGTTGTATTCTTGTTTGTGTCTGTATGTGCTCAACGTTAGCTCCCAGTTACAAGTGATAACATGCAGTATTTGGTTTTTTGTTCCTACGTTAGTTTTCTTAGGATAATGGCTTGTAGCTTCCTACATGTTGCTGCAAAGCACACGATTTTGTTATATTTTATGACTGTAGTATTCCCTGGTGTATATGTACCATATTTTCTTTATCTAGTCTATCATTGATGAGCGTTTAGGTTGATTCCATGTCTTTGCTGTTGTGAGTAGTGCTGCAATGAGCACACAAGTGCATGTGTCTTTATGGTAGAATTACTTATATTCCATATATATATACACACACACACAGCACACACACATATAAGTATATATATATGCCTCTCTCTCTCTCTCTCTCTCTCTCTCTCTCTCTCTCTATATATATATATATATATATACACACACACACACACACACACACACACCCCCAATATTGGGATTTCTAGGCCAAATGGTACTTCCAAGTTCTTTGAGAAATCACTAACTGTTTTACACAATGACTGAACTAATTTACACTTCCACCAGCAGTGTATAAGCATTCCATTTCTTGTCAGTCTTCCCAAAATCTATTATTTTTTGACTTTTTAGTAATAACCATTGGTGTAAGATGGTATCTCATTGTGGTTTAGATTTGCATTGCTCTACTGATTAGTGGTGTTGAACGGTTTATTCATATGCTTGTTGGCCATGTGTATTTCTTATTTCAAAAAGTGTCTGTTCATGCCCTTTGCCTACTTTTTAATGGGGTTGTTTATTTTCTGCTTGTTAGTTTGTTTAAGTTCCTTATAAATTCTGGAAATTAGACCTTTTTCAGATGCATAGTTTGCAAATGTTTTCTTCCATTCCATAGGTTGTCTGTTTACTCTGTTGATAGTTTCTTTTGCTGTGCAGAACCTTTTTCATTTATTTAGATCCTGTTTGTCAATTTTGGGTTTTGTTGCAATAGATTTTGACATCTTTGTCATGAGATGTTTGTCTGGCTCTGTGTCAAGAATGGGTATATCCTATGTTATCTTCAAGGTTTTTTTTTTTTATAATTTTAAGTTTTACACTTAGTCTTTTATCCATCTTGAATTGATTTTTGTATATGATATAATGAAGAGGTCCAGTTTCAGTCTTCTGCCTATGGCTAGCCTAGCCAGTTATCCCAGCATCATTTATTGAATAGGGAGTTCTTTCCCTATTGCTTGTTTTTGTTGACTTCATCAAAGATCAGATAGTTGTAGGTGTGTGGTTTTATTTTGGGGCGCTCTATTCTTTTCCATTGGTCTGTGTGTCTGTTTTTGTACCAATACCAGCCTGTTTTGGTTACTGTAGCCCCGTAGTATAGTTTGAATTTAGGTAATGTGATGCCTCCAGCTTTGTTCTTTTTGCTTAGGATTGCCTTGGCTATTCATGCTCTTTTTGGGTTGCATATGAATTTTAAAACAGTTTTTTACCCTAATTCTGTGAAGAATGTCACTGGGAGTTTGATAACAATAACACTGAATTTGTAAATTGTTGTGAGCAGTATGGTCATTTAAAAAATATTGATTCTTCCTATCCATGAACATGGAATGTTTTTCCACTTGTTTGTGTCATCTCTGATTTCTTTCAGCAGTGTTTTGTAATCCTTGTTGTAGAGACCTTTCACCTCTCTAGTTAGCTGTAACCCTAGGTATGTTATTCTTTTTGTGGCTATTGTGAATGAAATTGCATTCTTAATTCAGCTCTCAGCCTGAAGTCTGAACATTGTTGGAATATAGAAATGCTGCTGATTTTTGTACGTTGATTTTGTATCCTGAAACTTTGCTAAAGTTGTTCTTCAGATCTAGGAGCTTTTGCACTGAGATTATGGGGTTTTCTAGGCATAGAATCATATTGTCTGCAAACAGAGAGTTTGACGTCCTCTCTTTCTGTTTGAATGTCTGGGTGTCTTTTATTTCTTTCTCTTGCATGATTACTGTGGCAAGGACTTCCAGTACTATGTTGAATAGGAGTCGTGAAAGTAGGCATCCTTTTCTTGTTCTGGTTCTCAAGGGGAATGCTGCCAGCTTTTGCCCATTCAGTGTATGATGCTGGCTGTGTGTCAGAGATGGCTCTTATTGTTTTGAGGTATATTTCTTCAATGCCTAGTTTGTTGACGGTTTTTAACATGAAGTGATGTTGAATTTTATTGACAGCCTGTTCTGCATCTATTGAGATGATCATGTGGTTTTTATTTTTATTTCTGTTTATGTGCTGAATCACATTTACTGATTTGCATATGTTGAACTCACCTTGCATCCCAGGGATAAAGCCTACTTGATCGTAGTGCATTTACTTTTTGATGTGCTGCTGGATTTGACTTGCTAGTATTTTGTTGGAGATTTTTGCATCTATGTTCATCAAGGGTATTGTCCTGAAATTTTCTTTTTTTACTGTTGTTGTGTTGCTGCCAGGTTTTAGTATCGGTATGATGCTGGCCTTATAGGATGAGTTAGGAAGAAGCCCCTCCTCCTCAATTTTTTGAAGTAGTTTCAGTAGGAATGGTACCAGCATTTGTGTACCTCTGGTAGAATTTGGCTGTGAATCTGTTTTGGTTTTGGGTTTTTTCTGGTTGGCATGGTTTTTTTTTTTTTTTTTTTTTTTAAGACGGAGTCTCGCTGTGTCGCCCAGGCTGGAGTGCAGTGGCCGGATCTCAACTCACTGCAAGCTCCGCCTCCCGGGTTTATGCCATTCTCCTGCCTCAGCTTCCCGAGTAGCTGGGACTACAGGCGCCCACCACCTCGCCCGGCTAGATTTTTGTATTTTTTAGTAGAGACGGGGTTTCACCGGGTTAGCCAGGATGGTCTCGATCTCCTGACCTCGCGATCCGCCCGTCTCGGCCTCCCAAAGTGCTGGGATTACAGGCTTGAGCCACCGCGCCCGGCCGGCATGGTTTTTATTACTAATTCAATTTCAGAACTCATTATTGATTGGTTCAGGGATTCAGTTTCTTCCTGGTTCAATCTTGGGAGATTGTATGTTTTCAGGAATTTATCCATTTTTTCTGGGCTTTCTTTTTTTTTCTTTTTTTTTGAGATAGAGCTCACTCTGTGGCCCAGGCTGGAGTGTAGTGGCATGATCATGGCTCATGCAGCCTTGACCTCCTGGGCACAAGTGATTCTCCCACCTCAGCATCCCAAGTAGGTGAGACTACAGGCATGCACCACCATGCTTGGCTTTTTGTTGTTGTTGTTGCCGTTGAGATGGGGTTTCACCATGTTGCCCAAAGTGGTCTCAAACTCCTCGGCTCAAGTAATCCTCCCACTTTTGCCTCCCAAAGTGCTGGGTTTACAGCCATAAGTCACTGTGCTCAGCTTATTTCTTCTAAATTTTCCAATTTGTGTGCATAGAGGTGTTTGTAATAATAGTCTCTTATTTTGTATTTCTGTGGGGTTAGTGGTAATGTCTCCTTTGTCATTTCTAATTGTGTTTATTTGGATCTTCTCTCTTTTTTCTATATTAGTCTAGCTAGTAGTTTTTTTAAAAAATTTTTTATTATACTTTAAGTTCTAGGGTACATGTGCATAACGTGCAGGTTTGTTACATATGTATACTTGTGCCATGTTGGTGTGCTGCACCCATCAACTCGTCAGCACCCATCAATTCGTCATTTATATCAGGTATAATTCCCAATGCAGTCTCTCCCCCTCCCTCCTCCCCATGATAGGCCCTGGTGTGTGATGTTCCCCTTCCCAAGTCCAAGTGATCTCATTGTTCAGTTCCCACCTATGAGTGAGAACATGCGGTGTTTGGTTTTCTGTTCTTGTGATAGTTTGCTAAGAATGATGGTTTCCAGCTGCATCCATGTCCCTACAAAGGACGCAAACTCATCCTTTTTTATGGCTGCATAATATTCCATGGTGTATATGTGCCACATTTTCTTAATCCAGTCTGTCACAGATGGACATTTGGGTTGACTCCAAGTCTTTGCTATCGTGAATAGTGCCGCAATAAACATGCGTGTGCATGTGTCTTTATAGCAGCATGATTTATAATCCTTTGGGTATATACCCAGTAATGGGATGGCTGGGTCATATGGTACATCTAGTTCTAGATCCTTGAGGAATCGCCATACTGTTTTCCATAATGGTTGAACTAGTTTACAATCCCACCAACAGTGTAAAAGTGTTCCTGTTTCTCCACATCCTCTCCAGCACCTGTTGTTTCCTGACTTTTGAATGATTGCCATTCTAACTGGTGTGACATGGTATCTCATTGTGGTTTTGATTTGCATCTCTCTGATGGCCAGTGATGATGAGCATTTTTTCATGTGTCTGTTGGCTGTATGAATGTCTTCTTTTGAGAAATGTCTGTTCATATCCTTTGCCCACTTTTTGATGGGGTTGTTTTTTTTTCTTGTAAATTTGTTTGAGTTCTTTGTAGATTCTGGATATCAGCCCTTTGTCAGATGAGTAGATTGCAAAAATTTTCTCCCATTCTGTAGGTTGCCTGTTCACTCTGATGGTAGTTTCTTTTGCTGTGCAGAAGCTCTTTAGTTTAATTAGATCCCATTTGTCAATTTTGGCTTTTGCTGCCGTTGCTTTTGGTGTTTTAGACATGAAGTCCTTGCCCATGCCTATGTCCTGAATGGTACTACCTAGGTTTTCTTCTAGGGTTTTTATGGTATTAGGTCTAACATTTAAGTCTCTAATCCATCTTGAATTAATTTTCATATAAGGAGTAAGGAAAGGATCCAGTTTCAGCTTTCTACTTATGGCTAGCCAATTTTCCCAGCACCATTTATTAAATAGGGAATCCTTTCCCCATTTCTTGTTTCTCTCAGGTTTGTCAAAGATCAGATGCTGTAGATGTGTGGTATTATTTCTGAGGACTCTGTTCTGTTCCATTGGTCTAGATCTCTGTTTTGGTACCAGTACCATGCTGTTTTGGTTACTGTAGCCTTGTAGTATAGTTTGAAGTCAGGTAGCGTGATGCCTCCAGCTTTGTCCTTTTGACTTAGGATTGTCTTGGCGATGCGGGCTCTTTTTTGGTTCCATATGAACTTTAAAGCCGTTTTTTCCAATTCTGTGAAGAAAGTCATTGGTAGCTTGATGGGGATGGCATTGAATCTATAAATCACCTTGGGCAGTATGGCCATTTTCATGATATTGATTCTTCCTATCCATGAGCATGGTATGTTCTTCCATTTGTTAGTGTCCTCTTTGATTTCACTGAGCAGTGGTTTGTAGTTCTCCTTGAAGAGGTCCTTGACATCCCTTGTAAGTTGGATTCCTAGGTATTTTATTCTCTTTGAAGCAATTGTGAATGGAAGTTCATTCATGATTTGGCTCTCTGTCTGTTACTGGTGTATAAGAATGCTTGTGATTTTTGCACATTAATTTTGTATCCTGAGACTTTGCTGAAGTTGCTTATCAGCTGAAGGAGATTTTGGGCTGAGACAATGAGGTTTTCTAAATATACAATCATGTCATCTGCAAACAGGGACAATTTGACTTCTTCTTTTCCTAACTGGATACCCTTGATTTCTTTCTCTTGCCTGATTGCCCTAGCCAGAACTTCCAACACTATGTTGAATAGGAGTGGTGAGAGAGGGCATCCCTCTCTTGTGCCAGTTTTCAAAGGGAATTTTTCCAGTTTTTGCCCATTCAGTATGATATTAGCTGTGGGTTTGTCATAAATAGCTCTTATTATTTTGAGGTACGTTCCATCAATACCGAATTTACTGAGTGTTTTTAGCATGAAGGGCTGTTGAATTTTGTCAAAAGCCTTTTCTGCATCTATTGAGATAATCATGTGGTTCTTGTGTTTGGTTCTGTTTATATGCTGGATTACGTTTATTGATTTGCGAATGTTGAACCAGCCTTGCATCCCAGGGATGAAGCCCACTTGATCATGGTGGATAAGCTTTTTGATGTGCTGCCGAATCCGTTTTGCCAGTATTTTATTGAGGATTTTTGCATCGATGTTCATCAGGGATATTGGTCTAAAATTTTCTTTTTTTGTTGTCTCTCTGCTAGGCTTTGGTATCAGGATGATGTTGGCCTCATCAAATGAGTTAGGGAGGATTCCCTCTTTTTCTATTGATTGGAATAGTTTCAGAAGGAATGGTACCAGCTCCTCCTTGTACCTCTGGTAGAATTCAGCTGTGAATCCATCTGGTCCTGGACTTTTTTTGGTTGGTAGGCTATTAATTATTGCCTCAATTTCAGAGCCTGCTATTGGTCTATTCAGGGATTCAACTTCTTCCTGGTTTAGTCTTGGAAGAGTGTAAGTGTTCAGGAAATTATCCATTTCTTCTAGATTTTCTAGTTGATTTGCGTAGAGGTGTTTATAGTATTCTCTGATGGTAGTTTGTATTTCTGTGGGGTTGGTGGTGATATCCCTTTTATCATTTTTTATTGCGTCTATTTGATTCTTCTCTCTTTTCTTCTTTATTAGTCTTGCTAGCGGTCTGTCAATTTTGTTGATTTTTTCAAAAAACCAACTCCTGGATTCATTGATTTTTTGGAGGGTTTTTTGTGTCTATCTCCTTCAGTTCTGCTGTGATCTTAGTTATTTCTTGCCTTCTGCTAGCTTTTGAATGTGTTTGCTCTTGCTTCTCCAGTTCTTTTAATTGTGATGTTAGAGTGTCAATTTTAGATCTTTCCAGCTTTCTCTTGTGGGCATTTAGTGCTATAAATTTCCCTCTACACACTGCTTTAAATGTGTCCCAGAGATTCTGGTATGTTGTATCTTTGTTCTCATTGGTTTCAAAGAACATCTTTATTTCTGCCTTCATTTCGTTATGTACCCAGTAGTCATTCAGGAGCAGGTTGTTCAGTTTCCATGTAGTTGAGCGGTTTTGATTGAGATTCTTAGTCCTGAGTTCTAGTTTGATTGCACTGTGGTCTGAGAGACAGTTTGTTATAATTTCTGTTCTTGTACATTTGCTGAGGAGTGCTTTACTTCCAATTATGTGGTCAATTTTGGAATAAGTGCGATGTGGTGCTGAGAAGAATGTATATTCTGTTGATTTGGGGTGGAGAGTTCTATAGATGTCTATTAGGTCTGCTTGGTGCAGAGATGAGTTCAATTCCCGGATATCCTTGTTAACTTTCTGTCTCGTTGATCTGTCTAATGTTGACAGTGGAGTGTTGAAGTCTCCCATTATTATTGTATGGGAGTCTAAGTCTCTTTGTAAGTCTCTAAGGACTTGCTTTATGAATGTGGGTGCTCTGTATTGGGTGCATATATATTTAGAATAGTTAGCTCTTCCTGTTGAATTGATCCCTTTACCATTATGTAATGGCCTTCTTTGTCTCTTTTGATCTTTGATGGTTTAAAGTCTGTTTTATCAGAGGCTAGGATTGCAACCCCTGCTTTTTTTTGTTCTCCATTTCCTTGGTAGATCTTCCTCCATCCTTTATTTTGAGCCTATGTATGTCTCTGCATGTGAGATGGGTCTCCTGAATACAGCAGACTGATGGGTCTTGACTCTTTATCCAGTTTGCCAGTCTGTGTCTTTTAATTGGAGCATTTAGTCCATTTACATTTAAGGTTAATATTGTTATGTGTGAACTTGATCCTGCCATTATGATATTAACTAGTTATTTTGCTCGTTAGTTGATGCAGTTTCTTCCTAGCCTCGATGGTCTTTACATTTTGGCATGTTTTTGCAATGGCTGGTAGCGGTTGTTCCTTTCCATGTTTAGAGCTTCCTTCAGGGTCTCTTGTAAGGCAGGCCTGGTAGTGACAAAATCTCTAAGCATTTGCTTATCTGTAAAGGATTTTATTTCTCCTTCACTGATGAAACTTAGTTTGGCTGGATATGAAATTCTGGGTTTAAAATTCTTTTCTTTAAGAACGTTGAATATTGGCCCCCAGTCTCTTCTGGCTTGGAGAGTTTCTGCCGAGAGGTCTGCTGTTAGTCTGATGGGCTTCCCTTTGTGGGTAACCCGACCTTTCTCTCTGGCTGCCCTTAAGATTTTTTCCTTCATTTCAACTTTGGTGAATCTGGCAATTATGTGTCTTGGAGTTGCTCTTCTGGAGGAGTATGTTTGTGGCGTTCTCTGTATTTCCTGAATTTGAATGTTGGCCTGCCCTACTAGGTTGGGGAAGTTCTCCTGGATGATATCCTGAAGTGTGTTTTCCAAGTTGGTTCCATTTTCTCCCTCACTTTCAGGCACCCCAATCGGACGTAAATTTGGTCTTTTTACATAATCCCATACTTCTTGCAGGCTTTGTTCATTTCTTTTTCTTCTTTTTTCTTTTGGTTTCTCTTCTCGCTTCGTTTCATTCATTTGATCCTCAATCGCTGATACTCTTTCTTCCAGTTGATCGAGTCGGTTACTGAAGCTTGTGGATTTGTCACGTATTTCTTGTGTCATGGTTTTCATCTCTGTCATTTCATTTATGACCTTCTCTGCATTAATTATTCTAGCTATCAATTCTTCTATTCTTTTTTCAAGATTTTTATTTTCTTTGCGCTGGGTACGTAATTCCTCCTTTAGCTCTGAGAAGTTTGATGGACTGAAGCCTTCTTCTCTCATTTCGTCAAAGTCATTCTCCGACCAGCTTTGATCCGTTGCTGGCGATGAGCTGCGCTCCTTTGCAGGGGGAGATGCGCTCTTATTTCTTTAATTTCCAGCTTTTCTGCCCTGCTTCTTCCCCATCTTTGTAGTTTTATCTGCCTCTGGTCTTTGATGATGGTGACATACTGATGGGGTTTTGGTATAGGTGTTCTTCCTGTTTGATAGTTTTCCTTCTATCAGTCAGGACCCTCAGCTGTAGGTCTGTTGGAGATTGTTTGAGGTCCACTTCAGACCCTGTTTGCCTGGGTATCAGCAGCAGAGGTTGCAGAAGATAGAATATTGCTGAACAGCAAGTGTACCTGTCTGATTCTTGCTTTGGAAGCTTCCTCTCAGGGGTGTACTCCACCGTGTGAGGTGTGGGGTGTCGGTCTGCCCCTAGTAGGGGATGTCTCCCAGTTAGGCTACTCAGGGGTCAGGGACCCACTTGAGCATTTAGTCTGTCTGTTCTCAGATCTCAAGCTTCATGTGGGGAGATCCACTGCTCTCTTCAAAGCTGTCAGACAGAGTCGTTTGCGTCTGCAGAGGTTTCTGCTGCTTTTTTTGTTGTTGTTGTTTAGCTGTGCCCTGTCCCCAGAGGTGGAGTCTACAGAGACAGGCAGGTTTCCTTGAGCTGCTGTGAGCTCCACCCAGTTCGAGCTTCCCAGCGGCTTTGTTTACCTACTTAAGCCTCAGCAATGGCAGGCGCCCCTCCCCCATCCTCGCTACTGCCATTTCAGTTAGATCACCGACTGCTGTGCTAGCAATGAGGGAGGCTCCGTGGCTGTGGGACCCTCCTGGCCAGGTGTGGGTATAATCTCCTGGTGTGCCCGTTTGCTTAAAGCACAGTATTGGGGTGGGAATTACCCAATTTTCCAGGTGTTGTGTGTCTCAGTTCCCCTGGCTAGGAAAAGGGATTCCCTTCCCCCTTGTGCTTCCCAGGTGAGGCGATGCCGTGCCCTGCTTCAGCTCTCGCTGGTCGGGCTGCAGCAGCTGACCAGCACCGATTGTCCGGCACTCGCCAGTGAGATGACCCCAGTACCTCAGTTGAAAATGCAGAAATCACCAGTCTTCTGTGTCGCTTGCGCTGGGAATTAGAGACTGGAGCTGTTCCTATTCGGCCATCTTGCTCTGCCTCTAGCTAGTAGTTTTTTTTTTTTTTTTTTTTTTTTTGAGACGGAGTCTCGCTCTGTCGCCCAGGCTGGAGTGCAGTGGCAGGATCTCAGCTCACTGCAAGCTCCGCCTCCCGGGTTTACGCCATTCTCCTGCCTCAGCCTCCCGAGTAGCTGGGACTACAGGCGCCCGCCACCTCGCCCGGCTAGTTTTTTGTATTTTTTAGTAGAGACGGGGTTTCACCGTGTTAGTCAGGATGGTCTCGATCTCCTGACCTCGTGATCCGCCCGTCTCGGCCTCCCAAAGTGCTGGGATTACAGGCTTGAGCCACCGCGCCCGGCCGCTAGTAGTTTTATCAATCTTATTTATTCCTTCAAATAGTCAACTCCTGGAATCACTGATCTTTTGTATGTGTTTTTGTGTCTCAATTTTATTTAGTTAAGCTCTGATTTTGGTTATTTCTTGTCTTCTGTTAGCTTTGGAGTTGGTTGGCTCTTGTTTTATTAGTTTCTCCAGGTGTGATATTAGGTTGTTAATTTGAGATCTTTCTAACTTTTTGATGTGGGTATTTAGTGCTATAAACTTTCCTCTTAACACTGCTTTAGCTGTGTCCCAGAGGTTCTGATATGTCATATCCTTGTTCTGGTTAGTTTCAAAGAATTTCTTTATTTCTACCTTAATTTCATTGTTGCCCAAAAGTTATTCAGGAGAAGGTTGTTTAATTTCCATGTAATTGTATGGTTTTGGGTGATCTTCTTAGTATTGATTTCTATTTTTATCGTGCTGTGGTTCAAGAGTGTAGTTGGTATGATTTTGGTTTTTTTGAATTTGCTGGGAATTGTTTTAGGCTGATTGTGTGGGTCGATTTTAGAGTATGTGCCATGTGTAGATGAGAAGAATGTATATTCTGTTGTTTTTGGGTGGAGAGTTCTGTAGATGACTGTTAGGTCCATTTGGTCAAGTGTTGAGTTCAAGTCCTGAATATCCTTGTTATTTTCCTGCCCTGATGACCTGTCTATAATGTCAGTCAGGTGTTGAAGGCTCCCATTGATAGTGTGTGGTATCTAAGTGTCTTTATAGGTCTCAAGAACTTGTTATATAAATCTGGGTGCCCTGTGTTTGGCACATCTGTATATATTAATATTTAGAATATTTAATTCTTCTTATAGAAGAGAACACTTTACCATCATGTAATACCCTTCTTTATCTTTTTTGATAGTTGTTGGTTTAAATTCTGTTTTGTCTGAAATTAGAAATAGCAAGCCCTGATTTTTTTTTTTTGTTTTCTGTTTGCTTCATAGATTTTATTCTCTATCCCTTTACTTTGAGCCTGTAGATGTCATTGCATGTGAGATGGGTCTCTTGAAGACAACATACTGTTGAGTCTTGCTTTTTTATCTAACTTGCCACTCTGTGCCTTTTAATTGAGGGCAGTTAGCCCATTTACATTCAAGATTAATATTGATATGTATGGATTTTTTTTCTATTATTGGAAAAGACCTAGGAGTAAAGTGATGGAAAGGGAGATGCCCATTTACAACAACAAAGAGTATACCACCAGTGACATTGAAAAATAAATCTAGTTTTACATCAGTTATCACTGTATACAAAGAAAACAGCAACATAAAATTAATTACCATGATAGATAAAATAGAACAGTAATCCTAGAAGAAAACTGCTAAATAAGAAAACAGAAGAATTTTTTTTTTTTAATCCTCTGCTTAATATGCTTGGAGAAGTTCAAGAAGGTTTTGTGTCTATAAAATAAGAACATTGAGCTATGAAAAAGGAACAATCATAGAATATAAAAGAGCTCTTGGAAATTAGCATCTTTTCCTAAAATTAAACATTTTAAAGAATTGAAAGATAAAGTTAAATATATATCCTATAACATGAAAATAAAGAATAAAAAGACAGAAAAGTTAAGCAGAGAGAATCATCCAAGGAAGTATAATATATTACTACTGTCATAACAAGCTTCAGAAATAGACATTATCATGTTTGTATCTTATTGATAGAAATAAATGAATGCAAATCCATGTCAAAAGAAGTTCTTCATGTACTTGTTTTAAATTTGAATGGGTTCTTCTCTCCTCTATGTAGAATATGGGTCTTAGGATCACAGATTCACTCCTTTGATAGTTTCATGGCTTATGAAACATGTTGACAAAATTAAAATCATGTTAATCATAACCACTATCAAGACCAAAACACAGTTGGGGTACAGACCAGGAGGTCTCATAGGAAGGATATCACAAGGAGTTCATAGGAAGGATATCACCAGGAGTGATCATATCTGATTTCGATGCTGAGAAACTTGTGCCTGCCTCCACTCTCCTACTCTGGGCATAGGCACTTAAACACTTCCCTCCCCAAAAATAATCCAGTAATTTCCATCAAATATTTGCCTGGATTGTTCCTCACTTCAAATTTCTGTTCAAATATTGTCTCCTAAAAGAGGCTTGCCCTGATTCTCTGAACAAAAAAGACCTCTCCTACACTTTAACTCTCTATCTGTTTAGCCAGCTTGCCATTTTGACATTGCTTATAAATGCCTGGCAGTATGGCATATCTTTTCTATCTTCCCCACAGGAATGTATTCTTCATGAGGCTCAGGAGCTTTTTCGTTTGCCTTAGTATTCCCAGTGCTTGGCACATGGTAAATGGTCAATAAATGCTATTATTTGGTGGACTCTATTCAGGGATACCATAAAGGGAAATTCTATAGTATTTTTATATTTTGGGGAGCTTCTTTTTCCATTTTCCACTCCTGTCCTTAGCTCCTTCCCTGCTGGGGTTGTTGTGAGAACCAGAATGGCTGGCAAGGGTAGCAAAAATGCAGACAGAAGGGCTGGGGGCAGAGGAGAATGTTCCATTTGTGGCGGTGGAACGGTGTTAGCCCTGAATGCTATTCTTATGGAAATTTTTACCCTTATCCCTGCAACACGCTCTAACCACATGGCTGTCTCAATTGCCAGAGTTCAAGCTCTTGGGAGTGGAAGTCTTTGAAGCTAGGAGAAAAATTTATAGAATTTGGATCATATGTTATTTGTTCAGCTTCCGTTACAAATGACTTAGCAAAACAAAGTTTAAAGTTCCCAACTGAGCATTTAAAATAAAAATAGAATTTTGCAGAGAGCATAACACCTTTCATTGCAAGAAGGAATAAGCAAGCAATGAGCCTTTTCTGGAAAATGGTATGATGGAACAATCCAAGGTGACTGGAAATTTTAGTGGGAAACTACAAAATTCTAGCTACTGATGACCTCCTTGCTTTTGCAGTGCTGAGAGATGGTTAGCAAAGTATATGCTTAGCTACAAATAATTCTTAAATTCTGATGTGTCTAAGGAGTTGAGTGGGAGGGAGTTGCTTCATAGTGGCTATTTTAACTCCATACATTGAAAGTTTATTTCCTTGAACTTTTGTAAGTTAAAGGAAAGCCTCATTTTTCCACCACTTTGCTCACTTTATTCTTGGTCACAAATGAGCAATTGTAAGAGTCAGCACTAATGAAAATAATAAGAGTGACCTAAATCATATATTTGGGAGAGACCACAATTAGACCTATCAGCCATCTAATATGGAAGGTTATAAAGCCATAACAAGAGGTCTAAGATTCTATTCCTTCTATTTTCAACCCTGCTGCACCATTGCACATGCCATCCCTACTCCTGGGAATGCTCTTTCTCCCAATCTGGTGAATTAATCTCATGTGATATCTACTCAGTTGTCATTTCCATTGTGCAGCCTTCCTTGACCATTTTTTCCCCCAAGTAGCGTTAGTTACCTTCTCCTCTAAGTCCCCACAGCACTTCTTTTTCATGCCTCTATTATAGACCTAATCACACACTGTAAATAAGAGTTTGTTTGTACCCTTTACTCAATTATTAAGTCATCCAGGGTAGGGGCCAACACCCTGTTTATTCTTATGGTCTCTAGTGTTTAGCACAGTAGCTGGCCCAGAAAGTGAATAGGTGAGTGATGTCAGTCATCCATAATGTACTTTGATCAACTATCACTCCAATTTTATAACCAAATTCTCAAATGGCACACTGCCAATCTCAGCCTGAGGCTGCCCCTTTGCCCATGAATGAAGTCCTTGCAGGAGAGTTCTTCCTCTGCAAGTCTCTGGAATGAAATTGCATGGGACATCCCAGGTGGCAGAAGTCACCCTGATTCCTATTGGCATGATGGATCATTGCTATTAGGTACATTGCTATGTGCTTCCTCCCATTTCGGTGACTTCTTAGCAGACCCTAAGGGTTTACTATTCAACCTGCTCCAGATTCAAAGCTGTGGTTGACAGGAAGCTTGAGTCTACTTCTTGGTGTTCTCTGCCTATCTTTGATGACACACCTATTCTGCTGAGATCAACCAACAGCAGCATGGAGCAGCTCATCCTGCTCCTTGAAATAAATTTCCCTGTTGTTTTGAGTCTCTGCCTTTTCAAAAGAGTGACCAGATGTGTTTGAGTGCCTCAGGCAGGCTTGGCACCAGAAGACTCTGCCATTGATCCCAGTGTAACTCTATCTGGATGCTGGGCCAAGATGCTGGATCAGGCTCTCCTACCTGCCCTGAGTTTAGGGACTTTTCCAACACAGGCTGAGTTCTTGGACATATGTCTAGGGCTTAGTAAATCTGCACTTGTTAATTTATCAACAGGCCCTTAAACAAACTAACAAAACCTCTCTAAGATCATCTTATCATACAGTGGAGATAGAATTAGGTCAAGTTCATTATTTCAGAACCTGGCATCATGCTTTCACCAAGTAGGTGGAGAACATATTCATGCTGAGCTGGTGTTGAGCCTGGGAGCAAGGAGCTGAGGCACCCTCCCCAGAGTGACAACAATTAATCATGTTCATTCCTGTTAAAATTAATGGGTGTACCCTTGGAAGACCCAACTGTCAACGAGCCAAGTCAGTGTACTGGTACCTCAGTTGCAAATGTGGCTTCTGATTCTTGGTTTCTTAATCTGAAAAATGTGAGAAATTAGTAGTTCACTGGAGGTATTCTTAAGAATACAGTTATTGCTCCTATGTGCTGTGTTTTAGGATCATCAAGCCCCATGGATAGATGATGGAGTTCAAATGGTACAAAACAGAGCAACAGGAGCCCTGACTTCCAGGCTGCTGCTACCAACATCTAGCAGTGTGGCTTTGTGATAGCTGCTTACTTTTCTGGGCCTCACACTCATCTTGTAGAAGGTGAGAATTCTTTCCACCTCTAGTAACTCAAGCACAAGAGAGATCACCAGGAGCACCAGGGATTCTGATTTTCTGCCTGCACATGTAAGCTGCCCCTCAACAAACAAGCTCCTGGGAGTACCATTTCCACAGACTAGAATCCAATGGTGTCCCTGAAATTGTGAGACAAAAACGTATATCAAAGCCTGATTATTTTTCCCTTGAAAAGAGATGTCTATTTTAAACTTCACAGCTAAAATTAAATGGGTAATGATGTATAAATCAAGAAGCAAAGCATCGTTTTGTAAAAAGAAATCTGAATACTGCATACCCCATAGCAAATAATGTTCAGGGAAACATAGCTACCTCAAATATAATAGCATATATATGTGCTTCTCCCCGTGGTACCAGCGTTTTCTTCTTTCTCAAGATCCTCCAGTGTTCAGAGCTATCTTTGTTTCCTTTCCCTGGTCTTTTCTATCCAATCTGCTGTTGATCCTTATGTGTTGTTACTGTCTTCATTTCTGATATCAGCCTTTGTCATTTCTTCCTTATTCTTTCTTCAAGTTTTCACTATTGTAATATAGAACAACTACAGTATCTTTTGTTTTTTCTACTTTTAGTATCTTTCCTTTCCAAGCCATATCACATGCTACTGCCAGATAAATCTTCACAAAGCACAGCTCTGACTAAGCCCAAGCCCAGATCTTACATTGGCCCTCACTGCCTACCAGCAGTGGTTAATACTGTGGGCTGTTCAGACAGACTCTTTGGGGTAGGATCTTGACTCTGCAGCTTGTTAACTGTGCTCTTGCATAAGTTGCACCCCTTCTGCAAGCCTCCCTTTCTTCTTCTGTAAAGTATAATTAATTTTTTTTTTTTGAGACAGAGTCTCACTCTATTGCCCAGGTTGGAGTGCAGTGGTGCGGTATCAGCTCACTGCAACCTCTGCCTCCAGAGTTCAAGCGATTCTCCTACCTCAGCCTCCAGAGTAGCTGGGATTACCCGCACCTGCCACCATGCCCAGCTAATTTTTGTATTTTTAGTACAGACAGGGTTTCACCATGTTGGCCAAACTGGAATCAAACTGCTGACCTCAGGAGACCCACCCATCTTGGCCTCCCAAAGTGCTGGGATTACAGGCATGAGCCATGGTGCGGGGCCTGGAATTAATTATTGATCCAACATTAGAGAGTGGTTATAGAGTTTAAATGAGGAAATATATGCTTTAAATATAGTAATTGTCACAGGCTGCTAGCTGCTTTTTTTTTTTTTTTTTTTTTTTTTACCATTGGTACGTGGCTCTTCAGAATCAGGCCTCAATATTTCTGCCCTAACGTGTGTCACTAACTCCCTTTATGTCACCTATGGGGGTCTGGATTGTTCACTTTTCCTTACAGTATACTCAGGTATTCCTACCTCTGTACTTGAAGACATATAGGACTTTACACCTGATTCCTTACTTACCCATGGTTAGATCAGTCATTCAAAAAAAAAAAAAAAAAAGATGGAAAATTTCATATATATGCCAAAAATACAGAGAAGAGTGAACGTTCATGTACCCATCACCCAGCTACTGCAGTGAACCAGTACATAGCCAATCCTGTTTCAACTTCACCCCTAAATGGATTATTTTGAACCAGATCCCAGATATTATGCCATTTCATCTACAAATACTTCAGTAAGTAATTCCAAAAGATAAGGACTCATTTTAAAAAACAATCACAATGCCATTACCACTTCTAAAAAATAAAGTCGTTTTTGAATATCAAGGATCTAGTCAATGTTTAAATTTCCACAACTGTCTCGTAAATGTCTGTTAAATATTTTTTATAGTTGGTTTATTCAAATCAGGATTCAAAGTCCACTTATTTTATTTGGTTGCTATGTCTCTTCAAACTATTTTAATCTATACATTCCTGCTCCCTCTTTTCTTTCTTGTAATTTATTTCTTAAAGAAACTGGATCCTTTGTCCTGTAGAGTTTCCCTACAGTCTGCTTTTTGCTGATTGCGTGCCATGGCATGGTTTAGTATGTTCTTCTGTCTTTTGTATTACTCATAAATTGGTAGTTAGGTCTACAGGCTTGATCAGACTCAGGCTTAAAATTTTTGAAGGGAATCCTTCATAGGCAATGTCAATAAATATTTTTTAATCATTGAGTCCTGGGCATGGTTCTCGATGTGCGGGGGGCATGAGTCATCTCGCCCACCACAGGTTGCATACTCTTCCTCAGCATCTACTGCAGTGATGTTTTCTTGAGAATAAGTTTTTGCCTGGCATCAGCACTTTGTAGGTGTGAGTCTTCCTTTCCTCTTAGTGATGGTTAAATTTAGGTGTCTACTTGACTGGATTAAGGGATACTCAGATAGCTGGTAAAGCGTTATTTCTGGGTGTGCCTGTGTGGGTGTCTCCGGAAGAGATAGAGTTAGTGGACTGAGTGAGGAAGACCCACCTTTGGCCAATGTGGGTGGGCTCCATCCAGTTGGCTGGAGACATAGAACAAAAATGCAGAGGAAAGATGAATTATTTCTCTCTTTTTCTGGAGCTGGAACATCATTCTTTACCTGCCCTTGGACATCAGAACTCCAGGTTCTGCAGCTTCTGGATTCTGGGACTGGTTGTCCCCCAGGTTCTCAGGCCTTTAGCCTTGGACTGAGAGTTACACCACCTACTTCCCTGACTCTGAGGTCTTTGGACTTGCACTGAGGATGCTACCAGCTTCCCTGGTTCTCCAGCTTGCAGACAGCCTACTGTGGGACTTCTCAGCCCACTTCCCCATCCAAGCATGAGCTGATCCCCCTAAGAAATACACTCTCATCATCTCTCTCTCTTTCATTATATATATGTATATGTGTGTGTGTGTGTGTGTGTGTGTGTATGTATACATATGTGTATGTATAACCATCTTCTTGGTTCTTCTCTCTGGAGATCCCTGACTAATATACTCTCCATGTGGAAATCAACTTTATAAACATCTTTTTCTCCATCACCCTGAACCTGCCTAGCGAGGTTTTAATAACAAACAACAGTAAGAACTATGCTAAATAACTAGTTACCTTTTTGATTGCTTAGCCTGTGCCAGTCACTGTGCTAAGACTTTAGCATACATTATCTCATATCATTTCACAAGAACTTTATGACAAAGGTATTTTACTATTCTCGTTCCAGAGATGAGAACACTGAAGTCAATAATTTAAGGACTTCACTCAAAGAACTTGTAAGTGATGTCCCGAATCACTGGGACTGATGTTTAGAGTTGGGTCCTTACCTATTACAGTGATGCAGCCCTATGGAAAACACCATTCCCTTTCCTACCTCTGTGAGAAACCCTTAATTTTTCCTTGTAAACTGGGGTGCTGAGTTACCTAGGTGTTAGCAGAGCTTTTCCATTAATGGGTGAAGGTATTGAAAGTATAAATTCAGTTTTGAAAAATGCCTTGAGAGCTGCAGCTTAAAAGAGACTGCAGTATAGTAGTCAAGAGAGGAGGCAGCCGGGCGCGGTGGCTCACGCCTGTAATCCCAGCACTTTGGGAGGCCGAGGCAGGCGGGTCACGAGGTCAGGAGATTGAGACCATCCTGGCTAACATGGTGAAACCCTGTCTCTACTAAAAATACAAAAACAATTAGCCAGGCGTGGTGGCTGGTGCCTGTAGTCCCAGCTACTCTGGAGGCTGAGGCAGGAGAATGGTGTGAATCCAGGAGATGGAGCTTGCAGTTAGCCGAGATCATGCCACTGCATTCCAGCCTGGGCGACAGAGCAAGACTCCGTCTCAAAAAAAAAAAAAAAAAAGAGGAGGCTATGAGTGTGACCGTTTGGAGTAGAATCCTAACTGCAACCTGCCAACTGTGTGACCTTGGGCAAGTTACTTAGCCTCTCTGTGCCTTAGTTGCCTCATAATAAAATATGCATAATAAATAAAAGCGCTTAGAACAATGCCTAACACATACTAATCACTCAGTAAATGTTACCTGCTACTGCTGCTATCTTCTTGCCATCACTATTCAAAGTATTTAAACAATTACCAGAAAGAAACAGATAGCTTTAAAATAACATTTTCTATCTCATGCTGCAAAAGGCCACGCCCCACTTCCTTTAACCATTTACTTCATTCATTTCTTTTCCTCATAAGAAAAATGAAAAGTACAGAGTTTTCTCCCCACCTGCTCCCCCACCACATACATTTTAATTAAGGTATCTTTTGAGAAGGAATACTTTAATCCAAACTGATCACTCTGATACTCGAAGAGACACATTTGGAGGCTACTTGGCGAGGGGGAATTAAAGACAGAGAGGCTGAATAAATAGCAAGCAAAATGTTAATGTTTTGGCTTTGTGGTGTCTGCATCTGAGAGCACTCCACGCAGATTTTCTTGGCCGGCTCCAGCTGGAAGCCTCCCGTGGCTCCTTTTGTGTGCGCGGGAGCCTGGCTGCGGATTGCCGCTCTGCCCCTAGAGGTCAGTCTGACCCAGGGATTGTCCCGAATCCGCGCAGCTCTGGACCCGAGAGGAGAGGCTCAGGGAGAGGACAATGAGGCTGCCAAGCGCCAAGCTTGGCCTGGGAGAGAACCCGGAGCTGCGCGAGCACGGTGGCCTCGGTGCGTCCCCCGTCCCCCGACTGTCCCCGCCGCGCTGGGCGGCCCTGCCCCAAGTTCTCTCTACTTTCTCAACGCGGGTTTGACAAAGTCAGAAAAGGTCGGGATTTTTCTTCAATGTTATATGATTGGGGTTAGCTTGACTTTGTAATGGTAAAAAGAAAAGAAAAGATGAATGTAAATGGCTTAGTGGTATTTTCTAATGAACTATGATTTTTGCTTGTGCTACATTCAACTGACTGCAACCAGGAGCCAGACGGCCTGAGACCTGTGAGGCCTTTTCCATCAAGAAACCAGATTTCGTTTCACAAGAAACTGAGGCCCAGGGAAGAAAAACAACCAAAACTCTGTTGAAGTCACTTGAAAAAAAGTCTCAACTCAGGATTATTTCCACTATACACAATCTTATTATTTAAAATATGATGAATGATTATTGGTTTTAAAGGCCTTGAATTGGCGTAAGAAGCAGTTAGGTATTTAGATGGCAAACTAGCATAGCTGGTTGAATTCAGAGGCAGGTTGTGTTCAGATGGGGGAGGAGGGAAACCAAGAGTTACCCCTGTTTGTGAGGTCCTAGGCAGATTGCTTTACCACTCTGTGCCTCAGTTTACTCATCTGTAAGATGGGGTAAATCGCAAGGCTTTATTTCAGGAAAAAAGCTAGAGAATAATTCAGTGAGCACTCAGTGAATGTTGGTGGCCGATGTTTATTATTATGAGTAGAAACATTGCAAGGGAGGTCTTGAACACAGAGGGAGGGGTGGGAATGCACTTTCTCATCTTGGGGAACTCAACATTACTCCTTCAGTTTTTTCCCTGCATGACTTTCAAAGTCATCTTCTTTAAATATCTTTCATGGCCAACCCCCTTCACCCTCTCACCACCCCCATACAAAAATTCAATGTCCTGTTAAAGTAGAGGGAATGTCACTTGAGAATTGGGTAGTGGAATTGGGATTGAGGTGATAAGGACTAGCATGGCAAGTGTTGGAGGGGAAAAGTCTGCCCCAAGAGACATTTCCAGGGAAGAATTCATTCTCAGGGTTTGGCAACTTCCTCAAGTTTAAATTCTAAAGGAACAGGACCTTCCCTGGGACTTTGCCTGTGTTCTTTCTTGCCCTGTGGTCAGGTTAGGTGTGTATTGTTCACACTCAGATTATCCAATCTCAGCTTCCTAGAGAACAGAGATTCCATCCCACAGCTGGCTTCTTGTGCAGGAGTGTGTATGAAATGCTTCCCTTTGGTGCAGATTGCTGGACAAGGTGCTCACTGCAATCTCCTCCTTACAAACCATCTCAGGTACCTTTATTTTTGTCCAGACACCCTGTACGAGATAAACAGGGAGAAAGCTGATCCAATTGCTGACCACTGTCTTTGGGCTTTTCTGTCTTCTTTCCATTGATTTTGCTGTGTTTGTAGTTTTTCAAGATCTTGCCACACATTTTCCTCTCATTGATATGTATTCTACCCTTTGGAGAAGGGCTGATGTCTAATCTTCCTTTAACCTGGCAGGTCTTGAGATATTTGAAGACAGCTACCAAAACTCCTCTAATTCTTCTCTTTTTTTTGCTTGTCTTTAACCATTCCTCACAGGACTTGATGTTTTAGAGTCATCATTACCTTCTCCCATTTATAGCTGTCTCTCCTCACCTCCTAGATATTGGTACTCAGAAGTAAACCCAATGCTGTGGCTAGAATCAATTTTTCTCACAGCTCTAGTTTATCTTCTGCTTTCTTCAGAAGGCTACACTGTCATTAATACCTTCCAGGACTATATTAGTGCCTCTGATGGCAGTATTTTGCTCTTGAATCATGGAGCTTATAGCAAAACAAACTCCAAAGTCTTTCTAAATCAGCGGCCATTGAATCATATTACTGCCCATCTTGCCCTTGATTAGCTGGTTGTCTGAATCCAAAACCTGGGTTCTATACTTAATTCAACAATAGCAACTTGTACATTTTGTAGACTATTAGTCTCTTGGGCCAGACTATGAATTCCTTGAGGCCAGACACTCTGCCTCTCAGCTCTCTATTTCTAGTGCCCACCACAGTGCCTGACATTTTATAGGTGGTTTACAAACACGGAATAAAAGCATGGCCTATTGAAAGTCTTTGAATCCTAATTTTCTTATTCATAATTATTCACAATATTATCCATAATATATAAATGTTACATGTAAGTATGTTCAAGTGTTCTTCTCTCCTCATCACAAATTAGTAATATTTTGATTAAGACAGAGACATATAGGACCTAACTAGACACCATCCTTCATAAAATTCAAGAAAAATAACGGCAGTAATCAACATTGACCTGACCATGGCTCATCAATATATCACACATTTACTTTATTTTCCTAATATCTAGATTAAATTTTTGGATCTTGACCATAAAGATTTCAGGAAATTTTGTTGAATGCTGTGTTAAAATCAAGAGGCATGATAGCCATGGCATTCCTGAGATTCAAGTGCAATAGCCAAGCATAGGAAATGAGGTCAGTGCATCACAACTTGAGTTTTAGTGATTTTCTGCTTCTGCATGCAAATTGCTCAATCTTTCAGTGTTACTACTGCCTAGTGGAGAAATGTGGATAAAAGTGTACCATATTATTGGGTTGTTGTGTCAGTAGCACAAGATAATTCAGACGAAGCATATAGTATAATGCCTGACATATGGTGTATGCTTAAAAACACGAACTACTATTATTATTACTTTTATTTGGCCAGCTATGGAGCCACTCAGTTGGATTCATATCCAAAATTGTGCATTCATCCCCTCAAGCCTGTTTTGATGTTTTAAATTAGTTTAGCCAGTTTAGTGTCCTTTAGCCAACAACTGTGGTTGGCTCAATGTTTATCATATCAACCTTTTTTGTTTACTTGTTTGTTTTGTTTCTTTGCCTGGAAGAGACAAAGACCTGAGTGTGTTTCTTGTGAGCAGATGCATGTGTTTGTTTAAGCCAGTGGCACAGGGCTGGGAAGAGAATGAGGTGGAGTGGCCAACAGAGAACCTTGTAAATACAGGTCAGGCCAATGCAAAGAAAGTTTGTTGGCTAAATCATCTGTGTGTCAGTGATTTGTGAAAACTGAATGCAGGGAGTTTTTTTTTTTTTTTTTTTTTTGAGATGGAGTCTCGCTCTGTCACCCAGGCTGGAGTGCAGTGGCCAGATCTCAGCTCATTGCAAGCTCCGCTTCCCGGGTTTACGCCATTCTCCTGCCTCAGCCTCCCGAGTAGCTGGGATTACAGGCGCCGCCACCTCGCCCGGCTAGTTTTTTGTATTTTTTTTTTTTAGTAGAGACGGGCTTTCACCGTGTTAGCCAGGATGGTCTCGATCTCCTGACCTCGTGATCCGCCCATCTCGGCCTCCCAAAGTGCTGGGATTACAGGCTTGAGCCACCGCGCCCGGCCAGGGAGTTTTCTTCAACTATCAACAAGGTAGTTTAAGCATCAGGCAAAATGTCCAGCGTTTTGATTGCAGTTGTATAAATTAATAAACTCTGAAATTCAGTATCAGCTGAGGTAGTGGTCACTTGTCTCTGTGTGGTTTGACCTTTAGAGTTTTATCATGCGAATTGTTCTGCTGCTTCAGTTGAGTGTGGTATTGATATCCTCATCTGTCACAGGGGATAGTTCCAGGTAATTGTTACCATGCACTGGTCTATTCCATTCCATTACCAGATTTTTCTAAATTGGTTTTATAGTTTGGATATTCTTATGAATTAGATGTTATTATCCTGGCTTTCCATAGAGATTAAGGACTTTGTCCAGGCTTGCACAGCTGGTAAGTGACAAAGCAAGCTCTCTTTGACTCCAACATTCTTGGTTTTAACCACTATGTTATGTTAGCTTCTTTGTGACCTGCTTTTGTCTTTTAGACAATCTCAGTTGTTTTTTCAACTCATATCAGTGCGCTTTGGGAATTCTTTATGGAAGTAGAAGTAGCTTGTATTTATTATTAAAATGAACTAAAGGGTCATATAACATTTTGTTTTAATCTCTGGGGGAAGTAGATTTGTAAACAGCCATTAACTACCTTCTTTGAGTTTTGAAGTTGAACCCTCAGTTCTTCAATTCATAATTGACTCATTAATAATTTAGTTCATTCAACAAATATTAATGAAACACTTACCACGTGCCTGCCACTGTTTGAAGTACTCAGGAACTATGCCAGACTCAAAGGCTCTCTATACAATTTGGATATTATTGTAATCTGAGTACTCACTTTTCAGAAAGCTTCAGTTCTAACTATCATTGTGATTTTTTAAGTTCCCACTAGATTGGAATATTCTTTATTCCTCAATATAGTTTATAGATATGTACACTTAGTCCTGAATCCTGGCCTCTCCTCACCTCTTATGACCACTTAGCCCTACATAGGCATCCTTCCAGGGCCCAGGGCCTACCTTCTGCTTGAAACCTTCCCGGACCCCAGGGCCACAGATTGTTCTTTCTCCTCTAACTCCAGCAAGTGTTTACTGTCTGTGATATCCTTTTGTCCCATAAGAGCACGACTGTAGGATTCTCATATTTCAAGAGTTCTTAACCTGGGGTGGGCCCAGAATCACCTACAGCGTTTTTTTTGAAATTCATGTGCTTGATCTTTATCTTACCACATATTTTCAGATTTGACATCTCTAGGACTAGAGCCCAAGTGTGTGTTATTTAAAACTACTCCCCAAGTGATTCTGAAGTTTACAAGCAGGTTCAGAAAACATAGCTTACATCGTTGTCATGTATGGTCACTTCCCCTTTACATAGTCTACACCAGGGGCTCCCAACCTTTTTGGCACCAAGAATTAGTTTTGTGAAAGACAAAACTTTTCCATGCACTGGAGCAAGGTCGGGGGGATGGTTTCAGGATGATTCAAGCACATTACATTTACTGTGCACTTTGCTTCTATTATTATTACATTGTAATATATAATGAAATAATTATACTACTCACCATAATGTAGAATCAGTGGGACCCTGAGCTTGTTTTCCTACAACAAGAGGGTCCCATCTAGGGTTCGTGGGAGACAGTGACAGATCATCAGGCATTAGATTTTCATAAGGAGCATGCAGCCTAGATCCCTCCCATTGAGAATTTAATGCTATCACTAATCTGACAGGAGGCCAAGCTCAGGTGGTAATGTGAGTGATGGGTAGTGGCTGTACATATAGATAAAACTTTCCTTGCTCTCCTTCCACTCACTTCCTGCTGTGCAGCCTGGTTCCTAACAGGCTACAGACTGGTACTGGGGTTGGGGACCCCTGGTCTATACAATTCTGTAAAGCAGATTCTACCCCTTCAACTAAGCTTCAGCACCTAAAAACACTGGGATTAAAATTCTTCGAATTTTCCTAATTGCCTAGCACAATCCTGAGCACAAATACTCCAGAGTTAGTCACTGAAAGAATTAGTTAAAGGGATTGATCCTTTTTACTCTTTCCTCACAATGCACTCAGAAAATTTCAGGAATGAATTATGTCATCCAATACCTAAGGCTGGTACCCTGGAGGCAAACTCCCTGGCCTTCTCTGTGTGGTAGAGATAAAAATGGTTTGCTTAAGTTCTCGCTTTCTTCCTTCCAGAAGGATAGATTTGAAGTTGTTTGGCCACGTGACTTGCTTTGGTTAGAGCTGTGAGTAGTTGACATGATGAAGGTGTCTCCAGGCTGTAGAATGTAATTGCTGGTGCAATACCCCACAGGCTGTCTTCTGCTGCCTTGATAATGAGCAAAGCCACTGATAAGGAGGCTCCAGCACACTGGGTCCTTGAGTGAGGACACAGGAAGCAGATGCTCCCGCTGACCTGTCTGGGACATACAGCCTGAGTAAGAAATAACGTTTGTGGTTACAGGCCCCAGAAATTTGGGAAATATTTGTTACCACATCTGAATCTGTTCTGACTGACACAGCATGGATTAAGTCCATATTAAATTATTTGTCATATGCATTATTAAGTTTTGCAACTTTAAAAATGTTGAGCATAAAAAGTTGAACTATTTTTGAAAAGGAACAGTGGAAACAAAATTCAAAACTGAGGCCTAGAGTAGAAAGTTAATGAATTTGGGACTTGTGTTTATAGGGCCACTAAGGTGATATTTTTGTCATATATGTACTGTTTTCTTACTAAATTCACCAGCTGGGTGTGGTAGCTCACATCCATAATCTCAGCACTTTGGGAGGCTGAGGCAGGAGGATCACTTGAGCCCAGGCGTTTGAGTCCAACCTGGATAACACGGTGAAACTCTGCCTCTACCAAAAATACAAAAAATTAGCCGGGCATGGTGGTGCATACCTGTGGTCCCAGCTACTTGGGAGGCTGAGGTGGGAGGATCACTTGAAGCCAGGAAGTTGAGGCTGAGGTGAGTCATGTTCATACCACTGTACTCCAGTATGGGTGACAGAGCAAGACTCTGTCTCAAGAAAAATAAAATATTAAATAAATAAATACTAAATTCACCACTCTTCCCATTCAGCTGATAACATAATGAAGAACTGTTTGTTTAAAGGAATAACTATCATCTTCAGTTTTCTACTATGGAGAATTGAAAACTGAACAAAAGGCAGTCATCCAAGGAGATTTAGTATGTTGGCCACACCCTGAATTTGTCATTTGGGATAAATTCCATTGAGATGGTGGCTGGCAGGGGTGCCTCCTCTCCGGGGTTGTGATGCTTACTGTTGAACTACTCTGCTGCACACGGCCACCCACAATTCATAATTGCTTGTGTGTCTTTAGCCTTCCCCAACAAGGAGTATTATCTTTCTCTAGGGATCTGAGAGTTTGGTATATGAAAAACTATATCCTGTCTTATTTTGCATTTCTTTAGTGGTTGGTGAAGTCGACCGATATTACATGTGCTTTTTGACTCATTTCTTCTTTTGTGAATTACCCTTTACGTCTTTAACCAGGGAGATCTTGAAGAGGTGGATGTCTCCCTGATGTCAGGACACAAGGATCCTTAGCCCCTCTGCTTGCCTGGGGGCTTCCTGACCATCCTCAGCTGCTTCAGCCAGTGTCTTGGCACAAAGGTTGGCAGGAGGGCCCCCAGCACAGTTACCACCCCGACCCCTGCCTCCCAGCCTGGACTCCTGATGCCTCCTTTTACTCCGTAAGTGCCAGGGTCTGATCCTGGTTCTTGAATGCCAAGGAAGGGCAGAGAGGGTGTGAGGATAGAGGACATTTTCAGAACCCAGAGAATTTCACTTTTAAGACTGTACCTATCTTTTCCCTTCCTTCTTCTAGCCTATCCTGCCTCCTTTTCCTAGCTTCCCTGGTGTGGAGGGTTGGAAGGTTGGGTGGGCTCCAGCAGGTGCCACAGGAGCATTTGATACTCCAACTCCTTGCTTCCCCTGGGAGCTGCCAGCAGCTTGTTCTACGTCACATGCCACTCCTCAGGGGGCTCAGGCTCACTCACAACCCCTCCAATCTTGCCGAAGGTCACATCCAAGGAAGCTGTGGTTCCCCCTTTTCTCCATCCCCACCTTGGCTCAGGCTACTCTCTCCTTTTCAAAATTCCTTTCTGTTCTTTTACTACATTGATGTCTGCATGATCTTATATTCTCATCATCTTACCTACCCCACCACCCAGGGCCATATCATCTATGAGGCGGACTGAGACCGTTGACTCAGCCGATTAGCTCCTTGATCACCTGACTGATTTGTTGATCAGGAGTACCTGCTATCCATGGAAGGATAGATTGAGGTCAGATTCTGAGAGGCCTTGAATGCTGGGCCAAGGAGTTTAGATGGAATTGCGTGGCCCATAAAATAGTGCAAGTGAGTGGGTTACGAGCAGAGGTGTACCATATTTTTGAGGGAGAGTAGGGAGAGACCCAAAGAGGAGTGTCCAGTTAGGTGAGGACTTTGCTTCCTGTGGGACGACAGTGAAGAGGATGGTGCTTTGTCTTGGGACCCACCAAGATGGTGTCACTATAGGGGGGCCCTTTTGAATACACAGTGAGTGCCACTGCTCATCAGTCCTCTTACCCTGGGGAAACTTAATAAACTTTCTTGCAAGAGGGACATAAAATGATGAGGTTGTTTTTTTCCTCATGGGTGCTGGAATGTGTGTGGGGGGGGTGTTTTACCCTGTTATGACCCTCATCTTGGTAATCAGCACAAGGTCCATGGCCTCTGTGGCAAGAGCAGTGACAATGTTTTCACACCCCAAGGGCACACAAAAGTCAGCCATCTCCCTGCTGCCAGGTCAGGAGTGAGGGCACAGAGCAGTGGAAGTCCAGGGACTCCTCAGAAATGGACTTAGGCACAAAGATCATTTAGACGGCCCCCAGGTCCCTGGTCACCTTCTGCTTTCCCCACACATCAGGGGAGATTCTGGCAAGAAGTAGCACATCCACACTGGGAAATTTGAAGAGGTTTCGTATAGGACCATTTACAAAGGTAGAGCAGGGATAGGAAAACTTCAAGGGGTACTGTAGTTGCCAGGAGAAATTCTATCACGGTATCTGTTTTGCTCTTTCTCCCATCTGGAAAATGCACACACATACCTGAGTAACTCACTTTCTTCTTGAATTCCAAAAAACTTTTATGATTGTACATACAATCTTCTCCTAGAGTGCTCAGAAGGGCTCTGCGTGTAACTGTGTGGAGAGGGTCCCCCTGCAGGAGCCAGGACTTTCAGGAGCCGCACGCCACAGTGACCCCACAGCAGTGCGGGGAGCTAGGGGCATAAACACCATGACCTCATTCTTCTGTGCTCTGAGCTGTTGCTGATGCTCCCTGTTGGCCAAACCAAACTGGCAAACAGAGGAAAAGGGAGCCCGCTGAGGGAGTCCATCTTGTTACCTCCTAGGCCAGGGCAGAGGGCAGAGGGTAGAGTGTGGGTTGCAGGGAAAGTGGAAGATACACTTCTCTCCCCACTGTAGGGGAAGAAAAAGTCTTCCTCTCCCATCTTAGATTTAGTGACTGGGGACCTGTGAATTAAACTGACAAAAGACAGGTTAGCAAGAGGGAAGAACAGATTTAATTATGTAAGTGCAGAATTCACAAAAAATGCTACTCAAGGGTTCGATTCCCGGTCAGGGAAGCCTTCCTTCTAGGCCGGGCGCGGTAGCTCAAGCCTGTAATCCCAGCACTTTGGGAGGCCGAGACGGGCGGATCACGAGGTCAGGAGATCGAGACCATCCTGGCTAACACAGTGAAACCCCGTCTCTACTAAAAAATACAAAAAACTAGCCAGGCAAGGTGGTGGGCGCCTGTAGTCCCAGCTGCTTGGGAGGCTGAGGCAGGAGAATGGCGTAAACCCGGGAGGCGGGGCTTGCAGTGAGCTGAGATCCTGCCACTGCACTCCAGCCTGGGCGACAGAGTGAGACTCCGTCTCAAAAAAAAAAAAAAAAAAAATTTGGGGCTTATATAGCATCTGAAAGGAAAGGGGGGGGAGAAAGGATATTTATGGGAGAAAAATGACTTTTGGAAAGATAAATGGGCACTTAGGAGGGTAGATGGGAGATGTAATTTTGTGATAGGGGCTCATGTCTGATGAGGAGAGTCAATCTTCCCTGTTTGCAAGAAACTCCTGGGAGGGGTTTATGCCAACTGAGTTCTTTTGAGTTCTTTTGGGAGGCTCTGCTTTTAGGCAGATAAAGGATTTCAGAAACTCAAATACCTTCTGCTTAAAATAATTTTTATACCCCAGTGATATATTCCGGACCACTTCACCACCAAAGGTAGCAAGACCTGTGGGGGGCTGTGGGAGACCAAAGGTTCCCAATTTTTGAGCCACCACGTTTGAGGGACCAGAGAATCAAGGCTACTGTGGGGTTGCGCAGGCTTCTGGGAAGAGAGCTGGTGTGTTGGGGCCTCAGGTCTCCCCTCAGAGAGAGCAACAGAGGTTGCTCTGTCACCAGGTAGCCCTGCTTCTGGGATATCCTGTCCTGATCAATCTTAGGCTGCTTTAAGGCATGGCTATGGGGCATTGTGCCATGTTGCCCCTTAGTCTAGGGAATCTGACACTTGGCCTCTCACTTGCTGGAAAGCCAGCATCCTATTTATCTCGCAACTTCAGGAAATTGTACTGCTTCTAGGTCAGGTTCTGGCTGGATCAAAGAATGCCAGGCTATAGGGTCAAGAATGCCAGGCTACAGGATCAAGAATTCCAGGCGGCCGGGCGCGGTGGCTCAAGCCTGTAATCCCAGCACTTTGGGAGGCCGAGACGGGCGGATCACGAGGTCAGGAGATCGAGACCATCCTGGCTAACACGGTGAAACCCCGTCTCTACTAAAAATACAAAAAACTAGCCGGGCGAGGTGGCGGGCGCCTGTAGTCCCAGCTACTCAGGAGGCTGAGGCAGGAGAATGGCGTGAAACCCGGGAGGCGGAGCTTGCAGTGAGCTGAGATCCGGCCACTGCACTCCAGCCCGGGCGACAGAGCAAGACTCCGTCTCAAAAAAAAAAAAAAAAAAAAAAAAAGAATTCCAGGCTACAGGGTCAAGTGACATCTTTTTCCTCAGTGTTTAAGGAACATGCAGAGCCCTCCTGAGCACTTGTGGAGAAGATTCTATGTACAATCATAAAAGTTTTTTGGAATTCAAGAAGAAAATGAGTTACTCAGGTGTGTGCGTGCATTTTCCAGATGGGAGAAAGAGCAAAACAGATAAGGTGATAGAATTTCCATTGTTAGATGCCTCTTGTTTGTCTGTGAACTACGCATGAAGGAGCTATCCTGAGCCACGAATACTGAAAACACTTGAGTGCTTTTCCACGTGTGAAAACCTTACCCTTTGAAAAATCCAAGGCCCACCCTGGGCCACACATGTCGAATCTGAGCTCAGCTGTTAGGCAGCTCCTCACCTGCTCCAACAGCGAAAGCAAAAGTGGTTCGGCGCAGACATTGTTTAAAATGGCTGCGTTAAAAATACCATCTCGGCTTCACAGATTTCTGGAGCTGTGAGGAGCATCCTCATTTATGTGCTCTGATGAAGGTGAGTCTGGGAGGAATGCACAAGCCAGTTAAAAGTGGTTCTCTAATTGGATTATGCAACAGCTTTTGAATCTTGATGCTTTAAATTTTTAAAGAGCCAGCAACCTCTCTCAGCCCAAACTCCTTGTGGCTCTGAGCAAGGCTTCAGGGCATTGAAGGGGGACAGGCTGACATCTCAGTCAGGTGTGCTTCAGGACTGTTATGGAAAGAGAAGGAGATCCGTGTATGGAGAGGACTTTGCTAAGGGGTGAGGAGGAAAGAAACTGCTACCATGTGGGAGGGAGGCATGCATGGACTCCAGAAGACCTGACTTGTGGGGTCCCTGTCCAGTTAAGGAAGTTGAACATAATTTTGGTTTAGGTTTGCTTCAGGAGTCATATAATCTTTGGCACTCACTAATGCCAACTGTGACCCTTGCATAGCCAACTCCCAGAGAACCTAAGTCAAAATCAAATACTTGGCCTTTCTTTTCAGAATGCTTTCATTTGGTGACCCCAGGCAAACATTTTGCAAAGGATCCTCTTACCTCCTGTTAACTGCAGCCTTTGCTACATGCCAGCTTACCAGGTGGTTCCTTCAATTTGTTCAACACAAGGTCTGGTTGGCCAGGTCAGGTTCCATTCCAGTGGCCCCAGGACTGGAACTTGTCCAGGACTCACAGACCTTCCAATGAGAGGGATCAGGGCTGTTGACCCAGTGGCATTATTCTCCAGCTGGGCTTTGAGATAGAGTCAGAACTGTCAGTGTTTCTGCAGTGCCTGCCTCCAGAGGTTTTGGGGCTTGGGGCTGAGATATAGGAAAGAAGACAGGGTTAAGAAAGATGACCAATGTGGTGGTCCTATGCAAAGATAACGTCTACTATTTACTTCTGAGGAGTGAAACAGTTGGCAAATCACCTAGAAGTTAGTGGAAAGGATTGTGAAGACAGGAGAAAGAGGAAAAATACTCAACATGTGTTGATTATGAATTTTAATTACTGAGTTATCTGTTCAGTCAACAGGCTGGGAAAGAAATGTGGGCAGGAAGAGCTCTATGAATGTTACAGATGATACAATTCTGCTTTTAGGAAATGCACAATTAAACTGTGTCTATACAACCCAAAGTAAAAGCAGATGTATCCGTCACCAGACTATTTTGATTAATGGGGAAATTTGGAGCTTAAATTATCTGGTTCCGCCAGCTATGTTGATCAAATGAACTGGATCATTGCCAGATCTCCATTTCTCTCAGTAGGGTGTAGACACAACTTTGGGTGAGGCAGTTTCAGGGACAGGATTCATCATATGAGGCAGCAGAATCTAAGTGGGAGGGAAAGGCACTACAAAGCAAGTGATAACAAAATCCTTACATTTGGATAACCCGTATCAAGAGGCCTTGGACTTAGGTTTACTTCCAAATCACATAATTGACTCAGCAGGCTACATGACCTCTGGTGTGGAACTGCACTCTTCCTGCTCTTTCTGCGAGTTGGTTATCCAATTAGAGAAGCAGTCCTCATGCTGCTGGTTTGCATTGACGGGACTGAGTGACTGGGAAGAAGTAGAAGAGTTGATAGAAGGGTATTTTTTGGTATTTACCCTCTGATACCCAGGGAGGAGCTCTTTCTGATCACACATTCAGAGAGGAGACCAGTGCTGTGAAGACAAGCCACCTCTGCCATCTTACTGACTTGTCCAAAATTATCTCTTGATATGACAGAACATACCACCTGCCCTCCAAAGTTTTCACTGAGCCACTCTGTTTTCCTTTGCTTGTCTAAAACATGTTTGCTGTTTGTTTATAGATACAGTCATTTGCAAATTATGGAGTCAGTGTAGCTCTTGCATTCAGGGCTTTTTCTAGAGTACACATTTTAAATATCACCACTCTCTGAGGCAAGGAGATGATTTGGGTCATGGAGGATGCTGTTTCACCAAAAAATGCCTTTTGAAATAAGGCCCTGCTGGAATATGGATCCTTTACTGTTAACTGATGCATTGAATGGTTTTGGATGTCTTTTATTGAAAAATAAGGGAGGCAAATTTAAAAAATAAACAGGAATAATGACACTGGGAATCATTAAATGATAATGGGTGATTAAGAAGTGGCTGGAACAACTCAAATGTCCCTCAATGGATGAATGGATTAATAAATTGTGGTATATACATAAAATGGAATATTATGCAGCTATAAAAAGGAATGAAGTACTGAAACAAGGCACAGCATAGATGAACCTTGAAGACATGCTAAGTGAAAGAAGCCAGACATAAAAAGTTACATATTATATAATTCCACTTACACAAAATATCCAGAATAGGTGCATTCATAAAGACAGAAAGCAGATTGGTGGTTAAGTGCTGGGGAGAGGAGCAGAAATGGGAAGTGACTGCTGAATAGGTAATTGGGTTTTCTTTTGGGATGATGAAAATGTTTTGGAACTAGGTAGAAGGGGTAGTTGCACAACTTTAAGTGTGCTAAATGCCACTGAATTGCACACTGTAAAGTGGGTTAATTTTATGTTTTGTAAATTGTGCCTAAAAATAAAGGGGCAAGAAAGCAAACATGTTTGAGTCGTGGTACTCCCACACTCATTCTCTTTTCCTTTTTCTTTCTTTCTCCCTTCCTTCCCTCCCTCCCTCCCTCCCTCCCTTCCCTCCCTTCCTCCCTCCCTTCCTTTCTTCCTTCCTTCCTTACCTCCCTTCCTCCCTCCCTCCCTCTTTTTTTCTTTCCTTCTCTCTCTCTCTCTCTCTCTCTCTCTCTCCCTCTCCCTTCCCCCCACCCCCCACGCAGTGATGCGATCTTGGCTCACTGCAACCTCTGCCTTCCGATTTCAAGCGATTCTCCTGCCTCAGCCTCCTGAGTAGCTGGGATTACAGGCTCATGCCACCACACTTGGCTAATTTTTGTATTTTTAGTAGAGACGGGGTTTCACCATGTTGGCCAGGATTGTCTGAAACTTCTGACCTCGTGATCCACCTGCCTCGGCCTCCCAATCATTCTCTTTTCTTAATGAAGAGGCACCGAGTTTAGGACCACTTTGGAAATGTTCCCTGTAGCCAAACAACGTCAATGCCCTAAATGACCTTGGAGACCATTTCCTCTCATCTTCTCATTTTGCAGATGAGAAGTAATTAGGGAGAGGTCCCTTGCTTGATTCTAAGATCAGTGCTTAATCCAGGAAATTGCACTGTGTCCTGAGAGTAGGAGATGTAGCATTCTGAGACACCTACTCAAAGTGAGCAGAACATATCCAATAACTTCTTTTTTGCTCTGTTTTTGACAAATGTGCTAATGATTGTAATATAGTAATAATAATAGCAAAAATAAGAAAAAGAAAAAACACGAGTAGATGAGATGCGTCATTTCACCTACTGCCATTCCTCAATGTGTAGATATTGCAAAACATCATAGATTTATATGTTTATCAATCAAAATATTATAAAAATATAATAAACTGATGATAATATCAGTTTATTGTGGTCTTATTATAGTGCCAGATACTGAGTGAAAGAAGCACATTTTATGCAATACCTCATTTAATTTCCCCCCATCCCTATGAGGTCAATGAGAAAACTGATGTCCACAAAGGTGAAATAAATTTTCTTCAGAGCTTAGAAGAGTTAGGGCTGGAACTGACCATTGCCAGCAGCTACAGTACTCTTAATTAAAACATCCAATACATAGTTTCTAGACCTTTAGATTTCACAAACTAGTAAAATTTCCAGAAACCAACATAAGGTGGCCACATTTTATTTTGCCAAGTATAAACACTGAGTAACAAGCAAATAATAAAAACGACAAACCTACTATTTCCTAGTATCATTATGTTATCAAATAAAACATATTTTCATGCCAAAAAGTAGAAGGACCTAATCTCAGAATAGAGAACAGCCTTGTAAAGTGGATCCATTTTGTTTTATAAAAAATTCTTTAGTCATTTTGCTGCCCAGGAAGATGTCACAGTGGATACTCAGAGTTGGTCTTTGCTGTTGGCTGTTTGGGTACTTAGCACTGCAGGTCACCAAATCCATATTGGTGTGGAAAAGTCCATCTTATGCCCACTTGTGGGCTCCATTTCCACCACCATGACCACTTTATACATGGAACTATTGAACAAGCATTGTGGTAGCTGGAGAAAGAAGCTGTGTGGTGTCCACCAGACAGGTCACCTTGTCCACCAGATTACTGAGATTGTCTTCCTCAGTGAATGTCCTATAGTAGAAATCAATGTGAGTCTCAAGTATCTTCATACTTTGTGCTCATTCCTAGAAGTTATCTGCTTACCTTTCTTTCAGACCTCCTTGTCACCTTTTTTCTGATCTTGTTCTTTCCAAACACTTGACCTTCTAACCAACCCTTTGGGCATTAATTGTGCATCAGTATAGATTTATACATGAGGTCATCTTTTCTTGCTCATGAAGTGGACGCCTAGATGTATTTCCCAAAATATGAATCACTGGGAGGATATTTCTTCCCCACTGTCTTTCAGGGGCACACCTAAATAGGCTGTAATACAATCAGCTTTCACTTTTGTCTGGTGCCAGTAGACTGGAAAACTCACCAGTAGCCCAGCCCACACTTTCTGTTCCCCCACTAACTAGTAATAGAGAGCTCTCCAAGATGTCATGGTTGGGGCTGGGAAAGAGGGAATGCAGTAGGAGGAGCAGGTGCCAGGGGAAGCTGAGCCACCTGTCTATGTTGTTCACTTGTCCCTTCTAGGCTTGCTTAGGTCAAATCTTATGCATACCAGTTCCATTTGACAATGAGATGCTGCTGTACATATCCAATTTTGTAATGTGGTCAATCAAACAACACCCAGTTCATGATAGGCAGCCACTTGCTGTTCCATGGTCAGGTGTTTAGTCCTTACTAGGCTTAGTAGCAAATCAAACCTGGATCAGCCTTTTTAATGGACAATTTTGGTTGGCAGAAGTTGGCACAGCCATACTGTGAATCCCAAGGGAAGTGTTCTGTGCTTCTCCTACTGTGGCTAGCCGGAGCCTCCATTCAGCATCTCTGTCTGCAACAGACACTTCCAATTCCAATTCAGTTGGATATGACTGGTGGCTAGGCAGTTTGGATGGTGTTCTGGCTCTGCTGCAGAGCCTTTTTAGATCAAAACTGGCAGCCTCACAGGTGACCCAGAACTTGGGTCAGAGCAGCACGCTTACGTTCCTAAAATTCAAAGAGAACCCCCAAACCTTACTCCTCTTTGTGGAAAGTGAGTCAAGGTAAAATATTTGTCTCATACTTTTGAAGCGATGATACGCTGCCATTCTCCCAGACCACTGACACCTGGAGCTCTCATTACTCTCTGTTTTCCAGATCCATCTAGCACAATATCAATGATGAACTGGACCAGTGTTATATTCTGCACGATATCAAGGCAATCAAGATCATCCTGGACTGTATTATGACAGAGGGCCAGGGAGTGAACAGAGCCCTTATAATATATGCAGTTTTCCCTTGCACATGAAGGCAACCTGTGTCTACTTATCTTTTCTGATCCCTTTCCTGGCTTCTAAGGTAATTGCATGTGATGATTAAGTGCTGCCATCTGCTTTCTACCACCCTGAGATCCCATTATTTCCATAAAATTCCAGAAGCTCAATGCCAACTTCCGCCACCGCCTCCTGCATAACATCACCACCTCAGGGGCTTTCAAGGGTGCTGGTGCTCCCCTTACCAATACATTTCTAAGTTCCTTGGTAAAGCATCATCCAAGTCTTCTTAGGGGAATAGTCAGGGGATGATGATCATTTGAGTGTTCATGATGATAGCGTGTCATAAATTACCAGTGTGTGTTTTTCTCTGGCAAGGAGTTTGCTTGTGCTTTCATGAGATATGTGGGCAACTCAATCCCCAAATCCATTTTTGAGAGTCTGTTTTCTAGAATTACTCTATATTAGTCAAGGTCTTGGCAAGAAGCAGACGGCACACTTTAAAAATGGGATAAAATTGAAGAGTTTAATGAGGGAAGCTACTGTCACCTTTAGGCCTGAATGGGCAAGAGGATCATGTTACCAGAACCTGGAAAGAGCTGTGCTGTGGGAGAAGGATGCCTGGCAGGAATGTGGCCTTATGTAGAGAAATGCAGCTGCTTCTAAAACCTTGTTCTGGCAGAAGAGAATAAGGTGGCTCTCTCTCTCCCCACACTTCACTCAAGGTGCTGATATATCCCTTTGGTTAAACCCAACCGAAAGTCAGAAAGCAAGAGCTCCTAGTGTTCATCCTGAAAAGTGAGGCTTCTGGGACATACACAGCAGAGTGGAGAATAGTGGAGATGGGGCTTGGAGAAGATTCAGTACTTGGGCTAAGGATTTTTTTTTCTGCATCTGGAGTCACTGGGATATCATGGCAACTTTTTTTGGAGAGATATATTTCTGGGCTATGTTTTAGGATAACAGTGGCATGTGAATTGAAATTTGGGTAATTTAGAGGAGGGTGATCTGCCATGAGACCGGGGGAATGGAGATGCTGTGGAAGATGCTGGAAGGAAAGTATTCAGTGGATACATGTATTCAGTAGCTCCCCTTTATCCTTGTGGGATATATCCTAAGACCCCCAGTGGATGCCTGAAACCATGCGTAGTACCAGACCCTATGTATACCATGTTTCTTTCCTATATATGTTGTGTTAGTTTGTTCTTGCATTGCTATAAGGGAATATCTATGACTGGGCAGTTTATAAAGAAAAGAGATTTATTTGGCTCATGGTTGTGCAGGCCTTACAGGAAGCATAGCTCTGGCATCTGCTTCTGGGAAGGCCTCAGGAAGCTTACACTCATGGAAGGTGAAGAGGGAGCAAGCAAGTCACATGGGGAAGCAAGGGAGGGGGAGGTGCTGTAAACACTTTAAACAGCCAGATCTCAGGAGAACAAACTCAGTATTGTGAGGACAGCACCAAGCCATGAGGGATCCTCCCCCATGATCCAGATACCTCCCACTAGGCCCTCCCTCCAGCATTGAGGATTACATTTCAACAGATTTAGGGGGACAAATATCCAAAATGTATCGTATACACACCTAAGATAAAGTTTAATTTATACATTAGGCACAGTAAGAGATTAACAACAACTGTTAATTAAGTTATTATTGGTAAAGTATTATTAAGTAAAATAAGGGTTACTTGAATACAAGCACTGCAATACTGCCATAGTTTATCTGGTCACTGAAAGGGCTACGAGGGTAGTGTCTACACTGCGGATATGCTAGACAAAGGGATGATTCATGTCCTGGAGGGGACAAAGTGGGGTGGCATGAGATTTCCTTACACTGCTCAGAATGGCAGGCAACTTCAAACTTGGGAATTATTTATTTCTGGAATTTTCTATTTGATATTCTCAGACCACGGGTAACTAAAACAGTGGAAGGTAAAACTGCAGATAAGGGGGAACTATCTTATGCCTTTTATGTCAATGAGGTGGTAGAGAGTCGCTGTTTGAAGACCAGAGCTTCTGGCTGAGGCTGTTAGTGAGCCGGACCAGGAGGCTGTGGGGACGGCACACTACAGCAGATTGCCTCGGAGTTGTGCTTTTGAAGTTAGAAAGCCAAATCAATGTGAAGAGCATTTGGTCGTCCTCATTTCTATGCACACGTAGATTGCATATTAATATCAAAGGAAGTCAGTTGTGTATGTAAAGGAGAAAGAGTTTTCTTTGGAGTCTTTAATTGTCAAGCGCCATTAAGATTTTCTTCTTCTTGCCTACGAAAATGACAGAATCCACTTTAAAAGCTTTGAAAGCAAACGGTGAAATTTGATGCCAGGGGTGGTAGCAACAATAGAAATAGCTAATATTTATTGAGTACTTTGCCGGCAGTGTGCTTTGCATTTCTGCCTTATTAATCACTACTACCAACTTTATGCAATGGTATTCTTTATGTTACAGATGAGGAAACAGAAGATTAGGCAAGTTAAACCCAGTCTTATACAGAAGAAATGACAAGTTGGTTCTCTAAGGCAGTACTGCTCAGCTCTTATAAAGCCCATACTCCTAACCTTCATTTTCTATTGTATCTCAGTGGTAAATGATTTCTGTATAAAATTTGCCTGCTGATTGCCTATTGTCTTTCAATTACACACACGTGTTTGTGTGTGTGTGTGTGTGTGTGTGTGTTCAAGGCATTTTGAAACTGCCTGTATCCAATGCAGCCATTAGTTCAGGAAATTCAGGTTTTTAAGCATATAATGAATTAATCATGGAATGAGAAACTGATCAGGCTCTGGCTCAGCACAGTGGCTCATGCCTGTAATCCCAGCACTTTGGGAGGCCAAGGCAAGGGGATTGCTTGAGCTCAGGAGTTCAAGGCCAGCCTGGACAACATGGCAAAATGCCATTTCTACAAAAGATACAAAAATTGGTGGTGCATGCTTGTAGTTCCAGCTACTTTGGAGGCTGAGGTGGGAGGATGGCTTAAATCTGTAAGGTTGAGGCTGCAGTGAGCCAAGATCATGCCACCACCCTCCAGCCTGGGCAGCAAAGTAAAACCCTGTCAAAAAAAATAAATAAGGAAAGAAACCACCAAAAATACAGAAATTGACCAGGTTTTGGGTCAGTTATTTGAGTCACAGATAAAAGTGTACAGAATAACCATGGCTTATATTAAGGGTGAGAGCAACTGGCTTAGAATATTGCCAGACACATAGTAAATGTTCTATTAAGGTTACCCGTTATTAGTAATACTCCCCATACTAAAAGTGTAAACTTCAGTAATATTTGCTTCAGAATCCATATTTCACAGGGATTTTAAATTTATCTGAACAATTACATTTTCTCTCTGACCATCTGTGTCCAAAAGGTGATCACTGTCATGAATTTGGTGGGTATATGTATCTGATGATGTTTCCATAACATTAGTATTAATTTATGTATATATACACAGTTTTATTGAAAACTTACCTAATGCTATCATGTTATACATATTCACCTGAAAACACTATCATTTTCCACAATATCGTGGAAAGTCTGTCTGTGAAGCACACATAACTAGTTAGAATCTAGTTTACCCGATGCTGCTATCTGGGGATGAACTTAATTCTGTCAATGTCTTATTATAACTTTCCTGTGAGAATCCTGGTGCCTCTTTCTATTCACACAAATGAAAATTTCCATATGATAGATGCATAAAAGATAGTTGTTCGTTTGTAAAATTCATGAATGTCCAATATTATTGTTAGTTGTCTGCATTTGTTTTCCCAATTTTTAAAAAAAATCAGATGCAGTAAACTACCTGAAACTATTAGAATCAAGAATATACCTGAAGTCTGTCTGGTAATAGTTAGTAGTCATTCCATGATAGCTCCCATGAAATTCCCATTTTTTATAGGTAATAATATATTTATATCTCAGATTTCTGAAGTACTGTAAAATTAATTACTGCTTATGTAAAACCCTACAAACCACAATATTTGTGCCTAAAGACTCCTATAAGCCACTAGTTCCTTCAGCTAATCTACTGATGAATTCACTGAGTCTGAAGAGGAGGATCAATAACCTGCCTCTGTTGGTTCATCTGGAACCAAAGCAGATGTGAAAAGAAAAATGTTCAGTGGGTTCTGGTGGAGAGGAGAGATCCCTAGCATCGGAGGCAGGAGTCCAAGATCTGAGTCTCAAGTCTTTTATCCCCTGCAGCCTTAGCACTTAATAAACATTACATCATGGTGAAAGTCAAAAACATAGTTAAGATTTCCCAAGCACAGTAAGTGAAATGTTTGCCTATAGCCTCTCAATTACACATACACACACATGCATGTGTGTGTGTGTGTATGTGGGGGGGTGTTTGTGTGTGTGTTCAGTGAATTTTGAAAAAATGGGCCAGGAACTGTTTTAAGTGCTTTATGTATATTATCTCATTGTATCCTCACAACAATTTTAGGAGGGAGATGCTAAAGATTTCGTGTGAGTTATAGCACAGTAAATTAAGGGGGAAAATTATTCTCATATTGAAAAGCTATATTAACACTTGCTTTAGTATTTCGACATAAAGTGACTCTTTGGAAGCAGAATTTTGTCAGGACCAGTCAATTACCTGCTTATACTTTCAGAGTCATTTATTCATTCGAAAACACTTCCTGACCGCTAATATTTGTCAAGTTCTGTTCTGTCATGGGATACACCCATGGATAAGGATGGCTTCCTCTTTTGAGGTACTTTTCAGTAGGGAGAAAACTGAATTCAACCACGTCCCATCAACACTCCCAGTCTTGGTAAAAAGCAGGCAGAGGAACCTGGAGGATTTCAACCTTGATTCAGGAAAAGACAGAATAATTTACCATTTTTCTAGCCTGAAGGTTGAATTGTTAGTTCGATTGTGATTGATGTCATGGCACTTTGATTGTGCTGCTTTGTCCTCATTTACTTAACTATGAAATTTTGCTTCCCTGATCTCTAACTCTAATCAAATTCTTGCCTTCCTGACCCACTCAGAGGTCCAGAAAAATATCTCCACCATTCAAAACTTTTCTTTAAATGAGATTATTTTTAATAGGAGCAAATTATCTCTGAGAAAGAAATAATATGATCATTTCCCAGTGTCTATTATACCACTTACATATTCTATGAAAAGTACACACAATTTCTTAAACAGTCATTTGGCAGCAGTAAATGCTATTTAGTCAGCCCTGTAGAGCAAGGATGAATGGGACTAGCACTATGGAAATGTTTTTCATGTGTTCTCCTTTTATGAAGAGAGAGAAATAAATTATTTCTTATGTATCAGTGAGAGTCTCTCCTATACTCTAGATTAATATGTTTTAGTACTCAACCAGCATCAAAGTGCTGTGATGCATCATATTGATCATAAAATATCAGTCCCCAGGAAGAGTTTCACTAGAAACACTTATTAGATGTGTTGTGTGCATTATATAACATTTATGCAAGCCACAGCTTCCATACAGTACCAAACTTACCCAGGAAGAAGAAATCACATTTCAACAGAGAACAGGTTTGCCATCTGATTTGTGCCCAGAACATGTAAAAAACATAGCAGATTGCATGCTGCATTGACTAAGGAACATACATATGCATTTAAATCACTTATGTTTTACTTTTTTATGATGCATTGGTGAATTGTATTCCTTTTGCATTTGTAATTAGAAGGTGGAACAGATGTGATGGTTTCGTTTAAAGTGATACGTCCATTAAAATAACCTATACTACAAGTAATTGTTTTCTTTAACAGGGGAGTCTGTCCATTGTCATGCTGTTTTTGAGCCATTTAAATAGACTGTGAAGAAAAATATGTTTGTCTTCAGGAAATGTTGATTGATTATGGAAGTCAGAAATGTTTGTGATAGGAATGTTTACATATTTGTTGTTTTTGTTGTCCTTGCTCTTTTTTGTTTTGGAGGTGGGACATCATCAAAGATGCACTCTTACATCCATTCTTCCAACCTCACTTTTTCTTCTCAAATTGAGACTAATAATTCAAACCCATCTATATTTCAAAGAAGGCCAAGATTTCTCTTTTTCATTTTAATAAGCTATACTACAGTTAAGCTGAATATTAAATTATTACCCACTTGGTGATCAAATATATCGTCAAAATTACCACTGGCTTTCTGTTTGAACCTGAATAAAGTGCGGATTTTTGTTTTGATCAATAACAACAGCTTTCTGAGATCTGCAGTTATGCTTCACTGGGACAGGCTGTGACAGCCAACGCAGTAGCCGGCAGACAATTCTTTGATATATGAATCTGACTGACCCAATTTTCCATCCCCCACACCCAAAGCAAAAAGCATCTCCAGAAACCTTTTACCATTTTCTTCTTGCAATGTCAATGCACTCGACATAGACAAAATTTAACTAAAATTATCCTTTGTAGAGCAGATGCATACTAATCCTTTTACTGCTATAATTAAATACCTCTGTCTCTGAGTCACCAATGCTTGTAGACACATCAAAGTTGCCACTTTTTTAAAGGAAAATTTAACACCATGGTCTGTACATACACAGTTGGAAAGATAGCATGGTTTCATACAAATTCTATTTAATTGTGCCAAAATGTGCCAAATTGACATTTCTTGTTGCTATAAAAATATTCAGAAAGGCTTTGTGTGGGGAGAAATGTTGAGATGAGGTATGTTATGGTGGTTATGATGTTGAATTCAATAAAGTATTGAATTCAGTATTTTTTACTGAAAAAGATTGCAGTAAGCAAGCACCCAAGGTACCAGTGTTATGCACTACAAGGCACATGCAGAGAAAATCCTTTCAATGTCCTTTAACTGGATCCCTGTGATAGTCATGACGTGTGGTTCTATAATTGGGCACTAGCAAATGTATTTTGGGGTTTGCTTCTTTATATGAAGGTTGATCGTTTGAATTTACTGAAATGTAGAATGCCTAGCTTTCTGTTTTTTCTCTACAGATTTATCTTCATTTATGTTTTTCTTATTTTACTAGTCATGGCTCTGACTTTCTACTTCTAAAACAAAATTATCGAATATACACTATGTTGAGAGTAGTTCTTCAAATCTTATTTATAAGGAGATACACAGACACACTCAGGTCAATGACTATGAATTGATTTGGTCAAACAAATGAAACCTTTAATTTTTCCTGGCTATTGATTTTTCATTTGCAAAAGAGAAATAATGAATTATCTTTAACTGTATTACAAGGTCTGTGTTTCCTATAAATCTTTATTTTATACGTGCTTTAAAGTTTTATTTGAAATGTCAATTAATTATTGACAAATGATTGATAGATACTGATATTAACGGTATTTCAATAGGAATAATAAATTGTGCTTGTTAAATTGATATTCTATTAGTTAGTTATTTCTGGGTATCATATAAACAGACACACAAGAAGTACAGACATATCTCAGAGACACTGTGGCTTCAGTTTCAGCAAATGTCACAATAAAATGAATCACACTAATTTTTTGGTTTCCCAATTCATATAAAAGTTCTGTTTAAACCATAGTCCATTGAACGTGCAATAGCATATTCCAAAAAAAATGCACGTACCTCAATTTAAAATACTTTATTGCTAAAAAATGCTAGCAATTATCTGAATATTTAGCAAGATGTAATATTTTTGCTGGTGGAGGGTCTTGCCTCAATGTTGATGGCTGCTCTAATTGGCTAGTAGTTGCTATAAGTTGGGGTGTCTGTGGCAATTTTTAAATATAACAATGAAGCTTGCTGCATTCATTGGCTCTTCTTTTCACTAAAGTTTTCTCTGTAGCATGTGATGCTGTTTGATAGCATTTTACCTGCAGTAGAACTTCTTTCAAAATTGGTGTCAATTCTCTGAAACCTTGCTGCTGCTTTATCAACTCGGTTTATGGAATATTTCAAATCCTTTGTTGTCATTTCAACATCTTTGATGTTGTTTTATCATGAAATTGCAGCAGTTCAGTCACATCCTCAGGCTCTACTTCCTCTAGCTCTCTTGTTATTTCCACCAAATCTGCAGTTACTTTCTCCACTGAAGTCTTGAACCCCTCAAAGTCACCCATGAGCTTTGGAAGCAACTTCTTCAATACTCCTGTTAATGTAAATATTACGACCTCCTCCCATTAATCAAAAATGTTATTAATGGCATCTAGAACCTTGAACCCTTTCCAGAAAGTTTTCAATTTACTTTGTCCAGATCCATCAGAGGAATTTCTATCTGTGGTAGGTATGGTCTTACAAAATGTATTTCCTAATAAGACTTCAAAATTGAAATGGCTTCTTGAACCATGTGCTGCAGGATGGATGTTGTGTTAGCAGACATGGAAACAACATCAATATCCTTGTGCATCTCCATGAGAGCTCTTGGATGACTAGGTGCACTGTCAATGAGCAGTAATATTTTGAAAGAAATCTTTTTTCTGAGCAGTGGGTCTCAACATTGGGCTTAAAATATTTAGTAAACCATGCTGCAAACAGATGTGCTATCATTCAGGCTTTGTTGTTCCATTTATAGAGCACAGGCAGAGTAGATTTAGAAATGGTCCTAGGATTTTTAGAATCGTAATTAGCAGTGGCTTCAACATAAAGCCAATAGCTGAATTAACTCCTAACAAGAAAGTCAGCCTGTCTTTGAAGCTTTGAAGCCAGGAATTGGCTTGTCCTCTCTAGCTATGAAAGTCCTAGATGGCATTTTCTTCTAATAGAAGACTGTTTCATCTACGTTCAAAATCTGTGGTTTACTGTAGCCACCCTCAACACCCTCAACAATGATCATCTAGGACCATATTTCCTACCCCTAAAGGAAAATTTGAGGTGAGCAATAGCTAGTAAATACTAAGTCCTTTGATTTTTGATACTTTTATTTAGATTTACTATAACTAAGAAGAAATTGAGATTCCTGTTTTCTGTTCTGGTAATGCAAGTGTAAAGAGATCTAATTTACTACATAAACAGGGGATATCCTTTTATCTGTTCTATTCAAAATTTTAATCATTTAAATGGGTACACTTGGAGGGGATTTTCTTCAAGGTTCTGGAACTACTACAGTGGCCAAGTAGATATTTTCTGACAAGTAAAACTACCTTTCAAAGAGTGCACTACTTCTCTTTTGACTCTTGTCACTAAATACCCCCTAAGTTATTTGTCCAAATTAATTTTTCTGTTTTTCTATTATTTCTCTTGGCAATTTAACTCCCTCTCATGGCTCCAATGATGATCTAAAATCTATACCTCCATCCTTAATTCTAAGCCTGGGAGTGCCCCAAGCAAATATAAGTATACTTTAACAAAAGCTGATGCCAGTATATTATATATTTCTAAGCAAAGATTGCATATTATATTAATGTGTTCTCACACTGCGGTAAAGAGCTGCCTAAGACTGGGTAATCTGTGAACAAAGGAGGTTTAATTGACTTACCGTTCCTCATGGTTTCGGAGGCCTCAGGAAACTTACGATCATGGTGGAAGGCAAAGGGGAAGCAAGGCACATCTTACATGGTGGCAGGAGAGAGAGAGAGCACAGAGAAAACTGTCACTTTTAAACCATCAGATCTCGTGAGAACTCCCTCAGTATGACCAGAACAGCATGGGGTAAAACCACCCCCATGATCCAATCACCTCCTACCAGGTCCCTCCCTTGACGTGGGGATTACAATTCAAAATGAGATTTGGACACAGGGCCAAGCCATATCATATGTGTGTACATATACACACACACATACACACACACGTATGTATATATGTATATGTGTGTATATATACACACATAGGTATACATATGTATTCTTTTATTCTGATCTACATATCTACCATTGTGTATCTCCAATCACATTTAAAATGGTTAGTCCTCAGTATCTCTAAAACTATATTGATCATCTTCACCTGGTTTTCTCCTCTCTTCCTGTTTCTAGAATTAATTCCATCGTTCCATCCTCCCAGACAACAAAATCAGAACCTCCCAGTTGTCTCTCAGTTCTTCTTCTTTCTCCTGCCTCCCATAGCAGAGTCATCTGTCAGGTCCCAGTGATTTTACCCCTTCCCTCTCTGTCTTTTCTGAATCTTTGTCTTTATCCCCTACTCTGTTGTACTGGGTTGTGAGGCATCTTTTTTCAACTCAAATTGCTTCCTTCTTCCGACTGGTTACCCTGTGACTTTCAGATTAATCTTTTTTGAACACAGTTCAGATTTTTTTTTACTGTCACCAAAATATTTCAATGGCTTTCCATTGCATTCAGCACCAAATCCAAACTTGTTGTCTTGGCCTTAAGCTGTACTTTTTAGCCTTTTCTCCCACTCAGCCTAATTAAAGCATTAGCTCCTGTGGTGTTTTGCAGCCCTGTGCTTGACATACTCTTCTCACTGTGAAAAGCACCCAACTTCCCAGCTTCATGTGGCCATCTTCTATTCCAAAGGCCATTACAGAAGGCACTTTCTAGATGAAGCTTTCCCTGTCCTTCCAGCTGGAATGATGTTTCCAGTTCTCCAACTCAAGGTGGAACTCTTTTTTCTTTTATCTTTATGTTAGTTTGCTAGGGCTTCTGCAACAAAGTAGCAAAGACTTGGTGGATTAACAGCAGATATTTATTTTCTCAAAATTACAGAGGCTTAAGAGTCTAAGATCAAGGTGTTGTCAGCATCAGTTTCTTCTGAGGCTCCTCTACTTGGCTTGTGGATGGCCACCTTCTCCCTATGTCTTCCCAAGGGCTTCCCTCTGTGTATGTCTGTGCCCACATTTTCTTTCCTTATAAAGACACCTGCTTACTGGGCCCACATTAATGACTTCACATTAACTCAATGACCTCTTTAAAGACAGTTTATCACATTCTGAGGTTCTGGCGTAAGGACTTTCACATGTGAACTTGGGGATGGGGCACAGTTCATCCCGTAACACATATCTTTGCAGCATGTCTCACTTTAGACATTGTGCTCTAGTTTTTTATGTACATAAGTTTACCACCTTTTTCTCAGTATGAGAGGGAAGGATCTATATTTTCTCTATGACATCTGCCTGTATAAACCCCATAAATACTCAATACTGTGTCTTGCATGTGGGAAATAATGAATGTTTTATTTACACATAATACTTTTACATATTTCTGAGGAACATATGAGCATTTTTTTTTTACATACATAGAATATGTGATGATCAAGTCAGGGTATTTGAGGTATCCGTCACCTTGAGTATTTATCATTTCTAAGTGTTAGTAACATTTCAAGTTCTCTCTTCCAGCTATTTTGAAATATACAGTATATTGTGGCTAATTGTAGTCACTCTAGTGTACAATGAAACACTAGAACGTACTTCAATCAAACTGTAAGTTTGTACCCATTAAACAACTTCTCTTTATTTCCCACTCCCACTTTCACACCCTTTTCTGCTTTTGGTATCTATTATTTTATTCTTTATCTTCAGGACATCAAGTTTTTTTAACACCTACATATGAGTGAGAACATGCAGTGTTTGTCTTTCTGTGCCTGGATTATTTCACTTAACATAATGACCTTCAGTTCCATCCATTTGTCTGCAAATGACATGATTTCATTCTTTTATGGCCAAATAGTATTCCACTGTATATATATATCATACTTTCTTTGTCCATTCATCCATTGATAGACATAGCTTGCTTCCATATCTTTGTTATTATGAATAGTGCTGCAGTAAACGTGAGTGTGTAGGTATCCCTTTGATGTGCTTTCTTTTCTTTTGAATAGACACCTAGTAGTGCAACTAATGGATTGTATGGTAGATCGATTTTTAGTTTTTTGAGAAATCTCCATACTGTTTTTCATAGTGGTTATACTAATTTATGTTCCCACCAACAGTGTATAAGGGTTCTCTTTTCTCTGCATCCTTGTCAGTCTGTTACTTTTTGTCTTTTTAATGATAGCCAATATAACTGGGATAAGATTATATTTCATTGTGGCTTTGGTTTGCACTTTCTGGATGATTAATGATGAGCAGTTTTTCATGTACCTGTTGGCCATTTGTATGTCTTGTTTTCAGAATAGTCTATTCATGTCCTTGTGATCCCTTTTAAATGCCATTACTTGTTTTTGTTTTGTTGAGTTCCCCATATATTCTGGATATTAGTTCCTTGTCGTGTGACTATTTTGCAAACCTTCTTTCTCATTCAATAGTTTGTCTCCTCACTCTGTTGATTGTTCCCTTTGCCTTTTGCTGTACAGAAGCTTTTCAGTTGGATATAGTACAATTTGTCTATGTTTTAATTGCCTGTACTTTTGAGGTTTTTGAAGTCTTAGCCATAAAATCTTCACTTAGACCAATGTCCTGAAGTGTTGTTGTTTTGTTTTGTTTTTTTCTAGTAGTTTTACAGTTTTGGATCTTACATTTGGGTCTTTAATCCATCTTGGTTGATTTTTGTATATGATGAGAGATATGGGGTCTGGTTTTATTCTTCTGCATGTGGATATTCAATTTTCCCAGCACCATTTGTTGAAGAAGGTATCCTTTCCTTACTATATGTTCTTGACATCTTTGTCAAAAATCAGTTGGCTTTAAATATGTGGATTTATTTCTGTGTTCTCTATTTTGTTCCATTGGTCTATGTGCTTATTTTTATACTAATATCATGATATTTTGGTTACAATATCCTTGTAATATAATTTGGAGTCAGGTAGTGTGATGGCTCCAACTTTGTTCTTTTTGCTCAGCATTGCTGTGGCTATCCTGGCTCTTCTATTTACATATGAATTTTAGGAGTGTTTTTCCTGTTTCTGTGAAAAGTTACATTGGTATTTTGATAGGGATTGCACTGAATCTGTATATTGCTGTGGGCAATGGAGTCCTTTTCATGATATTAATTCTTCCATTCCATGATCATGGAATGTCTTTCCATTTGTTTGTGTCCTCTTCAGTTTCTTTCATCAGTATTTTGTAGTTTTCCTTGTAGAGCTCTTTCACCTCCTTGATTAAATTTATTAGTAGGTATTTTTTCTAACTACTGTAAATGGGATTGCTTTTTAAATTTCTTTTTTGGCTATTTCATTATTGGTGTATAGAAATGCTACTAATTTTGTGTTAATTTTATATCCTATAACTTTACTGAATTTGCTTATCAATTCTAAGAGTTTTTTGAGGAAGCTTTTTGGCTTTTTAAGTTATAAGATCATGTCATCTGCAAAAAGAGACAATTTCTTCTTTTCCAATTTGGGTGACTTTTCTTTCTTTTTCTTGCCTGATTCCTCTTTCTAGAACTTTCAGTGCTATGTTGAATTGGAGTGGTAAAAGTGGGCTTCCTTGTCTTGTTCCAGTTCTTAGAGAAAAGGCTTTCAATTTCTCTCATTGAGTATGATGTTAGCTGTGGGTTTTTCATATATTCCCTTTATTATTTTGAGGTGTGCTCCTTCTATGCCTAGTTTGTTGAGAGTTTTTATCATGAAGGGATGTTGTATGTTATCAAATGCTTTTTCTGCATCTATTGAGATGATTATATAGCTTTTGTTCTTCATTCTGTTGATGCGATGTACCATGTTTATCGATTTGTGTATGTGAAGCCATCATTGTATCCCTGGTATAAATCCTAGTTGATTATGGTATGTGATCTTTTTGCTGTGCTGTTGAATTCAGTTTGCTTAGTATTTTGTTGAGATTTTGGTGTTTATGTTCATTAGAAATATTGGTCTGTGTTTTCTTTTTTTGTCATGTCCTTGTCTGATTTTGGTCTCAGGGTGATGCCGACCTCATAGAATGAGTTTGGGAGAATTCCTTCCTTTCAATTTTTTTTGAATAGTTTCAGGAGGATTGATATTAGTTCTTCAAACATTTGGTTGAATTCAACTATGAATCCATCAAGTCCTGGGCTTTTCTTTGTTGGAGGACTTTTTATTACTGATTGAATCTTGCTCATTATTGGTCTCTTCTGGTTTTCTATTTTTTCCTGATTCCGTCATAGTAGGTTGTATATTTCCTGGGCTTTATATATTTCCTCTAGGTTTTCCAGTTTGTCGGCCTATATTTGTTTATTATAGTCTCTAATGATCTTTTATATTTCTGTGGTATCAGTTGTAATGTCTCCCTTTTCATTTCTGATTTTATTTGGGTCCTTTCTGGATTAGTCTAACTAGAAGTTTATCAATTTTGTTTATCTTCCAATAACCAATTTTTGTTTCACTGATCATTTGATCAATGAAACAATGTATTTTCTTGTAGTCTCATTGTGTTCTGCTCTGATCTTCACTATTATTTTTTCTTCTGCTAATTTTGGTTTTGGTTTGTTCTTGCTTTTCTATTTCCTTGAGGTGCATTGTTGAATTGTTACTTTGTAATCCTTTTACTTTTTAGATGTAGGCATTTATTGCTATAAACTTCCCTCTTAGCATGGCATTTTCTGTATCCCACAGGTTTTGGTTTGTTGTGTTTCAATTTTTATTTGTTTCAATAAACTTTAAAATTTCCATCTTAATTTCTTCATTTACTCAATTGCTGTTCAGCAGTTTATTATTTAATTTCCATGTATGTGTATAGTTTCTGAAGCTCCTCTTGGTATAGATTTTTAGTTTTATTTCACTGTGGTCTGAAAAGATACTTGATATGTTTTGACTTTTTAAAATTAGTTGAGACTTGTTCTGTGGCCTAACGTATGGTCTATCCTGGAGAATGTTCTTTAAGCTGATGAGAATGTATATTCTGCATTTGTTGGACAAAGTGTTCTACAAATGTCTGTTAGGTCCATTTGTCCTAACTTTGACTTTAAATCCAATGTTTCTTTGTTGCTTTTCCTGTCTAGATGATCTGTGTGATTCTGGGAGTGTATCCACTATTATTGTATTGGAGTCTGTCTCTCCAATGATTTCATGAATTTCTTTTTGATTAGGTTCCATGGCTGGAGGATTGTTGTGTTCCTTTGGAGGTAGACTAAGTATCTAGAAATGTTTTTGTTTTGTTTTTATCTGGGTGCTCTAGTGTTAGGTGCATATATATTTAGAACTGTTACATCCTCTTGTTGGATTGATCCCTTTCTCATTATACCATAACCTTCTTATTCATTTTTTTCTTTTACTGTTTTTGACTTAACGTCTTTGTGATATAATGGAGTTATAGCTACTCTTGCTTTTTTTTGTTTGTTTCCCTTTGCATGGAATATCTTTTTCCATCCCTTTACTTTCAGTGTATTTTTGTCTTTACAGGTAAAGTTCATTTCTTGTAGGCACCATATAGTTAAATTATATTTTTCTTTTACCCATTCAGCCAGTCTAAGTGGATGATTTAATCTAATTACATTCAAAGTGATTATTGGTATGTAAGGTTTTGTTCCTGTCCTATTTTTAATTATTTACTGGTTGTTTTGTATATTCTTTCTTTCTTTTACTTTTATTGTTATTGTGGTTTGGTGGTTTTTATACCATATGAGTTATTTCTCTCCCTCATTTGTGTCAATGTTTGGTTTACCAGTGAGTTTTATATTTGTGTGTGTGTGTGTGTGTGTGTGTGTTTTTTCTTTTACATAGTCTTGCTCTGTTGCCCAGACTGGAGTGCAGTGGCACGATATTGGCTAACTGCAACCTCTGCCTCTAGGGTTTCAGCGATTCTCCCGCCTCAGTCTCCCGAGTAGCTGAGATTACAAGCATGCATCACCACATCCAGCTAATTTTTTGTATTTTTAGTAGAGATGGAGTTTCACCATGTTGGCCAGGCTGGTCTCATACTCCTGATCTCAAGTGATCTGCCCGCCTTGGCCTCCCAAAGTGCTGGAACTACAGGCATGAGTAACGTGACCGGCCTGTGTATTTTCATGATATGATAAGTGTCATCTGTTTGCATCCAGGTATAGGACTTCCTTGAGCTTTTCTTGTGGGGCTGGTCTAGTGATGATGCATTCTCTTAGCTTCTGCTTCTCTGGAAAGAACTTTATTTCTCCTTCATTTATGAAGGATAATTTTGCTAGTTATGGTATCCTTGACTGGTAGTTATTTTTTTTTTCTTTTAGCACTTTGAGTATATCATCTAATTCTCTCCTGAGCTGTAAGGTTTCTGCTGAGAAATGTGCTGTTAGTTTGATGGGGGTTCCTCTACAGACGACTTAATGCTTATCTTTTGCTATATTTAAAATTCTGTCTTTGTGTTGGACTTTAGACAGTTTGACTAAAATGTGCCATGGAGAAGATCTTTTTGCATTGTATCTGTTTGGGAATCTCAGCACCTCCTATATCTGGATATCTAAATCTCTTCTGGGTTTGGAATGCTTTCATCTCTCATTTCATTAAATAGATTTTATAATCCTTTTATTCTCTCTTTACCTTCCAGGACCTGAGTAATTAAAAAATTTGGTCACTTTGTGGTGTCTCATATGTCACGAAGGCATTGCTTATTCTCTCCTTTTTTTTTTTCATTTTCTTTATTTTTTCAAAATGCCTGTCTTCAAGTTCTGAGATTCTTTCTTCTTGATCTACTCAATTGTTAAAGATCTCAAATGTGTTTTATATTTCATTCAATAAATTCTTCAGTTCTAGAATTTCTGTTTGGTTGTTTTTTATGGCATCTGTCTCTTTCGTAGATTTTTCATTCATAATTTGAACAGTTATTTCTGATTTCTTTGCATTGTTTTTCAGAATTTTCATTTATCTCACTGAGCTTCTTAAGAATCAATAGCTTGAATTCATTTTCCAGGACTTTGTGAATTTCCTTTTGATTAGGCTCTATTGCTGGAGAATTATTGTGTTCCTTTCGAGGTGTCATATTTCCTTGCTTTTTCATGTTTCTTGTGTCCTTACATTGATATCTGTACATCTGGTATAATAGTCACTTCTTCCAATTTTTAGAATTTTCTTACATAAGGGAGAACTACTTCCTGAAGATGTATCTATGGTATTGGTTGGTGATATGGTTTGGCTGTGTCCTCGCCCAGATCTCAACTTGAATTATATCTCCCAGAGTTCCCATGTGTTGTGGGAGGGAAACAGAAGGAGGTAATTGAATCATGGAGGCTGGTCTTTCCCATGCTATTCTCGTGATTGTGAATACGTCTCACGAGATTTGATGGGTTTATCAGGGGTTTCTACTGTCACTTCTTCCTCATTTTTCTCTTGCCACTGCCATGTAAGAAGTGCCTTTCACCTCCTGCCATGATTCTGCATCCTCCCTGCTATGTGGAACTGTAAGTCCAATTAAACCTCTTTTTGTTCCCGGTTTCAGGATGTCTTTATCAGCACCATGGAAATGAACTAAAACAGTAAATTGGTACCAGTAGAGTGGGGCATTGCTGAAAAGATACCCAAAAATGTGGAAGCAACGTTGGAACTGGGTAACAGGCAGAGGTTGGAACAGTTTGGAGGGCTCAGAAGAAGACAGGAAAATGTGGGAAAGTTTGGAACTTACTAAAGACTTGTTGAATGTCTTTGCCCAGAATGCTGATAGTGATATGGACATTAAGTTTCAGGCTGAGATGGTCTCAGATGGAGATGAGGAACTTGTTGGAAACTGGAGTAAAGGTGACTCTTGTTATGCTTTAGCAAAGAGACTGGTGACATTTTGCCCCTTCCCTTGAGATTTTTGGAACTTTGAACTTGAGAGAGATGATTTGGGGTATCTGGCATCTGGCAGAAGAAACTTCCCAGCAGCAAAGCATTCAAAAGGTGACTTGGGTACTGTTAAAGGCATTTAGTTTTATAAGGGGAACAGAGCATTAAAGTTCAGAAAATTTGTAGCCTGACAATGTGATAGAAAAGAAAAACCCATTTTCTGGGGAGAAATCAAGCCATCTGCAGAAATTTATATAAGTTGAAAGGAATCTAATGTTAATCTCCAAGACCATGGGGAAAATGTCTCCAGGCCATGTCAGAGACCAGGGCAGCCCCTCCCATCAGAGGACCAAAGGCCCCGTAGGAAAAAGTGGTTTTGTGGGCCAGGCCCAGGATCCCCATGCTGTGTGCACCCTAGAGACTTGGTGCCTTGTGTCCCAGTCGCTCCAGCCATGGCTGAAAGGGGCCAATGTACAATTTGGGATATAGCTTCAGAGGGTGGAAACCCCAAGCCTTGGCAGCTTCCACATGGTGTTGAGCCTGCAGGTGCGCAAGAGTCAAGAATTGAGGTTTGGGAACCTCTGCCTAGATTTCAGAAGATATATGGAAACACCTGGATGTCCAGGCAAAAGTTTGCTGCAGGAGCGGGGCCCTCATGGAGAACCTCTGCTAGGGCAGTACAGAAGGGAATTGTGGGGTCAGAGCCCCCACACAGAGTCCCTACTGGGGCACTGCCTAGTGGAGCTATGAGAAAAGGGCCACCATCTTCCAGACCCCAGAATGGTAGATCCACCGACAGCTTGCACTGTGATCCTGGAAAAGCTACAGACACTCAACACCAGCCCATGAAAGCAGCCAGGAAGAAGGATGTACCCTGTAAAGCCACAGGAGCAGAGCTGCCCAAGACCATAGGAACCCACCTCTTGCATCAGTGTGACCTGGATGTGAGACCTGGAGTCAAAGGAGAACATTTTGGAACTTTAAAATTTGACTGCCCTGCTGAATTTTGGACTTGCATGGGCCCTGTAACCCCTTTGTTTTGGCCAATTTCTCCCATTTGGAATGGCTGTATTTACCCAATACCTGTATCCCCATTGTATCTAGGAAGTACCTAGTTTGCTCATAGGCAGAAGGGACTTGCCTTGTCTCAGATGGACTGTGGAATTTGAATTAATGCTGAAATGAGTTAAGACTTTGGGGGACTGTTGGGAAGGCATTATTAGTTTTGAAATGTGAAGACATGAGATTTGGAGGGGCCAGGGGATGAATGATATGGTTTGGCCGTGTCCCCACCCAAGTCTCAACTTGAATTGTATCCCCCAGAATTCCCACGTGTTGTGGGAGGGACCCAGGCGGAGGTAATTAAATCATGGGGACTGGTTTTTCCTGTGCTATTCACATGATAGTGAATAAGTCTCATGAGATCTGATGGGTTTATCAGGGGTTTCTGCTTTTGCTTCCTCATTTTTCTCTTGTCGCCGCCATGTAAGAAGTGCCTTTTGCCTTCCACCATGATTCCGCAGTCTCCTCAGCCATGTGGAACTGTAAGTCCAATTAAACCTCTTTTTCTTCCCAGTTTCAGATATGTCTTTATCAGCAGCATGAAAACAAACTTAATACAGTTGGGTAGGACACTTTTGCTCTTAATCTGGTTTTGTGCGGCAGTGTAGTCTCTGTATTTCTTCAGCTGTGAACAGCACAGGTGGTATCTGTGATTTCTTTGATGGCTTAAAATAGTGTTATTAGTGAAAGCTGTGGTGAAGTTTTGCTGGGGACTTAGATGCCAGGTAGGTCAGTCTTCTGGCCCCATTGGTGGCAGCAGTGGGCTGAGCATGTCTGTCCTTGGGACCCAGGGCAGTATATGCCCATATGTTACTGGGTCTAGGAAGATTAATTCTTTGACCTATAGGTGGCTTACTCAGATGCTGATAGTTCCAGCAGTGGGTCTGTTCTTGGGCCCCTGGACAGCAGGTGTGGGATGGGTGATGTCAGCAGTAGTGGTGGGACAGCCCTCTGGGTCCTGAGTAATGCATGCCGCTGTTGGACGTGGCTGTAACAGGCTGGGTACATCAGTCACCAGGCCCACAGATGGCAAGTACAGGTAAGTGCCAGCTGTGGTGATAGCACCTGGGTGCTAGGCCCAATCTCAGGAATCTTCAGGTACCAACAGAGGTAGACTGGGCTGGGCAGAGTGTGCTAGCCTGATGGTGCTAGGCCCAACACTCAGGAGTGTTGAGATACCAACAGAGGTGGACTCCGTGGCCAGACTCTGTGCTTTGGCATGGAGTGAGGGCAAAGCCTGGCTGGGTACATTTGTCCTCAGGCCTTCTGATGGAGAGTGCAGGTGCCAGCCTTGGTTGGCAAGGACAGGGCCATGGCTAGTGTCTGCACTCACCGTCAAGCAGAATGCTTGGGTTGTGGGGCAACAACAGCTGTGCCACTGCCCCTGCCACTGGGAAGGGTGGTACTGCCTTCAGTGGCCAGCAGCCTACGCTGGTGGGTTGGGAACCTCCCAGCTCCTCTCTGTGTTAGCTTCAGGCCCCATGAGTGTTGAGAGGATCTCCCGTGGCTAGAACTGCAGGAGCACATGGTGGGGATGTGAACTGCTGAGGATCTTTCACTTTTCCTTTTCCCAGACTGGGGAGTCTTTCTCAGCTCCCAGCTTACCCCAGCTGAGCAGGCTGCCTGTTTCCTTCTCCTTCCTTGCTTTAGGTATTTCTGGTTTGTTGTTGTTGTTGTTGTTGTTGTTGTTGTGATTGTTGAATTCCAGTGTTCTCTCTTGCATGATCTGTTTGAAATGTGATTATCCACTTACTATTTCGGTTCTTCTTCTTCAAGGAGGTAAGTATGAAATGCCTGTAGTCAGCCATCTTCCACAATGCGTTTTTAAGATAATAAGAAAACAGATTAGAACTTTTTAAAAAAATAGACCTGGCATGTGAAAAATAACTACATTCAAATGGATTTGGATCACAGCCAGTTATTTGGATAATTCTTGCAAATACATACCTACTGAGAAATATGAGGAATGTTAGCCAGGGTTTTGTATACTGTTAGCATTGATTGCACTAGCTAGCTAACTGCTGAATATTCATTTTTTAATTTTTCCATAGATTATTGGGATACAGGTGTTATTTGGTTACATGAGTAAGTTCTTTAGCGTGATTTGTGAAGTTTTGGTGCACCCATCACCCAAGCAGTATACCCTGCACCTATTTGTAGTCTTTTATTATCCCTCGCCCCCAACCCTTCCCCCCAAGTCCCCGAAGTCCATTGTGTCGTTCTTATGCCTTTGCGTTCTCATAGCTTAGCTCCCACATGTCAGTGAGAACATACGATGCTTGGTTTTCCATTCCTGAGTTACTTCACTTAGAATAATAGTCTCCAATCTCATCCAGGTCACTGCAAATGCTGTTAATTCATTTCTTTTTATGGCTGAGTAGTATTCCATCATATATATATATATTATATATAATATATATAATATATGTATATCTCACAGTTTCTTTAATCACTCGTTGATTGATGGGCATTTGGGTTGGTTCCACGATTTTGCAATTGTGAATTGTGCTGTTATAAACATGCATGTGCAAGTATCTTTTTCATATAATGACTTCTGTTCCTCTGGGTGGATATCCCATAGTGGGATTGCTAGATCGAATGATAGTTCTACTTTTAGTTTTTTAATGAATCTCCACACTGTTTTCCACAGTGGCTGTACTAGTTTACATTCCACCAGCAGTATAGAAGTATTCTCTGATCACCACATCCATGCCAACATCTACTGATTTTTGATTTTTTGATTATGGCCATTCTTGCAGGAGTAAGGTGGCATTGCATTGTGGTTTTGATTTGCATTTCCCTAATCATTAGTGATGTTGAGCGTTTTTTCATATATTTGTTGGCCATTTGTATATCTTCTTTTGAGAATTGTCTTTTCATGTCCTTAGTCCACTTTTTGATGTGTTTGTTTTTTCTTACTGATTTGTTTGAGTTTGTTGTAGATTCTGGATATTAGTCCTTTGTCAGATGTATAGACTGTGAAGATTTTCTCCCACTCTGTGGGTTGTCTGTTTACTCTGCTGACTGTTCCTTTTGCCGTGGAAAAGTTCTTTAGTTTAATTAAGTCCCAACTATTTATCTTTGTTTTTATTGCATTTGCTTTTGGGTTCTTGGTCATGAAATCCTTATGTAAGCCAATGTTTAGAAGAGTTTTTCCAATGTTATCTTCTAGAATTTTTATTCAAGCCTTAGATTTAAGTCCTTACTCCATCTTGAGTTGATTTTTGTTAAGGTAAGAGATAAGGATCCAGTTTCATTCTCCTACATATAGTTAGCCAATTATCCCAGCACCGTTTGTTGAAAGAATGTCTCTTCCCCATTTTATGATTTTGTTTGCTTTGTCAAAGTTCAGTTGGCTGTAAGTATTTGGGTTTATTTCTGGGTTCTCTGTTCTGTTCCATTGGTTTATGTGCCTATTTTTATAGCAGCATCATGCTGTTTTGGTGACTATGGCCTTATAGTATAGTTTGAAATCAGGTAGTGAGATGCCTCCAGATTTGTTCTTTTTGCTTAGTCTTGCTATAAGGTAGAAGGAATGCCACAAAGTAGTCTATTCCATTAGTATGCCTATTCCACTGCTTATGTGCCAGGCACTGTTTCAAACACTTTACAATTATTAACTCATTTTGTAATCACAGCAACTTTATGAGGTGGAAAATATTATTATCCCAAGTTGGGACATGACAAAACTGACATACAGAGAGCTGAAGTAAAGTCACACCAAATGCTAGTAAGTGATAGAGCATAGGTTTGGGATTTGAACCTGTGTAATCCGTAATCTGACTTCAGTCTCTAAGACCCTATACTGTTTCTACTGCTTGCTAATCCAGTTCTCTGATGATATATTGTTAGATTCTTTAAGTATTATAAAATATGGTTCAAATATTTCTGACAAAATAGAGGAACGTTAACTCCTAAGTGTGTAATACAGTTTTGGATCCTGTTTAGAACTTTAGAAAGATGAGCATAACATCAATTTTTGTTAAATTCATTGGCAAATTCTATCTAGGTGAATTAAGAAGTTCAAAGTGCAAAGTGGATTCTTCGGTCAGAATTATTTAGCTCGTAATTCACAAAGATTATTTACAAATGACATACTCAAAGTGTTATATGTTGAGGTATGGACTTTTAAAGGCTCAGTATTGTCTCATGGCCAGTCTGTTTTGTATAAGAACTTGACTCTGGCATGTAATTACAAATGGGTACATTTTCATAGTGGATGGGTGATTCATAATAATTATTGAAATGTTTGGAAAATAGAGATAAATGATTACAAATGACATAATTAAAGATGGGTTAGTGGAGTAACATTTTAAAAATCAGTGCATATGGATCTTTTGAGATATTGATCCACTTTTGCCTCTAGGAAATTTGAATAAAAAGCACTGTAGAATTAAGAAATATAAATTAGTGTGTAATATTTCTTCTGATTTTTGCATGATGCCTGTATTAGTTAGGATAATTAGCCAATTGTAAGTACCTTAAGTGGTGAGTGGGGTTGGGGGTGGAGGGGAAGACTTTTAGGCTCCTGTCACCAAGAAGTTTCAGACCACTTGTGCTGACATCAAGTTTCTGATCCTGTTTCTCTCTTTGTCTGTCTGTCTCTCTATGTTACAAAACATGTTCCTGCCATGTTGGTTTTATCAGGACAGATCATATATTACAGCAGCAAATATGGCCCCAGAAGTTCCATGGACCCTTATTTCTCATTGTTTAGAAGAAGAAAGCACCTCTTTCCTCAGTTCCTCTCTTCAGGACTCCCGGTACCGCTGCTTCTGGTGACAGCCCATGGCAGGTGGGGAGGACGTGGAGATGGAAAGAATGAGAAGGGCAGGTGAGGCAAACGAGCAGATGCCCCCTGCAACTGCTGAACTGTTTGCAAACAAAATCTATTTAAACTTCTTCTTGGGATAATTCACTATCTTTTTTTCTTTGTTTAAATTGCTCCAAAGTAGAAAGGATAGTCCTTTTCAAAGATAGGAAGTCCATAAAAGAGTAAAAGTTAATACAATATAATGAAATGAAATAAAAGATGGGAAATCCAGGCAGTGTTTTGTAAGTAAGGTAGATGCTGACATATACTAAAAATATTAAGTGTTGGCTGTATCATGGCCTTCCAAGGTGAGTTTTTAAAAAGTGGTAGTAGTAGCCAGGTACATTAAAATACTTAAAAGTTTTGGAGTCAAATAAATAATCTAGATGTGTTTTCTGGCTCTCAAGCCTGCTCCTGCTGCTTGCTTATTGGAATTTTTTTTTCTTTTTTGTCATTACTTAAGCAAGGGTCATAATCTTTTTGAGTTTTGCTTTCTTCACTTGTCAAATGGAATAATTAGACCTTTCTTGGATGGTTGATGCAAGGGTTAGAAGAGATGATGCACATAAAACACGTGCCAGTATAGTAGATCCGTTAGTTTTCTAGAGTGATATATATGCTGAACATAGGTTCGACTCCCCTTTTCCTTTGTTAGCCATTTTTTTTTATCACTTGACAGTATTTAGTGCAAATGGAAACAAAAGTAGTTCATCCAAGTAGTACAGAATATGAATAGAATTGATAATAAATTACGCTCACTGTATTTCTGGTAATGAAAAAGACAAGCATATAAAAAATTAATTACACCTTGTTATGTGTCAGAAATCCAGTAGGAAGGAAAGACAGAACTGGACACCCACTGCGTCACAATCGCGGTGCGGCAGGCATTTTGAGAAGAGAGAATATTGGGCGTCACATTGTCACTATCGTCCTGTCAGTCATTGGTGACTGGGCCATATGAGGCCCTGGATAGTGCACAGCTGCTCAGCACAGCACCAAACCAAAGGACGTGGCAGGATCTCATGTTCGGACTAATTTTAAAAATTCAAAATAATATTTTCCTTCAGTAGTGAAGAAAGGGGCTAGATTATCAAATTTGTACCTTTAGATTTTGTGTTCACATTTTGAAGCTAACACACTTCCATGTACTCTTATTTCTCAAAAATAGGTTACTGGTAGACTGAAAAAATGTTTTGGATATATCTGAAAAATATTTCCTTTTCCTTGCAAAATGGCAAACCTCTCTTTTAAGCCTATGGAAAGAACATTTAAAGGAGAGAATTCAGTAAGTGTTTAGTTTTATGCAGCTCTTACTACTTTGGGCCCACAATTAAATGACAGGTAAGGGGTTTTCATCAGAAGAAATCTCTGTAAGTATGATGAAAAACAACAACAAAACTGAATTAATTTACACAGCCTAACAACATGCGATCATAATTTCCCTCGGATCCGGTTTATTGTTGGTAAAATTTAGAAAAACCCACATGTATCATTTTAAAGTACATCTAAAGTATATTTTCATGAAATGTACATGGTTGTGTAGTTAAATGTTTATGGGAACTTTTCATTTTTTTGCCATTCGGCCTGCTTTCAAAATATTCAAATATATTTGGCTTTTGTAACTTTGCTAATTAAACCTTCTAAAACAGATGGAATTATAGAAATTACAGGGTTTAAAATATCATCTTAATTGGTTTACGATCTATGTGACACGTAGCGCCATTCATACTGTATAAAATAGATGCGAATGGCTCAAAAGAGATGGCATACCAATTAATTTCTTTTTAACTCTTTCAATTTAATTTTGTTTTCTTCATTATTTTCTTCCCTTTTCATTAGCTTGGCTCGCAGCAAGTCTGATCAACCCTGACTGTGAAGATACAGGTTGTAAGCTGAGATCATATTGGAAAGCTTCTTTTGTGACTGAGGGATAGGGAGAATCTGAATTTACCTTCAATCTAAAGAAAATAAATAATCTTAAGACAAGCTTTAAGCGTGCATATGGCTGTCCCCTCAAGTGATGTGCAGATTAATCTTTCTCCTTCTAATGATGATTGCCTTATGTGTGCAGGCAGCCATATTTCTCTGATTTCCTGGAATAGTCTTAATTTAAATGTCTACCTTACTGTCCCACTAAGAACACTTAGATTTGTCAGACCGCATGTTCCGATTTCTGAGTTGGGATGTAATGCTATAATCTCCCTACGTAGAATGTTGGGAGGTTTAAATAGGCTGCTTCATGTGTGTCTATGTACCTTAAGATCAAGAATCTGGTTGAATACAACTCATCCAGACCTCTAAAGATTCCAATTTTGAGGCCATGATGAAGGCCTGTTATAATAAACCTGCTTTACCCAGCAAAATAACATGCAGTTTTAAAAAAATACCATCGTACTGTTTGTTGGCTACTCTTGGCCATCAAAATTAAACTCGACTGTTTCTTTCAAATATATCAATTTGCCATTTAGATGTGATTTTAAACACACTATTCCCCTCCGTTGCCATGGTAACAGGTTTGGGCCCTCATGGGTGACAGAAAAGTACCAGAGTTCTGGTTCCTCTTTGAACACACACGTTCGCTGGGTTTCGCCTTGCAGCCCAATAAGAGAAGAGGCTTGGAATCACCACACTTCCCACAGCAAGGTAAATCTGTACATCAAATAACACTCAGAGCTTGGGAAATCGCCCACAGCAGGGACAGATTACCTCTTACAGTCACTATGGAGAACAATTCAAATCCTAGCTTTAATGATCCCAGATAGAGCTCTTCTCCTCCCCACCAATGTGACATTTTGCAAACATTTTATATATCAAGGAAATATTTAATTGAAACGTGCTTCTGAGAATGCCTACCGAGCTGGCTCTAGGCGTCCTCCAACATTGCAGGGGTCAATTAAAAGAACCCATCAACTGTTTTTTAAAACTTTAAAATATTTTTAAAAATAGGGTTGGGGGGAAAGAAAGTGGACAAAAAGTAATGTTAAATAGCATGGAGCATGACTAATGGCGCTAGCATGTTAAAATCATTGGGAAAATGTCCTTGGAAGACAAATGAATTTTCAGCAGAATAATTAACTTAATTAACAAATTTGCATGCATATTCATCAGGCTATTGAAGTCTTTCCAGCCCAGCTTGATGAGCGTTGGTGTAATAATTGTCTCATTTACATTCTGCAATCTACTACAATTTAGGGCATGCAAAAAAAGCCGACCTCTTCCCTTTGACTTTCTTTAGGAGCCATATACTCCTAAAAACATGGCCTTCACCCTCTCTGTGGCCTTTGGTCCAGGCCTTTTGAGAGAACCCCCAGAGAGAGTTGACTGTGGTTTCCCATCCCCCAGTCTTTCCCTTCTTTCTTCTTTTTATTTTTTTCCTTTTGGCCCAGGTTCTCTGTTTTTGCCTCTGCTTGCTCTCCTGGGTAAATCTTGGCACCAGTTCTGACTTCAAATCTCTTGGGTCGCCAGACTGCATCATGTAAAAATTGCCATTTCCCTCTATCTCTGCAGGGCAATCTTTAAAGGCAGTAAGGTGTGACGCTCCAGACTGGCAGCTTGGCAAGACAGAGCCCATGGATACCAGCACACGGGAATCTGGACGGCTCACTCTGACAGCAGTCAGCACTGGGAACAAAAGGAATGGAGGGAAAAAAGCGCAAATGTATTTTTACATATTGTAGGCATATGGCCACAAGACCAGCAGAAATATATTTAATTACCAATTGCACGCGTTGAGGAGAAAAACATTGGAAACGGGGAAAAGAACTGTATACACAGCAATATTATTCTAATTTAACTTTTCACCTCAGTTTTTTTTTCTTTTCTTTCTTTCTTTAATTGCAGATGGAAGGGAATGTGGGTTGGAATCACAAAGGGTTATCTTCTGGAATTCTATCAAAGGTGATGTGGGATTTTGACATGCCTTCTTTAACAGCATAACATTATATAAAGAAATAGGAAAGTTTTCTTTTAATTATTTCAATTATGAAATAATTTGACTAAGGTATTTTGAGGGAGTGGGGCAGATCGGATTTGAAATATAACAATTAGAGACTCTTACTGTCATGTTAAAAATGTACTTTTGATGTTACACATTAGTTTAGGCCTCAACAGTTAATTACTCAATCTTGAAAAATTATATTCTTGTTCTTTTCTATGAAAGCAGAACAGTTCAATCCCCTTTATTGTCAGGCATTGAGCTAGCCAGTGGAGGTACAGAGGTGAATCAGATATTGTCATCCCTGCACTGAAGAGGCATAGCCTAGGCTGGGAGACAAATACACATACGTATAATTATAATGTTATACCATTAAATTATTAAATGTTAAAATTATTAGCTAAAATCACAATTATAATACATATAATACCATCTATATAATGCAATAATGTAGCTATATGAATCCAGGGGCTATAGAGGATTGACTCTTAGTTCATTCCGGGTGTCAGTCACCGAGGACCAGGCAGGTGACCTCTTCCAGGAAAAGCTGATGAAAAGGATCAGTGAGAAAAAGCCTGAGAAGAAGGCAGTTGTATTTTGCAGAATGAAAGAGTTTGGGCCAGTGTGAGCCAGCCCCCTTCCTAACGTGCCGGCTCAGGGAGTCAGGTAATAGGGCCAGGGAAACGTGTGCCCACTGACTTGGGAAAGAGAGAGAGGCCTGCACCTCCCTCTTGACGGAAAGAAAACCACAGCCCTGAAAAAGTAACTTGCCAGGAGTCCCCTTCTTTGTAGCATTCCTATCACCGTCTTCCTCTTAGCCTGGGTCTCCTGTTCTCATCCTGCTCTTTGAAATCCTTGGTGGCCAGTGCTGGCTATGTAGGTCACCTGTGCTCCCTGGTCCCATGGAGGTTCTGACCAGCTGACCAGCCTTGCAACCTGTTTCTGCAGCCCAGATAATGGTTCAGAGTCATGTTAATGTGTGCTTTGCTTTATGTAGCAAATATCATCTTGAAAAGTTTTTTTGTAAATTTACTTTTTTTTTTGTAAAGCGACCTACATAATAAAAGCACTAGGGGAGCTGGTTATTTAAAGGAACCCTGTAGTGAATCTTTTCATAGTGTAGAAGCCATTCCTTAATTAATCTTTTTTTTTTTTTTTTCCATCAGATATACCTGTGCCTCTGTGGCTTTTTTTTTTTTTTTTTTTTTTTCCTAAGAGGAAGCAGCATAGACTATAGTGCCAAGTGCATGAGACTGAGGGCTAGGGCTTCCAGAGTGTGTGCTGAACTGCTGCTGGCTGCCACTGGTTGAGGATATGAGCATGACCTTGGGGTCAGTTCCATCTTCTGAAAAGGCAGAGTCAAATGGGCTCAAGCTCAAATCCGGGTTTTACCATCCATCAACTTCATTTGGCAATTCATTTGTTTTCTTTGAATGTTAGTTCTTTACCCATGTACTGGGTGGTTACATACTTCAAATAAAAAGGTTTCTCCGAGGGCCTGGCATCATAGCTATGACTAAGGGTTTGCTTGCCCCCACTCCAATTCTACTCTGCTCCACTCTGTAACAGCCCCTTGGAGCAAGAGCCACAGCTGGACTTATTGGGAGGAAATACTTGTTAACTTGGGATCTCCCCTGCAACTGTTTCCTCAGAGGAGAGGAAATGCCCACTCTACTCCCCAGGAGGAAGGTGGATAAAAGACAGTGTTTTAGACCATTCTTTGCCCTGGTTAGCCATGGTAAAAAGTGATTGATCTTAATAGTAAAGTTTCAGATTCGGCCGTCTTGGGCAGGTCTGTACACTCAAGTATGGTAGTACAGGCTGCCCCTCCCCCACCGCCACACCCTCAGACAGGCCCATATGTCTTAAATAGACCCAAATCTGTTCTTTTTTCCATATCTGAGCCCACCCCTGTGGCTCTTGAGGAGCTTCTGGTCTGAGCAAAGGTCCCACAGCCTCTCCCGATCCTGTTTCATCCGTTATAAGCCTGTTGGAACATTGTGTCTGATCAACTTGCTAGAACCTTTCACCTCCCTATCCTCTAGCTGCTGGGGAGGGCAGACACCTGCTTGGCACCACACATGCTTTCTGGTCATCTGGTCACCTGGGGGCCTGCAGCTGGGGTACTGGTTGTGGCCGGAGCTCAGAGCCACATCCAGTGAGGGTCACAGAGCTCCTCAACGAAGTGCTGGGAGTGAGATTCCAACCTGCCCCAGCGCTGAGGTGGGGTTGAGGGATGTGGTTGAATGATCAAGAGGATGGTCATGGACTCTATCCAGGAAGAGAAATCCCAAGGGCAGCAGGTTAACCTGCCCCACAAACCCATGGCCAGGCCCTGGGGTTCCCAGCCCTGACTGATGAGAACTGGCAGCTGTACCCTTTTGGTTGGCATTTCTGAGAATTGTGTGGACAATTATCTTCTCTTTTCTTACTGAAGGAAGGACAGATATAGAGGTGGTTCCAACTCTGGTGCTCATATATTTGTGACAACCACTAGGATCATATTACCAGAGTAAGTTTGACCAATTTGGGGACTTGGCCTTGGAGAAGCCAACACTTAAGAGAAAGGCCAAGGTCATGGCCTGGCTTATGGATTCCATTTCTTGCACATGAGTTACGCTGACTGAGTTATTGGAGAACCCACTTGTACTTGGGTAGGAATTTGAAATGTTGAAATAGTCATGGGTTAGGGACCTGCTGGTAATGACCCTCCTGTAAGCCAAACTTAAGATACTGCTGAAAAATAGACTACATCAGAAGACTTCTAAGATCCCTCATTCACTCATTCATCTATTCATTTGTCTGGGATTTATCAGGGACCTACCGTGTGCCAGGTACTGTACCACCTGTTGGAGAGACGATGGCGAATGAGTCCTTGTGCTTCCAAGGCTTGCAGTCCAGTAGTAGAGAGGCAAGCAAAGACAATTAACTCGGTATGAGAAGCACAAAAGATAGGGGAGCACAGACCAGGAACAGCACACCCAGTTTAGAGGGACTGGGAAACATTTCTGGAGAAAATGATCTGTAATGTTAGATGTTTTTGTCCAGGAAAGGCTGAGAGGGGGTGACAACACCCTTCCGTGAAGGCTTGCACTGTGAACAACACTGAAGTGATTTGGCCAGGGATACTCTATAAGTAGCAGAGTCTGGATTGTTCAAAAGCCAAACCCTATGTTCTTAATCACATTGCTCCACTGTCAATATTGAAATGATTATTCAAGAGGCCCAACTATTGATTATAAACAATAGTGCACTGCAGATCTGGCTGCTCTCTTGGCCATGTGGGGCTTTGAGCTCTAGCCCCTAAACCAGTCGAGAAAACACAATCCAGTCACAGGCGGTGGCTCACGCCTATAATCCCAGCACTTTGGGAGGCTGAGGCGGGCAGATCACTTGAGGTCAGGAGTTCAACACCAGCCTGGCCAACATGGTGAAACCCGTCTCTACTAAAAATACAAAAAAAATTAGCTGGGCATGGTGGCAGGCACCTGTAGTCCCAGCTACTTGGGAGGCTGAGGCAGGAGAATAGCTTGAACCCAGGAGGCAGAGGCTGAAGTGAGCCAAGATTGCACCACTGCGCTCCAATCTGGGTGATAGAGCGAGACTCTGGAAAAAAAAAAAAAAGAGAGAGAGACGAAGGAAGGAAAACAAAGAAGAAACAGAAAGAAAAGAAAAAAGAGAAAGAAAGAAAAGAAAGAAAGAAGAAAGAAAGAAAGAAGAAAGAAAGAAAGAAAGAAAAAGAAAGAAAGAAAAGAAAGAAAGAAAAAGAAAGAAAGAAAAAGAAAGAAAGAAAGAAAAAAGAGAAAGAAAGAAAAGAAAGAAAGAAAAAGAAAGAAGGAAAGAAAACGAAAGAAAAAGAAAGAGAAAGAAAGAAAGAAAGAAAAAGAAAAGCAAGAGAAAGAAAGAAAAAAGAGAAAATACAATCTAAACTATTAGGTAGTCAGGAGAGTTAGGCAGAAACAATACCGATGTTGTCTGGACCCTGAATAACATATTCCAAACAACTTTCCCATTGCCTAAGTAAGTCAACAGTACTGTTTTGCAATTTGGTTGCAATGTGCAAGTTTGGTTGATTTCATGTGTCTTAAGGAATTATGCTTTGTAGACACCATGTGATTACTTTTTAAAGTGAAGTGAAGTAAGAATGATACTTAATATCACAGTATTAGGCCAATGCCTTTATACATTAGATGCCTACTTTAAAATTTATAAAATTATGGCACCAAATATATGTACAGTCAACCCGCTGTATCTGGAGGTTCCACGTGTGTGCATTCAGCTAATCATGGATTGAAAACATTTTTACAAGATGGTTGGTCATGTCTGTCCTGAACATGTATAGAATTTTTTCTTGTCATTACCTAAACAATACAGTATAGCAACTATTTACATAACATTTATACTGTATTAGACATTACAAATAATTTAGAGATGATTTAAAGTATACAGGAGGATGTGCATAGGTTGTATGCAAATACTATGCCATTATACATGAGAGACTTGAGCATCTGTGGAGTTTGATACTAGCAGTAGGTCCTGGAATCAATCCTCCACTGATACTAAGGAATAACTGTATATTCATATTCTGTCTCCTGGAAAGATATAAAATGTCTCAAAACAAAAGTAATTTTTTAAAAATTAAGATTCAAAGAAATAACACTAGGAAGTTAAGTTTGAATGGAATATACATAAAATTTATTTCTGGGTTCCCTGGGAGCCAAAGCAAAAAGGGAAACATGAAAAAATGCATAAATTTTTTATCAAAAGGAGGAAGCATATTCATTCCCCTTGAGAAAAAAAAGTGTTTGCAAAGACAGAAATTCTAAAAGTAGTAATTCAACATAGACTTAACCTTTGGAAGAAAGAAGAAACAATTCAAAGTGTTTGTAATGTAATGGATTATCATATAATCAAGAACTATGATGAAATAGAGTACACTCTTTCCTTTAAACCTAGAACAGAGAAAGAATTCCTGTCAGAGAACTATTAATGGGAAGTCAGAACCACTAGGCTCTGATGTGCAGATATCGGTTCAAAATGCAGCACTTATTTATCTATTTAGTTATGTATTTATGAGGCAAATATTTGTTGATTACCTAGTCTGTGCCATGCATGTTTCTAGGGCTGTGATGGAGTGATGAACAAGAAAAAGTCCCTGCTCATAATCCACATAATGACTCCAGCACATTAATATAAAATTTTACAGTTTTAATTGTCACATGATGTGTAATGGATGAATTATAAGTTAATCAACTTACATGATACTTTGTGGTTTACAAAATGTTTTCACACGTCATTACAACCCAAGTCTCCTTGTGGAAGCATGGGGACATTCCAGACATAGCTCAACATTCAAATTTGGACTGATGCTTCTGGTTACAGAGTCTTGATATATCATGAAAGTATTGTTTGTGCTTATATTTTTCCATTAAAAAGGATATGCTTAAGAGCCCATTTCAGTAATTAGGAAGAAAGTCAGCTAGCAAATGCCACAAGAGACTTTAACATACCTTGATGTGCTTAAGAGTTGAACATTGCACTTAGTGACACTTGGTTTAATCAATATCACAGTTTTCTTCATATCCCATGAAGCGCTGCAGGACTTTCGGCAAAATGTGAGGTCCTTGTGCTAGGCACAGCTAGGAAATACTAATAACTGTTAAATGAGAGCCACTTGTTCCTATCTTAAGGCAATGACCATCAGTCATATGGTTCACTCAGCCTCTCAGGTCTTTTATTCTCCTCCTGCAGCATGTTGCATACAATAGGTAAAGAATTCTCCTTCTTTTCCAGTTAATTAACCCACCTGCCAATAATACTCTTCTGCCCTTGATTGATTCAGAGAAACCTCCAGCTGTCAGCCTCCTATCTGGTCAGAAGCTTTTGATGATGAAAGTGGAGTCCATAAGAAAGAAATGGGCTACGGCCGGGCGCGGTGGCTCAAGCCTGTAATCCCAGCACTTTGGGAGGCCGAGACGGGCGGATCACGAGGTCAGGAGATCGAGACCATCCTGGCTAATACGGTGAAACCCCGTCTCTACTAAAAATACAAAAACTAGCCGGGCGAGGTGGCGGGCGCCTGTAGTCCCAGCTACTCGGGAGGCTGAGGCAGGAGAATGGCGGAAACCCGGAAGGCGGAGCTTGCAGTGAGCTGAGATCTGGCCACTGCACTCCAGTCCGGCGACAGAGCGAGACTCCACCTCAAAAAAAAAAAAAAAAAAAAAGAAAGAAATGGGCTACAAATATTAATTGCAGGCAGGCAAGGTGCAAGTAGGGTGATCTCTTATCCCAGTTCGCCCAGAACTTTCTGCTCTTAGTGCTGAAGATTCCAAGTCCTGGGAACCCCCTAAACAGGACTAGAATTGGTTACCCTAAGTGCAGGGAATCACCTCTATAGTCAAACAGCAACAAATGAGTAAACACGAGAAGGCAGGTAACATCGGATGTCTTAGTTTGGATTCCTCCAATAGCAAGCCGTAAGTCTAGGATTCCATGCAAGCAGTTTACTGGGAGATGATCCTAGGAAACAGTGGTAGGGGAGAGGAGAAATGAGATAGGAAAGCAAGTTGCCACTGTGGGCATCTGGAACCTATTCCTACTAAGAAACACAGAGTGGTGCAATACATGTGCCTTTGAGCCATGCTACCTGAGGGGAATTGGAGTTGGGGTAACTACCAGTTGTCAGTTGAAGTCTGTGGTGGAGGCAGAGGTTGCTAATTGTACCTGCTGAGCCTATGGGCAGAGTGAACCTCAACTTTCTGACAAAGTTCTCCAACAAAAAGATGCAGATGCTGCAGGTGGAAGCTGTGCTATATTGCACAATGAAATGGTAAGGAAGGACAGTGACGGTGATGTTACAATGGGTCTACATCGTTATCCAGGTCAGCTCATTCTACAGCACTGACTGCCTAACTCTTCCCTGTGTGGACACAGCTTCTTTGGTAATATAAGAAAAAACATGTGTGCTAGACATGGGGGAGAGTAAGGATATGAGTGGATATTTGAAAGGCAGATGAGTTTGATGCCTTGGAATCACACCTAATGTATGTTATTTTCATTAGTGATTATCATATAGCCAAACTATAGATATGTGGGATTAGTGGTCTTCAATAATGCCACTTCCAAGTAGTCTTCCAAGTAGCCTTCAATCATGCCACTTCAGGCATTAATTATGTTAGTCTGAATGATTTGGGTAGACAAGACTTTTGAACACCACTTAGGGTCTTACCATGGTTTATGAGGCCTCATTATCATAAAAAGTAGACTTGTTCTTTCACTTACATCTTTCCCTGAGCCATTATAAGCCATTTTATTATTTCTATCTTTGAGCTGAACAAAGCTCTCTCAAGTCTCCTATAGAAATGTCTAGAACATGACCTGCTTCTGAAGTTTGTAATGTATTCAGAGTGGAATGCAGTGGTAAGCTGTGCACCTGGGTATACAAGCAAGGCACCTGGAGTTGATGACTGAGCTACATTCAGCCTCATTCAGCCCAGAAGACCAAGATCATTGATCTTCCAGGTGACCTGACAAAACACCTCTGTCAAATAGAGATTATTGAATCTGGTTAGAGGCTGAAGAGTCAATTACATTGTTGTTCAAGGAGTTTAGCAAAGACATTTGGTAAATAGAAGCCATATGTAATTAAAAGCCTCATGGTAAGGAGAGCCCAGTGTGAGAATTGCTTGGTTGTGGTGGAGAGATCTTAGGCACAAATGCAGAGCAGTTGTGTGGAGCTATGCTCATCACAGAGGGTCATTGGAATGAGAAGCAATGTTTCCCTGCCACAGAGAGGAAAAGGAAACCAAGTGGCTTAACCTGGCTTGTGTCTTAAAAGTAAACCCAGCATCTGTGAGTCTGCCTCTGAGGCTATTGGGACACTCTTCTGCATTCTTCAATTCCCATGTGCAGACTTATGAGAAATGGTTAACTGAAGTAATCTAGGTGTTTGTCTCCACCAACCCGAAAGAACTCAACTAACATATATTTTAAGTACTTGAAATCACCACTCACCTTGCTCTGATTTAGGCTAAACAATTTTAATTCCATTATTTCTTATTTTTATGATTTAAACATTAGTTTAATTTTAATTTTTTTTTTTTTTTTTGAGATGGGGTCTTACTCTGTCCCCCACGCTGGAGAGCAGTGGCACATGGCTCACTGCAGCCTCAACCTCCTGTGTTTAAGCAATCCTCCTTACCTCTAGCCTCCTGAGAAGCTGGGACTGCTGGCATATGCCACCATACCCCGCTAATTTTTACTTTTTTTTTTTTTTTTTTTTTGTAGAGATGCAGTCTCCTTATGTTGTCCAGGGCTGGTATCAAACTCCTGGGCTCAAGTGATTCTCCTGCCTCAGCCTCCCAAAGTGCTGGGATTACAGGCATGAGCCACTGTACCTGGCCTTATTTTGAATTTAAAGACTCATACATTCAATTCAGCTGCTTCAAGTCCTCCTGCCTAGGAGGCACTGGGGAGTAGACTAGCATGAGATATGAGACTTAGGGTCAGAAATACATAGATTCCAAGCTTGGCCCTGCAATCCACTTTAAATATGCACAAGGGCAAGCTACTTAACTTCTCTGAATCTTAAGTGAGAATTATATTTATAATTAACAATATTATTATTACCGCCACAAAAAATAAGATACGTGAAAATCTTTTTATCTACCCATTCTTGCCCTCAGATATATTCTATGAAAGACTGAGATTTGTTATCTTATAAAATAGAATCTAATAATATAAAGAAAATCAAAGAATAGGAATTAAAAACATGGTAAATGGAGAAATGATAAGTGAAGAAAGTCCATTTTATTTGAGCTACAAACTTAATAGTGAGCTTCTTGGAAATGAACAAAAGCAAAATGCAATAGTCACATCCTACTCTAATAAAATGAAATATAAAATTTGATAAAGTAAGAAATATGAATTTTAGTTTAACTGTAATGTGAATTAATTGTTACACTGGTTCTGTTTTAAGAGACATTGAAACAGACAGCAGAAATTTTATAGTAGACAGAGAAAGGACCTCTGTATCCTATTTCATATATTAAGTGCAAATTAAAAGCTATGCATGTAGAGTTGTGTTGGAGGTTTCTTCAAGGTATTTACATAGACAGATGAGAGATGATATAGCCAAGGTAGCCAAGACATGTTTTTTCTTTTCTTTTCTTTTCTTTATTTTTTTTGGCAAAAGGTTCTCACTCTGTTGCCCCAGCTGGAGTGCAGTGGCACAATCATAGCTCACTGCAGCCTCAACATCCTGAGCTCAAGCAATCTTCCCAAGCAAGCCCCCCCAGTACCTGGGACTATAGGCGCATGCCACCCCGCCTGGCTAATTTTTTATTTTTAGTTTTTGTAGAGACGAGGTCTCACTACATTGCCAAAGCTAGTCTTGAACTCCTAGGCTCAAGGGATCTTCCCACCTCAGCCTCCCAAAGTGTTGGGATTACAGGCATGAGCCACTTCCTGGCCAAGGCGTGTGTTTTCTAATAAAAATAAATAAATGTAGCAACACAGTCTGAAGGATCTAGAGTAATTGTTTATGTCCTTTCTCTAATTGTTTTCAAATATAAATTGTCTTGGTTTATTTTCATATTGCACTAGCTTCCTAACTGGTCTCCCTGGCTGCAATCTTGCATGCTTTGAGTCTTTTCTCTATGCGGCAGCCAGGACCATATTTCTATTTCGTTCTGTCACTTGCTGGTTTTAAGCTATTCCTACCATCCAGTCCTAAATTCTTGCAGTTTTTCAAATATGCCATGTAGTTCCCCCTTTGCACATTCTCCTTTTCCTGGAATGAATAGCCATCTCCATTGTCAACTACATTGCCAGGTTAATACCATTTTTTGGAGGTCAGATCAGACATCACTACTTCTAGAAAAACTTCCTTAACCACCCTGACCTTGTCTGAATTTGTTTCCTCTCCTCTGTGTTCTTAAGCATTCTACTACACAGTATTGCTATTTTGTATTTACTTGTCTACTTGCCATAGTCAGATCTTCATCAAGCCTTCTGTGTTGGCAGAGTCCTGTTATATAGGAGGGGTTTAATACCTATTTGTTAAGTGAGTGAATGACTTAGTAGGAGCCAGCTTTCAAACCAACAGTCAATGTCATGTTAATAACCAATGGACATTTTCCCAAAGTATGTTTCAGAAAACACTGCTTCTGAGAAATACTATAGGTGTCCTGGACAGAACACTTCCATGGTTAAGGAAGTAGAAAATGCTGCATATTCTCTCTCTCCAAAAAGTCGCTATTTTCATTAGAATATTAAAGGCTCTGGCATGTTTTTCAATTAGTAAACTTATTTACTATTTTTTTAAACTTTTGTGTGTGTGTGATTGTGTAGTACCTGTTGGAACTAATTCCTTACAACAAAAACAGCTTGAAAAACACTGCACTGCAGGCTTTACTTAAAATTCAGAAACAAGCCAAAGCACTCTAGCTCAAGTGCCTGTAATCCCAACACTTTAGGGGGCCAAGGTGAGAGGATCATTTGAGGCCAGGAGTTTGAGGCCAGCTTGGGCAACACAGCAAGGCTCCGTCTCTACAAAAAATAAATCAGCTAAGTGTGGTAACACATACCTGTACTCCCAGCCGCTCTGGAGGCTGATATAGGAGGATTTCCTGAGCTCAGGAAATGAGCCATGACTGTACCACTACACCTGGGTGACAGAGCCAGACCCTGCTTCTGAAACACAAACAAAAACAAAAAAGATCTATAAAGTAGAGAGATTATATTTCTGAATGAGACTATTCAATACTGTAGTCGGCTATATGATGATATTGATTGAACACAGTGATATTCAGAATCTCAGCTTGGAACTTGATAAAGTATTTCTTAGGTTCGTTTGGAAGATAAATGGATGAAAGCAGCCGAGAAAAAGCAATAAAGAAGAGCAATTTGAGGAGACAGCAATGCCGATTATTTAAATATTAAAAGGCAAAATTCTTGAAACTATACTATATGTGCAAGAATAACTCAAGAGATATTAATGGCATTGTTATGCCTAAAGACGTAAGGTAAAATAAAGGTAGAATCTCACATAAATGTAAGAATGGGGGATGCTACTGCAGAAACTGGGTAACAATTTTTTAAAATTAAATTTTGTGTCTCATGCTGTATACAATTTCCATGTAGGTTAAAATTTTAAACATTAAAGAAGCAAAACACAAGAGAACTAAGAGCAATGCAGATACTTTGCTTTTACACTAATAGACTTTGTTTTTTAGAGGAATTTTAGGTTTACAAAAAAAATTGCACAGAAAGTACAGAGTATTCCCATATACCCTCTTTTCCTTCCACAGTTTTCCCTATTATTAACATCTTGCATTGGTATAAGTTTGTTATTGATGAACCAATCTTGATGCATTATCATTAACTAAAGTCTGTAGTTCACGTTTTGTGTTCACTCTTCGGGGTGTATGGTTACATGGGTTTTGACAAATGCATAATGTCATGTAACCACCTTTACAGCATCCTACAGAGCAGTTTCAGTGCCCTCAAAATCCTCTGTGTTTCACCTATTCATCCCTCCATTCCTCCCCTTCAAGCCTCTGGCAACCACTTATCTTTGAACTGTCCCTATCGTTTTGGCTTTCCTGGAATGCCATATAGTTGCAGTTTTACGGTGTATAACCTTTTCAGATTGCCTTTCTTCACTTAGCAATACCTTTTTAATATTCATCTATGTCCTCTCATGGCTTGATAGCTTATTTATTTTGCTGGATAATCCATTGTATGGGTGTGCCACAGTTTTTTGTTAACCCATTTAACTAGTAAAGATCTAGATACTTAAGAATATGTAATATTCATTAAAGCAAAATAAAAGAAAATTATTTACTGAGAGTCTAACCATGGGCCAGACCCTCTTCTATATGGAATCTTGAGATACATCAATGAAAAAAACGTATCAACCTTTGCTCTTGGGAGGATTACAAAATGGCAGGAAGAGGGGGACACACAGAAAATACCAAAGAGAAACAACAAATACATAAATTAGGAAGCACATAAGAAGGTGGTGAATACTAAGGCAAAGTAAAAAGCAGCCCTGGGCCAAGGGCATTGGGAGTGCTGGGGCAGGTGAGGTAAGGCTTGAATATGGAGACCCTGCGTGGAATGGTCAGAGCCCCAGGAGAAAATGATGCTTAAGCCCGGATTTGGTGGACTTTCCTAAGGTCAGTAGCAACAGATGTCTTACAAATGTGAAGTTTAGAAACTTATTACAAATAAATAAAGGCAAATTCACACAACGTTATGGTATTTCACTTATTAAATTGGCATACACTTTAAAAAATAAGATTGGCAATGTTATGTGGAGATTTCACACCATAGGAGTACATATTAAACTTGTATAATTGTTCTTGAAGACAATGGGATGATAGGAAATAAAGAATCTTAACAGTGTTTAAATACAGTCATTCCACATTTATGAATGCCTGGTAAAAAAGTAATCGGAAATGTTAACAAAATTTATGTAAGAATTATTTAGCAATTTTAAAATCTGAAAATAGCACACCTTTTCTATAATGGGGACAAAGTAGAAATTATTATGGTATATTCAATTAAGGTAATGCTGCCCAATCTTTAAAAATGATGAAATTATTTTTTGAAGGCTATTAAATGATTTGAGAAAGTGCTTATGCGTAGAAAATGTTCCAAAATAAATACACCAAATGTTAATAGTAGTTGTAAACCCGGGGTGGTGGGCTGCTTAAAAATAACTTCTTAAATGATATTTATGTATGATACATTACAAAATGCATGCATAATACATATATATTATAAAATAGATTATTAAAAATGGAAATTACAGAAAAGTAAGAAGGCAATAAAGTTAATTTTGGCTTATTTTCTGTTCATTATTTTACTTTCTTTTTCCAGATCAACTATCATTTATCTTTTTCCCAATGCCTTCCTTTGTACCTTCCTGGGCCCTTCTCTCCCTGCTTCTTTCTCCTTCTTCACCTTCTCTTCTGATTTGCATGAGGAAAGGGGGATCACACTTTTATTCATTGCCAGATTGTACTCTGCAAAGACATCTATAATCCCACCCTTTATATATATATATATTATATATATATATATATATATATATATTCTAACTGTTCTATTTTTACCATTTGGATGGGTGAAGAGGAAAGTCTTGCTCTGAATTGAATTTCTGTGATTTCCAGTGGGATTGATAATCTTTTCATGTTTTTATTAGCCATTTGGGTTTCCCTTTTTGTGAATTCAGCCTGCAGAGCCTTTGCCCATTTTCCAGTTAGGTTATTTGTCTGTCTGTCTATCTATCTATCTATCTATCTATCTATCTATCGTCTATCTATCCATTTACCCTTGCTGGCTTGGAGGCATTCCTTGCTGTTCCAGGTGGTAATCTCTTGTAAGTTTCAAGCCTCTCACAAATATCTTCTTTCAACATATCCCCTTCCCATTTAAATTTGATCCATTAGTTTGATTAATTGGCCCACCAATATTTGCAGGCAGAACATCGTTTAGATCTTTGATTAGATCTTTGTTTTGAATTTCTGTATCTGTCACTTTTTTCTCTCGCCATTTCCATCTTTGTCTTTTCCCTCCTTATTCTATAATGAATTCTCAAGTTTGTCCTCCACATTACTTACTCAGTCTGCCAGTGCCAATTCTGCTATTTCTGCCTTAAATGAGGCCTTAATTCTGCTTTTTAAATTTTTTTTTTCCTTACAGCATTTCTTACTTCACAAAAACCCTACTTTCTTCTCATCTTATTCCTTTTAGATCTATTTTCTCACTGACATTTTTCTACTTCATCTCATCATCTATTGACATACAAGCAACTTACACTATTTTTTTCTTTGGTTTCTTTGAGTAAAAATTTCTAGAGGTATCGTCTTTTTTTATAAAAAGAATTTTCCTAAGTCTTCCAGAAGGTGTTCCCTCTCCCTTAATCTTCCTGACTTTTGGGAAGCCCTATCCCCAGGTAGGAAGCAGGTGGGAGGGGGCCCCAGCCCTCTGCTGTGACCGCTTCTGTAGCGGCTGAATTTCTGCCGGAGTCGCAGATGGCGGGTAGGTTGGTGAGCCCAGCGCCTCACACATTTCCTGTCGGCTTCTGCTCTCTCAGACAGAAATGGGATCCACTCCTACGTCCACTGCCGGCTCACTAGTACATGGAACAGATGGACTACATGGAAAACTCTAGCCCTGGTTTTTACTGCTTCTATTTCTATCTCCTCCCAGACCCATAGTGCTTTATTTATGGAGACTACTATGCTGGTAGCCCACAACCTAAGTCTTGCTCAGGTGTTTTCTGAAGAGTTGCAGTCTCTGGATGTAGATAGGGTTGAGGTGGGGGTGAGTGAAATGAGAAATTACCATCTGGCTGTCCTTAAAAACATGGCTTAGTGAAGGACTAGTTGGCTGGTTTTCTGGTTGGTACAGTTCATGTGCTTCTCAACTAAATATCGTATATAGCGGAGGTGAAACCAAGAGTTCATCTCTCCTTTCAGGTGTAATTTGTGTTTGTTTTGTTTTTTCCTTTAGAAACAAAGCAAAATGGGTCCCTCATTGCAGCATGGTACTTATGAGTCTGGTACTAGGGGCATTAAAGCCAGATTCTCCTAGATTTTGACAACAAGCTTGGTGTGTGCTAGTTTTCACAGGTGTTATGAGTTTTCATCTTTGTGTCTCTTCAGAGGTTTTTTAATGAGGCATTGAAGCAGCCAGCAATCACTTGAAGCTGATCCATTTATTTAACAAGCCACAGTTTCATTCCTTGCTGTAGAGTAGTGATCACTGCACAGAAAGTTCTTCAGGGAATACCAACAGGCCAGGCCAGGGCACTTCATGAAGAAAAAAGGGCTTCAGTCTGCCCTGAATATCTGGGCAAGAAATTCTTCATGAAAAAAATTGCCTGAGAGATTCCGAAGTCCAGCACTAGCAATGCCTGCTTTCACCATCCAAAAAGTTCCAATGTGGCTTTTCCTAAAGGTTTGATCTTTGGACATATTACACCTTGATGAATCTTTTCTACTAGATGAAAATACAAAAATGAAGAGAACAGTCTGGTTGTGTCAATATACAGTGAGAATAGGGGGCAAAGAATAATATAGATGAGATAAATAATATGGGTGAAGTGCTATGTGGTTTCCTATGTTGTCCTGTAGATAGATTTATTTGGCATCATTACACTATTTAAATTGGACTTTCTTCCTCTGAGGCCCACAAACCAAAGTAAAAAAAAAAAAAAAAAACAATAGGTGGCAAGGAGACCTTATTTCAACATGAGGACTATGCCAGCTGTACATAATGTTGCCAGAGAAAATAGAGCATGCCTAGTTAAATGTGTATTTCAGACAGACCATAAATAAATTTTTAGTATAAACGTGTCGCAAATGTATAAGATGTGCAAAAGGAGATGTCTGAAGATTTTTGGTGACACCTTGAATATATGAAAGAGGGGAGGCCGAGGAGGCCAGGTGATACACTTTGGGAGACATTTGTTAGAGTTCGGTATCATTCCCCCTGCCTCTTCCATGGGAGAGAGGAGGATATGCTTCCTTCCACTAAGGCCTCCTGAGAAAGGCCCAAAGGGACTTGGCACTTGCAGCCTGGTGACAGAGAGAGCCAGTGTGTTACCTGCCCGGAAGAGTTAAGTCAAAAAACTGGCTAGAGCCATCTGCCCAGCAGCAGAGCCAGGAGTGGCTGCACTGAAAGCACGCTGCGCCTCCACCAAAGGCATTCAGGGGGGTGTATTTCTCATGGATCAGACACAGCCCCATGGAAAGCGGGTGGCTTGCAAACAAACTCCGCTCAGGAGGACTTCCTTACAGGGAGGAATGGCTTTGGCAGAAAGAGACCCATGGGTTGCAGGAGCTGAAGCGATTGCTTAAACTGCCACCTGGAGGAAGATTGAGGGAGGTAGAGGCTGGTGTTCCCAGAGAAGAACTTTCTGTGGATTTTGTCCAAATGCTCCAGGGTAAGACCCATAGAAAGGCCAGGAAGCACCTGTGCAGATTGCTCACTTGCCCACTCATTCATATTCATTCATTCCTGTATGCTAGGTGCAAATATTTGTACCTAATGCTAGGCAGACACTGTTCCTGGTGCTTGGGATACACCAGAGAACCCAAAAGAAGCAGAGAAATGCTTGCTTTTCAGAAGCAAAGGGCTGGCAGACTGAACTAAACTTGATAAATACATACATTATAGTGTATGTTGGAAAGTAGTAATTGTTGTGCTCTACTTTCAGAGGAGAGTCAGGAGGCCTGGCAGTGCCACAGGAGGCAGGGCACAGATATTAGAGAGGTAAGTGTTGATTGGAGAGCTCCAGGCTCCTGGTGAAGAGTCTGCATTGTCTTATGGGATATGTCAAGTGGGCATGCATCAAATTCACTTAAAATCACCAGGAATAAATTAATGCATATTACCAATGGTCATGTCATTCTTTTTTTTTTTTTTGAGACGGAGTCTGGCTCTGTCGCCCAGGCTGGAGTGCAGTGGCCGGATCTCAGCTCACTGCAAGCTCCGCCTCCCGGGTTTACGCCATTCTTCTGCCTCAGCCTCCCGAGTAGCTGGGACTACAGACTCCCGCCACCTCGCCTGGCTTGTTTTTTGTATTTTTTAGTAGAGACGGGGTTTCACTGTGTTAGCCAGGATGGTCTCGATCTCCTGACCTTGTGATCCGCCCGTCTCGGCCTCCCAAAGTGCTGGGATTACAGGCTTGAGCCACCACGCCCGACCTGGTCATGTCATTCTTAAACAACTTTTTCAAGATGTTTAAGAATGGCCAAAAGAGAGCACGGTAAAAGTAAATAGCATAATTCCCTGGTCGGGAATGTCATTTATGACAGAGAAAGCTAAGAGTCTTGGGGTTGGAGGGGAAGCTGCTAGGGAGAAATGTCAGCCTATCCCCCTTCTGCTCCTCTATCTACCTGATTCTTGGTTATGATGGTGTTAGTACTGATGAGTGGAGACTTTTCTGTTAGGAACAGAGAGGCAACAGAGGGAGTAGAGAATGACCCCACAAAGGGAGAGCACCCCAGTGCAAAAAGCCATTTCTAAAGGCAGGATTTGAGTGAAGGTTTAGAGGAAAAATAAAGAAAGGAATATATTTAAAGCTATTTTAATAGCTTTTCAATTATTGTGGCTTGTCAAGATAATGCTCCTCCGAATATGATTCTATGCTAAGGCTGATTTCAAAGCTAGGCACCAAGCCAACATCATGGGTTCAGGTTGCCAAAGGTTATAGTCATAGCAGGATGATTTGTGGAAAGTAAGAGCTAAAGATCATGAGGGGAATGTGTAAAAATGTGGTATATTCCATCAACAATAATGGAACAGGTTTACTAGAGAAACACGGATAGATTTCAAAATATGAGGTAGCATGAAAAATAGAAAAATGCTTAATGGCATAACACCATGAATACAATCTAAAAACACACACAAAACAACACCCTATTTTTCATGGCACATGACAACTAAATAGACACATTGAATGTAAATTCAGAGACTAAATAATAAATCCACTAGAGTGATTGTCAAGGTTAGGAGAGTAGTTAAGAGCGGGAATGGAGAAAGAAGAACTGCTGACATTGTCCCATTTCTGGGCATGTGGGAAGTGTCAGATCATCTCTGACAACATGGGGCCATTGACTGCTGCTCCAAGGCTCAAGTACTTTGTAAGCTGCCCTTTCTCTATATGAATGAATCTGGTGACTAAGTGCACCTATATAATCCCATGTTGTCAATGCAAGAACAGTGAGATATCTGGGTTGCCAGTGAAAGTAGCAGAGTGAGTCTAGAAATTTAGTGATAATAAGGAAAGAGGGGTGTGCTGAATTCTGATATTTAATTGTGGCTCTTTTACGGGCATCCTTTTTCCTGGTGATTGAGTAGAGGCTGCAGGGAGGATCAGATGGGCTCTGGGAGGCATTGTTAGAACTTAGAGGCCAGCAGCTGATGAAAGCTTCAGGTTTCTCCTGGTCTTCTTGCAAAGATAAATTTGCAGCTTCCCAATAATGGGCCACAGCTAGGACCCTGTGCTAGTTTGCAGGCACCATGGCAAGCCCAGGCTACCACTTGGTACAGGTCTGGAGAATAAATTTTTTTCTGAGGCAGACAGATCTCTCCTGCAGGTGAGCCTTGATTCTTGATCCCTGTCCCACCTCTTTGTCCTCTGTACCATTCACTAATGAGTGGTGAGGACCAGCCAAAGGAGAAAGCATCTTCCTACCCTTTTAGACTCTAACTGGAGAAGTGTTATGCTAATTTCGTAAGGAGCCAGCATGCTTCCAGCTTTTTTGTCAGCTCAAATTTGAACTTAATCCTACCAACTTCTAACACTGCGTGCAAAATCTGGGTAGTAGTGGAAACTGCTGCACTCCACTGGAAGATCGAATTGCTTGCATTCAAATACTGTGTGGCTTGTATAACAGAAATTATTTTATCATAGATTATGTTTTAAATTGGTTTGAATTCTCAAACAGTAAGGAAATCACAGTTTGGTTGTTATTGTAGGGAATTCACTCTGTTTTCCAAATGCAATGTATTTTCTTTGTTTTCTAGCTTTATTGAGGTATAAATGACAACAATCGTATATGTTTAAGGTGATGTTTTGATATACATATACATTGTGAATTGATGATCACAATCAAGCTAATTAACATATTCATTACCTCACATAGTTACTCTGTGTGTGTTGAGAATAAGATCTACTTGTTAGGCAGGAAGCTAGGCCCAACATGGCGGTATCACCCGGCATGGTAGGCCCTTTGTTAGGACTCCCCGCCCTTCACTTCCTGCTAAGACTCTCAGTGCACCAAAAGAGCCAGCCCGCCAAAAAACCCCCGCTCTGCGCAAGCTCCTGGACACGTCATTCCTCAGAAACTGAAACCTATAAACCCCGCCTACCTCACCCTATAAAAAGCCCCCCGATACCCGCCCCGAGCGCGACTTCCTGGGCCCTCCTCCTAGGGGACTGGTGAACCTCGTCCGCGAGCCCAATAAAGGATACCTCTGTTCTCATCTGCCTCATGTCTTCTTGCTCGGCTCCCCATTACATTACACTACTCTCTTAGCAAATTTCAAATATGCGATATATTATTAACTATCGTCACCATGCTGTACATTAGGTCTCCAGAATTTATTCATCTTATAACTGAAAGTTTGTACCCTTTGACCAACATCTCTCCATTTCCCCTATCCCTCAACTTCAGAAAATCACCTTTTTACTCACTGTTTCTATGAGTTTGAGTTTTTTTAGATTCTACACGTGTGAAATTAAATAATTCAAACATAATAATTCAGATTTAAAGCTGTTGGAGCTTTACATTATTTTGAGCCTTGAGAGTGAGACGGGAATAATACAGGATGGTTGTTGGAGAACAGAAAATTCCAGGCAGCAGTTTCATATGAATAGCAAAAGGAAACTATTGAAATAGCTGCAGAAGCTAGGGGCTGATAAGACCCTAAAAACCAGGGTATGGGCCAAGCTGGCTAAAACTTACTGGACCCAATATGGCACTGAGTTTAGCCTGACTTTCTCCTAGGATCTCATTGTATACTCATTAACATACTCAATCACACACCCACCAGCACTGTAACAGTTCTGGGAACTCCCATATTTGGTGTAAAATGAGTGGCACCACAATTTCCAGAAATTGCTACCTTTTTCCAGGAATCTTCATAAATATTCCACCCCTTGATTAAAGAAACCCACAAAGGTGGAAACCCCAGACTCCATCACAAGACTCGAGTATGTCTGCCTATGCTCCCCTTTCTTGAGTGTATACTTTTCCCTTTGCAATAACTCTTCATACTATCACTATTTTCTGACTTATCCTTGAATGCTTTTTCTGGATGGTGTCAAGAGCTTGGACAGCTGCCTGAGTTGAGGTCCCATCAGCACTTGGGGACCTCTTCCAGCCCACTAGTATCAAGAAGAAGGTGGATATGTGGCCTGAGTCACGTGATAGGTTGCTGCAACTTCTGCTTCTCCATTTATAGATTAAATCTCTTCCTCATTCCTGTCCTATAAATGATTAGGAAAGGCCAAATGGCACCAGAGATAAACCCCCTCGAGACCATGACTCCTCCTTATGGGAGTCTTGTGGAATGCTAAAGCAATATTCTTTGGAATGTAGCAAGCTGTACAGATTATTGTAACATACATACTTACCTTGAATAGAAGATGTTGTCTGTATAAGTGAAACCTTAACTTCCTCACTTAGGAATGCTGACCCATTCTTTGAAGTCTATGTTTTCTGCATGGTCATTCCCAAGCTTTGGAATGGAATAAATGCTATACTCAACCATATTTTCTGAATCTCATTATTTAAGATCGACATTTGAGATCATGTAGTATTTGTCTTTCTGTGCCTGGCTTAGCATAATATCCTCCAGGTTCATCCATGATGTCGCAAATGGCAGGATTTCCTTCTTTTTAAAGGATAAATAATACTCTATTATATAGAAATATATTTTATGGCTGGGCGTGGTTGCTCATGCCTGTAATCCCAGAACTTCGGGAGCCCAAGGTGGGCAGATCACTTGAGCCCAGGAGTTCAAAATAAGCCCTGGAAACATTGTGAGATCCCGTTTCTACAATAAGTAAATAAATAAATAAATATTAGCTGGGCGTGGTGGCACACACTTGTAGTCCCAACATCTCAGGAGGCTGAGGCAGGAGGATTGCTTGAGCCTGGGAGGTTAAGGTTCCAGTGAACCATGGTTGTGCCACTGCACTCCAGCCTGGGAGACAGAGTGAGACCTTGTCTCAAAAAAATACATATATACACACACACACACACTTACATATATATGTATCCTAAGATATTTATGTAATCTATATATCTTTAAATATAAAGATATATTCATATACTTACATAAACAAGATATGCGAATATATCTTTATATTAGAAAGATAAATATATTTAAATTAATTTATTCATTAATGGACACTTAGATTGTTTTCCTATCTTTGCTATTGTGAATAATGCTGCTGTGGACATGGGAGTGCAAATATCTCTTTGAAGGAGTGATTTTTATTTCATTTGAATATATACCCAGAAGTAGGATTGCTGGATCATATGAGAGTTCCATTTTTATTAGGTTGGTGCAAAAGTAATTGTGGTTTTTGCCATTACTTTTAATGGTAATAATATTTTCAGGAACCTCTATATGGCTTTTCTTATGGATGAACCATGTAGGAGTGAAGAGAGAAGGCTTTCCCCTTCACCCTCTGCAGGTTTTCTGAAAATAAACTGACAAAGCAGATCAATAGGAGAAAAAGGCACACAAATATATTTTAATGTACATTGCCCAGGAGAATTGCAGGAAAATGATTACCCAATAACTTAATGGAGCACAGATACTTATATACCCTTCTATATAGAGAAGTGGGGAGACAGAAATGCAGAAGTAAATGACAAGTTTCCTTTGAGGTCTGGGGGAGGTGTTGGGAAGGTGAAGGATGGAACTTCATTGTGAACAAAGGCTGTTTTATTATGCAGATAAGGCCTCCCCGGCAGTCTCTGGAGCCGCCCTCAGGAAAATAGATGAAAAGTCTGTTTGGGTGTGGTGACAACTTCCAGTCTCTTCTGTGGTTGATTTTTCCTGGTTATGTGATGAGAATCCAAGAGAGGGGTCTGAAGACAATTGCATTTCTTTTGGAAAAAAGCTTTCTTAGATAAAGAAATTGCAGGGAGAGTCCTTCCTGGTGCTTTGAGAAAGAGGATCAGAGAGACTTTGGTTCTGAGGCTTATTTCTGAGGCTTTCAATTTTCAAAGCACTCAGCATGCCGGAGTGCCATGTTTTGGGGAATCGTTTTCTGTGCTCCAACAACCAATTTACATTTCCACCACCAATATAGAAGATTCTCTTTTCTCCACATCTAAATGTAGTGTATTTTCTTATTTTCACCTAGAAATTGGATGTATTCATTTATTAAACCATATGTGCTAAGCACCTAAATGTGTCAGAACCAAATGTTTAAGAAGTCTTGGGCTTAAACAGATAAACTCATGATTCCTGCTTCTGTGAACTTACCTACAGTCTACCAAGGAGACCACTGTGATACATTAAGACTATTTCTATAAGAGAGCGTGTACAAAATATTGTAGTGGTAGCCTAGAAAAAAAAATGTTTCTTAGAGAATCAAGGATGAATTTGCAGAGGAGAAATGTTTAGCTAAGTCTTGAGGGATGGTAGGACAAGATATAAGGGCAGGAAAGAAGAGCTATGAAAAGGGTTTATTAAAGAAAGAATGCTATCTCTGTTTCTAGGACACTGAGCAAAACAGAAATGAGAATATATGGACAGTTCTTGTCCCTGGTACTCAGCACAGCCTTTGCAAATATGTTAGGCCCTTGAGGAACTTTGATTGAGGAATCCTTATAGATCGCTGACTCCAGCAGAGTCGACTTTTTTCTATATCTTTCAGAAAGAGGCACGAATTTCAGAACTAGTGTACACTGCAAAAATTCCAACTAATGTATCACAATTATAGAAACACCTGTTCCAGACATAACAATATTTTTTTGTTGTTAATTCACTAGGCTGGCTACACCAAAATTAACTTCATTTAAAACATTGTAATGAATAAGTAAATGATAGTCCTGTCTTTAATTTTGTTTCCCCTGAAGCTTAAAAACCAGTTTAGGTGGAAAAACCACAATTTTTACAGTACCAGAGAATCTCACAGTGAGCACTGACTCATAAGCTATTTATTGTAGAAGTCAATTTTCCTTTAATGTGTGTAGCTGATCATGCAAAATAAAGTTTAGATTTGTTCTTATGGATCCCAGTTTTCTTGCATGAAACTAAAAGTTGAACCTCCCCCCGCTCCCTCCCACTTTTTTTTACTCTGAAAGCACTAGTCAACTTTATTTGGGGACCAAAAAAAAAAAAGTATGCAAGTATGCTCACCTGGCTTTGGACCCACAGAATGTAACCCCTGGAATGGAAGGTGAGGCCACTTGCTATTCAATGATATTATCCCTTTGTGATTCTGATCAAATTTTCACAGACACCTAGACAAAAATGAATAACATTCAAAATTTTTAAAATGTGAATTTCTTTCCCTACTCATTAAGCCAGAGCAATTACCCTTTTAATTCAGTGCATTGCATATGTTCCATACAGCAGCAACCTGTATAAAGAGGATGAGGGTGAGAAAATGCACCGTGGATTCCAACTTCAAAACTTTCCAGGGAACCTCAAGGCCAAGATTATATAGCTGAAACAAACAGCAAGGTTCAATTATTTGACTTTTTTTTCCTGCCAATTTGGCTGAATATTTCAAACAAAATATATACACAGAAAATTTTCTATGATTGAAAGAATCCCATATTTACCAAGTTTTTAACTAACTCATTAAAGAAGATGACTGGCCACTGTGTTGATAATTTTTTAGCCCTGTACTTTGCCTTCTATGTGGTAAGCAATAGAGTGTAGGAGTTAAATGTGCTGGCTCTGAAGCCACACTGGATTTGAATCCTAGCTCTTTCACTTAGTGGCTGTGTGACTTAGAAAAACTTACTTAAAACTCAGTATGCCTCACTTCCCCTATCAGCAAAATGGGAATATTAATAGTTCCTGCCTTGAGGGGTGACTGTGAGGATAAAATGAGTCAATGTATTCATGGCTTGCCTTCCCAAACTACCAGGCTCAAGCCATGTGGCAGAGATAGTGAGTTAGTGCTTCCCAAATATCCATGTACCCACTATGGATCCCACGTTTCCTTGAAGTTAGATGTGGGGCTGTGTGACTATCCCTGGCCAATCAATTTCAAGCTGCAGTGAACTATGTCACTTCTAGGCCAAGGGAGTGAAGCGCCAATATGCTTTCTCCATCCCTTTTCTCCTCATCCCTTTTCCCCCTCCCATGGTGACTCTGGAGACCACATGTTTCTGGTGATGTAGCTTTGATATGGTAAGAGCTTGGGTCCCTAAGCCATAGTTTGAAAGACACAGGCCAGCTGCTGATCCATGGAGAACTTTACATGAATGGAAAATAAATAGTTTATTGTGATATGTGGTAAATCAATGAAATTTTGGGGGCTTGCTTGTTGCCACAACATAGCCTAACGTTACCCTGTCTAATACAAGTCACAAGCAGTTTAGTTTACATTTAAATAACCCTACTTCCTCCTTTTAAAATTTTATTTTAGATCTATTTTAATTTCTTATAGTGATTGACTTAAAACATTAAGCCATAAAACTCTTTAAGAAATAAGCATGTAGCTGGGCGTGGTGGCTCACGCCTGTAATCCCAGCACTTTGAGAGGCCGAGGCAGGTAGATCACCTGAGGTCAGGAGTTCAAGACCAGCCTGACCAACATGGAGAAACCCCGTCTCTACTAAAAATACAAAATTAGCCGGGTGTGGTGGCACATGCCTGTGATCTCAGCTACTTGGGAGGCTGAGGCAGGAGAATGGCTTGAACCTGGGAGGCAGAGGTTGTGGTGAGCCGAGATCACGCCATTGTACTCCAGCCTGGGCAACAAAAGTGAAACTCTGTCTCAAAAAAAAAAAAAAGAAAGAAAGAAAGAAGCATGTATGTTTAATTTTTATTATATGAATTTTATTATATAATTTAATTATATAAACCATAATTTTATTATATGATTTTGCATTGCACTTTGAGGTTATTCTATTTGAGTAACCACATTCAAATGAGGTTTGGTCTCCCATTAGAGAATGGGTACCAGGCTAATCTGCAGAATTACAGCCAGAGACTCACCTGGAGAATTTCTAGTGTCAAATATCTAGGAAAGAGGCATGCTTCACTATCAGGAAACAGGAGCTCTCAGGTGTGAAATTAAAGGTGTCTTGTTCTTGACATTTCGTTCTTTGTAAGGAAAGAACCAAGGATGGAAAAGGCAGAGAAAAGTTGGAGATTGTAGTATCAGGAGTCTCTGCCCTTGGAAACAGTTCCGGTATCAAGGAAGCAGAGGTCCTAACAAGGGCTGCAGCCCAGTAAAGCAGAAGTGATAGCTTATTTATTTACCTTTCTAAGAAAAAATAATAAAAGGGAATGTAAGCTCAAGGCAACAAAAGTGGTATTTCTTGGTATGTCAGCAAACAAAATTTTCCTTCCAGAATTACATGGAAGTAAATTTTTTTTTTCATCCCCTTAGGAAAGACAGCATTTTCTTAATTATATTGAAAAAAAATGGTGACTTTTCCACTAGTCTGTCAGGATTTCAATTGTGCTAAGATTCATAATCTTATGAATAAGTACCAATTAAAAGATCTTTCTGAATGTTCAGTACTCAACTTCTAATTTGGAGTCTCAGACTTGTCTCTTACTGTCTTTTCCAATACTCATCAATTCTCTGAACTCAAAATTTTTGCATTTTCATTCCACTGATTGATGGCAAGCCAATAGAATTCTTGTATAAAACAATGAAAATCCCATGAATAGCTTTTCTTGATTGCAGATTTGGGTGACAAGTTACAACTGTAGAAGTGATATAATATTTTATTTCCCATCCCAAATCCTACCACTTGACCTCATGCAATAAAGTATCTCTCTAGCAATTCTCTTGACATTTACTTTCTCCAAATTTTTATGTGATCTTTTATAACAGAGTACCTAAGAGAATGGTCTTTTAAAGCTATAATTTTATTATTAAAATTTAAAATATAGGTAATAAATTCATGTGGTTCAAACTTCAAAAAGCATAAAATGGTCAACAGTGAAGATTGTCTTTCTATTACCATTCCATCCCCAAGTTACCCATTTCCCTATTGGAGGCAGTATTGCTAGTTTCTTATACTGTATGTTTAAAGATACAGACAATGCATATACAAGTAAGTACAGAAATACATTAAACACACACACACACACATAAACATATGGACACACCCACACATTTCATTTTTTTTTACATAAATGGTAGATACCATATGCCCCCTTTTGAGCTCTCATTTTTTCCCTTAAAAATATATCTATGAGATTATCTCATCTCAGTCATAAAGATTTTAGTTTATTTTTACTTTTTGAATTGAAATAAATGTATATATAGGAAAAACATAAATATCATAATTATGCAGCTCAATGAATCTTAACAGTGTGAATGCATATGTTTTCATCAGCACTTGAATCAGGAAACAGATTTATTATAAATACCCTGAAAGCCCATGTTAACAGGTCTCCCAATCACTGCTACTCCTTCCACCACCCTATCAGTTAGATTTGCTGCATAACCAACCACTCCAAAACTCAGGGGCTTAAATCAACAGTTATTTACATTTTTGTGGGTTGGCAATTTGGGTTCAGCTCTGCTGGGCAGTTCTGTGGGGCTGGAGCAGACTCAGCTCATCTCAGCAGGGGCTCACTCATGCATCTGCAGGTGGCTGCTGGATGCCCGGGACTGGCTGACTTTTGGCTGCAGTGTAATCCCTCCAGCAAGCCAACCCAGGCTTGTTCACAGAGTGGCAGTATTTCAACAACAGCAAGAGTAGAAGCTGCAAGGCTTCGTGAGGTCTCAACTCAGAACTGATAAGTTGTATTGACACATTCTGTTTGTCGAAGCAAGTCACAAGGCCAGTTTAGTTTCCAAGGATGAGACTCTGCCTTTTAATGCACGAATTTTCAGAGGAGTGCAGTCATTTTTGCAATCAGCCACAATCACCGGTTATTGATTTTGCCTGTTTTTGGATTTTATATAAATACAATTATACATTATACCTACTCTTTTGGGTCTGGTTTCTTCATTCAATGTTGTCTATCGTTCTGTTAGCATTAATTTATTCTTTTAAAAAAATGTTTATTGAGGCCAGGCACGGTGGCTCATGCCTGTAATCCCAGCACTTTGGGAGGCTGAGGCGGGTGGATCACGAGGTCAGCAGATCGAGACCATCCTGGCCAACATGGTGAAATCCCGTCTCTACTAAAAATACAAAAATTAGCTGGGTGTTGTGGCATCTGCCTGTAGTCCCTGCTGCTTGGGAGGCTGAGGCAGAACAATCGCTTGAACCCAGAAAGCAGAGCTTGCAGTGAGCCGAGATCCAGCCACTATACTCCAGCCTGGTGACAGAGTGAGACTCCATCTCAAAAAAAAAAAAAAAAAAAAAAAGTTTATTGAACACCTACTATGTTTTGGTAATAAAGTCAAATGAGATATAGATCCAGTCCTCAGAACAGGGGAGGTTGCTAAGTAAATATGATGTATATATTACAATAAAAGTATGCAGAGGGAGTTAGGAGTAAGATTAAAATCAGACCTCACTAGGAGAGGTAATGCTTACCTGTATCTTAAATTATACACAGGAATTAGTCATATGGAGAAAGATGTGGGTGAAGGACACTCCAATTGGAGGTACCAGTGGTTGGGATATGGAGCTGTGAAACATCATGATGGCTCAAGGGCTACAAATAGTGTATTACAATTATTACAACTAGCACTTGCAGGTATGTTAGAAGAAGAGCTCAGATCAGTGATTTTCAAACACTAGTGTGCATCGGAATCACCTGAAGGACTACATTTTTTAAATTTTGTATTGTATATAAAATATACAGAATGTATAGTGTATATAATAGATGTACGTATTATTGGGGTACGTGTGATATTTAAGACATTTATATAGTTTGTAATAATCAAATCCATGTAATTGGGATAGCCATCATCTTAAATATTCGTCTTTATGCTAGAAACGTTCAAATTATTGTCTTCTAGATATTTTGAAATATATAACAGATTATTGTAAACTGTAGTCACCCTACTAATCTATGAAATGCTAGGTCTTATTTCTTCTATCAAACTGTATATTTGGACCCAATAATCAACTTCTTCATTCCCCCACCCACCCTTCTCAGCCTCTGGTACAACTGCCAATCTACTCTCTAGCTTCAAAAGATCTACTTTTTTAGCTCCCACATGAGTGAGAGCCTGTGATACTTGTCTTTTTGTGCTTGGCTGATTTCATTTATCGTAATGACCACAAATTCCATACATGTTGCTGTCATTTCATCTGTACACATTAAACTTTAGCAAATAGTGCCAAATAGTTTTCTAACGTCATTGTTACAATTTCCTCTTTCTCTAGCAGTTTATGAGCATTCCATTTGTTATACATTCTTGCCTAAACTTGTTATCACTTACTATCAGTGTTTTTGAGTCATTCTAAAGCGTGTGTACTTATATCTCATTGTTTAATTTGTATGTCCTTGATGAATAATAACATAGAGTTTCTTTTTACATGTTTATTGACCATTTGGATATCCACTTTTGTAGTGTTTATTAAAGACTTTTGTCTATTTTTCCATTCAGTTATCTCTGTTTTTTAAAAAATTATTTGTAAAACTTAGAGATATTTGATATGAGTCCTTTGTCAGCTACTTGTATTGCAAATGCTTTCTTGCAGTCTGCTTTTTTGCTCTCCTAATGGTGTTTTTTAAATAATCAGAAGTTGTAGTATTTTAACTAGTCCATTTTATCAACCTCCTTTATAATGGTTAATGTTTCTTGGATCCACTTAAGAAATCTTTGTCTACCCCAAAGTCATGAAGATATTTTCATATGTTATTTTCTAGCAGTTTTATTGTTTTACCTTTCACATTGATATCAACAATCCTCCTTGAATTAAGTTTTGTTTGTGGGGTGACACAGGAATAATGTGTTTTTTCAATCTGTATGAATATCCAATTCACTCAGAGCCATTTATTGAAAAGACCATCCTTTCAGTAGTGCATTGCTATCTCGCCTTTGTCATAATGTGAATGTTTCTATCAGGTAGAGTATGTTCCTGGATTCTCTGTTCAGTTCCATTTATCTATCAATGCTTGCACCAAATATCATACTATTTTAATTACTGTGGCTTTATATATTGTAAGTTATGATATCCAGAAGTATAAGTACTCTAATTTCATTCTTCATACTTAAAATTATCCTCGTTATTCTTGGCTGTTCCATTTCATATGAACTTACCCCACACAGGTGAAAGCTCTGCTGGGTTATCAGCTAGGATTGTATTTAACCTATTGATCATTTTGGGAAGAACTGTCCAGGTAACAAAATTGAATCTCTAGAATCATAAATGTGTTTTATTCTTTCATTTATAAGGGTTTTAAAAAGTATTTCTTAAGAAAGTTGTGTAGTTTTCATTAGACTATATATTATGTATATATAAATTATTGATTTTTGATGTGAATCTTGTAACCAGTGACCTCACTGAGTCCACTCATTAATTCTAATAATTTGTCTCCATATTCTTATGGATTTCTTTCATTTACATAATTTACTACATACACACAATATGGTATCTGTGATAACATAATTTTTATTCTATTATTTTTCATTTCTCCTTTTCCAGTAGTTCTTTTCCTTGCTTCATTGTACTTGCTGAAACCCCCAGAACAATGCTGAAGATAAATAAGTGATGATGGCAGGCATCTTACCTTGTTTCTGATCTCCAGGGGAAAGCTTTTCATGTTTCATTGTTGTGTATAATCTTAGCCATAGGTTTCCCATAGTCTTCTTATAGCAATACAGCTTTCTTCTATTTACAGATTTCTAAGATGTTTTAATTTACTGAGTTTATCTTATGATTTTCTATTTTATGCTATAAAAGTAAATTAATTACTTTTTGAATGTTAAACCAACTTTTCTGGAATAAAGTTCTCTTGGTTGCTGAATTCAATTGCTAATATTTTATTAGAATTATTAAATTTATATTTGTAAAGAATGTCAGATTTTTTTTTCTTTTTAACAGTATCTTACCAGGGTTTGATATCAAGATCATGCTTGCCTTATAAAATGGGTTATGAAGCACTTTTGTTTTTGCTGTTTTCTCGAATTGTTTGAAATATATTGGTGTTATTTCTTCCTTAAATATTTGGCAGAATTTACCAAAATATCTTTCTTGATCTGAAGATTTCATATCAGAATTATTTTTTATGGATTCAGTTTCTATAATCAATACAGATCTTTTCAGATTTTCTATTTCTTGTGTTAATTTTAGTAACTTTTGTTTTCCTAGCAGTTTGTCACTTCAATTAAAGATTCAAATTTATTGACAAAAGGTTATTCATAATATCCTGTTTATTTATTGAAGTCTATTGAATCTGTAATGTGATTTTATTTCTAGTATTGGTAATTTGTGCCTTTTCTCTCTCTTTTTAAAAAACTCAATGTTACTAGGGGCTTATCAATTTTATTAGATTTTTCAAAGAACCAAGTTTTGACCTTGCTGATTAACTCTATTTTTCAATTTCATCAGTATCTGTTCTCATTTAACATGTTTCCTTTCTTCTTTTGGTTTAATTTGCTCTTATTCTATACTTTTTTGAGACTAATATTTCACTTGCTTATTTTCAGTCTTTATTATTTCTTAAAACATGCATTTAAGGCTATAGATTTCTTTTGAATAGTGACCCTACATGTATTCCCCAAGATCTGACTTGTTATATTTTTATTATTTCAGTCTAACATTTTAAAAAATTTCCATTGAGATTCTTCCTTAATCCTGTGTTATGTCAAAGAGTACTTCTTAATTTCCATACATTTGGAGATTTTGTGGGTTCTTTGTAACTAATTTCTGGCTTGATTCCACTGTGATCAGAGAACATACTCGGCTTGATTATAGTACAGCATATGGTCACTTTGGTAAGTGTTCCAAACACAGGCTGAGAATCATACATATTTTCTGCTTATGTGTGTAGTTCTTGGTTTCACATTTTTATACCACTTTGTTCAAAATTTCTAATTTTTACTCATCTTTTGTCTGCTTCTCTATCAGTTACTGAGAGGTATGTTAAGGATCTCAGTCTAAACTCACACTGTGGGTTTCTCTATCTTATTAGTTCTATTGATTTTTGCTTTATATATTTAAGCTTCTCTTATGCTTTTTTCATAATCTTGATGAACTAACACTTTTATCATTATAAAATATTTCTTATCTTTTCTACTGACCTACCTTCCAAAACACAAATCCTCTGTACAGTTGTGTCAAATTTAATATTTAATCCACCTATTGAGTTCCTAAACTAAATGTTTATTTTTACATTCTAGATTTTCAACTTGATTGTTTTAATTGTTTAGTTTATTTTATTAAACATGATTTCAATAGTCATTTTAAAGCCCGTTTATGAAAACTCAGTTGTCTGGATCACTTTTAGATTTATTCCTATTGTTTATTTTCTGCTCTATTCTTTCTCTTTTGGAAGAAAAGAATAAATTGTATGGCAGACATTGTGTATGAAATATTGACATCTTTCTCTATGAGTTTAGCTTGTGACAGGCAGAATAGGGAAAATTACCCTATTCCAATCAGGGATTAAATAGTTTTAAGGTTGTGTTTCAGACTTTGTAATCCTTGGTCTATTTCTGCTTTCTCTAATTCCTAGGTTGTGATTCTAAGGGACTCCAAACGAAAACTTGGGGTGTTTATCGCTGTCTTTCAGACAGTCCTAAACATCAATGAAAATATCTTCCTAGCATTGTGAAACTGGCAAAAGCTCTAAACTTCTTGGTTCCCACTTTCTTCTAAGCTTCTCTTGTTCTAAGCTTCTCTTGAACGACAAGCTTCTCTTGTTTCTTCTATGCTGTCGAAATCAGGAATCTGCAAATACTTCGAGGGGAAAAGCTGCAAATTTTCAGTCTCACATCTGCTTCCTTTCTCTTAGCTCCTCAACTCCTGGATATCTTAGTGGCCCTGAACTCTAGTGTGTTTTTCTCACTAGATCTTGAGATTTCTAAAAGCTGTTCTCCGTTTCTCTGTCTCTTAGCAGCCTCTTTTTCTCCTTTTCTCAGCTTCTTTGCCTGTTCAATTTTGAGCCATCTCAGTTTCCCATCTCTTAAAGATCGTGGCCCTTCAAGTTCTGGCTACCCTGGTAATACTCTGTTGCCTTCAAATTTCATTTTAATCTAGTTATTCTAGTTGTTATTTGTGGGAGGTTTGGTCTGCTATAAATTAATCCCTGTCACAAATGGAATGCCTTTTTCCTTTTCTTTTTTTTTTTTCAGCTACATAGTATACCATTGTATAGCTATTCTAAAATTCCTTTGTACAGACCTAGTTATGGATACTTAGGTTGTTTCCAATATTTACTATTGCAAAGCATAAAGCAGTAGCTTATATGTACATTATAAATTATATAAATAATGGTAACTTAGTATGTACATAACTCTATGTGCATTATCTATACAGGTGCACACATATACAAATATATATAAAATACAAAGTCTTACAATAAAATTGCTTAATCAAAGGGAGTATTCATTTGTGTTTTGGTATACATTGCCTATTATCCTTTGTAGAACTCATACCAATTTATATTCCAAAGATTATATGAACATGCCTATTTTCCCACAGCTTAACAACATACTGTGTTATTTTAATTTTGACATTTGTCAATGGTAGCTTAGCTTAAGAAATGGTATCTCATTATAATTTTAACTTGCATTATTTCTATTGTGGGGGAGGTTGAACATTTTTCATGCAGTTAAAGCCTCAAGTAAACACACTGTTCTATAGATTTGTTGTAGATGACCAACATTTCACAGAGTATATATCATGACATTCATATAAAATTTTCTGCAACAATTACGTTGTATCATATATTTCCCCCTTTTGGCAATTCATAAAAAAGCCTCTGAGAAAAGAAACTCCTTGAAATGTTTTATTGTGGAAAAAAAATATATATAACATAATTATCATCTTAATCAGTTGTAAGTATGTGATTTAGTGGCATTAAATACACTTACAATGTTGTGTGGCCATCACCAGTGTCCATACCCAAAATGTTTTCATCATCTTTAACAAAAACTCTATGTCCACGACTCCCTTTCCTTCTGCCTCCCAGCCCCTGGTAACCTCTTCTCTACTTTCTGTCTCTTTGAATTTGTCTATTCTACATACGTCATATAAGTAGAATTATACAATATTTATCTTGTGTCTGGCTTCTTACACTATGTATATTTTCAAGGACCATCCATGTTGTAGCATATATCAAAATTTCATTCCTTTTTATGGCAGAATAATATACTATCATGTGCATAATCCCTTTATGTGTTGGTGGGCATTTGAATTGTTTCCACATTTTGGCCATTGTGAATAATGCTATGAACATCAGTGCACAAATGTCTTTGAGTCCCTGCTTTTAATTCTTTTGGATATACACCTAGGAGAGAAATTGGTGGGTCATATGATGGTTCTATTTGAACTGTTTAAGAAATTGCCACATTGTTTTCTACAGAAAATGTACCATTTTGCATTCTCACCAGCACTTATGAGACTTCCAATTTCTCCACATCCTTGCCAACACCTGCCTTTTTAAAATTTTTTTTATTTTTTTAAAAATATTTTCCCTTTTTTAAAAATTATAGCCATCCTAGTAGGTGTGATGTGCTATCCACTGTCATTTTGACTTGCATTTTTCTAATGATTAATGATGATAAGCATCTTTTCATGATTATATTGGACATTTGTATATCATATTTGGTGAAATGTCTATTCATGTCCTTCATCTACTTTTTAACCTAGTTGTTTGACTTTTTGTGGTTGAGTTGTAGGAGTTTTTAAAATATATATTTTGAGTATCCATCACTTATTAAGTATATAATTTAGAAATATTTTCTCCCATTCAGTAGGCTGTCTTTTTACTTTCTTGATGGTATACTTTGATGCATAAAAAATTCTTAATTTTGATAAAATCCACATTTTATATATATATATGTTTGTATATATATATGTTTATATATATATATATATATATATATCATTATCTGTGCTTTTGGTGTCAAATGCATGAAATTGTTACCAAATCCAATGTTACAAAGATTTTCCCCATTGTCCCCATCTAAGAGTTTTATGGTTTTAGCTATTTTGTTTGAAGCCTTTGATATATTTAGAGTTAATTTTTGTAAATGCTAGATATATATAGCTCACATTTTGAATGTGGATATTCAGTTTTCTTGGAACCATTTGTTGAAAATACTATCCTTTCCTCATTAAATGGTCTTGACATCTTTGTCAAAAATTAATTGATTTATATGTGTAAGAGTTTATTTCTGGGCTCTCTGTTCTATTCCATTGGTCTATCTCACTGTTGAAATGTGAGTCCCATACTGTTTTAGTTACTGTACCTTTGTAGTAAGTTTAGAAGTCAGGAAATGTGAGTGCCCCAACTTCATTCTCCTCTTTCAAGATTGTTTGACTATGTAGGGGTTCTTGCAATATCATATAAATTTGAGAGTTAGCTTTTCTATTTCTGAAAAAAAAAAAGACTGTTGGAATTTTGATAGTGATTGCACTAAATCTATAGATCATATTATGTATTATAGACCTCTTAACAATGTAACTCTTCCTATATATGAACATGAAATGTCTTTCCATTTATTTAAGTCTTCTTAAATTTCTTTCAGCAATGTTGTGGTTTTAAGTATATGAGTCTTTTACTTCTTTCTTTATATTTATCATTAGTATTTAATTTCTAATTAGTTAAGATTTATTCCTAAGTACTCCTAAGTATTTAATTACTAAATACTAAATATTTAGTAATAAACATAAACCTTGTTTAGATTTGTTTTTAAGTATTTTAGTGACTATTATACATAGCTTTTTGTATTCTTTCCTTTTCTTTTTCTTTTTCTTTTGAGATGGAGTCTCGCTCTATCACCGAGGCTGGAGTGCAGTGGCACGATCTCGGCTCACTGCGACCTCCGCCTCCTGAGTTCAAGCGATTCTCCTGCCACAGCCTCCTGAATAACTGGGATTACAGGCGCCCGCCAACTCGCCTGGCTAATTTTTTTATTTTTATTTTTATTTTTTATTTTTTAGTAGAGACAGAGTTTCACCATGTTGGCCAGGCTAGTCTCAAACTCCTGACCTCAGGTGATCTGCCCACCCTGGCCTCCCAAAGTGTTGGGATTATAGACATGAGCCACCGCGCCTGGCCGCATTGTTTTTCTTTATTTCCTTTTTGGGTTATTTATTGATGGTATATTGCAGCGAACTTAATATTTGTGTTGATCTTGTACCTTGAAACTTTGCTGAATTTGTTTACTAGCTCTAGTAGCTTCCTTACAAATTCTGTGGAATTCTCTTTTTTAAAAAATTTTTTCCTCTAGTTCATTGGTTTTTCTTTTTTATTATTATTTTTAATTATACTTTAAATTCTAGGATACATGTATAGAGTGTGCAGGTTACATAGGTATATATGTGCCATGGTGGTTTGCTGCACCCATCAACCCATCATCTACATTAGGTATTTTTCCTAGTGTTATCCCTCCCCTAACCCTCCATGCCCCAGCAGGCCCCTGTGTGTGATGTTTCCCTCCCTGTGTCCATGTGTTCTCATTGTTCAACTCCCGCTTATGAGTGAGAACATGCGGTGTTTGGTTTTCTGTTCCTGTGTTAGTTTGCTGAGAATGATGGTTTTCCAGCTTCATCCATGCCCCTATAAAGAACATGAACTCATCCTTTTTTGGAATTTTCTATGTATAGAATCATATCACCTGTGAATAGAGATATCATTACCACTTCCTTTTTAATTTGAATGGCTTTTATTTCTTTTACCTTTCTAATAGTTCTGGTTGGAACTTCCGGTACAATGTTGAATAGCAGTAGTGAAAGCAGGCATTCTTGTCTTGTTCCTCACCCTAGAGAGAGAGTTTTCAGTCTTTTAGCATTGAGTATGGTCCATTTAACTTTGTTTTAAGTCAGCATCTTCCCAACTTATTTGACTGAGGAACAAGTTATTCATATTGGGAAACGCTTTTACTGATAAATTAATACCTGAAATGAGTCTAAAATATCTAACAATTAGAATGAAAATTCAGGTGCTTAGAGTAACACAGAGCATTTAGATTTCAATCTTTGACTCTGACAGTTGGACTCTGCCATTTTTGAGAGAGTCATTGAATTTCAATCAATTCCTCTTTATAATTTAGTTCAGTTCACAAAACAAACACAAGAAATAGAACTTTCTCCATTATATAAGCAGGATGTGACTACCTACTAAAATGCTGAGAATGACTTGTAGGTGGTGTTGTTAACAGAGAAGGACCACAGGGAGGACTGTCCTACATACAACTTGGTGTTCTGTAGTGGTTTGTGGTGGCTGCATTAAATCAAAATTTAATACTTTGCCTTTTAGGGAGAAAGGTGAGAAGATAATATGAAAACATTGGGTGTTTTATCCTCTTGCCAAAGAATTATTGATCGTATCTTCTTCACTTCACTCAGTACCCGCTAATTTTTACCAAGCACCTCATCCCCACATGCTGTGTTCTCTCACAAAATTCCAAGCAAGACTCTCTGAGTCTATTACCCTCTCTACACTTTATAGGTAACTGAGAAAGGCCAGAAAACAAAATGATGAATACAACAATTGCTGAAAACTGAGTTGTTATAAAATTGGCAGCGGTAAGATAAGCAAGGAGCAAAATCTTGCAGTGATTAAATACTCAACCAGGAGTGTCTGAGTGGCCTCATCAGACTCTCCGGCCTTGTGGGCAACCCCAGATGAAGGGCACTTCTTGAAGATTTAGTCATAAGCCTAAGTCAAAGAAAGTTTTACTATCTGTTTATTTAATGGTGACTCAGTGTTGTCATGTCTTTGCATTCTTTCTATCTATATTTGGTGAAGGTCAAACAAATGGTGGGTTCAGAGGGTCACTGAAAGAATAATTGTCATTCCTTGTGGAAGCCATGCCACACTGGCTTCCTTGTGTCTCCCTCAAATATACAAAGCATGTTGGCTTCTTAATTTGAACTTTTTGTCCCTGTGCTTAAAATAACCTTCTATAAATACTTAGAGGGGTTTTTTATCCCTCACTTATTTAGGTCTCTGCTCAGAGAGGCCTTCCCTAGCTCTTCTTTCTAAACTATTCCCCAATATTTGCTCTCCCATAACCCTGCCTTCTTTTTCTTTACAGGTCACAATTCTTGGCATGACATTAAATGTTCATTGATGTATTTATTTGTTATCTGTTCACCAATATAAGCTTTATGAGGGCGAGGCTTTGTTTTGTTCAGTGCTATATTGCCAACATTTAAAACAGTGCCTTGAATATATGTTAGGTATTTAGAAAATATTTTCTGAATAAACAAACTCATAAATATGCTGATGGAAGAGTTATTTAACAATCAAAGGGAATTTATTGGCTCAATGAAATTAAAATGATCTCTTCTGAAGTACCCATATAATGTCACTGGGCCTCTCTCCAGTCCCCAGCTCTGCCTCTTTCCTGTTGGCCTCACTTTCCAGCAGATCTTTCCCCCAGCTGGTCCCTGGCTACCCTAGGCTTACATCATGCAAAGTTAAAACATCCAGAGAAGAGGACACACCTCTTTTCCAGTAGCACCAGCAGAATTTCAGGGCTCCAGTGGCTTCTACTGGGCAACACACCTGAACCAAATCCTCTGGCCAAGGAGTTGAAATAGGCTTACTGGCTAGGCCAGGTCATTTCTCCCCTCCTGATCCCCACTGGAGCCACATGGACAAAGAATGGGGAAAGGCAGTTCTTCAAAGAAAAATCAAAGTGTAGACATTGTAGACATGTAGATAGTGTAGACATGGGAGAAAGGATGCCCCAAAGGCAAAAGAGACAGAATACACTTTATTCCTGATGATTTAAAAAAGAAAAAGAAAAACAATAACAGACAAACAAAAACAAACAAAACTTCTTTGTCACTCAGTAACAACTTGTTTAGGTCCTCATTTCCAAGAAACTGATAGAAATACATCAAAATTTTGTTCCAAGTTAGAACTCTTGTCTTTTTAAAGTTTTGTTAGCACCCCTGAGGTGCTAACGGAAACAATAAACACATAGTAAGTCTGTAAAATTTCCAATATTACACTCGGTCTTGAGACTAAGGCACTTAGCTATGAACTTCTGCCTTTTCAAACACATGTGTTTGAAACCTCTGTGCCAGGAACTGTTCCAAGTGTTGGGGACAAATTTCACCCCCACTCCTTATCCTTCTTCTCTGCTTTGGTTCCTTCCACAGCACTTCTGTGTCTCTAATATATTTATAATTTATTTATTTGTCTATTATCTATTTCCCTCCCCACCTTCCAGGATGTAAATTCCATGAGGGCAGGAATTCTTGTTTCTTTTGTCCACTGCTATATCCACAGAGGCCAGAACTGTGCCTGGCATACAGTAGCACTCAGTAAATATTTGTTGAATAGATGAATGTGATAAGTTGAACCTTGGTGGTTTGTATTTTTTTCTGTACTCTTTTTTCTGTGCTCTGTGTTTTATTTTATTATTATTATTATTTTTTCTGGAGATGGAGCCTCACTCTATTGCCCAGGTTGGAGTGCGATGGCATGATCTCGGCTCATTGCAACCCCTGCCTCCTGGGTTCAAGCAATTCTCCTGCCTCAGCCTCTCGAGTAGCTGGGATTACAGGCTCCCACCACCACTCGGCTAATTTTTGTATTTTTAGTAAAGATGGGATTTCACCATGTTGGCCAGGCTGGTTTCGAACTCCTGACCTCAGGTGATCTTCTTGCCTCGGCCTCCCAAAGTGCTGGGATTACAGGCGTGAGTCCTTGCGCCTGGCCTGTGCTTTGTATTTTAAAGTTTAGTATTTTACTATTGAATAGATTTTGCTCATTCTTTTTCTAGATTTTGATTTTTTCTTTTATATTCATTTCTTACAGTGTTTCTAACTTCTATGCTATTCAAAAGAATGTAACTTTTACCTAAAAATGTGTTCAGATGATCTTCTGATACTGTTTTTGCTGAACCAGATTGATTAAAACATAGTCTAAGTGAGTGCACACATACAGATGTACACACACAAATGTACACACACTAATGAAAAGCTATGCAATGACCCAAATTCATTGAAATACAGCACAACATGTGAGTATACACATACACACACACACACACACACACACACACAAATGACAAGCTAGCTCTGTATTGTAGTTTTATAGCAATTCCCATTGTAGTTTGTGTGCCAGGGAAATAACAATCCCCTGTGATCAGAGCTTTTTTTTTTTTTTTTATGCTTAGCTGTTATTCACATGAAGATTTTCTAACTTGATTTGTCAGAACCCAAAGAAGAAATAGGAGCCAATTTTGACATATAAAAATCAAACATTTAAATCAAATTGAACATTTTAAAATAATGGTTGGAGGCTAGTTGTGGCATTCTCAAAGGCTCCCAGTGTTTGAGTCTAGCAACTTAGTTGAAACTTAGTAGAATCTTCTGTGTGTCTCACTCAGCAGGGCAAAACAAAATGAAACAAAACAAACAAAAAAGGTGGAGTTCCCTTTTACCTTCACCACATTTCTGTTTCTAATTGATGAGATGTTTTTCCACTCTCCCACAATCTCTTATTCCTCCTTGTAAAAGCCTTAACTGCTGCCTAATTTTCAATAGGAAAAGTTACTGTCCTGTTTCTCTTTTTGTCACAGTTGCCAAATTAGAATTACTCTGCTGCATTTAGGGTTTGTGAACTTACATACATCAATATATTTACAGTCTTCTTTTCCCCTCTATAATCCTAATTTCTAATTTTGTTTTGTTTACTCTTTTGACAGTAATTTTAGTTATATTACATTTCAAAGCTTTTATGGAAAGAAACAATTAAAAATAAGGCAATTAAAATGTCTGGGTATGTTTATGTGCTGGTTCCTGAAATATCACTAGGGATGGTGTGGAGGACTCAGATGAAGGATCGGACCTTCCATGCTCCTGAAGAGTTGATAGTAATATTTGTTGAATGAAGCCAGTGTAGATCTAGGAGGCTGGATGTGCTCCAGATCATCCTGTCCTTTTCCAGGGATTGTGATGGCTGTCTGTTATTCAGAAAATAGCTCACAACCTTTTTTAAAATATGAGAAGTTCCTTTTTATGTCAAAAGATACTGTAGACCCTTTACCAGTCAGGATAGGGTAGGCTATGTGGCAATGACAAACAACTTCAAAATGCTAGTAACTTACAAAACCATCAGTTTTGTTTCTAGGTCACTCTACATATCCATCCTGAATCAGTGAAGGCCACTGATCACTGTGGCCACTCTGGCAGCCAGGCCAATGGAGCCACCATCATCTCTGATCGCTGAAGCAGAAGGAAGAGTGGAATGCTGGAGAATCTCTCACTGGCAGTTCAAGCCTGGCTCAGAAGTCATCACTTTCACTCACAACTCATTTCCCAAAGCTGGTCACATGGCCCCACCTAGCTCCAAGGGGGCCTACATGTGCAACCCTTGCACAGGCTCAGAAAGTGGGGAGAACTGGAAATATTGGCCACGTGGCACTAATGCTCATCACAGAGGTGCTTGCACAGTGGTGGTTGTCAACTTTTAACATTTCTGGCTTGAGAAAATACATAATGATAAAAAGTTGCTATGAATTTGAGTAATACTCAAATTAAAAAAATTATATTGAATTAATCATATTAATAACTAAGTAAACAAGACAAACTTTTTATAAGAATTAGTCCCAGGAAAAAAATAGTTTATACTAGAGTTATTTTTAGTGAGCAAATTCGCTTTCAGAAAACAGCCTGATGATTCTTATAAAAAGACAAACTTTTTATAACGATTAACACCAGAAAAAAAAAAAAAAACCAGAAACAGCTAATACTAGGATTGTTTTTAGGGGGCAAATTTGCTTTGAGAAAACAGCCTGATGATTACGTGGAGGGGATGGCAGGAATGTGAGGCAGGCACTGCTCTCCATAACACAGAGAGAGGATAGGATTTGGAGGTTTAAGAGACACTGCAGGCTGGGTGTGGTGGCTCATGCCTGTAATCCCAGCACTTTGGAGGCCAAGGTGGGAGGATCACCTGAGATCAGGATTTCAAGACCAGCCTGGCCGACATAGTGAAACCCCATTGCTACAAAAATAAAAAAATTAGCTGGGCATGATGTTGGGTGCCTGTAATCCCAGCTACTTGGGAGGCTGAGGTGGGAGAATCACTTAAACCCAGGAGGCAGAGGCTGCAGTGAGCCGAGATGGCCCACTCCAGCAAGGGGGACAGAGCGAAACTCTGTCTCAAAAAAAAAAAAAAAAAGCACTGCAAGAGGATGACAGGGAGGAAGAGTGGGAAAGGGGAAGAGAAGACAGGAAGAGTGGCTAGCAAAAGGGAAGGGAGATCAGTCCCTAAAATGACTCTCTTCCTTTGACCTTCCCACCCACAAATTTCAACGATGTTTTGTAAACTCACAAATGTAAGATGTAAAGACGTTTTGGTTGTGAAAACTAAAGAAGGAGACAAGTTTCATGCTGGATTGAAGTAGCAAATGTCTTAGACAGCCTGTAAGGATGCAGGGGACTTCAAGTAGAAGAAGACTAGAGAATGCAAGCTGCTCAAAAATTTGCAGAAGTCTTGGAGAGTGCTTTAGGCAGCCAGGACATAAACTACCAATTTTATAGAACCCTTGAAGGTCCCCAGCTGATGTTTTTGTTAATTAATATATGTATTATCATTAATGTTATTTTTAAATGCACTGAAATCAGTTTGTACATTGATTGATTTAATATTATTGATTCAAACAAGATAATGAACATGATAAACAAGATTCCTGTCATTTATAAAGCTTATCACTCAAGAGAGGCAGAAGTTAAATATATATGGAAATAGACTTACATTATTTATTTATTCTACAACAATACTCGATGGCTATAGATTTATAGACCCCAACCCATAGGGTCTGTGAGTTGGGAAACATAGGACCAAGAATTTAGGTGATTCCATAACAGGACTGACATGGAAAGACCTAAGCATACCTACACCAAATTCAATGCTTCTCTTTTCTGAGAGTGCTAAAAGGTTAGTTTTCTTAATTTCCAACGCCTAAGAGACCCATGCCAGATTTTTAGCCAGTACAATAAAGAATGGAAAATACATTTGAGGAACTGAAGATAATATGTCAAGTAAAAATATTTTAAAAGAAATATATATATATTTTAAATTTAGGAATAATCAAATCCAGAAGGCAAAATTGAGATTATATGAATAAAAGAATAGACAAGTTTGAATAAAGAACAGATGGGTATTCTAGAGATAAAGAATATAGTCAAGGAAAAAAAAATTTTAAAATAATAGGGAAGTTCAAACGGAGCTTAAATATAATTGAATGTGAAATAAGTCGATTAAAATATGGATTATAGGAAATGAATCAGAACACAGCTCAGAGAGAAAACAAGAGATTTAAATATCAGAGAGAAGAGAAGAGCCATGGAGAAGAGAAAGAGAGCAAGTTAGATAATAGTAGTTCTACAAAGCAAGACTCTAGAATAAGGTAAGGGCAAGGTTAAAAGAAATTATGGATGATAATGATTCATAATTGAATAAACAAATGAGCTCTCAGAGTGAAGAAACATAGAGTCCTGCACAAGATAGATTTTTAAAAAATGATCTCTTTTTCACATCATGGTAAAGTTACAGAATATCTATGAAAAAGAAAAAACTTGAAAAGCTACCAGAGAGAAAAGATAAGAGGCAGTAAAGAAATGACCATCAGATTTATTGCAGACTTCTCACCAGCAACAATAGATGTTATAGGACAATAAAAAAACATCTTCACAATGCAAGGAGAAAACAATTGTCCACCTTGAATTCTCTACTCACTGTGGTCACAGAAAGTGAGCATGATATAAGGGCATTTTCAGTCAGATCCTCCATGAATGTGCCATTCACAGAACACTCATTGAAAGAACTACTAAGGATTTCACTCAGCAAGAAAGAAAATGAACCCAGAAGGAAGGTGTTGGGTTGCGATCAACAATGATATAAAGGAAAGAAAAGGCTAAAAATAAATGAACCAAGTATAGAAATTGACAAACAAAAAGAAAGTTGGGAGAAAGGAATTGAAAAACATAAAAGGTGACTATAATAAATAAAAAACAAGGGATAGTAGAAAACATAAATAAAATAAAAATTTGTAAAACTAAAATTAAAAATAAAATAAATTAATGACAGAATTTAATCCTGAAGAAAAGAGGATGAGGAGAAATGGCAGCCTCCGGAGGAGTTTTGAACAAATAATCAGCAAAACATTTGACAAGTTAATTAGATAAACCTTTAAACTAATTTTTTAAATGAAAAAGTTGCAACCCAGAGAGTGTGTCTAGTTTTTGAAGAACATGTTATTCCTATATTCATCTTTTCCAGGACAAATGAAAGGATGAAAAAATGTCCTAAATCATTTTAAGAAACAGCACAATATTAGTACCAAAACCTGGTAAAGAGGGTGTGAAAGGAAAACTAGAGGATGACTATACATAGGAAAATCAGTGTCAGCAATTCTAAATGAAATATTTCCAAACTGAATAGAACAGTCTTTCAAAAATAATAATACAACATAGTTACATAGGTGTTATTCTAGAAGAGATGACTTAGTGTTAGGATATCTATTAATTCATTAAATCAACAGATTAGCAGTTAAGAATACAAAATATCACAATAGATGTTCTATATAGAATTTGAAAATAATAAATATCCACCACTGATGAAAACAAAACTAGAAAACTAAAAATAATAGGAAACTACCTTTACATGATTAAAAAATGCATATTGAAAACCAATAACTCAAAGTCCATGGAGACACTTCTGTTAAAATCAAGAAGACAAAATTCCTATTTTCCCTAGTATTACTGAGCATTTTTGTGGAGTCTAGTTAATGCAATAGATATGAAACAGGTATACATAAAATTATCATAAGAAAGGATATAGAATAATTATTATTGACAGGTGATATGGACTTCTGCCAAGAGAATTAATGAGACCATTTTGAGCTAATATATTTAAATAACGTAACAAGCTAAAAAATAAATGCAGTAACTTTTTCCTGCAGAATCAATAATCAGTAGAAAATGTATCAGAAAATGTTCACGTTTAAATAAGCGGAAATAACATTACCTAGGGAAAACACCAGTTGGGCGTGGTGGCTCACGCCTGTAATCCCAGCACTTTGGGAGGCCAAAGCAGACCAATCACTTGAGGTCAGGAATTCAAGACCAGCGTAGGCTACTTGGCGAAACGCTGTCTCTACTAAACATACAAAAAATTAACTGGGCATGGTGGTGCACGCACGCCTGTGATCCCAGCTACTTGGGAGGCTGAGGCACAAGAATTGCTTGAACCCAGGAGGCAGAGGTTGCAGTGAGTTGAGATCGTGCCACTGCACTCTAGCCTGAGCCAGTACTTTATGTGTAGGGGAGAAAACCCTGAATTGGGTCTACTTCTCCAGGTATACAAAGGATTTCTTGAAGCAATGCAAGATGATTGAATATTATACAGATGGACAATCTCCAGGTATAAATTTACCACCACTCCAAGTGAAAATCCCTATGAGATTTTTGGGAATGAAAGGGAGGTGAGATCAATAAAATTATTTTTCAAATAACACAGAGTAAGTGCTAGCTGTCAATAGCATTTTGGGGTTAAGCACATAACATGCATTATCATATTTAATCTTTAAACATTTTTAAGTTCAAATTTAGGCTCAGAAAGTTTAAATAATTTTTCAGGGATCACACAGCTGTGTGGAATTGGAACTCCAACATAGATCTGACGGCCTTATTCCAAAACCTGAGATTTTAAAAAACCGTGCTGTATATTGCAAAAGCAACAGCTATTTTAATTTTTTGTATTAAGAATATCTAGATCCGGCCAGGCACGTGGATCACGCCTGTAATCCCAGCACTTTGGGAGGCTGAGGCGGGTGGATCACCTGAGGTCAGTAGTGCGAGACCAGCTTGGTCAACGTGGTGAAACCCCATCTCTACTAAAAATACGAAAAATTAGCCGGGCGTGGTGGTGCACACCTCAAGTCCCAGCTACTCGGGAAGCTGAGGCAGGAGACTCGCTTGAATCTGAGTGAGAGATCATGGTGAGATGAGATGGCGCTACTGCACTCCAGCTTGGGTAACAAGCGCGAAACTCCTCAAAAAAAAAAAAAAAAAAAAAAGGAATGTAGAGCCTAGAGGAAAAACCAGTTTCACTGAATGGTGTTACTCACATTTCATTTAAAACCCATTCCAAAAGGATACCAAAGTCTTACTTTACCTACAGTTAAAATAGCAGTCTTACAGAAAGCTGTTTAATATACATGGTCAAATGAAAATTAAGTATATTGCAAAGCAGAATAACTCACTCTTATTGATCATTCTGCTTTAAAATGTTTTTACTTATGATATATATAACATTAACAATTTTTAGCCTTTTAATTAATAAATATATTTATATATGTATATATTATATATAATACATATTTATGTATACTTTATTTTTATATACACAATTACATAATTATACATATTCCACTATGTATACGTGGTTATTAATACTCTAAGAGTTAACAGTGGCTAAATCAGAATAATTTTTATTTTATTTCGTTTACAGTTACTTCTTTTAAAAGTTGTAGCATTCCAAAAAGAACAGCTCTTTTTAAGTTGAAAGACACAGGAGGCTAAGTTTGTTTCTCCATTAAGTGAGACATTTTTATCTGCAACCTGAAAAACAGTAATAGTATTAATAAAATTATTTGGGGGATTTTGTTTGTGAAAACTGTCAAATCCAATTAGCTTGATCTTTAGCAGTCATCTAAGTGTAAGGTGAAAATAAACAACGATTTTAGTATGGTAATCAGGTGAAATTATACCATGCGTTTATTTTAGAAATCGGTGTTGTCAACTTCCAAGTCTATTTCAACGAATCCTGGTTTTCGTGCTAAAGTCAAAATGTGGTCCTGTTTGGCGGAGAGTTTCCTAGTCCCTCCCATTTCTCCTTTCGCAATCCTGGCGGTCTGGTACCCCTGGAACGCTCCACTAATAAGCAGCGTTCTTTCCATAGTAAGGTTCTGCTCCTTTGAAAATGCCCAACGGTTCTTGTTCTTACCATACAACTCTAACATGTTAACATGCATCTTAAGCAAGACTTTAAATACTGACTTCCACACAGCCACACTTCAGCTACATTCTCAGTATTTCCTTTTTATTTGTTAGCTGTAAAACTGAACAAATGGGACTGAGGGACTTTGGCACGGCTCCAAATCAGAGAGAAACGCATCCCGAATTGGCCCTTTGCCAAAAGGTATAATTTTCAGCTGTGAGTTGCCCTTAATTTTGAAAATCATCTTTGTAGCTTCGGATTTTCCAGAGCAGTAGAAGCTTTGTGTTTGCTGTCCAGGCGCCCAGCATTGAAAAACAAAAATAAAAACACAGTATCTTGCTTTCTTCTTGCATCAGATCAGATTTCTTTTGCTAAATGATTCAACATATTAAGAAAATTCCAGTATAAATGATATAAATACCTTGTGCCTGCTGGCCATACGTATCTCAATAGTATGCAGATTTCTCCAGGTCATTTGATTTTGGAACAGATCATCCTTTCAAGTTTGGTACTGATATGTTTTAAAACTAGATTTCTCTGCATTTATGAATAGTAGAAGTACTTAGCATCAGTTTCAATTATGTTGTTGTAAATAAATTACTCTGTGATTAAGGATTAACAATTGACAATACATTTATTTAGTAAACATGTATGTCTGTATGTATAAAACATCAACATATGCTAATGCACAGTATTTTATAAGACCACTGAGCATAGGGACTTTCCAACCAGCATGTTGATATTTGTTTCTATGAATAAAGTCTTCTAATATGTCTTAAATTCCACTGGGCAAATGATGGTTTTAATCAATTAAGATCTGTGCTTCTCTGAGAAGATAATGCCTGTAAGAACATGAATAATTTTTATAGTTGCCATTTTGTTTTTTGTATTTATTAGCTGTAAGATGTGATTTTTTTTTCTGCTTTATCAAGTTCAGCTTATATCTGGCAATTCAATTTTTAAAAATCTGATTGAATTACCTCAGCTAATCTTACATATTGTTTATCCCCCAAATTGCAAAACAACCATACAAAATAAAGAGAATACCTTTTAAAAATTAGTTCTGCGACAAATACATATCACGGTATTTGGAATCAGACATACCTGGTTTCTAACACCCAGATTAAGGAATTAAATCTATGCAGAAAACACCAATAACTGCCAACATTCTGACACATTAACTCTGTGTGCCTGGCATATACTCCCTGAGCCTCAATTCTCTTGTTTGAAAACATTGAAAAATATTTCTTTTTTGCAACATCGTTGTGGGGAGCCAGGAGATAGTATGTGACTAGGTCTAGCACAGGACCTGACAATATTGAAAAACTTAGTTGCAGTTTTTCTCTTCAGATTATTAAAGGAATATAATCTTATTATAGAAAATTGAAAAAAAAGTAGACAAAAATGACTATTGTCATACCACCCACTTTTTTTCTTTCCTATCATGGTTTTTCATAGCTGAGGTATTGTTCAATATAAAATTTAACATTTTGCTTTAATTCAATTTACTTTATAACACCAGTATTTCCTCATGTTATGACATGCTCTTCATAAACAACAGTTTTAGTGCCTTTGTACCATTTCCCTGTTGTTGGATAGGTGATTTCCGGTGTTTTGTATTGTAGATAGTGCCATGATAAATCCCTTTGTTTCTAACTTTGGTATTTCTGATTATTCTCTCAGAATAGATTATATTTGTCCCATCTGTTGTTTGTTTCATGTTTCTACCTTTTCTGTTTTTTTTTTTTTTTTTTTTTTGCATTAATGACTTTTTTTTATGATTCCATTTTGTTTCCTTTACTGGCTCACTTGTTATAACCTGTTTTTTTTTTAGTGAACGTTTTGGTGTCTGTAGTATACATCTCATACTTATCACAGTCTACCTTCATTATAGTTTAGAACTTCTTGTATAGTAGGAGTTTAAAATAGGATTTTTCCATCCCTCCATCCTGGCCTATGTGTTATTTTTGTCCTATACTTTTCCTCTGTGTATGTTACAAATACCACAATACACATTTTAATTTTTGTCTTAAATAATCAGTTCTCTTTTAAAGATATTTTAAAAGTAACAAAAATGTGTTTTCTATTTAGTCACATATTTACTATTTCTGTTTACTCTTCATTAGTTTGTGTAGCATCAGATATTTATCTGGTATCATTTCTCATTTTTCATCAGCCTGAAGGACTTCCTTTAACATTTTTCTGTGGTGCATTTCAGCTTTTGTATGTCTGCAAAAGTATGTATTTAGCCTTCCCTTTTGAAAGTTTTTTGCTAGGATAAGAATTCCAGGTTGATGAGTTTTTTTCCCTTTTCTTTCAGTAGTTAAATATGTTGCTCCACTGACTTCTGGCTTGGATTGTTTCTGATAAGAAGTTCATTGTAATTTTTTTTTTTTTTTTTTTGAGCAGCAGCAAGATTTGTTGTGAAGAGCGAAAGAACAAAGCTTCCACAGCATGGAAGGGGACCCAAGCGGGTTGCCCCATTGTCATTCTTATCTTTATTCTTCTCCATAATGTGAATTTTTTCCTTTGGTTGCTTTCTAGATTTCTCTTTATCACTGGTTTTAAGCAATTTTATTTTTATTTTTAGTTTTTGAGACAGGGTTTTTCTCTGTTGTCCAGGCTGAAGTGCAGTGACATGATCTCGGCTCACTGCAACCTCTGTCTCCTGGGTTCAAGTGATTCTTCTGCCTCAGTCTCCCAAGTAGCTGGGACTACAGGCATGTGCCACCACACCTGGCTAATTTTTGTATTTTTGGTAGAGACGGAGTTTTACCATGTTGGCCAGGCTAGTCTCAAACTCCTGACCTCAAGTGATCCACCAACCTCGGCCTCCCAAAGTGCTGGGATTACAGGCATGAGCCACCACACCTGGCCAGTAATTTAAATATGTTACTTGATGTAGTTTTCTTCAGGTTGTATCTGGAGTTTGCTGAACATGAACCTGTGGGTTTGTAGTTTTCATCAAATTTAGACAATTTTTGGCCAGCCCTACTTCAAATGTTTTTTTCAGACCCCTAATCCTAACCTCTGGAGACATCAGTTACATGTACATTAGGCTATTTCAAGTTGTCTCACACACATTGATTCTGTTCATTTCTTTTAGTCTTTTTCATTCTGTATTTCATTTTGGATAATTTCTATTGCTGTGTCTTCATTCCATCCTGGCTGGAAATTGAAATCCTCTCAGAATAGGTTTTTTAGGAATTATATGTAATCCTTAAAAACAAATGTACTCATCAGGAATTCTAAGTATAATATCAATAACACATAAGAGAAATAACAAAATTTATTTTTTTCCAGTTGAAATAGCTAAGAATTTAAATTTATCCAGGATCTGCTAATGACTATGATCGAGTTTGTTCTGAACATTGAAACTCACTTTGAAATGAAGGTCTGTTATATGCTATGGTATGTGTTACAGTTTATTCTGAGTTTGTCCTTTTAATTTTATGCTCTTCCAAAACATCCCAAATCATCCATTTGGGAGGAAAGTGGATAAATTTCACCAACATTTTCCCTAGCACAATACCTGGCACCCAGAAGTCATGTGGTAAGTAATAGTGAGAAGAATGAGTAAATAAGATTCTAAACATACTAAGAAACACTACTAATTTTAAGACGAAAGCAATATGGCTAGGTTTACACACATACACAGACAGAGAATTCAACTAAAGTCTAACACAAGAAAATCTAAATATTTTAATAAATATCGGGTAATTTGTTTCAAGGAAACATTACTGAAAGAGGAGAATGTATAGGTTCAGTCGGCAGAAATAGAGTATGCTATTTATGAATTCAGTGAAAACCTTGGGAGAAATGGGTTAGCAAAGGAGACCACGTAGTGCTTACATCCTTCAAAGTAAGCTTCATGTGAGCCCGAAACACAACTGCAGTTCAGATAGTGGAGCAGATGCAACTAACACACAACTGTGTACGCACCACTTTCTACTGCCACAATTCTAGAACCCTGACTCATGACCATAATATTAAAATGGACAAATGCCGTATGCAAATAAATTCAATTGCAATTGGTGATAGAGAAACATACAGTGTCACGTTCTTTACCTTGGGGAAAAGTCTGGGGAGTGGGTGGAGTGGACATGTGCAATGGCAAAAAGACAAGAGCATGAAGGGTGGTCTTGGATTGCAAGTAAAAGTGATTTCACAGGCAGCGCATAAAGCACTTGGTTCTGTAATGTTTCATTTCTCCCAGTGATGATGTTATAGTCAGTGTTTTCATGAATTCCTGTCGCCTTCTCAGTTCTTGTGGTGGCTGTTACTGATTAAAAGAAAATACTAGGACTGGGAGATGGTAGAACTCTTTCTCCTGGTGTGGCAGAGTTTTAAGAACTAGATTGAGGGTCTGGAAATCATAGTGATCTGCTGTCTTGTTGATTGGTACCACAAACAGAACCCATGTAAGCTTATAACTTCGTGTAGAAGATGTTAATCCACTCTGAGTTGCCTTGCCATAAGAGTCTGCTAAGTAGTGAATGGTGTAAACCCAGATCACCAGATCTTTTAAAAAGCATAAACACCCAGAGATTCAAAATAAATTAAGAGTAGTTTACACTCTAAGAAACTCAAAATGCATTTCCAGATCCTTCTGATAGGTGCTTTTCATCACAGCCTGGGAAGCACATGGGGATAATTGTGGAGGTCCACACTACTTCATGTTCTCGAATGTCTTCTCTGATATCTTCTGAAACCTTAAGAGCATGGGAAACAAACCTAATTTAATCAATATGTTAGTTCACCCCTCGGAATACCCTAGTAGCAATCTTTCTAGGGTGTCTTAAATAAGAAGTAGCCATTCATGCTTTAAAAGAAATATTGAATTTATATTTATTATAGGGCACTTAAGGAAACTTCTTGAACATCATAAAGATAATTTATCTGGAACCAAGAGCAAAAATTATAATAGGGGAAAAATGACTAAAGTATTCACAATTAGATTAATAACAATAAGATGCCCATTATCATCACTACGTTTTAAAACATTTTGAAGTTTCAAAGAAATGTCACAATACAAGAAAACAAAATGAACAGTCTAAATATTAGAACAGAAGAACTATTATTTACTGCTGATATGACTGCATAATTGTATACCTACAAAGTAGAAGAGTATCTGTTTTAAAACTATTAATAAAGCTAACAGAAGTTATTACATTGTTGGAGTACAAAAAAACACATGAGAATCAATAGCTTCCCATCTGCTAGATAGAACCAGCAAAAAATTGAAATGAAAAAAAATAAGAGCTCATTCATAATGGCTACAGAAACTATAAACTACTTGTGAATAAATTTCATTAAAAAATACATAAAAAGAAATACAGTGGAGTCATATCATATGCCCATTTAGCATACACAAATTAAATTTCATTTACTCCATGCAGCACATGTTTCTGTTATTTTTTAAAGATATGTATATTTCATGCAATAGAGCTCCCCAATGTAAGCCAACTCCTTCACTGGGTATGCAACTTATGAAATAGTAATCTATTTCAGTACTGGAAGGAAAAGCGGTGTTGAATTTATTGTAAGATAATTACATCTGTATACTGGTCTTCAGGGGCAATTTAAATAATTTTCAAGGATAATTTTGACTATAAGCAATTGTCCCCTCGAATGCTGGTTTTGGAAACAAACTCCTGGCTGAGATGAGACTCCAGTGTGGATGCAGTTTTTCTGAAGGATATAAGATAGGACCAGGACAAATGGAGTTAGGCATTGTGATATTATTATACATTTGGATTTCTAATATTAAAATAAAGTACACAGAAGCTTCAAAAGAAGCAGAAAACCGTCAAACTATGCTCCCTCCCCCTACTCATTACTGGAGGCATCCTAAGGCAGAATGCTTAGAACTGCCAGACATCTGCCTTTCCTTTATTGCTTTTCTTCCTGGCTAATTGAGTTAGAGAATCTCCATTATTAGGAAAACGTGCCTGCCTCCAGACTTTAGAACTATTACAGCCCTCTGTAAATAAGACTTCAGGTGGAAAAGGTGGAGCATGCCAGTTTCCTCTAGCTGGTATGTACATTTAGAATATTAGAGGCTGGACCTGGATTCCAAGACGCCGGTGATGCTTGGATGCTTTAGTGTATGAGTGAAGGGAAAGATCACGTAAGGTGTAAGAGCTCACAGGGACTGCGTAAAATTAGAGAACTCCCAGGGCAAAGTGTGGAGAAGGTTAAAGCTCTCCTGAGAAAGCTCTACCACTTCATCACTTTTGGAGGATGCTTGTGTATATGTACGGGAAGAGGAATGTTCCATGACTCCCTGTCTATCTTCCACCTCGAGGATAACAGAAGCCCCTAAAATTTGTCAGTCAACTGAATGCTGTGCATATACCCTGGGGGCTACCATTACAGGGGAAAATGCATCCTGGTTGGCTATGGCAGGAAACAATGTAATGCAAATGTTGCTCTTCCCCAAATGAATATAGACATATAATGCAATTACAATCCGAATCCCAACTGTCCTTTCTGTTTGCTTGTTTTTGGAACTGGACAAGCTAGTTCTAAATATATGATAGTTGTCAAGAGAATTTTGAAAAAGAACTAGTAAGAGGCATTTACTCCATCAGTTATAAATAGATACTGAAAAGGCTGCAATAAAAATTCTGTGGTACTGGAATAGAAATAGCAAATAAATCATGAGAATATATAGTAAACATCTCATTGAAATCATTCAACAACAAATGATTTATTGGGCACATACTGTGTGTCAGACGCTATTCTAGTCACTGGTTAAAGAGCTGTGAACAATACACAGCCACTGCCTTCAGGCAGCTCACGGTCTATAGAGGGTGAACTACAGGTTGAATATTTACAAAATGTCAGAGAGGGAAAATAAAATGTGCTATGAGATGCAGCGTAGAGGGATCCATCCTAATGTGGACCCAAGAGAAACCTCACTGAGAGTGCGCCCGGAAGGATCACTCACTAGGGAGCGAGGTTAAGGAGGGAACTGGCGGGAGGACATGATCCTGCCGGGAACGGAACCAGCCCCATTCGGGAGCTTTTTGGCACATTTGAGCATAGGGAAAGCCTGTGGTGGACGTGGGAAAGAAGCTCAAAAAGTGAATTTGTTTAGGGGCAGATTGTGCAGAGTCTAGAGAGACTGAGAGGATTTCTAATTTTCTCTTAAGAGCAATGGAAAACCCTTGAAAGTTTTACTAAATGTCTTTGTCTTTCTGATATTGTTGATTTATAAAAATTAATGCAGTGTCACTTGGTAAATGATATATCTCTGTATCTCTTTGATACAGAATAAAATTTTAGCAAATATAAATGGATATTTCTTATCAAGTACAAAAGTACTAATATCCATGTTATCAATGGAAAATACTTCTTTTATTTTGATTTTTTCTTTTTCTGAACTTACTAATTTCATTTGCATTGTTTTCATTAGCTTTTATATAGTATACTTTGCCTAACAATTCTCTCCCAATTTATAGATTTATATGTGTATTGTTGTTACTTTCTTTTTTCTCTCTAGTGTTTATCTGAAGGATTGGAAAAGCTTCTCTGTTTTGTTTATTTCCTCAAATAAGTTTTTTTTAACTTTTTAACACACAGAATGTAAAACATACACAAAAATAGAATTATATAATAAACTCCCATATGTGAAAATGGTATTATGGCTATGTTAAACAGAGAGGCCTTATCTTTAGTGATACATACTGAAATATTTATGGATGAAATGATATGTTGTTTAGGATTTACTTTAAAATAATATTTCCTCAAAAAGTTTGATGCAGGGCTTACACAAGAGTGAGACACATGAGGAAACTTGAGGGCAAAATTTATGAGGGAGACAAAAACTCAGAAGTCAAGATAAATAATATTTTCATGCGTTAAAATCATACCCCCTAATAACAGACTTTTGGTCAATGATAGATCACATATACAATAGTGGTCCTATAAGATTATCATGTAGCGGCCGGGCGCAGTGGCTCAAGCCTGTAATCCCAGCACTTTGGGAGGCCGAGACGGGCGGATCACGAGGTCAGGAGATCGAGACCGTCCTGGCTAACACGGTGAAACCCCATCTCTACTAAAAATACAAAAAATGGCAGGAGAATGGCGTAAACCCGGGAGGCAGAGCTTGCAGTGAGCTGAGATCCGGCCACTGCACTCCAGCCCAGGCGACAGAGCAAGACTCCGTCTCAAAAAAAAAAAAAAAAAAAAAAAAAAAAAAAAAAAAAAAAAGATTATCATGGAGCATATGTAGAAACCTGGTATATGGCATTTGATATTGCCATGGCAGATCAAGTAGGAAAATGATTGATATCCAGTAATGGTGCTGGGACATTGATTTTCCACAGGAACAACAACAAAAAAACAAATAGACATACCACCTAGATTTGTGTAAGTATACCCTATGTTTGCACAATTGTGAAATCACCTAACAATGCATTTCTCAGAATGTATTGTTAAGTGGTACATGACTGTATATGAAAAAACAAAATCAATGCAAAAAATCCATAATGAACAATACATGAAAAAATAAGTAAAAATAAGTAAACACAGGAATCCTCCTATCACAGGGTGTTTCACACCCTGCCTCACTTGCCTCATCCTAATCCTAGCCCTGGTTCCAATAAGACTTTATTTAGAAAAACAGCCAGCTAGCCCTGAGGCTACAGTTTGCTAATTTGATTTTAGTTTTGCATTCAGCATATTAGAATTTAACTTCGTCTTTGAACAACCAGAATGTAATAATGTTTGCAACACTGTCTCCTCAAAAATAAAAGAACATTAATATGCTTTACTTACCTTCTACCTGCCCTCTTGCTAATCATTTTCATAACTCAGAATTGTAGTTTCAGTATCCTTTACTTAACATCTTCTAAGTAAGAAACACTTCTTCTTCTTCTTATTGTTAATTTATTTTTTTTGTGATGGAGTTTCACTCTTGTCACCCAGGCTGGAGTGCAATGGCGTGATCTCGGCTCACTGCAACCTCCCTTTCCTGGGTTCAAGTGATTCTCCTGCCTCAGCCTCCTGAGTAGCTGGGACTACAGGGCCCGTCACCATGCCCGGATAATTTTTGTATTTTTATTAGAGACAGGGTTTCACCATGTTGGTCAGGCTGGCCTCAAACTCCTGACCTCAGGCGATCCACCTGCCTCAACTTCCCAAAGTGTTGGGATTAAAGGTGTGAGCCACCATTTCTGGCCTTCTTAACTATTATTAATAGGATTAAACTTCACAACTCCACTAACAATTATTTAGACATAATTACAAGTTATACTGTTTACATTGCTCATTGTTGTATTTTTAATTTCCCTCTCTTGAGCTCTACATTCAGTCTTTTTTGTTGTTGAGTGATTAGTCAATACTCAACAATAGCCAATAATTTTCCCTAGTGCTTTTCTTTTTCTTAATCAACCGAAAATGGACATAGGTGGCATATTTTCAGAGTCTTTGAATGTCCAAAAATGTCATACTTTCTTTCTTATATGAACAACCATCTGAGTACAGAATTCTAAGATAAAGTTCCTGTTTCCTCACAATTTATCCCAGTATTTAGTGCGGTGCTCTTCTAGTTTGCTTGTTGATTTTCCTTGGAATTTGGAAATGTCATTACGGCATGGCTAAAGTGCAGTTTCAATATTCTTACCCAGGACCTTTTAGATCTGATGACTCAAGTTTTTCCTCATCTTTCCTATTATTTTTGGAAGTTGTTTCTCTCTGTCTAGTCAAATTCAGCCTTTAGGAACTCCAGTTACATGGGGTGTTATAGGTCTCAGTGTGGGTTGCAGGCACTGGGGATGCCACCCCTGATATGGGTTCCCTGTGGCTGTGCCTGTGTTTTTAGGCCTTGATCCCTGCTGGCCATCCAGAGTCCATCACCTGAGCCAGGCTGAATCCATTAAAATTCTTCTTCAGGATTTTTTTTTCAAACTGAACCAAAGGATGCAAATCAGTCCTCCTGAGTGGAGGAGGAAGAGAGATGTAAAGTTTTTAGCTTGCGATCAGTGTTGCTTTCTGCCCTGTGGAGAATCCCCACCTACAGTAAGAAAGAATAAAACTGCACAAAGAAAGAAAGAGAAGTGGTGGCATTTGAAAACCTGATTCTTAATTTTTACTTTGAAGTAGAGTGTCAAGTTTCCATTTTAAATGACCAAATTGGCACCAAAGTGGACAGACCAAGAGAAAGGAGGCAGGAAAACAGGTTGAGAGAATATCTTCATGGTTCCCATAAGAGGTGATAAGAATGCTTTTTGAGACTTTAATTATAGAGATGAGTTGAAAACATGACTAGAAGTTAAAGTTGCTAGACCCAGTCATAGATTGGATGTGAAAGTGGGGAGACTAGAATGTGCCTAACCTTTCCATGTGTGTGACTGACAGACACAAATGAGGATGAAATGGACATCACAGTGTAATAATAGGGTGAGTGAAGGAAGGCAGACACAAACAAGCACATAGTGTGCGATGCAGTTTCCATAAGCGCAGCACTAGGCAAAACCAAGCTGTGGAGTCAGAAATCAGTTTGGAAGATGGGATTAGCAACAGTAATAGGTCATGAGGTGGCTGCTGAGGGCACTGGCAATGTTCTGTTTTTTGATCTAGGTACTGCTTACACATGAATGTTCACTTTATGAAAAACATACTGAGTAGAATATGGTTGATAAGAGCACTTTTCTATTTGAATTTCATGCTGTAATAAAATGTTAAAAGTAAGGGTGAGAGGCTGTGGGGATAAAGAGGGTGATTACCACTTAGAATACTATATATTTGAGATAGCTATAGGACAGTGGTTCTCAAAGTGTGGCCCTCTTGGCAATATTGGCATCACCTAGGAACCTGGTAGGAAAGCAAATCTTTGGGTTTCATTTTAGAGGCACTAAATCAAAAATTCTGGGGGCAGGGTCCAGCAATCTGTGTTTTAACAAACTTCCAGGTGATTTTAATATGCATTACCATTTGAGAAACAGTACTGTTGGATATCTAATGGATATATTAGGTATTTGGCTACGTATGGGTCTGAAGTTAAGTAGAAAATTGTTTGGGCTAGAAGTGTAGTTCAGTGATTTGCATCATTTATTTGAAAGGATCCTTGAAGCCATAAGAATAGATAAACTCTCTCAAGGACATTACATACAGTAAAAAGAAGGAAGGGTCCCCAAAAGATCCCTGGGAAACAGTGACATTTCAGGAATAAGTAGAAAAGAAGATATTGCTTGAAATGACAAGTATAGACACACAAACATTATTCTGCTTTAAAATATGTTGGAGATGAATGTTCGTATGGAAAGATTTTCATGATGTATTTTAAGTGAAAGAAGATACGCAATAAAAGGGGGCAAAACTTACAATCACATATGCACACACTAATGATCTGTGAAGTGTGCAATTACAACTATATTTTTATTTTCTTCCTTTTGCTTATCTGCACTTTCTATTTTTTCCAAATGTGAACATGCCTACATTTTGTAAATAAGGGAAAAAAACAATAACTTTTTTAAAAGATAAAAGATATCTTGCACCCGTGGAACTAGATACAACAGACATGAAGAAAATGCAGTTTTGAGATGTGAAAAGTCTATGTTAAGACAAAAAGCACAATTGAACACTTTAAAACTGTAATAGAGACAGAAAATTGGGTACTTCAGACAACTGAAGTGGCACATCGGAAGATGAGTTCTGTAAACTCTTTCAGAATGTGGAAGAAAAGAATGAACAAGAACCAGAATATAATAGGAGCAAAGGTAAGATAAATGCAGGACAGACACAAGGGACAGTTGTTTATGAAATCCAGAGGTCAGTGCCAGTTTCCACTGCTGTTCTCCCCACCTTTTCCCACCCACACAACAGCTAGAGTGCTATATTAACAGTGTAAATCAGACCAGGTCACTCCCCTAATTACATTCCTTCAGAGGCTTCCTATTGCATTTCACATACAAAACTCTCAGCTGACTACAGAGCTCTCTTCACTCTCCCCTCCAGCAGACTCCCGACACTCCAGCCACACTGGTCTTTCTGTTCTTTGAAGGCCAAGTTCTTCATCTCCAGGCCTTTGGGAATGCTGCTTCCTCCACTAGAAATGTTCTAAATTCTCTTCTTCCTTCAGGTCACAGCTTACATTAAACTTCTGCAGAGAAGCGATCCTCCCCGTGCTATATTTTCCCTCATCGGATGCATCATCATATGTGGTTATAATGTATTTGTATATCTTTCACCATGGGATAAACTGAGTGGAGACAGGGACCATGTCTAATTCATTCGCTTGTGTTATGCTGTGCATAACACAGTACCTAGCACACAGTGGGTGCTCAAGAAGTCTTTGTTAATTAATGATTGTCTCAAATGTTCTTCTATTTGTGTATTTTCACGGTTATTTTTTAAAGAAGCTGGAAAATTGATTCCCTTGCATCTATGCTTATGCTGTCATCTTACAGTGATATTGCCAGATGCTGGTGTTTAATTGCCACTCCTCCTATTACATAAACTAATTTCTAGAAGTAAGCTAACCAAATTTTAGAAGCTGTGTTGTCCATTTAGAGCTTCTGAGTGAGGTATCCAGATGGTCTGGAAGAATGAAAATGGCTTCGAAACCTGCCTTGCATAATCTCAGTGAGTAGTTTATGCATCGATAGACTCTAGTTCAATCAACAGCAGGGGCTATCTTTTAATTATGTTGTTTTCATTCTGTCATCTAAAACATTGCTGCACAAATTGTAGGTGTCTTATAAATGCTTATTGATTTAATTAATAGTTAATAGATGTGTTTTCTTACAGAATGGTAGTTCAGTGTTTTCTCATTTTTACCAATCATCTCTTATCACCAAATGGATTTTCCCTACCAAGCTGATTAACGCCTGAAATAGTAGGAGTTAGATCTTTATTGAAAACAATAATTGAAATTGTGATGTTTCAAAATCTCTCTAAAAATGTTATGCTTTTAGCCTCTTTTTTCCCCATTGTATGTGTATTAGTTATCCATTGCTGCATAACATATTACCCCAAAATTTAGGGTTTTACAACAATATTTATTACATCACAGTTTCTATAGGTCAGGAATCCAGGAAAGCTTACCTGGGTCCTCTGGCTCAGAATCTCTCACAAGGGTGCAGTCATCTCAAAACTCAACCCAGGTAGGATCCTCTTCCAAGCTAACTCATTGGCTCCGGGCAGGTCTTAGTTTCTTCCTGGCTATTGGCTAGAGGCCTCAGTTCCTTGTCTTTTCACAGGGTAGCTCACAACATGACAGCTTGCTTTTACTGGGGGAAAATTCAAAAATAATGAATTCTAACCACAGTTTAAAAATTCAATTAAAGAAAAAGAAAGGTTTGATGTACATTAATAACAACAGCAAACTATAAGTCAATAAACCTAACACAATGTATGCATGTCCTATATGAAGAAAATTGTAAAACTTTGGCAAGATGCACTGAACAAGGACAAGTAAATAGTGAGGTAGTCCATGTTCATAGATAGACTGACCCAATATACTACAGATGCTAATTATTTCCAAATAAATTAATTTCCAATCAAACTCTTAAGAGGATTTTTCATGAAATCTGAGAGGTTGATTCTAAAATTTATATGAAAGACCATAGAGTCAGGAAGAATCAAAATATTATAGGAGATGAGAAGAAAATCTTACTGTTCTTGATATCAAGACTTATTATAAAACTATGTAATTACGACATTATAGTATTGATACAGGAATAGACAAACTGAGTAATTGGACAGATGGGGGAGTGCAGAAATAGACCCACATACACGTTGAGCTTTGATATATGACGGGGGAGTGTTTTAGATTGTCGGGGAAAGGATAGAGCATTTCATTCAATAAATGGTAGCAGGATTTTTTTTGCAGAAAAATAGTGAAGATAAATCCTACTTCACACCATGTACAAAAACCAGTTATTGAATTTATATATATATGAAAAGCACAACAATAAAAAGTTTAGAGGAACAAATCTAACGTTATCTTTTTGACCTCAGTATATTTCCTATACTCAGTATAGGAAAGAATTTTTTAGATAAAGCTTTTATCTTTTAGACAGTGTCTACATTAAAAATAAAGCTTTTATTTTTTAGACAGTGTCTACATTAAAATTAAAAATTTATTCGTAAACAATATAAAGTGGAAATACAAGTCATATATCCAGTAATATGTAACACATTTAATTAACAAGGTTAATTTTATATGTGTACGTATGTATTTCTACAAACCATTGAGAAAAACGGAAAAAACACATAAAAAGTCATTTTACAAAAAAGGAAAAAATGGTGAATGGAGCTATGAGAGGATGCTTGGCCTCATTAGTGATTGGGGAGATGCAAATTAGTATCACAATGAGATATTGTTCACCAACTTGTCTGGCAAAATTAGGATGCCTAACAGCTTGTTTATTTGTACTACCAATATGGAAAAGAGAATAGAATGTTACTTTTGTGACTGGGTTATAAAGTCTCATGATCTTGTTAGCTGATTCTCTCTATTGCTTTCTTGGCTTGCATGCTTTGATGAAGCAAGCTGCCATGTTGAAGAGATCCACCTGGCAAGGAACAGAAGATAGCCTTTGGCTAAGAGCCAGCAAGGAACTGAGACCCTCAGTCCAATAGCCTATGAGGGAATGAATCTTACCAACAACCACATGGGCTTGGAAGCAGATCCTTCCCTAGCTGAGTCTTCAGATGAGACCGTAGGCTTGGCTGACACCTTAATTACAGCCATAGCTGCACCATAGCTCCACTGTGCATAGTGTGTTAAAATTAACTCCCTTTGTGGCAATTCTATTTCTAACATTTACAATGTAAAGTTTCCAGTGTACAGAAGTGTGACTAACATATGTCTTAAGTATATTATACTATAGCAATCAAATATTTATTTTGAAATTCCATATAATGAATTTTCATATACTGTATGGCAACTTGGTGATTTTAGTGTAGCCAAATGGTCTTATGTTTGTTTATTTTTGACAAAGAAAGGTGATAAAAGCTCTTGTAGATGGCTGAAAGTTTCTTAGTTTAGCAGATATTTTTTGTACAAGAATGCACTATTATATTTACTTAACATCTGTAATGGAATTTTGTTTGCTTTATCAATTGCCTAATATATTTGTATCTTATTGTTCTTGTTAAAGAACTTACTGAATACTCCCTCAACATTTTACTCTTCAACTGGCACTGGGATTCTTAATAACTTGCTTCTGTTTTGATTTTACAATAAAGACTGGAAATTTTCTAACAACAAAAAATGATGTCTAATAATTTCAAGTGTCAGAGAGGATGTGCAGCAGCATCACCTCTTACATAATGGTAGCAAAGAATAAATTTGTGCAATCACTTTGGAAGTAAATTTGTCATTATCTTAAAAAGTTGTATTCCCTAGAAAAACCATCTCTTGCACAAATGTAGCAAGAAATATGTGCCAGAAAAAATAATTTATATCAGAAATCTTCATATTCACAAAAGTAAGAAAAAAATCCCAGATGTCTATTGACAGTCTGGATACATCAACTGTAGTGTATTAACCTAGTTGAATATTATATTGCAGGGAAAATAAGGTACATTTGTTAAACAACATTGATATAATTTAGAATTACAATATATAGTGAAAAAAAGCAAGTTTCTCAGTGTTTTCAAATTCTTATAGCAAACTCTGGGATTCAGACATGAGAATTCAGAATTCCCATGAATTCTCAGAAATTCCTGAAATCATAGTTATTCTTAAAATACTGCCAACTCTTCATTTATTATGTCACACTTTATTTGTTATTATGGATATCTAAAATGTTTGTTTAGCAAATAAAACATACTGATTAGTAGTACTTACTAAGAACTGCAGCCTACAGCAAATATCCAAACAATGAAAAACAGCAGTGGAAATTATGCATAGCATGGGAATAATTTAATATTCAATCTCCCAGCAATGTAAAAGCACTTCATGGAATCACATGTTGAAACTGTCTATTTAAGAACTGATATTTTATTTTATTTTAAGTTCTGGGGTACATGTGCAGGACGTGCAGGTTTGTTAGACAGGTAAATGTATGCCCTGGTGATTTGGTGCTCCTATCAACCCTTCACCTAGCTATTAAGCCCAGCATGCATTAGCTATTTATCTTGATGCCCTCCCTCCCCACCCACAAACAGGCCCCAATGTGTGTTGTTTCCTTCCCTGTGTCCACGTGTTCACATTGTTAAGAACTGATCTTGCATTCACACCACTCAAAGGATTTATGCAAAGTATACCACGTCTATAAATTCATTAATATTTGTTTTATTTGTGAGAATGATTCACTGTTAGGAGCAGACAGGACCAGGAACACATAGTTATGATATGAGAACTGCTAGAAGCAAGGCTGACTTGATCAGATCACGATCCTTCTCTCCATGATGCTACTGTCCTGGTTCCTAGAAAAGTCAACCTTAATATTCCATTTTCCAACTCTTCCCACTCTTGCTTTCGACTTGACATCAGTTAGATTCCATCAAAGCAGTGTCACTTCTAGGTACTAATTCTAGTACTTTTCCTCATTTAAAGAAATTTTTTTCTGACTGACTTTTTTCAGAATTTGGGATTCAGAAAAATATGTAAATTTGCTGAGAAATGTCTAGAAGGAAATCCTGCCTGGAACAGTACTTGAAACTATATATAGTATAGTGGCATTTTTATAATCCTCAAAAATGTGCAAAAGGAAGTAAAAAAATATATAAAAATAGGATAGTGGTTACCTTTTAATGAGGGACCAGACTTGGAATGGGAGAGAAATAAAGCACATAGGTGGATATAAGTTGTTGATTACGTTCTGGTTCTTGGCTGGGAAGTGGTCACAGGTGTTTGTATAATTTTTTCTCTGTAATTTACATATAGGTTATAGACATTCTGGAGAATATATCAAATATTATATTAGAAAGATAGTTAAGCGGCTGGGCGTGGTAGCTCATTCCTGTAATCCCAGCACTATGGGAGGCTGAGGCAGGCGGATCACGTGAGGTCAGGGGTTCAACTCTGGCCTGGCCAACATGGTGAAACCCCGTCTCTACTAAAAATACAAAAATTATCTAGGTGTGGTGGCGCATGACTCTAATCCTAGCTACTCCAGAGGCTGAGGCAGGAGAATCGCTTGAGCTCAGAAGGCAGACGTTTCAGTGAGCCGAGGTCATGCCATTATACTTCAGCCTGCGTTGCTGAGAGACATTCCATCTCTCTCTCTCTCTCTCTCTCTCTCTCTCTCTCTCTCTCTCTCTCTCTCTCTCTCACACACACACACACACACACACACAAAACAAACAACAAACACTCAAAAAAACCAGGATGAGATCAGAATACTCTTCTTTTTATCCATAAGTTTTAGTCCTAAAGCCCAAGGTAAATAGCTAATCCCCTACCCACGCTAAAATTTAAATTGTTCATTATTTCTATCATGCCCGTATATGTGTTTAGTTAGAGAATCCATCCTGTCATTTGACTTTAGTCTGTCTTCTACATTCCTGAGTTACATTTCTAAAGCAGTGATTCTCAACGTGCAGTCCCTGAGCCAACAGCATATGATTCTGCCTGAACACTGGTTAGAATGCTTATTCTCTAACCCCACGCTAGACCCACTTAATCAGAAACATCTGCAGGTGGCGCCCAGTGGCTCTCGTTTTTAACAAGCGCTTTGGATGACTCGAATGCAGCTAAAGACTGAGAACCACTGTTGTAAAGCTTCAAGTTAAAGAACCCAGGTAGGCCTGATTTAGTTACCTTTGTTAACAACTGCTACTTGTCAAAGTACTTTAAAGTGGGCAGAACAGGTAAACAGGCTTCCTCATGGAATGTGCACAGTTTTGTTTTTGTTTTCGTTTTTGAGACGGAGTCTCGCTCTGCCGCCCAGGCTGGAGTGCAGTGGCGCGATCTCGGCTCACTGCAAGCTCCGCCTCCGGGTTCACACCATTCTCCTGCCTCAGCCTCGCGAGTAGCTGGGACTACAGGCGCCCCCCCACCACGCCCGGCTAATTTTTTGTATTTTTAGTAGAGACGGAGTTTCACCGTGTTAGCCAGGATGGTCTCAATCTCCTGACCTCGTGATCCGCCCACCTCGGCCTCCCAAAGTGCTGGGATTACAGGCGTGAGGCACCACACGCGGCCAGAATGGGCACAGTTTTTAAGGAGTGGGACTATGTGCTTCATGTGATAATTCTAAACTTCCTTAAGGTTTAGAATCCTTCTCCCAATGCCCAGGAATGAAGTACTGTGGAAGTGAGAAGGAGAGGAACACATTGTTTTCAGGACAAACTGTTTTCCACTTGGTTTTCCCCAAGGTGAGATGAGTCGAGCACATCCATCATTGACAGGAGAAATCAAATGGATTTTTTTCTTTTCATTTTTATCTAAGAGGTGTAATTGTTTCTCATAGGCATCCCTCATCTTGTTATAGAGTTGAGGGCTCTTTCTAGCTTTATCTTTGACAGAGTTTAGAAATTTGTAGACAAAAATGCCTTGTTGCCTTGAATCTTACACTTTGCCCATTTAATTTCTCAATTTGCTAGGATTCATATCAAAATGTATAATACAACTTTAAACTCTAGATGGTTGGGGGTAACTTTTTTATTGTGTTAACATATACAAAACATAACATTTACCATTTGAACCATTTTTGAGTCTCCGATTCAGCACCATTGAGTACATTTGCAATGTTTATACCCTTCACTATTTCCAGAACTTTTTTTTTTTATCTTCTTAGAAAGTCGGTACTCATAAACAATAATTCCCCATTGTCCCATCCCTTTGGCCCCTAGTAACCTCCATTCTACTTCCTGTCTTGATGAATTTGCCCTTTCTAGATACTTCATGTTAGGTGGAATCTTACAATGTTCTTTTGTGTTGGCTTATTTCACTTAGCCTAACATTTTTAAGGTTCATCCATGTTGTAGTATGACTCATAACTTCCTTTTTATGGTTAGGTAATATTCCATTTTTATGGCACAGTGTATGTCTATACCACATTTTATTTATCCATTTATCTGTTGATGAGCACTTTTTGGCTACCATGAATGATGGTGTTAATGTGTATGTGTTTAAATCCCTGTTTTTAATTCTTTTGGGCATATGTACCTAGGAGCAGAATTGGTGGATTATATGATAATTCTATATTTAACTTTTTGAGGAATTTCCCAGACTATTTTCCACTGTAGCTGCACCATTTTGCATTCCCACCAGCAATGTGTGAAGATTCCAATTGGGAATATCTTTATGTGTCATGTCACGCAATTTTAGAAACAAAAGCAAAATATGTAAAGATTAGTTTTCACCTACAGGTGAAAACCAATAGTTAAATTAAAAGCAAAGCTATGTGACATTAAAGCCCAAGATTAGTGGTTTTCCTCTTGTTTGGAGAACTTTTCCAGAAGCCGCAAGTGTTGCTGGCACAAGCTTCATTGTCAGTAGGTAATGCGAAAATTGAATTTGTTGTTGGTGATAAAGTTCACGTCTGCTTTCTTTGGGGGGACATTGATTTGGGATTATAGTTTACTGTAACCTGGTAATTTCAGTAATGCAAATGCAACAAAATGTTACTTAAAAACAAAACATAAATTCAATCGGGGGTGGCAAGGCAATTAAGGGGAACTCTCTCCATTTGGCTCTCCTTCTGGGGTATTATGGCAGCTGCAGCCAATATTGAACAGGGAGCTGCAGCTGTTTACAGATGCATTAGGAAGGCGAGGCTCTGGAACTCAGTTGCACAATTTCTCCTGTGCAAAAGAAAGGCCAAAATTGTCAGAGAGGGAGGAAATCTAGGGGATATAAGTAAATTTAATTTTCAGCAAGAGCTCAATGTGCTAATCCTGAGTATTACAGCTGCAATCAGTCAGAATCTAGGTTTCTACTGGTCACAGGAAAGGTGATTTATGTTCTGAATAGTCAAATCACTCCTTTATTTCCCAATGTATCAGCTACTCTTATATATGTGTGCCAGTTTGTTTTTCATTTAGAATATTTATAAAGCTCATTCTTGCTAAGGAATTGTTAGGGTTTGAATTGTCTGTGGGTTGCAAGGCTGCCAATTTTCAGAAGTTTGCACCATTATAAATTCAGAATTGTAGGTAGGGACTAAAACATCAAGTCTTCTGGAGCTTTGGTAAGCTTTGAACAGCGTAGAGCTTCAAATGGGAATTATGAGAATTAAGGGGTCTGGGCAACATGGTAAAACCCAATCCCTAAAAAAATACCAAAAAATACCAAAAACATTAGCCAGGCATGGTGGTGTGCACCTGCAGTCCCAGCTACTTTGGGGAGCTAAGGTGGGAGGATCACTCGAGCCAGGAGGTCAAGGCTGCAGTGAGCTGTCATTGCACCACTGCACTCCAGCCCGAGTGAGAAAGTGAGACCCTGTCTCAAAAAATAAAAAATAAATAAAATAAAGGGGAATACAAACTCGGGGCTCCTGGACTTAACTTGTGACTAGACACTTAAGAGGTGGTCTGCCACTTGCCTTATGACTCTGATGACATCATCTCTTTGCCAAGATGTTGAAGCTGAACACACATCCAGCAGAACAGGAGCTACCTCAGTAATTCCACAAATTATATTTATTGTCTCATCTGGCTATCCCCAGTTGCCCAGGAGTTTGACTTTTGGTCATTACTCTTTACCATATATGTGGTTGTCATGTAAAAAAACCAAACAAAACAGTCACAAAATCAATTTGTTGCCAGGGAAGAAAGGGGGCTTCAGAGCAAGGAGGAAGACCCCAATTCCCTCAGGGAAAAAAGCAGAAAGGTCAATTTAGTTTATTAAAGAGCTGATCCTTTTAGGTTCAGGATATAATACACTTCCTTTAATGCCATCTAATAGGAAATCAGAAACAGTCGAAAGGCACACTATTCCCTTAGGAAGAGTCAACACAAAATTAGCACCACCAGACCAAAGTCTAGTGCTTTGTGCTGCCCTAAGCACAGAATCCTGCAATGCAAATGCCATTTTAACTCCTTGGAATTAAATTTAGGGCCTGGTGTGTGGAGGTGTTCTGGTAGGCCTATGTATATATAAAGAAAGGGCAAATAAAGTATAGTTTAGAATGATCTGGTAAATTTGTGCCATAGCCGAAAAAGTACAGAAAAATGTATTTTCCCCTAAATAATCCATCCCAAACATACATTAGGTAGGTTCTTACTATATTGCTCAGCATTATGAGAGTAGATCAATTGAGAACATTCCTCAAAGGGAAAAGACTGGTGGTTGCAAATTATGGGCCCCAGGGCCATGGGGAGAAAAGTGGCTGAAGTAAGGTAGGGCTCCCAATCAGAAATCAAAGAAGCCAGGCAGTCAGAGAGGACCATGGTGAGAATCAAATTTCAAGGGCACGGGAAGAAGGGCAAGAGTCTGAGTCAAGGATGAAATGCTCCTGAAAAGTAAGAATGCTAGAGGCCTCTGCGCCTGGTACCTGCTGTGCAGTGAGAAAGCAGGCACAATGGTTTAAAGGCACCAGACAGTGTTTGTTGGTGGCAATAGACACAGATGTGTGTAACATGCAGCCCTCATCTCAGCAGACTCCTGGTGTATCTGGGCACACTCATTGATCACATATGAAGCAACCAGAGAACAATTCAAAGTTGCAAATGATTGAGAAGGACTAAATAATAGGTCCCTGTCTGTGAGGTTCTGAGGCAGTGATTAGGGAAATCTTCACAGAGGAGGGAACTTGAGCAGGCCTCTGTAAGGTTAGGGAGCAGGAAAGAGATGGGAACATTTCAAGCAAACAGACAGCATGCCCGAAGGTCCTGAGGGTGAGGGAACATGACATGGTGGCTGCATGAAACATGGGTGATTAGCCCAGAACAAACATGGCACTGCACAGCCTGGAAGACTGAACCCCGTGGAGCAAATGGTAGGCTTTGAGGGCCTGTGGGAAGTGAATCTGGCTGGAGGAGTATGGGCCAGCGAAGGACTGAGTGAGGTAGGAAAGACAGAAAGCTTTGAAAGCAGTGGGAAGGGATGATTTGTCTGAAGGGGAACAGGGAGCATTGGAGATGTCAGGGGCAGAGTGAGAAGAAACCACACAGGAGGTTGATGAAGTGGCCCAGCCGTGGGACCAGAGAGGAAATCATCATTGTTATGCCAGTTCAGAAGAAAAGTCAAAGAGCTTATGTGTTTGACTGCACATGAAGTATAAAGAAGAGAAGCATCAAGAATATCTCCAAAATTTCAAGTCCAAGGGAAAGGGAGGTCAGAGAAAGGAGACTTTCCATGTGAACCTGGTTTGGGCAAGAATGATGTATTATATTGGACACACTGATACTAAAGTAATATCTAAACGTCCAAGTGGAAATGTCTGGTGAGCAGTTAGAAAGATGGAAATGAAGCTAAGATTACAATAAACGACCGGAAATATAGATTTGAACATGTACAAGGTGATTCTCAGAGAGTTGTATGTTCATATGTTATGACCCTGGGTGGAATTCTTTTCTGGATTCCACATGGGACATGAATTTGTGTCCTTGAATTGGTTGAATATACTTTTCTCTTTATCAGAGGCAGCACTAAAATAAAGCAATCTCTTTGCTATCAGAATGGGGAGGAGAAAAGTCAATTTGCATAGAATCTACTAATAGTTGACTTGGATCAGCATTTTCTCTGGGTTTTGAGACTCCATAACCATGATTTGGGGGTGAAAAGGAGACCCATCAGAATGGTCATCACTTTTTAAAGATGCTAGTGGAAAACCCAGCGTAATAGCCAAAGGTAATTCTTTTCCATTGAAGCCCAGCCTTTTGGTCTAAGTATCACTTCTCTTACTGAATGGAACATCTTTAATCTAAACAGGTTGCTTTGTTTCCTCAGTGAGGTGTTCTCATCAGAGAAATCTGTTGTTTAGTGTATACAGGTTGATTTGGTGAAACGATATTTGTGTGTGGTGTTATGTAAATAGCGGTATGGCCCATCTTTCTGATAGTAGCATAGGCTATAATTAGGATGGACCTGCATGTAAGCAGAGAGGTGTGTGTGTGCGGGCACATGTGCATGCTGAGGGGCAGGGGGCGGAGAGGAGTGTACGCCAGCCTGTGTTAAAGTTCTTGATGTAAAGAAAGTCGCCAATTCACAAAGGAATTTGATTACCTCTATCCATTATACACACACAGTGAGTGAGCGTGCTACTCACCATCTGTCATCTATTTCATTTGCATCACCAGCACCTGGCCTGTTTATCTGCTACATTCGTTTCTTCACCGAGTTCTTACGCTGCTTTAATAAAATACAGAAATGTTATTGTTAAAAACCAATTAATTTACAATCCTCCACAGAGATAGTATTACTTATAATTCAATTTGGCTTCTAATGATCTGCTTTCTTACAAAATGACTTAATTCTTGTGTCAAAGATTAGTTATTAGATCTTACCCCGCTGCACCAGCCATGTACTGCTGAGGTAGGCAAAGCAGCTTGGAATGTCCCTGGCCATTAATCAGAAGTCTGATACGTTTTCTTGTTTAACTCCTTCAAGAACCTGGCCGCAGCCATAGTGCCCTTAACTGTTCCCCTGACTGAATGAATGTTCTCTAACTTGATGAGGCCTGGTACAAGGAGATTCAGAAGTTTCAGACAAAGCTTTTGTCTTTCATCTAAGAACTTGAATAAACCTACACAACTTGGGATTTTTTTTTTTTCTAGGTCCCTACACCCACGTACATTTTCACTTGGCCATTTCCCACAGGATTGACTCTCCTAGCCAGCCATTTTGTGAATGAGATGTAAAAAGGTTGCTCCCTCTTCCCTCAATCTGGCCTTTAGGAGTGAACCTGGTTGGATCCACACACAATGGCGAGGTGCAGGTGGCTTTCCATGTGATCATGGTATCATCCACACCCATCACACAGGCCAGCCTGCTCACACAGCGGCAGTCTGGCAGCCCTCAGCCACTTGTCCACACATTTCACGAATGAAACCACTAAACATATGGCTGTAGCCAGTACATTTGAGAAACATCAGCTTGGACTTACAGATAGAAAAGCCTTAAATACGTTAACAAAATTTTTTTATACTAAAATTGTTTTTGGTATAACATTCTTAAGCTGCACGTGTCTCTACTTTTTTAACCTTCTGATGCGATGCAGAATTTAGTATGGAAGCTATTACATTCTTTCTCAATTTAATTTCCATTATAGACATGGCAAATGTCACACAGTTAACAGTGGGACGTATATATAGTTATATATTTTTATTCCATATACAGAGAATTTAAAATATAAATATTTTCTACTTATATTTTATACTTATATTTATATTTTAAATTGTGACGGTAAAGACTAAAATCTTTTCTGAGAAATGTATGAACGATATGAAGCCATGAAAATAATCATTGAAGATTAGTTATACTCAAATAAGGATACTTTTCAAACCTTGAAATGACTCAATTTGCTGAAACTGAAGGGGTTAGAGAATTTTAGAATATAGACAGAAAGCACGTGAAAGGGGGAAAAAATCTTCTGTGGTACAATTAACTAAAACACCAACATCCTACATTTACAAAATAGATTTTTTAAATGATGCATCCATGCTGTTTATACTTTTTGGATTTATAAAAATGCAGTTGCTGCAGCTCTGAAGCACGTGCTTCTGTTAAAACTACAGGGGGCTACAAAGGTAGCAGCAGTTCAGTTTGACTTCTTCTCTGGATTGTGCTACATTCAAAGCATGAGGTGCTCATTATTTTACAAAAGCAGAGAAACCAGCTCTGTGACTGGGGGAGGTGAAACTTGAGCAGCTGCCCTGTTAGAAGCATTTTCTTTTTTGTACATTACAATATCAAGAGAACTGTGCCTAGCACCATACACTCCATTTTACATAACAGGTTTCCTGCAAATGATCAAACTCATTGGTAAACTCTAAAAGATAATTTTATCCCAGCCCCATGGTTCATCCCGCAGGCTGCTCTCTGATTACCCAACGAATTATAGGTATTACTCTAAATATCGTATTCTGTCCTTTCATATACATTTTTACATTCTTCTGCTAGTAAAACTGAAGATCATATTTAATATGAGACTGTCCCAGAATTTGAGATATTTAAAAATAAAGTCAGAGTGAGCCAAAGGAAGAAAACAATAGGGATAAAGAAGGACAAATGGTCACCAAATCTGTTCCCTGGTGACTATGGCTCAAATCAATATGATTTAAACTTCTTTTGGGATAATAATTCACATTCCTGAATCACTTCTCTATATGCAAAGCAGAAATGGGAAGCAAATGCCAAAAATGTCCCCAAAAAGAATAATTTCCGAATAACCCTATTTTCTGAAGTTTATTCTTCAAATTCAGACAATGCATCATCAACCTCAGAAACAGGAGTCGAGCCAAACAAGCTGCAATCTAATATGGAAATGTGGTCCTGGCTCTGGTACTGTGTCATTCTTCTGAATGGGATCACCTGCACCCATCCCTCCTAGGAGAAAATTTCAAACAGAGTTAGCTCCTTAAACCTTCTAATTAAAATGAGAAATCCCCAGGCTTCCATGACTCAGCCTCAGAAAAAGATTATTAGGAATTTAATAGGGAAAATATAGCAGCTCAGACCATCTGTGACCCAGTGCTCTGTGAGAATTTAAAGAAAACTGGAGGGAGGCAGCCCACACTCCAATGCACGCTCGAGGAGTACTTTGTAGGAGCTGCAATAAATCAACATAGTTAGAGTACAGCCTTTTTCAGATTTAATTACTGTTACATAATTATTAGCAAAGCATTCTCCTCTGAAACTGTAAAACTCATTACATCAAAAATCCCCGAGCTCCTGATGGAATTTATGAACTAGTTACTTTCTTTCTAGCTCTGGGAAAATAGTGGAATAGAGTCCAGATTTGTCTCCAGCTTTTCAGAAGCAGAGAGGGATTTTTTCCCCTCCTGTTTTGTGTCATTTCAGTAGGTTTCTGAACTGAGTTTGCTATGGACCATTCTCTTAGACATGTATCCATATTCTCACCTAAATACTCGTTTAAATGATTGTGTTTCCTTTCAGTGGGAATGGTATTAAGCAAGTAAGTTTCAAACTGTCAGCAAGAAGGTGACTAATTTTCAACAGGGTGAAAGATAATCCACTTGAGGTGTCTGTGAATTTTTGAGGGTTCACCTAGGGTCAAAAAAGTCCCAGCAAGTAGTGGGACTTGTTTTGGAAAGACAAATGTTATCATGGGAGTGATACCACTGCAGGCATTGGGTACCTGTGCATCTCTTCCCAATACCACATGTGGTGGCGTTACACTGGTAGCTTGAAATTGGCCATGGTGGGAGTATTTGTACCACAAAAATTGGCAAATGCTACAAATCAAGGCTTTTTCCCTGCACAGCCAGTTGTTAAACATTGGCCAACACAGCGTTGTTACTGTGTTCACCAATGACACAAGTGTAAATGCCACCTCTATTGTCCACAGAACTCTAGCAGTTATCCTAGGATAAATCTCCCTTACTTATGCACTATGCCAATAGAACTTTAACAAAAACAGGTTTCCAAAAGTCTAAAAGTCTAGCTTGCGTAGGGTGTTCGTTTATGGAAGCAGGGATACTGTGGAATGGGATTCCTTTGGAAGACAGGCGAGCACTCTTGCCTGTGCTAGTTAGCTCCTTACCATCAAGTGTTACTTGGCCAAGGATGGGAGTGGTCCCTCCAATGTGGGTCATGCAGCTTCCAGGGATCCTTAGCTCCTTTCCTGCAGAGAACTGCAGCTGCTAGAAAACAGTTTGCTCTTGCTCCTACACTCGAATATCCAGCCAGATGTTTTCTGTTGTATTCGTGGGCTCCCCTGGGATTAGCTCTCATCAGAGTGAGAGGAAGATAAAGGTAGCCAAGGCTTACATGGTCAGCTGCCTTGTACCTGTTCTCTCTGTTGCTGCATATCCCAGTCACTGACTCTTCGCCAGCACTGGGACAACCTGTTTCTCTCTGGTGACCCCCTAATCCACACTCCGACACTATCTGCCACCACTCTCTCTGCCCGTAACCTCCAATGCAGTCAAACTAAATGGCTTCTTGTCCTGAACATGCCCCAGGTGTTTCCATGCTTTTTTTTTTCTTTTCCCGTAGAAGGTGACTAACAATGCTTCAGCACTGTTGCAGTTCTGTTTTAGTATCAAAAATGCATTTTGCACTTCAGATTGTCTATTGATTTTTTTTTTAGTAATCTGTGTTAATTGACAAGAGTTCTCACTGCTTTTTTTAAAGAGTAGCCTGCTCTTTTTAAATTTATGAATGTGATCATTTTACAGATCTCTTAATAATGCACTTAAAGTTTTCTTTTAATTAAAGGTAATTCTGTATTCTCTGGGTATATAGTTCTTCTGTTTGCTGTTGTCTCATGCCAGAATTTTCCACATGTTTGATGATTTTTGTGTATGTGTGTGTGGTCTGTTTGTAGTATAGATGATCTAATTTAAACAATATTGTTAGGAAGAGTCACTTCCTCAGTCAAGTGAAACTTCCGGTCTGGCTGTGGGTTTGTGTTCTGATTTAGAAAGTCCTGCTTTCTGATAGCTGGATGGAGGAAAAGGACATTAAGTAGAGTCAGAAAGGCTCTTCCTTTCTAGGAGTACAGGTGATTTTTCTTCTGGGTATGGAGACAAATTGTTTAGTGACCATACATTTGTTACAGCGCTATTTGTTTCTACTGCCCCATACTAATTGTTGAATTTCAGAGGTCAGAATTCTAAAATCAGAAAGTTGTCCTCCATAATTTAATCCACAGCCAAACATGACATCCAAGAACACGAAACTTATTGAACCGCCTTAATTTTTTTTTTGACACCGAGTTTTGCTTTTGTTGGCCAGGCTGGAGTGCAGTGGTGTGATCTCAGCTCACTGCAACCTCTGCCTCCCCGGTTCAAGTGATTCTCCTGCCTCAGCCTCCTGAGTAGCTGGGATTACAGGCATGTGCCACCATGCCCTGCTAATTTTTTGTATTTTTAGTAGAGATGGGGTTTCATCATGTTGGCCAGGCTGGTCTCAAACTCCTGACCTCAGGTGATCTACCCGCCTCGAAAAGTGCAGGGATTACAGGCGTGAGTCACTGTGCTCGGCCTGCCCTTTTTTGTTTTTAATTGCCACTTACTTTGTTAACTAGCCAGCCTCTCTCATCTGCCTCCTGCTAGACTCTTGGAGTTGCTATAATGAGTTTCTCCTGGGGAACCTCACTGGACAATAGAAGTTCTCTCCTTGAACTGAAGTGGCTGCAGTTTTCTTTCTTCCAGTTACATATTTAAGAAATCGTTCTGTGTTCTTGTCTGCTGGTGCTAGAGTTTCCAGATTTTCAGTGGTGCTGTGTGCTGAAATTAATTTTTTAATGTTTTCCTGCATTTTAATAGAATTTTGGGAGAGAGTGATGGCAACACATGGTCACAGCCATCTTTAACCAGAAGTCTTCCTCTATTATTTTTTATGGCATTTATTTCTGGGTTGGTTATTACTATTTATGCCTGTAACTAAACAAAACAAAATTTAACTGTAGCATTGTGGACACTTTGTGCCAAGAAGCTTTAAAATACATGCTTGATGAAATAGTATTAATCACATAAAATACTAGGGATCTATACTTTAATTAGGAAACATAATGCTGGACCTGCCCATCCATTCCACATTTCCAGATTCAACATTGAAGAAAAGAATACTTTTTATGTGAGCTTACTATGGAGGATGAGACACGTTAAAAAGAAATATCCAATTCTTGTCTGTTCTTCATTTTTGAACATGTTTTAAATTACTTCTATTAATTTCTTTTGTATTTTATGTTGTAAAATAAATTTTATTGTGTGTATTTAAGGTTACATCATGATGTTATAAGATACATATATAGTTAAATGGTGGCTATAGTGGAACATGTCAACACATTCATCATCTCACATAGTTACTCCTTCTCCCCACCACCTCTTCCCGTGGCAAGAGCAGCTATAATCTACTCATTAAGCAAAAATCTTGAATACAATACAGTTATTAACTTTAGTCCTCCTGTTGTATATTAGATCTCTAGACTAGTTTGTCCTATCTGTCTACTACTTATTTTGTCCTAAATCTCCCTATTTCCTCCCCACCACCCTGACCCCAACCACAGTAACCACTGTGTTGTTTTCTCTTTATATTTGATCCTTTGTTTAAGATTCCATATATAAGTGAGATTATGCAGTATTTTTCTTTCTGTGTTTGACACTACTTCAATGTCCTTCAGGTGCATCCATATTGAACCCTCTCTTTTCTAAGGCTGAATACTATTCCAGAATGTGTATGTGTGTTTGTGTGTGTGTGTGTGTGTGTGTGTGTGCCACAGTATCTTTATCCATTCATTCTTTTTTGTATTTTAATAGAAAATTGTTATTTTTTTAAAAAACTATAAAAGCTTATGGGACTGTTAGTCTTTTCAGAGATTTCTGTGCATGATCATATTACTTTGTAGACAGCCACGGTGTCTAAGCCTGAAAAATAACAAGCCTTTCACATAAAACTGGCATTCATCATTTATTTTTCTAAAACACCATTATGGTAGGTCCAAAGCTAATTTTTCAAGTAAAGGAATAGATTATAAAGATAAAGAGGAGACATGCTAATACTTTCTTACTATAACTTACTAGTTTGCAATATAATTGCAGTAGAACAGAAAGTTCTTGAATATATATTTGTGAATATCAGCTACAGTACTTAGAATCTTATACTATGATCATGTGACAAATCTATTTTAGTTTTATTGCCCTGACAATTAACCACTTACGGATTTATTCTGTCTTGTAATTCTTTTTTGTGTTTTGTCAGTGGATGAAAGTTGCTCAGTGTAAATCTAGAATTCAAACATCTGACTGAGAGAGTAAGTGTTGGGCTCTAAATTGGTCAGCATGTCAACGCCGACAAATCCTAGAGGGTTACAGATGATATCAGTCACTTGCCACATTCATGACTAATTTAATATCCTCCTTGCCATGTTCTCTCATCAGTGTAACACGGCATGACCTGTTAGAGTTTCTGCCATTGTGTGACTGGGCTGGAGACAAAACAATTTGTTCAGCCAAACCTATCTGGCTACCATCTGATTCAAGTTTTGTAATAACCTATTCCAGCTTGACTGAAGTTCATTTTATCATAGTCTATAAGAAAAATATTTGATTAGCACGTTAGAGGTAATATGAATTTAGTGTTTATTCTGGGTCAGGCATGCTGTCCACATGTATTATCTGTATTATCTCATGTATTATCTCGTTTAATCCTCATATCACCCCAAGAGGCAGGTGCTACTGTTTGAGGAAATATACAAGTGAGAAGGCTGAGACCCAGAGAGAATGAGTTACCTGACCAAGGCCACACAGTTGGTAGGCAATGAAGTGAGGATTTGCATCTATGTGGAGTGAATCTACAGTCTGTGCTTTGATAACCTCTTAACACACACACACACACACACACACACACACACACACACACAGTTTTTGTTTAGAGTTTTAGGACCACATATTAACTATTTACATACAAATACAGTAAATGACCCTAAAAAATGAATTGTGTTTTATTCATTAAATTAAGGATATGTGTACTCAAATATTTTATTTTATTGTTGGGACCTGGCTAAGAGCTGCTGACTTGGGGATACATGTAATTTGAATAATTGGGATTTTATTTATGTGATTCTCAGTCACTTCATACTCTTGCTAGCATTCTTGGTATGGGAATGGCTTCCCTGGAATAGTCCTGCTGACCACCAAGGTGCCTGAATCCTCTACTGAGACATGAAGAGGCAGCTCCAGAGGTGTGATTATCACAGGAGTGTGTCCTGTAGCATCAGCATATGTGATAAGGGACAAAAAGTAAGAAGCTCACTTTTGGACTTGAAAGAAGAATACATTTCTATTAAAATATTTATAAGTCAAATATTTTCTTTGTTCACATTGACTTTTTCCTCCAATCAGTCTGAATATATTGGCTTCTAGAAGGCAATATTTATGCCTTCTAATTTGACTTTAAAAATACCTTTCCCTATCTCTTTAAACTCTCTGGTTGTCACCCTGCCTTTTGGACCTTAATCCCACCTGCAAGGTTTGGGACCATCACCTTTGCTCATCTGTTCCAACCGTGTACCCAGAGGCAGAACCAGGTTGGTGAAGCCTGGAGTTTATATGATTATTGGGAAAGGGAATCTTTAATTTAAAAAGGCAAAATGAAAAATGCAAAATTGAGTCCTAACTGAATATTTACTTAAAGTAAGAAAAGAAATCACAGTGCATTGAAGATGTTTTTTAAGTTGGAAAATACTACAAATGTTATGAAATCCAAATTTTTGTATGTATAGTATTTTTAATAATCAACTTATTGACAACTTGAAAATACCCTTTCCCTTACATTTTTTGGCTACATAATTGTTCATTATCTCCTCTCATAATAACAATTTGGTAATATAATTTTTAATAATGTAGAAAGCTAAGCCAGTCTTTACCATAGTTGATTACAATATTGCTTTTGTTTAATGGCCCATTATTTTTATCTTCAGTCTCTCTGTCTCTCTCTCTCTCTCTCTCTCTCTTGCTCTCTCTCTGTGTATATGTGTTTACAAATAAATTTAATGATTAGCAAAGAAGAAGATATATTTCACATATGTTCATATTAAGATCTGGCAATTTTGCAGTTGCTTTATTGAACATTCCAAAATGTCTTTACAAGTGGCAGTTAAATGGTATTTATTTTAGCTTTATCAAATGTGTTATTGCATCAAAAAGGGGGCACATGTATGGTGCATTTATACTTGGATGTGCAACTTAATCGGGTACAATGCTGACAGGAAGAAGCTTCTGTTTGACCAGACATGTATATAACTGAAAGTTTCACATGTAATGATACACACCTGATAGATGGAAGCACTTTCTACTGAGTAGCTTCTGGCTTCTTACTTTTTGAGCCTTGTCACATATGCTGATGCTACAGCACATGCTCCTATGATAACCCCACCTCTGGGGCTGCATCTTCATGTCTCAGTAGAGGGTTCAGTCAGCTTAGTGGTTAGTAGGAGTACTCCAGGGAAGTCATTCTCGTACCAAGGATGCTCACAAGAGTATGACATGACTGAGAACTACATAAATAAATCCCAGTAACCCAAACTATTAGATTGGTGCAAAAGTAATTGTGGGTTTTGCCATTAAAAGAAATGTCAAAAACCACAATTACTTTTGTACCAACCCAATATCTGTATCCTCATGTCAACATATCTTAGCCAGGTCCCAAAAATGTCATCAGTGAGCAATGGCCTTGTGATAGAGAGAGGTAGAGGGACAGAGGGCCATGTGTACATGTCCACCCTAAATCTGCGCACACACCCTAGACCAAGCTCCAGGTGCCTGGGACCCAGAATTCCCTTCTTGAAGGTCTTAGAGCATGTTTTCAGGGCTGCTGACCTGCAGGGTGAGTCCTCAGAGCGTGGAACATGCTTACTTAGCCTTAAGTGATGGCCACATAGAGTCAGGTATAGAAAGGAAAGAGACATGGGCCAACACCTGGGGGTTGACTTTTCCCATGCTGCCAGATTCCAGGAAGAATCTCCAAGGAGCCAGAGTATTCTCTGTTTGAACTTGGCCTTTTTAAAATCAGTCATTATGAAGGCATAATTTGTAGAGATAGAGGATAGGACATATTTTATAGTCTGTTAGACTCCTATAAATTTTCTAGAATGAACATGCAATACTTTTACTATCAGAACTAATTATGAAAAGTTAAACATTAAAGCAGGCAACTAAAACCTTAAAACCTAATCGGGACATACAATTTAAAAACGCTGGTGTGTTGAGAAAGCATACAGGACTCATGTTTGCTTAAAAATCATTGAGCTCTGGCAAGAAGCTTTGAAGGCACTTGGGTGCCAACAGCCAGGATTCCCAGGGTCCCCAAGCCTATGGGACAGAGAAGGCACAACCAAAACTGTCCCAGCTTCTAGAGGAGCCCAATAAAACAGAACATCTACTATGGAGCTTAAGCAAATAGAAGTATACCTCATTGCTCACAATGGTAGGTCCTTAATCAGCAGGACAAAGACTAATAAGCAACACACCCTACTACCACCCTGAGGAACAGAGCAAACCATAAAGATCTCACAGAGGAAGGCCTCCCTTGGCTGGCTAGGTTGAACACTCAATGGGCTTATCATCACATAGCCAGAATCTGTCGTATTAGTGCAAAAACACCATTCTTGGAGGAAGGGAAATTACTCCAAGAGAGGAATAGTGACATTAAGCAGAATGGTGAGTTTTTGTTACACAGCTGTTTAAAACTCAATGCACTGTTATCTGTCTTATGTAACACTTTGAGAATGATATAAATAGGACACGTTATTAAGAATATAATCATGTAAACATGTAGGTACCTTCTCATTACTCTTCAACTGTTGTCAAGCAACTGCCACCAGTTCCCTCTTACTCTAACCCTGATTCAGTGTCCAACATAGACCTGGACAGAAAGGGTTGGAAGTCTACAGCTTTAAATTCTGAGATGCTGTCCTGAATATCTGGGTTTTAGGACAACTCAGGTGAGCAATCATTACAAATGATGGAAAAGTTGACCTTTGTTCTTCTCTCTCTCGTTTGCTATGTAGCACTCTATATGCAACCGCACAGTCCCCCATCTCTCTGCTCACAGAAGGACTGGGCTTGATGTTTTTTCGGCTTTCAGAGTCACGTGGTTTTCTGCCCCGCATTGCTTAGGACAAGCTGAAAGGGAGAGATCAGAGCCCCACCAGGGCTCCTCAGTGTGAGTCCCTCCTAATGATCCTTTTCCAATCAGAAGGGAGTAATTTTCCTCTGCCTCATTATTTTCCTGCCTAGCTTTCTCCCGTTTGAAACTGAGTTTTCCCTTCCATTAACAAATAACTAGGAAAGTGTACTCACTAGAACTTCTTACTAATCTCCTTGTAGTTTTATAGCTCGACCTCTGACCAACCTTTTGACACAAGTGATTTCTTAAAGGAGCAAAGCCTGCTATTTTCTAAACTTCTTAAAAGACATTCAAAGAGATCCTACTTCCTTCTAGGGTTCTCTGCAGAAACTGACACGTACAAAATATAACTATGTTTAATTATTGCAGTGGAGTGCCTTTTAGTACTGACTATATGTCAGACTCCACATCGTAGCCTGGATACTTGACATTCAGCGACCAAATAAGAAATTAGCATTTCAAACTGATAGGAGACACAAATCAAACTCATTCTCATCATCTTTGACAGGGATAGCACTTGGTAAACCCATAGGATACTTTCTGGATATAATGTAAATACATTTGGTTAAACATTTATTGGGCACCTGCTATGTGCAGAATACTGTGTTGAATGTTATATCAAATGCTATGTGAATCAACAATATGACCAGGATTTACAGTTTGATAGAAAGCATATGGCCTTACACGGACATTTATAGAGTGTTCATATAGAAGGTTCACAAAGTGAATAAATACAATATGATAAGATGATGGACTAAATACTCCAGGAATTGAGAGGGTGATGGGCGATGCATGTTTGTGTTGCAGAGGACAAAAGGGAATCCATGATGCCGATTGTCTTTTCTCTAAGGTTTTCTTAACCAGTATCTTTCCTCAATGCCTATACCAAGTCACCCAATCTGTTCGTGACCCTTCTCAGGTCTCTTGCCAGAATATACCTTTTTCCATGGTCTGGAGTCTATATTTAAATGCATAGATTTATGATGTTCGTAAGCATCTTATGTATTTAGATTTGTAGTAAAACTTTCAAGGAAATATAATTAATCCTTAAAAGTCATAAAACAGATACTATGGTCCACTGTTTCCAGGAAATATGCAAATCAGATTAGTCGTCCCCCCCTTTTTTTTTTGAGACAGAGTCTCGCTCTGTTACCTAAACTGGAGTGCAGTGGTACGATCTCGGCTCACTGCGAGCTCCACCTCCCAGGTTCAAACGATTCTCCTGCCTCAGCCTCCTGAGTAGCTGGGATTACAGGCGCATGCCACCACACCCAGCTAATTTTTTTATTTCATTTTATTTTTAGTAGAGACGGGGTTTCACTGTGTTCATCAGGCTGGTCTCGAACTCCTGACCTTGTGATCCGCCTACCTCGCTGTTCCAAAGTGCTGGGATTATAGGCGTGAGCCACCGCGCCTGGCCTGGTCTCATTCTTAAAGCAAGATTTTACATTACTTTATTAAAATAACTAAACTTCTACATTAACCAGGTCTTTTCAAAAAATGCTATGGCAGAACTATGGGACTGTATATTGAAAGACTTGGATCTAATTTAAATTCTGCTACTTGCTAACAGTGTGAATTTGGATGTCACCTTACTTCTCTCAAACTTCTCTGCTTTTTCGCAATCAGAGACAGGTAATTACATTTATTTGCCACAATATGTCAAAAGAGTTGTTGTGATAATTCTTGTAAAGTAACATTTACAAGTATCATTCAGAAGGAACGTATCATTATTCTAACAAGCTTTGAAATAAACTCTTGGGTATATTCAGTGCCTTTTTTGCTAGTCCCTAACAATTATCTAATTTTCTTCACAGATCTTTATAGAACGTTTCTTTTCTAATTACTCCACTTTTTTTTTTTTTTTTTTTTTTTTTTTTTTTTTTTTTTAGCTTAAGATCAAAATACAAAAGACTTCTGCAGAGATGTGAACCTTTATGTCAGTTTGAGAATAAGAACCGTTTGGGGTTGCTTCTCTCATCTAGCCTTGCTTCCTTTTCTAATGAGAACATCATTGTTTGGTACAAATCAGGCCAAAGATTTATTGCCTTTCTGTATTCTCAGCTCCTCTTCTCTTTTCCTACTTATCCATTGCCTGTCCTCTATAGAACAGAAGCAAAAGTGTGCAATTGCCAAATGTAAAGTTGAGAAGCTAAATCACTGCCACTATTTTGTTTTCTGAATCAGAGGTTTCTCTTGTCAGTTTAACTTTTGAAAGTGACAGCAGAAAAGAATCTGTCAGGATATATAGAGTGAAACATAGTGATGTCATCACAGATTTCATCGTGATTGACAGAGAGATGAAGGACAAATTCTGGAATAAAGATGATTTGAGTTGTCTGGTCTATTCAACCAGCTTTCATGGTGGGAATGGCCAAGGAGACAAGAAGTCTTCACTACAAAACACACTGAGAGACTCAAGGATGCAATTCAAACTTATGTTTCTGGGGACATAAGTTCCCCAGAAAATGAAACAGTAAAGGAAAACACAGGTGAGAGACATTCCCTATCTTTGAGGCGTGAGATATGAAATGTAATTATCATGTTTATTGCTCTTCTGGAATGATATAAGTTGTGTGTATCTCATTTATTATAAAACTTGAATTTCTTGTAAATGGAGGCATGAAACCTAGTTATGAAAAAAATGACACCATACTATTTGTGAGGGCTTAAGCTCTGAACAATTCTTTTATCCCAACCTTCTTAAATAAATCAAGTAGGAGTGTGTGTGTGTGTGTGTGTGTGTGTGTGTGTGTGTGTTCTCCTCCTTCTACATCTTTTTCGGAAAAATAGTGAAAACAAGAAGGAAAGTTGGGAACCAGAAAAAATCGAAGAGTCTTAGCTAGTATTGAAGATTGAGTGCTTTGGGCTTTTCTCTATCACTAAATCTTTATTTAATAGTATGGCTATAGATTTAAAAATATATTCTTGCTTTATACAATAAAAATGAGATGTAAACCACAACTTTAATTTCACATTTCGAAAGTACATCCTTCACATTTCAGTTAGGTAAAGTGCCCTCTAACTAGACATGCTGGGCTATTCTGTAAATGATTCAATGGAGTGACCAGAAACCTAAAATTGAAGCCATATGGAAACTTACTGTGCATATTAAATTGTGTGTAGCAGTGTTAACAGCATCTTGATTTGTGGCTGCAAGTAATAAATGAATTATATTAATTTTGTAGCTGCAAGCTGATTTCTCCAGAATTACTTTTTAATAACCAGAATCATGTTCGCTGGTAAGATTTAAATACATTTAGGAACAAATTTGTAGACTTTTAAGCAATGCTAGATTATCATTTTGAAAGCTTAAGAGTTCATTTACTGTTTCCCCTAACACAAAATTTTTGGAGAGAAAACTCTTTTGCTCAGACCGGATAACTTAGTTGATAAACAATATGTGTATTAATACCTAGAAACAGTCACTATTCTAGTACAACCAGGTGGGAGCTGAGTTGTTGCAAGAATTTCCCCCCCTATTTTATAGGTGATTTGTCTTTCTCATATAACATCATTTTTTTCTCCCTTGTTGGGTTGAAACTCAACATGCTTTCATGTCACTTTAAAAGTTGGAACGTTGTGGTTGGTTCTCTTAAGTGAGGCCTTTTCGTTTAGAGTTGAAGAGTATAAGATCTGGAGGTTGACTCCCTTGGATGGAATTTTTAACTCACTGCTTATTAACTGTATAGTCTTGGGCTAGTTTTTGTGTCTCAGTTTCCTGATGTGGCTTTTAATAGTATGTACCCCCCACGTTGTTAGGAGGATTAAAGAAAAAGTACATGTGAGGTGCTTAGATGGGGCCTGCCTTGAAGAAGCCTTGTTAAATGTGAACTACTGTAATTCTCTGGGGAACGGAGGTGCATGGAGAGATTGTGAGGTTGCTGGTCACACAGACCTGGGTTGGATCCTAGATCCATTGTTGATTGACTTTATGAGCTTGGGCAGGTTGCTTCATTGTTCTGAATCTCAATCTTTGTCTGTAAAATGGAATTGCCATACCATATCCCTCTCCCTGCACTGTTCGGAGGACTATATGAGATGAAGCGTGAAGTCAGCATAATGATGGTCATGGAATAGTTTCAAAAATACCAATTAATGTTCATTTCCTTTCTCTCCATGGGAAGTAGCCATTTCTCTATTATTTGGGGTGGAGAGGGTTGGGAGGGTCTCAACTAAGTCAGGTGGCCCGTTTCCCTCATCTTCTTAGGCTCCATGTCAAAGGGGATCTCTGATAATATGGGACAGTGGTATGAAAAATCTGCATTCACAAATAATATAGTGTTTATATATGACCTTTAACGTATATTATAATTTGGTTTAGGCTACACATTTTTGTTCTTAATTCTATTTGATTTGGGATAATACTAAAATTAGTTGGCCTTCCCAGAATAAACACAAACTGGCAATGAAGGAGGTGATAGCAAAAGACAAGTCAGCTCATACTTTCAAAATGTTGCTGTGGGTGATCTGCATGCAGAAGAATTACAATTGTATTACCAAAAATGTTCAGCTCTCTTGCAAATAATCACAATAATCATTACTTACAGAGCACTGACTATGTGATAGAATGCTTTACATACATTGTTAATTTAATCTCCCCCAAATGCTATCAATAAATATGTTATGGATCCCACAAATGCAAATAAGGATACTGATCATTAGAGAGGTTGAAAAAAAATCTCTCCGGTCACTTTCTAAATGTGTCATTCAGCTCAGCGAATAGAATGGTTTTGAGTTAGGTCACTAACTTTTTCTCGTTACCGTTTCTGATTCTATGACACGAAACTATACAACAGAGAAGTTTTGAAAACTTTACAACAACATTGTTTCACAAATCTTGTCATTAAAAATTGTGTTTTGCATTTGCCTGTGTGGTGTTTAATCATAGCCAAAAAATAAAAATCCTAGTATTGTCACTTACAGTTGCTCTGCAGTAATTCTGGGAGAATTCTGGAATAATAACTCCAAATACAAACAGAGAGCTTCTCCTGCAGAATATTTAATACAGATGAGGAGCTGTAATCAGGACACTTAAATATTAAAATTCTGGCCTTGCTTCTCTTTTCTTTTCAGGCCCTGCACTGATTTTGAGCCCATCCATGCCCCTAAGTCCACAACTGCAGCTCAGACCTCGTTTCAACTTCAGACATAGAGAGCTGCCATTCAACCGCCTAGTACATAAGTCAATCAGGACTTTCCACAAGGGACTTAGTCTCAACAAGTTCAAAACTGAGGGTCTCATCACCGTCCCACCCCAACCTACCTGATCTAGGTCACACGTGTGTGTTCTTCCCCCCTCCTTTCTTCTTGGTTTCCAGATTCAGGCAGTGCATACTCTCATTTCTCTCTATTAATCACCCCTGAAGCCTCTCCTCTCCTTTCTGACTCACTGCCATCTTTAATTGGAGCTATTTCCTAATTGGTTCCCTGGTTCAGGTTGCAGCTCTCACTTTGCTACCATAGAGCAGCAATCCTTCTAAAATGCAAATCTGCTGATACATTCCTCTGTGGAGGATCCCTCGGCTGACTCCTCTGCAGACCTACAAGGCTCTCCATGATGTTGCCTTGGCCAGCTTCTCCAGGCTCACTTTAGGCAACTCCCTGCTACTCCAAACACCCAAGTCAAACAGAACTTGCAATTCTTGAAAGTGATTTGTACTTCCCCCTTTCTAGGGGAACATTTCTACCTGAAACCCCCTTCTCTCAGGGTCTCAGAGGGAGCTCTCAATAAGTAGCAACCCCTTTCTCTTTGAATCCAATTGCTTAGAACCATTGTGGAAGACAGTGTGGCGATTCCTCAAGGATCTAGAGCTAGAAATACCATCTGACCCAGCCATCCCATTACTGAGTATATACCCAAAGAATTATAAATCATGTTGCTATAAAGACACATGCACACATATGTTTATTGAGGCACTATTCACAATAGCAAAGACTTGGAACCAACCCAAATGTCCATCAATGATAGACTGGATTAAGAAAATGTGGCACATATATACCGTGGAATACTATGCAGCCATAAAAAGGATGAGTTCATGTCCTTTGTAGGGACGTGGATGAAGTTGGAAACCATCATTCTGAGCAAACTGTCACAAGGACAGAAAACCAAACACCATATGTTCTCACTCATAGGTGGGAATTGAACAATGAGAACACTTGGACACAGGGTAGGGAACATCACACACCAGTGCCTGTCGTGTGGTGGGGAGAGGGGGGAGCGGGGAGCGGGGAGGGATAGCATTAGGAGATATACCTAATGTAAATGATGAGTTAATGGGTGCAGCACACCAATATAGCACATGTATACATATGTAACAAACCTGCACTTTGTGCACATGTACCCTAGAACTTAAAGTATATTAATAAAAAAAAGAAATAGGAAACAAGGTAAATGGAAGCCAAAGATCAACTTTATAACTGACAAAGTAGAGGTCAGAGAATGTCTTTTGGAGCATGAGCTACATGCACTTGCTAACTCAACCCTGGAATTGGACAGACTATTCTGAATAATCATAGAAGACCCTGAACCACTGCGGGCCTCCCACGGTTCCTTACCTTGGAGCACTTGAGAACACACAAGAGTGGGCTGGCTGGAAAGAAGGAGGAACTGAGTCAAGCATGCCCAATTTTCCTTCCCAATGCCTTCCAATCAGACAAAGGCATTCCGTCCCTAGAGAGAAGGGTATAGGAGATACTGGGAGGCTGGGAGTGTCACATTTCCATCTGGAAAGAAATAATAGGAGAAATAATCTGGAAATGAAGTGCCCACACTGGCTTTACATACATTGTTAATTTGTATGTAAAGGTCTGAGAAATATCTCTGACCTCTGACCCACACGGTCCTGGTCAAGTGCCTGTTCCTTCAGGAAACTCCTCTCCCGTCCCCCTATGGCCCTGCCCAAGCTGAGCAGACAATGCCCCCATCTGTGTTCCCTCCACTAAAGCTTTTGATTTGCTTATTTATATATATAATTTATATATCTGTCACTCATCTTGTATTCCTTGTTCTTGGAGGATAGAAGTTGTGTCTTTTACATTTTTTTATCCTCCACACCTAGTGAGGTGTCTGATAAACTGCAGTTTAGTCATAGGTATTTGTTGGACAATGGGTGGTCTTTGGGCCTTGATTATTCAGGCTTCAAGAGAGCAGGGACCACATCTACGCTGTTCACCACTGAGTCTACCTTCTTCCCCCACATTGCGTAGCACTTGGTGTGGGATGTCCTGAACAGTGATGACTGGGTGAAAGGATGTATAGACATCCTCACTACACTAGAAACCCCACAAACACCGGGAGCTTGCCACTTCCTCCTCCTTCACTGCATTCTCATTGCCCGGAGCAGCAGAGAATTCATTAGGGTAGGGAGTCGATAAAGAATTGTTCAATGAATGAACAGCTCTTATTGAATCCTCCAGTTTCCTTCCCTTGTTCAGGCAGAAAATGTGAAGGCTAAGACCTATTGTTTTGAGGTTTAGTTGAAGACATACAGCAACTGCCAAAGTATTTCCCTTGTTTTTTGTAAGGAAAGTTGACAGCGTTTCTATCCCTCTTTTCATGACCATTGAGTCACCAGCTAATGGAAAGCTATGGCTATACAGCCCTGAAATAGCCAACTGGAAGAGTGAAAATGTTTTTCCCCACAGTTCAAGTTCCTGGAAGGTGTTGGCCAGTCTGCATTCCTGTCTAGATTCTCCTTGCTATGATGTGGGATGCCTCCCCTGCCCCGCCGCCACCTTGCATAGTCATCCTGTAGAGACTGAAGCATCTCAATTTGCAGTTCTCCAGATGTAGTAGAGAATAACATTTTTAAAATTAATTGCAGGATATCTTTTTTATTCTCCAAATCTGTGAGAGGATCTTGTAGAACATGCACACAGACGATTTTGCCATTATAACAAGCACACAATCCTAATTGCTATTGTGTGATGCTGCCGTTGAGACACTGCTGTGAGGTTGGCTGCATTCAGTGTTCCCAGGGCTACTGCAAGTCTGGATTCCTCCTTCACAAATGAGGAGTGACAGTCCCAGCTCTCAATCCACTAGGATGTCCCCTTTTATCTCAAGTTGTGTCTCACACACAAACACATAAAAATCTGATGACTAATATACTTCACTTATATTTTGAAAATAAATTATGGAATGTTCATCAAGGGAAATTTGAGAATAGGTATATTTCAAAATTGAACCAGGAAGAATGCCAAATGTTTGGGGATCATTGCTTTCTGATGACAGATCCCAAGGTCTTCAATATGCATACATGACTTTTTTACTAGAGCACTAACTACTCAGAGGTGGGAAAGAAAAGCTGCCATTGTATCTAGGCAGATCACACACCTGTGACATTACTTCGCTGCTGCTCCACAAAGGCTAGGGTGGCTCATACTCTGATTTCACTCTTTTTTCTCATTGTCACAAATTCAAATGGGCACCTGGAATTCCTCCTCGTCTTGTTCTATCCCATCATCTGCATCCAATTTTCTGTATCCAACTGTCTTGCTGAGAGCTGACAGGCTGTAATATTTGGCCCAAAGTATTGTAGATTTCCTTTCACTAGCCTTTATCTGTCACTTCCAAGACTGTGCTTATTGTTTAATGATGTGGAATACGTCTGTTGATGGCATTCCAGGAATGTATGTGGGCCATATAATGAAGTGGCCCAGTGATTCAGTAGGTGGAGGTGGAGTCTGAAAACTGGTACACCAGAATCAATCCCTGGATGACTCAAATGCCCAGCCATGTTTGGCGTTCCTGACCTAGTGAATCCAGGACTTGATTGGATTCTTCAGACAACGCTGATAGGTGCTTCAAGACATTTTTTTTCTTGTTGTTCTTACTTTATACTTCAAAGTAAGGTCTTTGAACTTACTGGGCTCCTCTTCTCCTTCCTAACGTTAAAAGGATCCCAGTTATTTATCATCTTTTCCTTACAGTTATTTTTTTTTAATACTTTAAGTTCTAGGGTACATGTGCAGAACGTGAAGGTTTGTTACATAGGTATATGTATGCCATGGTGGTTTCCTGCACCCATCAACCCATCATCTACATTAGGTATTTCTCCTAATGCTATCCCTTGCCCAGCCTCCCACCCTACGACAGGCCCCAGTGTGATATATTCCCCTCCCTGTGTCCATCTGTTCTCATTGTTCAACTCCCACTCATGAGTGAGAACATGCGGTGTTTGGTTTTATGTTCCCATGTTAGTTTGCTGAGAATGATGGTTTCCAGCTTCATCCATGTCCCTGCAAAGCACACGAACTCATCCTTTTTTAAGGCTGTATAGTATTCCATGGTGTATATATGCCACATTTTCTTTATCCACTCTATCATTGATGGGCATTTGGGTTGGTTCCAAGTCTTTGCTATTTGTGAACAGTGCTGCAATAAACAAACATGTGCATGTGTCTTTATAGTAGAATGGTTTATAATCCTTTGAGTATATACCCAGTAATGGAATTGCTGGGTCAAATGGTATTCTGATTCTAGATCCTTGAGGAATTGCCGCACTATCTTTCACAATGGTTGAACTAATTTACACTCCCACCAACAGTGTAAAAGTGTTCCTATTTCTCCACACCCTCTCCAGCATCTGTTGTTTCCTGGCCTTTTAATGATCGCCATTCTAACTGGTGTGAGATGGTATCTCATTGTGATTTTAATTTGCATTTATCTAATGACCAGTGATGATAGGCTTTTTTTCATATGTTTATTGGCCCCTAAATGTCTTCTTTTGAGAAGTGTCTGTTCATACTCTTCACCCACTTTTTGAATGGGGTTGTTTTTTTCTTGTAAATTTGTTGAAGTTCTTTGCAGATTCTGGATATTAGCCTTTTGTCAGATGGATACATTGCAAAAGATTTCTCCCATTCTGTAGGTTGCCTGTTCACTCTGATGATAGTTTCTTTTGCTGTGCAGAAGCGCTTTAGTTTAATTAGATCCTATTTGTCAATTTTGGCTTTTGTTGCTATTGCTTTTGGTGTTTTAGTCATGAAGTCTTTGTCCATGCCTATGTCCTGAATGGTATTGACTAGGTTTTCTTCTAGGGTTTTTATGGTTTTAGATCTTACGTTGAAGTCTTTAATCCACCTTGAGTTAATTTTTGTATAAGGTGTAAGGAAGGGTTCCAGTTTTAGTTTCCTGTATATGGCTAGTCAGTTTTCCCAACACTGTTTATTAAATTGGGAATCCTTACCCCATTGCTTGTTTTTGTCAGGTTTGTCAAAGATCAGATGGTTGTAGATGTGTGCTATTGTTTCTGAGGTCTCTGTTCTGTTCCATTGGTCTATATATCTGTTTTATATATTACCATGTTTTGTACCAGTACCATGCTGTTTTGGTTATTGTACCCTGGTAGTGTAAAGTCAGGTAGTGTGATGCCTCTAGCTTTGTTCTTTTCATTTAGGATTGTCTTGGCTGTACGGGCTCTTTTTTTGGTTCCATATAAAACTTAAAGTTGTTTTTTCTAATTCTGTGAAGAAAGTCAATGATAGCTTGATGGGGATAGCACTGAATCTATAAATTACTTTGGGCAGTATGGCCATTTTCACGATATTGATTCTTCCTATCCATGAGCATGGAATGCTCTTCCGTTTGTTTGCGTCCTCTTTCATTTCCTTGAACAGTGTTTGTAGTTCTCCTGGAAGAGGTCCTTCACATCCCTTGTGAGTTGTATTCCTAGGTATTTTATTCTCTTTGTAGCAATTGTGAATGGGAGTTCACTCATGATTTGGCTCTCTGTTTGTCTATTATTGGTGTATAGGAATGCTTGTGATTTTTGCACATTGATTTTGTATCCTGAGACTTTGCTGAAGTTGCTTATCAGCTGAAGGGCTGAGACCACCCCTTAGAGTTCTTATATACAGTACTGCCTTTTCCAAACTCTGGCAAGAAATAAGAACTAAGGTTCCTGACTTGGCATCTTAGTGGTTCTTGCTACATTGCAAAAGTCATCTGGAAACTGGCAGGGGATTCTGTAGGGGTTTCTCCCAGGAATTCTCACCTTTTTGGTGTGATAGGATTTGCCATGATATAATACAGTTCAGAAGTTGGGGTTCAGGCATTGCAGAGCCTGAATTCTCTGATCTTCTCACACATTTGTGCTACCACAGATATCTTCCAGATTAGTGGCTTTCCAACTTTTTTGACATTTGACATCATAGTGTGTGTGTGTGTGTGTGTGTGTGTGTGTGTCTAAAGCAAAGTTTTAGATGAACTTTGCTTTTACTATGTGTAAGAGACTCTGTTTTCTATTGTATTAAAAAATATATTGATAACATCCACTAGACCAAATTTGTATCAAAACATGCTACTGGGATTGAACTTTTACTTTGAAAAACATTGTTGCTTACATTGTTCAGATTTAGGAGGGGTTAATGTGCATACCACATGAGTAAAAGGAATAGTAGTCAATCTCATCAATGATGTGCTTACTTTGAATCATGATGTGAGCTAAGTATTTTTTCTAAATGGTTGCATTCAATCTTCACCAAATTCATATGACATGATTATCATTATTCTTACTTGAAAGGTGAAAAATCTGAACCTTCTGATGGTTGCTCAGTGTCAATTGTTGTTGGATGTGAAGGTTCATGCTGCTTTGTCTTTCAATTGGGCTTATTCTCTAATTAAAACAGAGCTGTGTCCCTAAGTACAATCTATGAATCAAGAATTTAATGAGTGCAGGCACTGTAGGGACACAAAAAGGATTGAACACTGATGTTGCTCTCAGGGAGCATACAAGCTAGTTATCTCTATAAGCTAAATAACAATACATGTTCTAAATAAGATTTTTAAATGCCACACAATTTAGGCACCAAAAATTTAGTTGACAATTGCGTGGTTCAAACAACAGGGCTGTGGTTTCAGGGCAACATGATGCCATTGTAGGCTGGAGGGATTTGGGTAGCTTCATGTAGGAGGTGACCTTGAAGCACGTGGGAATTTGAGAAGTTGAAGGAGAGAAAAGAGACCATCTCTAACAGGTGATGCACTGCAAGATGTGAAGGCAGACAAATGTGCAGTAAACAGGTCCAACCTTATAGGTGTGTTTCTGTAGAATAGAGGCCTTTAGACCTCGCTCCTCAAACTCTGCCAGAGAACTATGGTAATTTGAACCTTTTTTACTAGTGACTTCATGACTGGTATGCCTGCAACACCTGTCAATGAGACCCCTGTAAAGATGGTGTTAAAGATGGTCACTGAGATTACTAAGATTCCTGGTATTTCTCAAATTATGGATAACTTAACATCAAAGTCCCCAGGAACTACTGAGTGGGAGTAATAAAATTCTTGTTCTATTAAAAAAAAAAAAGTGCTGGGCGTGGTGGCTCATGCTTGTAATCCCAGCACTTTGGGAGGCCGAGGTAGAATGGACTGCTTGAGCCCAGGAGTTCGAGACCAACCTGAGCAACATAGTGAGACCTCATCTTTAGGGCAAAAATAAAAAAAAAGAGATGAGAGGATCGCTGCACTCCTGCCTGGGTGACAAAGTCAGACCGTCTCTCAACAAAAGAAAAGAAAAAGAAAAAATGATCATAAGGTTTCTCCTCAGAGACACCTCCAGAGCTAGGGCAGGTACGGTAGGGGGTCTTGGTTCCTGGCCCTCCACACCTGTCTTCACCAGGAGCAGAAACGTTTCCATGTGTATACTGACTCCTAAGATATCCTTTGAATAAAGCATACATACTGCTGTTTTTTAAAAAAGTTGGCGGGGCGCAGTGGTTCACGCCTGTAATCCTAGCACTTTGGAAGGCTGAGGTGGGTGGATCACGAGGTCGTGAGATCGAGACCATCCTGGCCAACATAGTGAAACCCTGTCTCTACTAAAAATACAAAAATTAGCAGGGAGTGGTGATGCGTGCCTGTAGTCCCCGCTAACCAGGAAGGTGAGGCAGGAGAGTCACTTAAACCCAGGAGACGGAGGTTGCAGTGAACTGAGATTGCGCCCCTGCACTCCAGCCTGGTGACAGAGCAAGACTTTGTCAAAAAAAAAAAAATTAAAAAAATTGGTGGAAACCGTTTATCATTGATACAATGAAATGAGATTTCGGATTAGAAAAGTGGGCTGGGGATCCCTACACGGGCCTTCAGTGCCAGCTAAGGGGTTGTCAAATGTTGAGAGTGAAAGTATGAGAAGCCAGCTTTGGCCAGCTACATCCATTATCTCTCTACTTATAGACAGTGGCATGACTTTGCTAATTCTCAGTTTCTGGTAAAATAAAGGTCATGGGAAGTGTTACTTCATGACTATGTTCTTAGGACTAAATAAGATGAATATGCAAAAAGGACTTTATAAATTCTTTTTTTTTTTTTTTTTTTTGAGGCGGAGTCTCACTCTGTCGCCCGGACTGGAGTGCAGTGGCCAGATCTCAGCTCACTGCAAGCTCCGCCTCCCGGGTTTACGCCATTCTCCTGCCTCAGCCTCCTGAGTAGCTGGGACTACAGGCGCCCGCCACCTCGCCCGGCTAGTTTTTGTATTTTTAGTAGAGACGGGGTTTCACCGTGTTAGCCAGGATGGTCTCGATCTCCTGACCTCGCGATCCACCCTTCTCGGCCTCCCAAAGTGCTGGGATTACAGGCTTGAGCCACCGCGCCCGGCCAGGACTTTATAAATTCTAAAGTGTTACATGTAATGTCAATAATTGTCTATAGTTTTAATAGAGAGGATTTAGATAAATAAAAATTAAAATGCATTTTATCACTTATTGGATAGACAATGAGAACCATGAAAGGTGTTTCTCCAAGGGACTGGTGTGTTGCAGTATTTTAGGAAGATTAATTTGGCATTGGGGAGTGGACTGGTTGTAGGGAAGGTGGCACAGGGGACATTAGTTGGAGACTAGGATATTTGTCCAGGTGTGAAGTGAGAAGAAGAAATCAACAGAACCTGGAGACTAACTTTAAAGGGGACAGCCAGAAAGAGAAGGAAACAGGAGAAATATTTAGTATCACTTTTTTTGCAAAGTGCTTTTCACATTCCCAATCTCATTTAATCAAAGAAGGCTCAGTGAATTTACTCACAAGAAGCTACAGAAATGTTCTGGAAGGGGCTGGCAGGAGGGGCAGTGTTTTGGAGAGGGCTTCATTCTAGACACAGTGAGTTTTAAGAGTGAGTGGGATATCCAAGTGAAGATATTTGGTGGGCTGCCACCCCACCATGAAGTCCTCATGTAGATGGGACAGGAGATGGGAAGTGGGATCTCTGATGCAGTGGAGAGAGGTAGAGAGGCCTAAGTGCTGGTGAAGAGTTGAAGAAGAGTAAACAAGGATGAGGAGAGCCACAGTAGCTTGAGAGGGCTGGGGCAGCTAGAAAGCAAAGAAAGTAAGAATTGAAGAAGAGTCACTGGACTTAAGTAATTTGTTTTACTTCTTATGATGTTTATTTGACTGGAAATTGAGAATGGGCAGTTACATCACTTGTCCGAGGGCACAGGCTAATGTACATCGGTGGACAAAGCTGGGTCCTTGAGCTTACGGCCTGCAGTGATCTTCCATAGCTGCTTAGCTGGCACTCAGGGCCTTCTGTCATGAGATTTCCAGCCCACTTTTCCAATCTGATATCCTAGTTCTTTTTATTAGTGGTTTTCAACACCTTAAAAAAAAAAAAGCAACCACCAGTATTCTTTGTCCAAATGATATCATAGAAGTTAGGGTAAATATTACAACATTCAGTCTCAACTGGATGATACCATAGAAGAAGATCAAAGAGGAGATCAAAGAGAGAAGGCACTGAAGAAGTTGAGGTATTCTGTGTCAGGTATTTATTGAGAACTTTGGGAAAGAAAAAGAACGAGAGGTTAATTGGGGCTTTAGGATGATGAATAAAGATGTTTGGTTGTTGTTTTATTTTGGTTCTCCAATTTGGGTCTCCAATTAGCTCCATCTTTGCCTTGATTAGAGCATCATGTGATATACTCTAGCATGAGAGGACAGATTGTAGACCCTCTCTTTCTATGTCCCTGGTATAGAGCTGCTCAAGAGAAGAACTTGAACTTTCTCCTAATTTGGATTTTCATTGAGTACCTGATGAAGAAATAGGACCCCTTTGGAAGAGGGAAGATATCCCATAAATAGGGAAGGTATCAGAATACATGAGAACATTCAGAAACAGGCCTGAGGGGAGCCATGTTGCAATTGCTCTGAGTATCAAATGGCTACACTTGAACCTACCCTGACTCAGCACACGGGAGTGACTGAGTGCCCTAGAACCAAGAGCGCTGGGTGGTTAAAGCAAGAGAACTTTACCAGCAGGAGCTTGGGCACTCTGCCTGCTCTTTAAAATAAGAACATGCTTTTCCTTATTGGTCAGAGAACCAGAGACAGGTGATGAGAGACAGAGAAAGCAGTTTTGAAGGGGGGTACAAATGCCCAAAAGATGACTGAGGTTAAAGGTGGGCTGATGAACTAGAACACCAGCCACACAATGTTTCATTGGAGGTGGCATCAACAGGGGCAATCTGGGCATGGGGAATATGACTGAGAAAAGGCACAGATAGAAACAGGGATGGGAGATGAAAGCAGGTCCCTTCATGCTTTCAAAACACAGACAGCAAGAAACCTGAGGACAAGAAACTTAAGGACAAATCTTACCTAGCATCTGCAAGCAAGGGACGCCTAAGAGACATTCGTAACACAAATGTATGTGGTCAAAAGAGAAAGAGGTAATAGAAACCAAAAGAGAATGCTTGGGAAAAATATAAGGTACCAGACAGGTGAGGAAGGAAATGGTTGGACAGTAGAATTCAAGGCATGGCTACGTGCCTAACATCCATTTTCTCTTGCATTCTTACTGATAGGACCTGATTTTATTCCAGGTGGCAATATACTTTGTTAAAAAGGATATATATTTCCCTGCTTCTCTTAAATCTACAATTAGTAAGTACAAGTCATTTGGTGGGGCTTCTATAAATATTCTCTAAAGGGGTCTGATCAGATGGATGGAACATCCTTTTACCATCCTCCTTTTTTCTTTTCTTTTTTTCTTTTCTTTCTTCTTTCTTTCTTTTTCTTTTCTTTCTTTCTTTCTTTCTTTCTTTCTTTCTTTCTTTCTTTTTTTTTTGAGACAGAGTCTTGCTCTGTCGCCAGGCTGGAGTGCAGTGGCGTGATCTTGGCTTGCTGCAACCTCCGCCTCCCAGGTTCAAGCAGTTCTCCTGCCTCAACCTCCCCAGTAGCTGGGACTACAGGCATGGGCCACCATATCCAGTTAATTTTAGTATTTTTAATAGAGATGGGGTTTCACCATGTTGGCCAGGATGGTCTCAATCTCTTGACCTCGTGATCCACCTGCCTTGGCCTCCCAAAGTGCTGGGATTACAGGAGTGAGCCACCGTGCCAGGCCTCCTTTTTTCTTCTTAATTGGAGTGAAGATGCAATGTCTAGAACTCCAGCAGCAATCTTGGGCCAGGAGGTGAATGAGAATGGAAGCCCCACACTAAAGATAGTGGAGTTGAAAGGTAGAAGGAGCTTAGGCCCCTGGTGCCCCTGGCACAACCGTATCAGTCCTGGACTACTTCCCATGACTTCTCTATATGAGAAAGAAGTACATCTTTATTTTGTTGAGGCCACTGATTGATATAGATATAGATATATATCCTGATAGATATAAAATATAGATTATATATGTACACACATACACACATATATGTGAAACCTAATCCTAATAAAGGAAAAAGAACAAAATTATGTGAAGGCGAATATAAGACTGACATAATTCAGCTCAAAAGAAGAGATGTCTAATCAATATGGAAGACAATAGTGGTTAAAAGCGTTCAGAAGAGAAGAAGATTTTTCACTCTGGGAGGTGAGGGAATCATGAGGTCAGAAAAAGAGCAAAGATTTCAACCCAAACCTATCTGACCCCAAGCCTTGCATGCTCTTTATACTATACTATTTTCCCTTCTACTGGAGTGCTATCTTAAAAAGATTTTGCAGTGCATGGCATCTGTGATGTTGGTGTTTGAATGAACAAGTCACATGATTTCTCAGGATTGCAATCAAGAGAGAACAGGAAGAGCTCTGCTGGGGAAGAAAACTGACAGACAGCCAGGGTGGTGTGTAAAGGGCGGGTTCCATGCCAGGGGTTATCAGGAGCTTCTGAAGGAGGACTAAGCCACAAGGATCACCCAACACGCTGTCACACACAACACACTGTCCCCCACGGCAAGCATCACCGAAGAAGGGAGCAACCATTGCATTTTTGCATCCAAGTTTTTAAAGAAATTTCGTATTCTCGGGGATCTGTGCCCGAAAACCCGGCTCTTTTGCTTGAGCTCCTTATGGACAAAGCTCTGAGATCAGAAGCTCTTGGAGGTTTGCTTCTTCCTCACTCAGCCAGCTGCTTTTCTTCCTAGCTCTCCCACATTGCCAGAGGGGGGCGGGAGGATACATCTCTTGTTGCAATCTCTCGTTCCAACGTGAATTTGTGACCCCGGAAAGACTGTGCGGGTTTCAAAAGTTGTGTGAACCAAGGTTCTGAGCAGGCGCGAGGCTGTTCTCAGTTGGGCAGCGGGTCACCTTGGAGCAAGGATCAGGGGAGAAAAATGGGGCCCGGGGGGTGGGGGAAGCCACATCTCTTCTGCTAGTGATTTAACTGGACCGCTTAAAAAAATAAACCAAAAAGGCCAGATTCTTCCATTTCCAGATGCTTCTTCACTTTCTTGCTGCTTGCTCAGACAGGATGAGCAATGGTCGGGCTTTTAGTGTCTGAGGGTCCTTAAAGAGGCCTCGGAGTCCCGGACACAGTGCCAGGGAAAGCAGGTTTTCTGCGCATATGGGAGGAAGCAAGCGCGAGTCACTCCGGTGCAGAGAGACAGGCAGAGGGGACAGACGGTTGTCTAGTTTGGGCAAACTTCTGTCTACCTGGGGCGGGGGGCACAGTTCCTCCTCTCTCTCTGGCTTTTCCCTCTGCCCTCTGGGGTTTGAATGAACAGGTGCTAACACACCAGCTTAGAAGGGCGCGTTCAGCACCCACGCCAGCAGCTGCTCGGCACCTTTGCCCCTCGGTGGCTGCTGCCAGGCGCACCAAAGGCCCATGATCGTAAAGCTGGAGGCGTAGAGGGAGAGGGCGACACCGTCCTCTGCTGAATGGGGAGCGGGCCTCGCAGCCTCGGCTCAGGAAGTCCCGCCAGTCGTAGGAGGGGCAGGGCAGGGTCAGCTCTCGGCTGCACTTGGGCAAGAGAGAGCTGGAGCTATCGCCGCCTGCGCCGCGTTCCTCCTTGTGGCACAAGGGGCGGGTGAAGGGGCGACCCCCTTTCTCCCTCTCCGAGCGAGTGCGGGGCAGTCTCCAGGCCCGCGCGCTGCGGTGCGCTCGCCGCTCCCTATGCCACCCGGCCCCTTTCCTGGGCAGGCCAGGTCAGTGTGGGCGCCGCGGCCCGGGTTCGCAGGGCGCAGGACCCCAGCCCCCAGGGCGCCCACTGCGGGCGTGACACGGGCTTGCAGCCTGTGCCAGGGCGGCCACCGAGGGACGCGACGCCGCCAGCAACCTCTCCCCGAGCTGCCCGCCAGGCCCTGTCGGGCCTGCGCCGGCTCTGGCGGTAAAGACACAGCCCCCAAGGGGCAGCGCTGGCCAGGCTCACCCAAGACCTGCCCCGTCCCGCCACCACCGCACCCACTTTCTGCTGCCCTCATTGGTCTGCGCAGCTGTCCCCACTTCTCCCTCTGAGGCAAAACTGCACCAGAGGGCATCTTGGCAAGGTCATTGCCACCCCGCCCACGACTGTAGAAGAGGCTCAATCCTGTTTAAGAGGTTTAGCTCCCTAGGCGCTATTATAAGTAAGTTTTTGGTGGCCTTCTATAAGGAAACTTTTAATCACACAGAATTTAGCCTCTGATCGGCCAGACATTTAAACGGCGCAGAGTAAAACCTTCCATTTTTAACATCCACTCTGGTGTTTGCTGGAAATTTGCCACCGATTTTAGGCTCGAGCTGAAGGTTACCAGGATTTATCATTGTTTCCCCAGGATGTTTAACCCTCATGGGCTCCTCTTCTTTCATTTAAGACACCTGAAAAAAACAATTCTTGTAAGCGCTTTGGCCATTTTGTTTAAGAAATTTGTTTTAGCTCCTACGGTTTTGTAATCCAGAAATATTTCTGAAATGAGGAGTGGGGAGTATTGGAGACAAAAAGCAGCTGTGTACCAGGAAATAATAAGTAGCATGCAAAAATATCACAGCTAATAGATGTCCTTTACGAGTGGAAATATCTATGTTTAATTGCCTTAAAAATGTGGGGTGGAAAAACACAATTATACATTGTGATAACAAACCTGTACAGTTAATTTCTGAATAATACAAAACAAGTGCTGAAATTTTTTCTTGATGATTGAGATAATTGTCCCCAAATTATGACATCAGCTACCCAAATATCATGTTGCCCCATCTGCAAATACTTGAAGAGGAATAGTTACCAATTGAATGCATTTAGATTCATCCTTAATAAAAAGAAAATTGCATAGCTTTTTATACTGTTGCAAATGCATCTCCCAATATCATTGTCAGCTTAGTGATATTCTCAATATTTTAAAATTTCAATTTTTAAAAGATACATAATATATAATTCCTAATAATTATAAACACATCATTTTATTCATCTGATTTTAATAACATGCATTTTATAATTACTGTACAACCAAAATAGACATTGAATTATGCTGTGTGCATGTCTTTATTCAACAGTATATTCTTAGACACCTTGTTCAAACAAATTAAGTTTAAAAGAAAATTAAAAAGGAAAAAATCTTTCCAGTAGAAACAGAATCACAGTGCTTTACAGACAAAAGGAAAGGAAAAGAAATTCTCATACGAAAAGAGATTTATTATTACATAGAAAATTCTCACAATAGTTGAAACACACTTCAGAAACTAGTAAACACCTTAGATAGAGTTGTGCCAATTACTCAGCCCACAAGCATCTGCTTTGTCTTAATTAGACGGGGAAGGTGAATGACCACTGTTTATTTTCATTTTCCTCATTAATTATGAAAAACTGCATTTAATTCATCTTGCATGGTGAGAGATTGGCTGCGCAGATGTAAGTCGTAAGGGAAGTGGCTGTCGGTGGGCAACCTGAACATGGCACCCTGCCCAAGGGGACCCCTGGGTGGCACTGCACAGTAATGCATGCCGTAATTGTAATTTTTGCCATAGTCCAAGGTTTCTTCTTGCTTCAGGGAAAATATCCCATTATAGTTAATTGGGGGAGGACTTAAGGGACCTTCAAACTGGGGGCTGGCACACTCAGGGGAAGTACTTTCATAGAAGGATTCATACGCACTGCAATAATTGTAGGGTTTCATGGACTTGGAATTATCAAGAGTCCCATGCCCTGGGGGAGTGGTGAGCTCAGGGCTGTGGTAGGGTGGGTAGAAGGTAGAGTAGGGTGACCTTGTGTGGTGCGCAGCCTCCCCACCCTGACCCATCAGGAAACTCCTGGCGTTGAGCTGCAAGCAGCCTGCCACCAAGTTTGTAGTTGGCTGGGAAAGACCTTTGCATAAGTTTTGGACGAATGTGAGCAGATCTGGTCTCTTGCCGATTCTCAGAATTTCAGAAAGTGCCCAGATGTAGTTTTTGGCCAGTCGTAAAGTCTCTATTTTGGACAGTTTCTGGGTTTTAGAATAGCAGGGGACCACTTTTCTTAAGTTGTCCAGAGCGTCGTTGAGGCCATGCATCCTGTTCCTCTCTCTCGCGTTCGCTTCCTGTCTCCTGAACTTGACCCTTTCCAATCGCAGCTTGGTTGTCTTTTTTTTCCTAAGACCCCTCCTTCTAGGCAACCCATTTTCATCTTCCTCTTCCCTGTCTTCCTCCTCTTCTTCTTTCTCGGTTTCTTCTCCAGGGGCCCTTTTGATGCTTTTTCCTCGAAGGACAATCTGTTTGGAAAAGCTTTCTGGTTTCTTAATTTGCTTCTGGTCCTCGCATTCTCTAGAAAACTTTCTGCACATCTGGGATTCTGGCATTACAACAGACTCATCAAACGGTAGTGTTAACATGGTTCTCTAATCTTAAATTACCTGAAAAAATGCCAGCACAATATTTAAAGAGTTTTCATTTTTAAAGTTTATACACTTAAAACATATTTAATTATTTAATCATAAGACTACAAAAACACGTGAAAAAGACTGATTCTGGGGCTGATTTTTTAACATTAAATATAATTTTGAGTTTGTGAAGATAAGTAATTATGAAGACATTGATGCATTCAATAGGATTAATTTATATGAGCAAATTATCAAAAGAAAATAAAAATGAAACATATAATTATTGTGATCACCACCATCTCCATTTCTCTTTGCCTTTAAACTGGATTTTAGTACCCCCCAAAAAAGATTGTGGAATTCAAGCAAATGCAAAACATGAAATTTCAATGCAGAATTTCATTAATTCTAATTCCCCTGAGCACAAAATGAGAAGATAAACCAGTTTTTAAAATGGAAAGTACTATCTCTCCATTAGCTGACAAATTTGTGTTCTTTTTTTAAAACAAACAAACAAACAAAACCTTAACTTTATTTGCTGTATCACACAACTGTGAATTTAGATAAGTGGGTGTGGGAGTATACAAATTTAAAGAAAAGATTATAATCAGAGTCAATTTTTAAACTGATTTTTTCTGATCAGTAAAGAATTATGTAAAAGAGCACTATTTTCCCAGGCTTCAAAAAGAAAAGGGGATTAGGCTAATTTGGAATAAACTCTATCAATAAATTTAAAACATAAAAATCACTGGCAATTTCTTTTAATTAAAAAAAAATTGAGACTGATTTTATTTACATTTAATTTTTTTCCGAATAGAATTGTCTGTTTACTGCTGTTCAAATCATCCTGGACAAAAACCACTCTCGTAGTGTTTTTGTTCTACGAGCCATACAAGTCTCCCTCTAGCTAATATCTGACAGGAACGGTCCAAGGATTCTGACTGCAATTGTGCACGTGTGTTCAGAATCCCAAATGAAAGGGGAAAATAATTTGTGTTTCAAATGCATTTTGGTTTTTGTTTGGTGAAGCAGCAAGTATTTTCATCTAAAGTCTTCAAACAAATAGGCACATTAAAGCAGAGACTTTTCAGTTTAACAATCTCCAGCCCCCTCAACACACACATATACACACGAACACATACACAAACTCTTAGTAATGTCCACATACTTGCAGTGTTACATAATAGCAGTGAAAGTATGTGATAATTACATCATAAGAATGAAATATGATAAGAAGTTATAGATGGCAAAGAGCATATAAATACTATAAGACAGTGACACTGTATCTTTAAATACTTGCATGCAAAGCCAGCATCAATTGAAGTATATCTTTATTTATATTACCTTAGGTTTTAATTTCATTCAATAATCAGTTTTCATTTTGGGTCTTCCAAATCTTTTCAGGCTGAGTGTCGCATCGTCTCCTGGAGTCTCTAGATCTGTGTATATCTGCACTATCTCATTGATCTCTAAAAAGTGACATTGATGCCAACTGCCAGAGCTGGTACCCATGCCATCTGCTAGTGACGTCACAGGGCAGAGAGAGCCATGTGATCCTCTCTCTTGGGACCTTCATTCTGCACTGATCATCTGGCATCCCTGTAAGTGGGTACCAGCATTCATGCATCAACACAGAAGGTTAGACTGATAGGAAAAAAATCTGCACCAGCATTTCACGTACAGTAGGTGCATTTCTCCTCGAGCTGCTTCGGTTTCACTGGCAATCTGTAGAAATAGCTGTGTTAGTGTTCAGTTTCGCCCTGCCAACGGTGCAAGTATTAGGTGGTCGTTAATATTCCATTCATTTACAAGGTGGGCTTTTGTGTGAGCAAGAGGTTTTTGTTGTTGTTGATGATATTGTTTTGTAAAGATCACCATCCCATTTGTGCACCTGGGTACCCAGGGAAAGAAAGCCATGAAAAGGAGCTGGAAACTGGTCTTAAGATGTTTAACCAAACTAAGATTCGTGTAAGTGAACAGGGGTCAACAAAGGTTTCATTTTCTTGTTTTGTTTCACAGCATGTAACTTATGAGTGTGTGTCTGTGTGTTCTCTTATTAACATGTAAGACTTCTGTGCTTCTTAGGGATTTGGAATAAAAGAACAGCTTCTCCATCTGGGGTCTGTGAAAGACATCCTCAGATACTACCCTTCCTACACTTGCTGGTATCTTTCACCAACTTTTGCAGAGACACTGCAAGTCCATTGTTAAGGATTTAAAACTACATACTTTGTCCTCTGCGGAAAGTCACTAACTTCACTCTTTTATTGTCCCTTATCTCTTCCCAGTGTTAACTTGCTTGTTCCTTCTCATTTCAGACACAATAAACATAAAAATTATCACTTAGCTTTTTGTCTTCCTCTCCCTGACATTCTGCTGAGTATTTTAATCAAAGATTAGTTTTCCTGTTTTTGTTTCTTTTTTTTTTTTTAACTTTCAGATTTTTTTCTTTCTCTTAAAAATCTTGTCCTCACATTTTTCTCTAGACTAACATCAATTTAAATATCTTCTTGTTCTTTTATCAGTGTCCAGTTGTTCTTCCCGATCAGGTGTATTTCAGATTTATTTTTTTCCCCACTCCACACTTTTGATTTCTTCTTAACAAAAGCAGGGTGGAAACAGTTAAGCAAAGCTGGCAAAGCCTTATAGATAAAACGAGCTGTGGAGCCAGAGACAAACTCCACCTTCCTCCCCTTTTCTCTTCTCCCTTGCCCCCACCCCTATAAAGGACATTTGATTTCAGGATTGCCTGCCAGTAAAGTAAAAAGTGAGCTTACACATAAATAAATAAATAAAAGTTTTAAAATAAACAAATAAACACAACCTTTGTTGTTTGACAACTGAGTAATCTCTTTCTATAAAGTGAGAGAGTATGCTTTTGGTATTAAAGTAATCCCTGGCAGAGCTGTAACTGTTGAATCTGTGTTAGCATTCCCCTTATCAATCCCAGTTTTGAAAGGTTTAGAATTCTGCTGCTTTAATGCACTTTGGATCCAAATTGGCACCAAGGGCCTCACACTAAATTCAATTTTGCTCCTGTCATACCCGACTAATTTCCACCTTCTTCAAAAAGTTGCTCGACTTTTCCTGGACAGTTCTAGAAAAGATGGGGAAGTCGGCAAAAAGTAGAATCAAATATGTAAAAGCAGATCATTTTTCTCTCTTAATGCCCCAGTAAAAAATGCAAATTAAAATAAGAGTCAGACTATAAACTCCTAAGTTAAAATAGGTAGGTTGGCCTAGCTCTTGTTTTTCAAAAAACCAGGTATACCATAGTCATTGTAAAATTTGTTGTTTAAGAATATATTACTTGGTAATGGGTGCATTGAGTATATTTCATATGACTTTTAATTCAAGAAGTACACACAGTTTTTATATTAGCATAGAGAGTTTCTATAGGAAGGCCAGTTGCAGAATTTTGTTGGTCTCACATATGGTTTAATTTTTAAATGTAAAGGAGCATAAGTATCAGAGTCATGAGCCACAAAGCAGCCAGTGCTGTCTTGAATTTTGTATATTGCACCATATTCTAAACTTGCAAAGTCTCCAAAAGCTGCATTGTATTAAAGTCATCACAAACATGAAAATCAAAATCCAAGGAATAGATGACATGATACGCCAATAGAAAATTATCATGAATGTACTTCATTGAAAGGGTAGATTTTATATTTTATCCTGGCATTTGCAGAAAAATGAGAAACAATTTATTGATAAAAACATTTGAGGCTGTGCTAGTCCTGCCTTTGAACATGAAAGAAAAACCTTTGGTGCTGATGCGGTGGAGGAACAGAATTAGTGTTCAGGTTTTCTGACTGCTAATCTATTGTTTGGATGCTTTAGCTTTTTGTTTTTTTCAAAAATGGGGGGGAATAAAAAGTTGTTATGTCAAGATTTAGCAAGAATTAAGTATGTTTGTACAATAATCTTTCAAAAGAAATTTTGTTATGCATTTTCTACTATAGTTCCAGATATGCAAATGCCTGTGCTGTTAATATGCGTTCATAACATACACCATAAGGGCTGTTCTACTCTCTGCTAAGAAAGCGTGTTCACACCAATACTCCAAACAGAAATACATTCTGACTTATAGATGAATATGCAGAGTATGAGAAGTGTATTATCACCATTTCTATAATGTAGTTTCTCATTTTACAACAACTACCGCATACCAAAGTTCATATCTATAACTCATTTTGGTATTAATTTAATTGATAATGATTTTTGCTTCTGGGGCCATACAGTTTTATAGATTTTTTAAAACGTGTCCAATGTCTGCCTGTCTGCCTACCTCTTTCTTTCACTGGGTAAATGCTCATATTTCACTCATAAAAATGAGCCACAGAAAATTTAAATATAATTTTGACTCTGTTGTAAGACAATAAAAACCAAAAGTCCCAATGAAGGCTTGAGTGTTGTTGTTTTGTGGTCATCCTGTTGGTGCCTGTATCTTAGCAATTGGAAATTCTATTGACTCCCCTTTTCACAGTCCCCTCATCATCTGAAATCAGTTTGAAACATGACAGGCATTTTTCTCAACTCTCCAAGGGTATAGGGCAACAAAACGTAGACTGCGACAGGATCAAGCAGCACAAGCCCAGGACCAGAGTTTTGTCCCCAGATGTGGGGTACTAACACACAGAGAGATTGATTTTGAATATTTTTCTTTATTTCCTTCCTTCCTTCCTCCTTCCTTCCTTCCTCCTTCCTTCCTTCCTTCCTTCCTCGCTCCCTCCCTCCCTCCCTCCCTCCCTCCCTCCCTTCCTTCCTTCCTTCTTTTGTCTTTCTGTCTTTCTTCTTCTTCTTTTTGCCTTAGACAGATCTTCAGGTGCTCATGAAGCTTGTGAGCAAAGCTCCTCAGTGTTAGTTCCTAGAGTTTTAACTTTGTGATCCCCAGTGGCTTGAAATAGTTTTATGGCTGTGGCAGTGTCCCACTTTGGAAAACAGCCCTTGGAATTTACGTAAAAGTGTTTAAATTATGAGGCAAAATATAAAACAACCCAATTCCCTCAAAGCCTTAGAGGGCTTAAAAATATAATTTAAACATAGATGGTACAAAGATGTTGTTTATATATACACATGAGGATTATGTAGACTAAACAGATAATCTGTAATAATGTGAGGGCAACTCTGGGATTGCTTTTTAGATTTACTTTAAGGTGAAGACTACACTGAATTATCTTATTATTATGTAATAAATTATATTTGTTGTTTATGTGGCTCGTAAAACACTGCAGTATTCAGTCTTCTATTATGCTTTGCTCAAAATAGCGCTCCTTCTAGAAATATGCTTTATTATTCTTCCCCCATGGAACATTTTACTGACCAAACCACATTTAATTTTTATTTCTCATTTGTTATTAAATAAGGACATCTAACTCCATTAGTTAAAACTTCCACCAGTATGAGAAAACTAGTACTACTGGACTGAGTTCTTATAATTCCAGCCACAAGTAGAAAGATGATGCTTTAACTTTTGTGATCTCACTGTAAGGAAATGTACAGTTTTCTTTAGGCTTTAAAAATATTAAGAATAATGTGTTAACCCTAATTACTACTTTTTATAATACTGAATTAGAAATTATTGTTCTATTTCAGTACATGTATCGTAGTGATTATTTTTAAACGTAGAAGACAGAAATACAATTTGTTTCTTTTTCCTATTACATTCATTCTTTTTGTAAGATTGAAGTAAGACCATTTTATAAGACCTTTATGCAAGAGATGTTTTTGCAAAAGTTTTATACAAACTGCATTTTTGAAAATCAAGTTTTATGTTCGGTAGATGGTATGATGAAGTGCAGGCTGTCTTAACACAGACGATTCCTGGATGGATTTGAAGAGGTCCTTGAGCCTCCCAAGATGCTGTGCAAATTTGGCACGTATATACATACGTGCACTTTTCTAAGGAAAGGCTTTGTCAGATTCTAAAAGGATAAGAATGGCAAAGAGTATTTTGACATTTTACTAACCTTGTTTCAAATCCTGATCCTGCTGTTTAATAGCTGTATGTTGTTCATTCGTTCATCCATTCATTAGTTCATCAAAATCTTATTGAAGATCTATTTTGGAGTAATTTTTGACTCCTCTTTTTCTCTCACATCCCACAATCAATATGTCAGCAAATCCTCTCAGTTCTATGTTAAAATTACACGCAGACTCTGAGCGCTTTTCAGCAATTGCCCTACTCCTACTCTGACCCAGAACACCATCACCTTCACCTGGCCTAGATGGCATTGGGCTTTCGCTCTTGTCCCCTTACATCCCATATAGGATTCTCAACTCAGTAGCCAGAGGCATCTGGTTAGAACATAAATCAGACTGTGTTCTCCTGCACTCAGAACTCTCCAGTACTTCTCCTCTCCCTCAGAGCAGAGGCCAAGTCCTGGCAGAGGTCCAGAGGTTTCTCCTGGTTTCTGCAATTCCATTTTCTGCTTTCCCCTGGACTCACTCATCTCCAGTGACACTGGCTGCTGGCGATGCCTTGAACACTGAGGTGCACTCCCACCTTAGGGTCATGGCACTGAACTTCCACCTGGCATTTTCTTTTTGCAAATCCCCATTGCTCATTCTTGCACCCTTCAAGTCTCTGTCCACATGGCCCCTCTCAGTGAGACCTCCCCTGGCTCTCCTAATTTATACTGTAGCCCTGCACCAACTCATTCCTCTCTATCTATTTTCCTGTTTTACTTTTCTCTGTAGTACTTATCACTTTCTAACACAATACATTACTGATTTCCAGTGTGTATTAATCTACATTTCTAATGCCTGCCCATGAAAGTCACTAAGTACATACTTGTTGAATGAAGAAATGTGTTCTGGGCACTGGGTTAGTGACAGCCATTCAGCAGTGTGTAGAGAAGCTGTACAAGGCTGTGGGGGAGTTTGCAGTCTAGTAGGGGAGGCAGACAATGAACAGGTAAACACACACACATGTGGAATGTACACATCAGAGGCGACAGAGAAAAATGGGAAGACCTATTTGATTAAAGCACCGAGGAGCTCTTTCTGAGTCATCCTTTAAGCTGAGACGAGCAGGTGGAACAGCAGAGGCAGGAGCTCATGCTGTTTCTGCTGGTCTGGGAAGACCAGGAGCAGTGCCGTGACAGTAAGCCCTGGATCGTCCAAGTGTGCCTGGGTCGTGGTAAAGTATTTTGAATATATTCCAAAGGAAGCCTTTGGAGAGCTTGAGGCAATTTAAGATTTGAAACATTTTCTTTAGCTGGCTCCAAGGAGAAGACTTGGAGAGGGCAAAAGAAGAAACTGGGAGAGAACAGACAGGGCTCAGGACACATTACCCCAAAATATGGCATATTGGAGCTGAAAGAATTTGAGAAGCCTTAGAAGCAGGAAGATCTCTCAGACCTTCCCCACCTCTCCCTTGAAGCAGATGATAAAACATAGGAAGGATTTTCTTTTTTATTTATTCCTTTCTTTAGAGACAGTGTCTTGTTGTGTTGCCCAGGCTGGTCTCGAGCTCCTTGCCTCAGGTGATCCTCCTGCCTTGGCCTCCCAAAGTGCTGGGATTGCAGGTGTGAACCACCACACCTGGACCAAGAAGGATTTTCTGACCTCCCCTGAAGCAGGTCAGAAGACCCACATGTGAGAGGTGCCCTCCCTACACCCAGACAAAAGGAATCCTTTGTCTCTGAGGACACGGGAACACAGATTCGAATCTGAACAAACAGATCACGCTAAGTTTCCTCAGTGTATTACCATTAGATTATATTCTTTGTCCCATCATATTTCTTCTTGACTCTTCGTTTTTATAAAATCCAGTGTAGAAACACTAAAGTTTAACTCTTTGTTTGGGTTGTCATTTCTTTATGAAGGCTCCCATGTCATAGAAAACTTATTAAATAAATGTGTATGCTTTCCTCTGGTTAATCTGTCTTTTATTATAGGGGCCTCATCCATGAACCTAGGATGGGTAAGAAAAGATATATTTCTCCTCCTCCTCAGAAATTACAAAGCCTGTGAGAGTAGACAGAGCTGGAGGGGATGACTGTGGCCCCAGGTTGAGTGGAGACAATGGAAAAGGAGAAAAAAGGAGGCATGGAAATATATTTTAGAGATGGAAAATCGACAGAATTTACTGATTGGATGTGGATTACCTGTAGGAAAGTTACAAAACCTCTGGTCTTGAGGATGATGATGATGACAATGAACAAAGTATTCATTCATACACAGGGCACCAAGCATCAGGCTAAGGGCTTTATAAACATTAGCACATTTGTTCCTTGCAGAGGTAGACGTGAGTGTCCTCATTGCAGAGATAATGAATCTATGGCTCAGAGATATTAACTAATGTTCCTGGACTGCTCAGTTTTCAAGTGAGAGAATCATCATTTGGACTTAGGTCAGTTTGAATCCAAATCCTGCCTTCTAAACTACTATACCTTGCTACATTAAGAATTAGATGATCAATGTCAATGAACTGCCTATGACTGCCTCTGGTATAAAATAAATACTGAATTAATAACACACATTAGATGAAGTAGCAAAATTTGACCATGAATCTATTTACAAAGTGAATAACTATCTTAAGAAGTGACTCTTCTTAAGTCACCAGATACATTACACTTTTCTATGCTTTTCATTTTTGGATCAATGTGTATAGGTAGTTGTAGACTGTTACGTATGGTGAAATCATATAACATAAGTACAAAATTACAATTGTCATGACAACAGCCTTTTTTTTTTTTTTTGTGATAGAGTCTCTCTCTGTCACCCAGGCTGGAGTGTAGTGGCATGATCTCGGCTCACTGCAACCTCTGCTTCCTGGGTTCAAGTGATTCTCCTGCTTCAGTCTCCTGAATAGCTGGGATTACAGACACGCGCCACCACGCCCAGCTAATTTTTGGAATTTTTAGTAAAGACGGGGTTTCACCGTGTTGGTCAGGTTGGTCTTGAACTCTTGACCTCATGATCCGCCCACCTTGGCCTTCCAAAGTGCTGAGATTACAGGGGTGAGCCACCACGCCCAGCTGACAACAAGCTCTTATTTGACCCAGAAGAGTTGAGGGTTGAGTTGTTCAATTTTATTCCTTCATTCTTTTTCATTCATTCAACAAAACTCTTACTTTTTATGTTACTGCTGTAGATATGAGAGGAAATATGGGTATATAACAGAGGCCCAGCTCTTATGGAAGTCATAGTTGAATTAGGCACATGAAACGCATCCATAATCATCTAATTAAAAAGAGTAAGAGCTCGCTATGAGAGAGGTTGTTGTTAGGGATAAATAAAACATTTGACTAGAGCTTGCAAGTATGTGAAGAATTTTCTTTTACTTTTATTTGAGATATAACAGAGACTGAAAAGCACACATGACATTAAGTTCACAGTTCAATTAAATTTTTCCAAGCTGAACACATCTATATGACAGGATCAAGAAACAACACCTCCAGCTACCCAGAAGCCTCCTTCTTCCATCTTACAGCTACCAGCCAGTCCTCCCCCAAATAAACCAACAACTTGACTTCTAACTGCATCAATTAATTTTGTCCATTTTGTACATTATACAAATGAAATCATGGGCCTGGTTTCTTTATCTCAACTTTTTTTGTGTGAAGTTTATTCACATTGTACGCAATTGTAGGTTGTTCACCCTCGCTGCTATATAGTATTCCATTGCGTGACTATACCACATTTTGTTTTTCCATTCTGTTGTTGATGAATATTTGGGTAATTTCTAGTTTGGGATTATCATAAGTGCTATTCTAGTACATTTAACTTAGTAAACATGTGTATGTTAGCTGCATCCCATTCCTATGTATATATCCAACAGAAATGTGTACATGTATTCTGTGTGTAGGACTTTAAGTTTCATTTAGAATGAGACATTTGGGAAAAGGTAATCTTTACTAATTACCTACCTGACAATCACACACATCCTAAAATCATTACACAAGTTTGATAACATTCTCCCAAAGCTATAAACACACTAATCAAGAAGGGTATTGATCATCAATCTACAAATATTTCTTGAATGATTACTTTGTGTCAAACAACTGTGTTTGATGTTGGAGAGAGCAGAAGACACAATCCATTCATTCAAGGAGTCTAGAGATCTGTTGAGGAAATAGAACTGACATATTCGAAACATTGAGATGCACCACTCTGGTATAGAGTATAAACAAATGAATATCTGCTTTGTTTTCCTAACAGCCTTTTGGAAGACAGTGCAAACCTAAGATTATGCAGTACTTTACCAAGAACATATTTCAGAATACTTGTCTTTAGAGAGTACTTTAGTGGAAATTTAAGTTTTCAAACACTATGGCTAAATTATTAAAACTAATATTTGATCAATGTTAATATGAAGACTAATTTTTTGAATACATTGTGCTAACTTTTCTGCATATATTATGTAGTTTTTACAATAGCTATATGAGGATTATATACATAGGCAGACTGGTATAGTGGTTAAGGATGACAAATGGCACCAGACTCCCTGGTTCTGCTACTTTCTAGCTGGATGACCCTGGGCAAGGTGTCTATGCTTCAGCTTCTCCGTCTGCCAATTGGGACTGGTTCTATTCTTAGCTCATAGGTTGCTGGATATAAAGGGCTTAGAATGATACTTACTACACAGGAAGCATCGTGTTATTTGGCAGATTAATTTAAAATAAAAATTGAGGGAGGGTGAGAGAGTTGAGTATAAGGCATTTATGTGAAATAATTTCTCAAGTCTGTGAAGAAAGGACTCATGTCTGTGGCAATGTCCCACAGTTGGTCATTCAAGAGTTCAGGGTGTAGATGGAGAAGATGGTTTTTTTTTGTTTTGTTTTTTGTTTTGTTTTTTTTTTGAGATGGAGTCTCGCTCTGTCGCCCAGGCTGGAGTGCAGTGGTGCCATCTCGGCTCACTGCAAGCTCTGCCTCCCGGGTTTACGCCATTCTCCTGCCTCAGCCTCCCGAGTAGTTGGGACTACAGGCACCCTCAACCTCGCCTGGCTAATTTTTTGTATTTTTAGTAGAGACGGGGTTTCACTGTATTGGCCAGGATAGTCTCGATCTCCTGACCCCATGATCCACCTGCCTCGGCTTCCCAAAATGCTGGAATTACAGGTGTGAGCCACCGTGCCTGGCCGGGAACATGTATTATATTGTCAATGAAACCAATTATTCTGAAGGTATTATATAGATTTTTGCTTGCAATTTCAGCACCTTGGACTAGGAAATATGGCAATGTTTTAAGGACAAATAACTTCTCAGTGAAGCTTGAGCCAGGCTACAAATCTTTCAGTGACTTGAACTTCTTGGCTGTGCATACTCCAATTCTTTCCTACAGAAGCACTGCAGGCTTTGTTCTTTGTTGCTACCTACTTTCAAATCTCTTGGTGGCTTTGATGGAAGGAGTACATTGCACAGCAAAAAGACACACAGAAAGCATTTTCAGTCCTGATGTTTACATGCTTGCAGACAGAAGTCAGCAAGGTGAGTTTGGAAACTAAAGCTTTAGGTTGAAGGCTGACCTTGCTAAAGCCACAGATTCAAATGGAAAAAGGCAGGAGCTAGTCACCACCAAGGGAATGCATTTATTTGTCCTGGGATATAACATACGCAGATAGGTCTTATAACCCCTAGAACACATTAAAAAAATTCATAGTTCACACTTTATAGGAATAAACAGCTAATGAATCCTAAGCAAAAATGAAAAAGCTCAAATCATTATTTATCTTTTAGTATTTTAGACTTCTGGTTGGTTTGCTCTGTTTTGTTGGCAAATTTCATCTAATTACAGTATATTTTTCATTTGTGTCTTAAAATAGCAATCCTAACCCATTGTTATTATAACATATGTGGTAAGTTGTTATTCCTAGGGTGGTGATAAATTTGTGGCGATCCATTCGCATCCTCATGGATTGGAAGTAATCTTTGTCCTCTGATTTCCCACTACACTTTGTGCTTCTATTATTGTGCTTAGAGTAATCTGCTTTGTAGTATAGCTATTTGTGACTGCATCTGTCTCCCCTACTAGATTGTGAGGACAAAAATGATCTCGGATTTCTGTTTGTTTCATTTGGCTTTGCATTACCTGCATCACATAACACACCGATTTGCACATAGTAGGAACTCAATAAGTATTGATGGTAGAATCAATTGATCAATTGTAGTTACAGCAGATTTGGCTGCAGAACACCTCAGAGCAATGAGGCCCATCTGTCAATAAAAGCTGTGATCTTTGCCTCGTTAACACCATGGCTAAACAATGAAATAATAAGTCAGTGACAAAAGGCTTTGTGTCCCACATACCGTAAGCTAGATTGTAGATTATGTAATTCCTTCAGCAGTAAAAAATCCTTTGGAAGGCAAGAGGCTATATAGTAGCAATAATGATCCATAATTTTATGCAGTCTGCATGTGAAGGTTGACCCCAGCATACTCTCTCCTGGCTTTTTCAAAGGAACAAGGCTGTCCAGTGCTAATTATTTCTTTCAAAAGCTAGAATAACTTTTTTTACTGAGCAGTTTGCATTTTGGCCACCAATACTGGTACAAGATCCAGTCTAATATAGTGGCACATGGCTTTTGATTCTGTTATTAGCCAGTGTCCTTTTCTGGAGGAAATATATCATTATATCATTGTTTTTTTTATTCAGAGATCAAGCATTCCCATGCTGGACTTTCTACCACTTGCACGATGTGGGTTTGGCTTGTTAGTGGTGAAGCTAACTCACGTTACACCAGCTCTATTAGTTCCACTGCTGCTTTCTGTTGAAAGGTGTTGGACATTGAAGAGAACAGAGGGGCAGTTCTTCATCCTGTCCTCTTTGACCCTGCTGGTTCCTCAGCTGCTGAGGCAGCACATATATTTGTTGGACTGATAAGGAATGGGAAACCCATGATATTGACAACATTTTTCTGTTCTCCAAAGTAAAAATCCTTCCAGACTAGCATCTCTCTTCCAAATGATCCATGTTGGGAGGAGTCTGAAAGAGAATTAATGAAGAAAGTGAAATAGAAATAAGTAAATATGTTATGCATTTGGGAATAAAGGCCAAACAGGACACCTAAAGCCAGCATGTAACTAACTAACCACCATTATCAAATGCCTGGCATGGTCAATGAACAGAACATGATCCTTGCGCTTGAGGAGCATTTAGACGCACAAGGACCTATTGCTGAAGCAGTGGGGTACGAGCCATAGGAGCCTGCCTCTTTTATGTCTGAAATGACCCTAGACATTTTCAGTGGTGATGGCAGTAAAAATATATACTAGCCCTTTGGGAATTTTTATAAAATGAACATTCCAATCTAGGAGCATAATTTTTCTACAATTAGAAAGAACAAATTAAGTTAAGGCCTTTTGGAGTGCTTGGTTTTTAATATTTCCTCAGGAGACTGGACTTATTTTTATTTTTTCCATGGAAATTCATCATAACTAAATAAAAAGTGAAAATTGTGCACATGAGATGATGTGTCCTTTAAATCCAAATCTCTGAGCAGTGTGAAATTATAACTTTTCTGGGCTCTAGGCACTTTGATTTTTGGGGTCCTGATATGGTTTGGCTTTATGTCCCCACTCAAATCTCATCTCAAATTGTAATCCCCGGGTGTTGAGGGAGAGACTTGGTGGGAGGTGATTGAATCATGGATGCTGTTTCTCTCATGCTGTTCTTATGATAGTGAGTGAGTTCTCACGAGATCTAATGTTTTTTAAAAGGGCTCTTCCCCCTTCACTCTCTCTTGCCTGCTGCCATGTAAGGCGTGCCTACTTCCCCTTCCACCGTGATTGTAAGTTTCCTGAGGCCTCCCAGCCATGTGTAAATGTGAGTCAATTAAACCTCCTTTGTTTATAAATTACCTAGTCTTGGGTAGTATCTTTATAGCAATGTGAAAACAGATTAGTACAGGCCCCTTCCTCCATAAAAAATAAAAATAAATATATTTTATAATTATATTAGTATGAAGACAAATATAATCCAGGCTGAGTTATATTCATTTTTTATTCTGATTTTTTTTTTGTGGGCCACTTACAATATTATGGGCTCTTGGCACTGTGTGTACTATGCCTAATGGATAAGTCCCCTGTCCTTGGAGATTTTGTCTGGCCAACAGCATTTTAAAACCTCCACCTGGTTGAGAATCTCTGTGGTGTGAGGGTTACCTGCTACCTGCAAGGGCCTTCAGAATTATTTGTGGAAGTGTCTGCCTCTTCTGCTTTTTCCAGCTCTAGTTTTCACAACCTTCTCACTCCCCATATGAAATATACAGATGATTCAGGGACATGGCAGAATGGGTATACTATTAAGGTTGCCAGATTCAGCAAATAAAAATGCAGGCTACTCAGTGTAATTTGAATTTCAGGCATACTTATAGGTGGGGCAAACTTATACTAGAAAGTACTTGCTGTTTATCTGAAATTCAAATTTAACTGGGCATCCTGTATTTCACCTGGCAACTCTACATGTTTCCTTTATTCTTGGAACCCAAAGTCTTTCTTCCTCATAAAATACATTTTATGATGAATATGCTAGGCACTAATCAAGTGTTTCTTAAAGAATGCTCTGTAGACTATTAGGAATCACATTTTTGAAAAAGAGTTGTGTGATTTAAAATGTGTATTTTTTTATTTTTTTATTTTTTGAGACAGAGTCTAGCTCTGTCACCCAGGCTGGAGTGTAATCTTGGCTCACAGCAGCCTCTGCCTCCTGGGTTCAAGCGATTCTACTGCCTCAGCCTCCTGAGTAGCTGGGACTACAGGCCCGCACCACCACACCCGACTAATTTTTGTATTTTTAGTAGAGATGAGGTTTTACCATGTTGGCCAGGATGATCTTGATCTCCTGACCTTGTGATCCACCCCCCTCAGCCTCCCAAAGTGCTGGGATTACTGGCGTGAGCCACCGCGCTCAGCCGTGTATTTTCTTTAATGCAGGTTCTCTTGGATTGTCCCATTTGCCAATGCACATCAGGAGATCCAAGAGCAGGATATGATAGAAATGGGTCCCAAATTTATTTGACCGCTGAATGGTTTCCCTTCTTTCCCAAGTTTCTCACAGGACTGAAATTTTTGACGGAACACGCTTCTTATTCTGCCAGTGGTCCATCTGTCTTTATTTGTGATGAGTGTAATGAATATTTTTATCTGCCTTACTGATTTACTTTCCTCTCCTTTTTTGTGCTGAGTGGCTTCTATGGTGGTTCACACACAGCAGGGTGAATCCAGATTACTTTTTTTATCTCAGAGTATTTTACAGTCTCCCTTTGTAACTAGAGTAGGTTTAGTTAGAACTGGAGCTTACAGTGTGGGGTCTTTATTTTACCTTCTCATGAATGAAGGGCATCTAGAACTGGTGTATAGGGCCAGCTATGTAATTTTGGGGGCCCAAAACAAAATGAAAATATGGGTCCTCTTGTTCAAAAACGAGTAAGAATTTCAAGATGGCAACAGCAGAGCATTAAACCAAATGTGGGCCCTGGTTAAAAGGCACAGGTCACAGCCAGGCCCTGTTTACAGGTCACAGCCAGGACGTGTTCAAAGGCACAGGTCACAGCCAGGCCGTGGTTCAAAGGCACAGGTCACAGCCAGGCCCTGGTTCAAAGGCACAGGTCACAGCCAGGCCCTGTTCAAAGGCACAGGTCACAGCCAGGCCCTGTTTACAGGTCACAGCCAGGCTGTGTTCAAAGGCACAGGTCACAGCCAGGCCCTGTTCAAAGGCACAGGTCACAGCCAAGCCCTGGTTCAAAGGCACAGGTCACAGCCAGGCCCTGGTTCAAAGGCACAGGTCACAGCCAGGCCCTGTTCAAAGGCACAGGTCATAGCCAAGCCCTGGTTCAAAGGCACAGGTCACAGCCTGTGAAGCCAGCCTACTGCATTGCCACCTTCGGTGTCATGAAGCTGAGAGAGCCCTTGCCTAGAAGACCCCAAGAAGAGTTTTCAGAGGCTGATCACCAGCAGTGTCTTCATATACCAAGAGTTTGTAAGAGGAAGCAAGGGCACGAGACTGGGCCCCAGGGGACATAGACACTTTTGATATTTTGTTCATTGAGAATTTTTGTATAAAAAATATTGTATTAAATATTTATTTTGATTTTGACACGATCTTTCTTCTGCTTGGGCTGCCATGACTAAATATCATAGACTGGGTAACTCGAACAACACAAATTTACTTCTCAAAGTTCTGAAGGCTGGGAAGTCCAAGATCAAGGTGCTGTTCAGTTAGTTTTCTGGGGAGAGCTCTCTTCCTGGCTTTCAGATGGTAGGACCCCTCCTTCTTGCTGCCTGATCTCACATGGCCTTGACTCTGAGCATGTGTGCGCAGACGGGGAAAGAGAGGAAGATATTCTACTTCTTATAAGGCCACTAAGAAGGCCCCACTCTCACAAGTGCCTTAACCTTATGACCAAATCTAACCCTTATTATCTCCCCCAAACTCCCCAAAATCTCCAAATACCAGCACATCGTGGGGTCAAGCTTCAACATATGAATTGGGGGCAGGACACAAACAGTCTGTTTATAAGATGCCCCTTTGTACCGGGGTGGGTGACACACTCACTTCATCTTTGTCTTAGCCAAGTGGAAGATGATGAAAAAGTTATACTCTATCATTATTTACTCTAAAAAATATGTTTAAAAGGGAAACATTTCCTTTGTTTATGGGTTACAACTCACCCAGAGAAAAGCTAGCGCAAAATCTAGAACCGTTCTTGAAGACTTCACATAGAAGTGAAAAAAGTAAGATTAATCAATTATTCTCTCATTAGAATAACACTTGTTTTATATGAGTGTTTGCTTCAAAGAAGGTAAATTAAAAAAAAAAAAAGTTGTGGCCTAACATATTTTATCTGCTAATTTATCTTCTGGGCGTCTTCTGCTTTCTTAATATTAATAAACAGTTATCTGATTAATCACAACTTCTGAATGATGTAAAAGAGGCTGGTCTTATTGAACAAATCACAGCTTTAGTTTTTTTCTTAAGTTTCTAGACTACTGTTGGTTTATTGCTTTGAATTTTGCTTACTTGTGGTAGCTGTTTCTGCATGCCGAGGGTCTGTTTCTTCCTATTTGGAGGAAAATGTTCTTTATGAGCCCTCTTGTACTTTTAGCCCACATGCCTTCTGTGGGGCTAAGTCCCTTGCTGATAGATTACACAGGGCCCAGCATTGGCCAGTCAACAAAGTTCATCCTCTGGATAAAGCCATTGGTTGCGGATCAGCCTGGATCCCCAGTGAGCCCCATAAAAGTTGGCCCCAGGCTTTTGATGGGACTATTAGGAAAGGGGCCTCCTTTTCTCTGAAGTTGTCGAGCAATAAGGACATCAGCCTGGATGGAGCTGCAGGTGGCATCTCGGCCACTCCTGAAGGTGGGCTTACTGAGAAGAATGTACAGAGGGTCCTGATGGCATTCCTGAGCATCTGGATCAAGCCATGGTTGAAGCTAGGTCTGTGCCAGACTTTTAGTCATAGGAGAAGTAAAATAACTTTAAAAAATTCTGATTTGAGTTTCTGTCGTTTACCACTAAGAAGTACTGCCACAATATGCTAGCAATTTCAGAACTGGAGATAAGCAACGATGGCATTGCAAAAGTGGCCTCTCTCGGTGATACCTGAGTCAGTCTGGAGGTGCGCTCACCAAGACCTTGCCCCAGACTGTATTAAATGTCCCCTGGAAACACGTGATGGCTACACTTGACATGAGGAGTTGTAGCCACTTGCTTATCGGTATCTCTCCTACTGGACTGTGATACTCCCTTTAGGAGGCTTTTTTAGGGGGCAGGAACACGACGAGGGAAGGCATTTATTTAGTGCTTACTAGAAGTATCTGTGCCTGTTAGAAATTTGCATCCTTGTGCCTGGCATGTAACTCCATCTATGTGTGTCAGGGGCCAACTGTGCAACTAGGAGTTCTTTGAATTCACTTCCCTTTAGAACAATATATTAAAACTCAACAGCAACAACAAAATCAATTGTTTGTTGTTGTTTTTCTTTTCTTTTTTTTTTTTTTTTTTTTGAGACAAGATCTCACTCTGTCACCCAGGCTGGAGTGCAATGGCAGGCATGATCATAGCTCACTGCAGCCTTGAACCCCTGGGCTTAAGCAATCCTCCCACCTTAGCTTCCCAAAGTCCTGGATTACAGGCGTTAGCCACCACACCCAGCTGGAATCAATTCTTTAGAACAGAGGTGGATTAACTTTTTCTGTAGAAGGCCACATAGTAAATATTTAAAGGTTTTGCAGGTGGTAAGGTATCTTTTGCTGTTGCAATGTGAAAGGAGCCATAGACAATATAGAAACAAATGAGAGTGACTGTATTCCAATAAAACTTTATAGACACTAAAATTTGAATTTCATACAGTTTTTACATCACAAAATACTGTTCTTCTTTCGATTTTTTTTCAACCATTAAAAAAGATAAAACCATTCTTAGTTGTTGGCCTATAGAAAAACAGGTGGTGAACTGAATTTTGCCAATAGGTAGTAATTTGCATACCCTGGTTTAGAATTTAGACCAGCACTTTCAAATAGAAATATAATCTGAGTCACATATGTAATTTAAAATGTTCTGTTATTTATAGTTAAAAGAAACACAAAAAGGTAGAATTTATTTTAATAATATATTTGTCTGACTACTCCAATGCAACCAAAATACCATCATTTCAACACATATTCAATATAAAAATGTATTAAGGTATTTTACATTCTTTATTTTTGTTCCAAGTCTTCCAAATATGGTCTATATTTTACATTATAGCACATTTCCATTTGTATGATAAATTTTCATCTGAAATACTTGATTTGTTTTCAGATTTCACAAAATTTATGGTTGAAAAATAGACATACACATGGTGTTAGAAAACATTCTGAAAGTTTTCCAGTTGTTCAATCAAGTATCGGTTTTTAAATGTAAGTTAATTAAAATGAAATAAAATTTAAAATTCAGTTTCTCAATAACTCTAACCATATTTTAAGTGTTCAATAGCAACTACATTGGACAGCACAGACTTAGACCAACAAAAGGTATTTTTTGTTGTTGTTTTTTGTTTGCCAAGAGGAATAGTTGATCACCGTCTTCGTTTAGAATTGCTAGAAAATGGTGATTATAAAAAGCAGGTAGACTATATCAGCCAAATTGCCAGAGCACAGAGTTCTTTTGAAATCCATTTTAAATGCTTTGAAATCCTCTCTAGACAATGCAGACCCCCACCTTGGTTCAGCCCTGGAAGCCCTCTTGCCTGGAGTGCAGTGACCAAGTTAGAGAGGAATATGAGACATTGCCAAAGAGGTATCGAGTTGAAGATCCTGTAGGGTGTGGTAAGCAACAGTGAGGATCTCAAACTTTCTCCCAAGTGGATGGCCAGTCACTGGAGGACTTTGAGCAGGCTCACCGTGGCTGCTGCTCTTTGGAGAATAGGGTTACCAGAGACGAAACAAAGTTGAGGGCAGTCATGAAGTTATTGCAGGTGGCCTATGATGGTGCCTGCATGGCCACGATGAAAATGAAGCCAGTGAGGTGCCTGGGGTCCTAGATTTAGGGAGGCACTCACCCCTAGGATCATGCAAGTGAGTGCTGCTGTACAATCCTGGCAGTGAGCACCTCATTAAATTTTGGCCCTGGCGGCTTGGACAAGAAGGGTTCCATATAAAAAGTGAGAGAAGTAGCCAGAATTGAGATATATTTTGAAGGAAGAACCCACAGGCTATACTGATGGATTGGATATGGGATGTCAGAGCAGAAGAGAGAAGCCGGGATGATACCACATTTTTGGTTTTCTGTAAACCCAGCGGGCCCCTAGTGTAGCCCACTTTGCTCTTTCTCATCCATTGCCAATTTACCAGCGCACAGAGTTCTTTTGAAAGTAGGAGATCTTCAGTTAAACACATCTTGAAATTGCAGAGAGGTTTAGTTATGCAGCTCCAAGCTGCTTCATTGTAACAAAGGTCACACTGTACATAAAGCTGGATGGCTTATGGTTCCACTTCATTGTGAACGAACACAAGGATGGCTTGTCCTTTAATGCCACTTATCAGGAGTCTCAGCAGGCCTAGGGACCATAGGGTGGCATTGCAGCATTAACTTTTTGCCTTTCTGGAATGCAAAAGCTGCTGTGACCCTTCACCCCATGAAAGCAGGGCACCAGCCCATTCCCTGGGCTCTTTCTGGAGGCTGCGCTCTCCAAACAGCTGCTCCTCTAGGTCTGCAATGGAAATCCAGGCTTGCTCTTACCCCTCTTCCTCCCATCATCTCTACCCCTTTCCACCCCTCTTAAATTCCATTTTACAACACACAAAGCAAGATAGCCTTTGTTAAAAAGTTTAATGTTCTTAATTAGTTGAATCGGTTGGGCTAATTAGAATACCAATTAGAACTGGCAGGGCTATCGTTAATTTGAAAGTGCTGTGGTCTAGTGTTAATCGCTATTAAACCTTATAGTTTGTGAAAGATAGAGGATGAATTCACAAAATACTGTTTTAAATGTTAAAGGTCTGTGGTCAGAAGGATCCTGCCTGCCAGTGAGTATTCTAGGGACGCATAAACCACAGAGGTGATGCAGTTGTCGAAGACTTGGATGCCGCAAGGGGTATAACTGCCTCCCTTTTCAAAAAATGTTAAAAAGTCTGAAATGTGTTTTGCTAAAATAACCAAAGTGTTTAATTCACCAAATAGACTAATGATCTGGAATGATTCTTTAAAAAAAAAAAAAGGAGGGGGCCATGCGCGATGGCTCATGCCTATAATCCCAGCACTTTGGGAGGCAGAGGTGGGCAGATCATGAGGTCAGGAGATTGAGACCAGCCTGGACAACATAGTGAAACCCCGTCTCTACTAAAAATACAAAAATTAGCCCGGCATGGTGGCGGGCATCTGTAATCCCAGCTACTCAGTAGGCTGAGGCAGGAGAATCACTTGAACCCAGGAGGTGGAGGTTGCAGTGAGCTGAGATCGTGCCATTGCACTCCAGCCTAGGTGACAAGAGCAAAACTCCGACTCAAAAAAAATAAAAATAAAAAATCAGTGTTTATGTTACTAGGGTGCAAAAAAGTTTCCGCTGTTTCCAGAGCTGTATGTCACCTTTGGCTTATTACTTCCCAAATATAAAGAACAATCCACACAACTAAACCTCTTTTATTTCTGGCCACTGTCTGAATAAGAAATCAGAAACAACAACAAGGTCTTTGCACCAAAATTTCATGTTGGGGCTTGCAGGTGTGAGAGTCCTTATATTTTCATGTCTCATTTGGAAATGACTAAATGGATAAACAAGTCCTAATTTGTTTTCAGAGGAATATAAAAATCCCTCTTCATTTCCTCAACAAGCAAATATGCAATGGACAATTACAACTGTTCTTACTGTGCATCCTCTGAGATCTGACTTTATTTTCCCTCTATTCCAGTGATAAAGACAGAAGGTATTACCATCTATTATCCTTGCTGGTATCCTCTCAGTATATCCGATAATTTTCCAGAAAATAAACCATGCAGTTTACGGAAGACAAATATAAACATATATTTCATCATATGTATTACGGCACAGTTAGGAAGTAAGGAATCTATCTTTTTAGATGGTGAATTGCTTTACAAAGGATATAAAAATGTTCAATTCAATTGCTACCTTAAATCTTCTTGGAGGTAAATTTAAAACAGACAGAGCAACAAATACATAAATGACTGAGCAATTACCAGTGTAGTATGATGTGTGGACAAAAACTTGCAAGAAGGAAAAAGGGTTTATAACCCAGAATCTTCCCCGTGTGTGTGTGTGTGTGTGTGTGTGTGTGTGTGTGTGTTTTAATGAAACATGGTGACATTAATATCAAGGATACTAGACTGAAGTAACATTTAAGTGAAGTTCCTGGTAGTCTTATCAAAATTGATTTTACCTTAATCAAATGCTACTGCATTGCAGGTGCTATGCTAGATGCCTGCCTAGGCACAGTAGAACATGACGAGAGTTCACTTAGGAAGACTGTATGAATGATAGTAGAACAAATAAACAAAAGAAATACTTGATAAAGGACCAAAATAAACACTTGTGTCCTTTAAATGTGGGTTCCAATATCACATTAAGCCTTGTGCCTTCCCACTAAATATTTTTACCTTGGTTTTTGGTCCTGCTCACCAGTTCCAATTCTTTCAGGGCTGTTAGTTAAATGAAAGCTTTAAGTTATGGTTAAAAATTACATTCAGGCAGGCCGGATGTGGTGACTCACGTCTGTAATCCCAGTACTTTGGGAGGCTGAGGCTGGCGGATCACGAGGTCATGAGAGCGAGACCATCCTGGCTAACACAGTGAAACCCCATCTCTACTAAAAATACAAAAAAAAAAAAAAAGAAAAGAAAAGAAAAGAAAATTAGCTTAGTGGCGGGCGCCTGTAGTCCCAGCTACTCAGGAGACTGAGGCAGGAGAATGGAGTGAACCCGGGAGGCGGAGTTTGCAGTGAGTGAAGATTGTGCCACTGCACTCCAGCCTGGGCGACAGAGCCAGACTTCCGCCTCAAAAAAATGTGTGAATAGTAAGTGTTTTCTTGTAAAATGACAAGGAATTAAAATTTTAACATCTATTGAGCAATTGTTAAGCACCAGGAACTCTTCTTATGCAAAGCGCTGAGACAAGAAAAAAATCCAAAATAAATGAAGTCCGTGGTTCCCTAATCCTAACCCAAAATCTAATCCCAAGTAAAAGTTCAAACTGGGGACTACACTGATCCACTGGTCATTTTAGTTTTCTCTTATTTTACTCAACTCATTTTGAGTTACACATTTCCTCGTGTGTGTGTTGTGTAGCTGCTTTTTTTTTTCTTGTAGGCACCTCCCTAGATGAATTTATTCTCTAGTCAAACGATAAATCCCTTTGTTAATTCATTCATGCAGTGATTCAACAAGCATTATTTATCATCTACTAGGTACCAGGCAGTGTGCTAGGCTGTGGGATATAAAGATGCAAATATAAGATAGTTATGTCCAAAAAGTTTTCAGTCTAAGAAGTGAAGTAAAGATCTCCAGAAATGGCTGTAAGACTTCCAGGCAAGCAGTGTCAGGGTCAAGAACAAGGTGCTTGGGAGGACAAAGGATGAAGGAAGGAACTTGCTCTGTGGTCAATGAGAGAGGTGAGGTCAGGGTGAAGTTTGAAGGACAGGTAGGACAACTATGGGATTGGTACCTCTTGGAATATGCAGTGCAGAGTTCCTGGCTTAGGATTCAGTGCGATGCGAGACGTTTCATGTCATTTGGACCTAGGCAATGTAATGCAAAGGAAGGGATGGGATAATGACTAAAGGCACCACTCTGACTTTTTTAAGAGAAGGGCATGTTTATGTTCTTTCTAAAATCTTTCCAGATCCTGAAGAAATGAAGTGATCCACAACATATCTAATTTCATACTTTAGAGAGTTATTTTTTAAATTAACAAACCTCAGTGGTAATTTTTCATCTACAAAGAATCTAATGCATTGAGCCAATATGACATATTTTCAAAATTTTCTTTTGGCATCTATAAAGGGTATACAAACATCAAGGAAAATAATACAATTAATTTCATTTTTAGAAAGAATGTTAAGAGAACAAATGATAATAATCTTATTTGTCTTTTGAATTGACTTTAGACTAAATGTATTACTTATTACTAAAGAAAGCATTCATAATAAGTCAGACTCTCTCCTAATTTGATGTGAATTCTTAACTTGAAAATAGATCCGGTGAAGTCAAATCAAGACACCATTTCTCATTTTTCCTCAACCTTCCTTAACATTTTTGAGCAAATCCCTCATTTTACTCCGGGTGCTGGATGTTTGTTATTTGATGTCTGTGTATCTGCATGTCTGTGTGTATATTTATAGTTTATCTGCCCTGTGTCATTCTGCAGAAATGGATTCACTCAGTCAACTGGATATGAGAGATTTGAGCTCAGTAATCAGCTGGAGGAACAAAGAGACTGCAATCGGGGAGAAGCCCCTGAAGGGAAGGTAGTCTACTCTATGAGAGTCCCCTGAGGGTCCTCATCAGCACTAGAGAACTGTTTTGACAGAACCACTGAATTGGGTGCAAGAGTCAAATTCCTGGGACATCAAACCAGGACAGATTTTCTGCTCGTCCACAAACAAGAGAGACCCCTCTGCCTTTAGGGAATAGGAGGAGCCTGCTCTCAGGGGTGCAATGGCTTCCAGGGTTGGTTGGAATAACTTGCTGTAGGCAAAAGGGCAAGGAACATTGAGTAGCAGAAATGGAAACAAATAATTTATTATTTTTTTTAAATTGCAAACCCTGATGTCTGGCCCCAGATATTTGAGCATATTCTCCATTCTTCTAACAAAAGAAACACACATGCTTATTCCACCCTTTTCCGCCTCATCTGGCAGCCGCTTTCTGGTCCAGCAGACACTAACATCTAATGAGTCAAACTTCTCATTTTCAGACTAATCAGTCGGCTGCACTAATTGCAAATGCAAATATGCAAATTTATATTAATTAATTACTCTGCTAATTAGTTCTGCGGTCTTTTTTGGGTAATAAATCATTGTGCAGTGGAAGGGAAACAAGTCCTGTCCCATTTCACTCCACATAAAAATTTAATGTACTCATGGAAGAAAGTATATTAAAAAAAAGGAAATCATGAGCTGATCACTGTGCTTCCACTGACAAGTCCTCTACAGAAAGGTGCAATTGTGAGAGAGCTTTCACATCTTCTGCAAATGCCATCACTAAGGTGCCTGTTAGCAATTTAATTATCACATTATGAGCTTCAGAAAAAGCCAGTCTGCTGTGCTGCAGGCTGTGACATGGAGCTCGGCAGTTCACCCACTTTGCAGCAAAACACTTATAAATAAAATGAGAATATAGAGAGGGAATCAAATTTCTTTGCTGGAACATGATAGCTTGGGAGCAAATGTTTTCAGGGTTTCTTGTTGTTGTTATTGTTTTAAGTTAAAGTTATCATCCTGCTCTTCATAACCTTGGAGTAAAAGTTTTATCAGTTTTGGGATACATCGAAGGGGTGTGGAATGGTAGGAGGGGGTTGGAAACAGGGAGGTGAGGATTTGCTGGTAGAAGAGGTTAGGAAACAGTCTTTCACAATAGCTAGGAGTGATGCACACTCAGATTTATTTATTCCACAAATTCTTGTTGGAGACTTACTATGTTCCCAGCTGTCCACTGTGAGGGATGGTGTGACATGCATGTGATGTGTGAGAAACATCTCTCCCAATTAGACTGTGGATTTTTTGAAGATAAGACCCTAAGTGTCATTTACTTCTGTGTTCCTAGTTCTTTGCCCAGATAGAATATTCCACAATGAATGGATGAATATATGAATGAAAGAGTGAATGGCTGAAGCCTTAAAAACTCTTGTTGAGTTATAGTGACAGTAACTGTTACTCATGTCCAGTATTGCCTTTATTGTTGGGTATGTGTCAAGATTGCGAGGTGATGGCCAGGCACAATGACTCACACCTGTAATCCCAGCACTTTGGGAGGCCATGGTGGGAGGATCACTCAAGCCCAGGGGTTCAAGACCAGCCTGGGCAACACGGTGAGACCCTGTTGCTACATAAAAGTTAAAAAATAGCCAGGTGTGGTGGCACATGCCTGTAGTCCCCACTATTTGGGAGGCTGGGGTGGGATGATAGATGCAGCTCGGGAGTTAGGAGTTACAGTGAGCTAGGATGGTGCCACTTTACTCCAGCCTGGGTGATAGAGGGAGAGTTTGTCCCTAAAACAAAACAAACAAACAAAAAAGTTTAGGAGATGAGAGGAGTGAGAATGTGGTGGTTCAGATTTAAATTCTCACATGTTAAATGTCTCTTCATTTCTATCCTTCATTTCCATTTTCTCTAAGCGAAATGTCTACTTGACTTCCTTGTGGTTTTGCCTTACTACTGGGGCATGAGATGTTTGAGCAATAAGAGGAAACTGCTATCCTTACAGCCGCCCTCCGTCTCTGGCTTGCCCATCTCCTGGTTTTGTGATTTTTAGCAAACTATTTAACCTCCTCAAGTCAGTTTCCTTATCTGTAAAAGCAAGAGGAATGAGTGCATGAAGAATGCTATGGTGGAGCCAGGGCTCTGCAGTCAGGCAGCTCAGCACTGGTTCCTCACCCTGCAACTGCTCTCTTCGTGGCTTTAGGTCTTCATTTTTTATTATTTACAAACAAATTATTTACTTTCTAACTTTTTGAAAGATTAGAATGTAGGACACATGTACATGGTACAAAATTCAAAAAGCATATAAGGTATCCAATAAAAAGCGAGTCTCGGCCGGGGGTGGTGGCTCACGCCTATAATCTCAGCGCTTTGGGAGGCCAAGGTGGGCGGATCACAAGGTCAGGACTTCTAGACCAGCCTGATCAACATGGTAAAATCCCGTCTCTACTAAATATAAAAAAATTAGCTGGGCATGATGGTGGGTGCCTGTAATCCCAGCTACTCAGGAGGCTGAGGCAGGAGAATCACTTGAACCTGGGAGGCGGAGGTTGCAGTGAGCCGAGATCGCACCACTGCACTCCAGCCTGGCAACAGAGTAAGACTCTGTCTCAAAAAACAAAAAAAAAAAACAAAAAAAAAAAACAAAAGCGAGTCTCCTTCCCTGATCCCTGCCCTCTCTGTTCTCTTCCCCAATGGCAACAACTAACTTCTTTGTATCCTTCCAGAGGTAGACACTATATTTCTAAATAATATATATTCCCCAACACACAAATCATAGTGTACCATAATTCTATTCTGAATCTAACTTTTTTAACCTTAACGTATCAGTACATGCAGAGCTATTTTGATGCTGTTAAGCCTGCATGTTTTCCATTGTATGAGAACATAGGAATGTATTTGTATCAGCCACCAATTGATGGACATTTTAAATTGCTTTCAATTTTCTGCTGCTTTGCAATTAACGTCTCTGTATATACAACATTTTGTCTATGTGGAGGTAGACCTGTAGGACAGATACCTAGAAATAAAATTGCTGGATCAAAGGATACATACATTAAACTCTGAAACACTGCAAAGCCCCCCCTCCATAGAGGACATACCAGTTCACTCGCTTACCATGACTTACCATGACTTTGCCTCCTCCTGACACCCTTGCTTGGGCAAGTTCTCTAAGTCTTGGTTCCTTAGTGTTCTCATCTACAAAGTGGGGATAATAATGCTCCAGTCCTCATAGGGAGGTTGTGAGGAATAAATGAGATCATTCACGAAGAATCCTTAGCATTGTCATGTGTCACTGTCCTCAGCATTTTCATTATTGTTTTCATTTTCACCACTGTAGGTAATTATTTTGGGGGTAAAAGAAAATCACCATTGTGAAAGCACTGTGTATAGGGCTATACAAATATTAGTCATCAATAAGAGTCCATTATGCTTTTCCTTCTTTGTGCATACGAGTATTCCTCAAGTGTCTTTGAAGTTTTCTGAAGTTTCAGAACCGTTCACGTTTATAATGCATTTAAGAATAGGAACAACGATTAACTTCATTCCCCCAAATTAATTAAGTGACCTAAGTGCAGAATAGGAAAAAGAAAGAGGTGTGGGTGATGGAAAGTGAGAAGACAAACCAAGGAATTAAACTGAAGGAGACAATAAGAGACAAGAGCAGCAGGGGTGGGGAAAAGGGAGCATGCAGTAACCGGAGCAAATGGCCAGCTGGATTGTGGGGGACAAAAGTGAGAGATGGCACCAATGTCCAAGAGCAGGAGAGCTTCCAGCTGAGAAGGTGGCTGACAGGCTGAACTGTAAGTACTTAGTTAGCCTACCAATGTGCCCAAATCCTCACTCCCTCTCTGGATAATACTACCATTGTGTGACCAGCTAGGAGGCTCCCTTCTGTTTCTTCTTTCCACTCCATGCAGGAGTTGATTCCAGGGCTCTCATTTCATCTTCTTTCTCTACTGTCCTTAAACTTTCCTTCGTGAGTCCAGTCTCTCCCCAAAGTTTCAACAGCCACTGACTACTTCAGGGTAACTGGCCACTGGGTGTTTTAGCACCATGTTTGTGGTCACCCACTGAGCTTTTGAAAGCCATTCTTAAATGATCTGTGTTCATTTCCAGCACAACTTACCTAAAGCCAAACTTATTTCAGTGTATGCTTATGAACTGTAAGTGATACATTCCTTGGTATATACCTTGTTTGCAAAGACAGTGCTTCCAGGTCACATGTGCTCAATAAGTGCTTGTGGATCAAAGATCAAAGAGTGTTTTCCATGCCCCACCCCCATCTTTCTCAGTGAAACTTACTTCTATTTTATATTTTGATATGAACACAATTTGGAGATTATTTTCTCAAAGATAAAACAAAGTAAACATCTTTCAAGTATTCCATGGTTTGTGCTGGATGACTAACATTTCTTCACCTGAATCCTCCAGCCTGCTGGTCTGGGAAGAGCACTGGGAAGAGCCTGTAAGGACCTTCTCCGGGTTTATGTACATGGGAGAGTTCCTTTTCCTCCACTCTGCAGGGCATACAGCTGTGCTCTGCAGAGTCCAAAAGGGGGAGCTGGACTGATTACTTCTTTAATGTGAGAGTATGAGAGAGTTAATTATCTTAGATCATAATTAGACTGATAGAAGTGAACAGTGATGCAAATTTTAAGAATACAAATGGGTATGGCTCAAAACCTGGAGAACCAAATCTTTACAATTCCATCTAAAACCCTAGAATAAATGTCATTACTAAATGTTTCGTGAAGATGAAGTGGAAAAAATATAAATTTGTTTCTTTAGATAATTAATTAAAAACTCTGTGCCACATGTAAGATGTTTGTATTTGAGTCATGTTTTCCTAGCAAAAATGCATTTTTCAACAGATTATTTTTCCTAACCAATGTTTTAAATAGGAGAATATTGAGTTTTGTGTTTGTTTTGGTCTCACATTTCTCAGCAATCATCTGTAGTTAAAGGATGATGCCAGTGAGTTGAGGTTGAATATTCTATGTTCAAAAATGACCAGATGACATATCCTAAGAAACTTGTCTTCTGTACATCCACACTGTGACCACCTCTTCTAAAAACATGTGCTACCTGATATGAGAAGAAATGCCTTAGGTTTCTAGGAAAAGCAGTTTAAAATTAATGCCCTTTTAAAACATATTATTTCATATTCATGTTTTAGCATGAAGAAAAATAAAAACTCCAAACTCATCAAATATGTGCAATTTGTATATATCGGTTATATCACAATAAAGCCTTACAAAAACATTAGCCTTAATCTTACAATGCAAAGATGATGCCTATAAACATTTGGGCTGTACCCTTTTAAACGTGTATCCATAACTCTATCTAGAGCTCTAAGTATCTACATATGTACATACTTTTCTCTGCAGACCTGTCTCTGACACCCTGGTGTTTGCACTGATGCTGCAGCTCTACCAGTTGTTTAAGACTTGTTCTGATTGGCTAGAGTCAGTGTTGTACAGGTGATACATACTTTGAATATCACCTGGTATCTGTTTAACAAAAGTGGTGTCAGCCTCTCCATACGGGTTTGTTGTGTGTGTGCGTGTGCGTGTGTGTGCATGTGTTTGTCACTTACTGGTGTCATTTCCTTCAAAATGCACATCATTTTTATGGCTACAGAGTATTCAGTTGTGCTGATATTCTATAATTTATCCAACTAGTCCCATGTTATGGGACATTTTGAATTGTTTTCAATTCAATTATTTGATATTTATATATCATCCTATTTTGGTCTTAATCTTCTTTTTTACTTTGTTATTTTTGTTGCTAACATCTCTTTCCACTAATGGTTTGAAAGGGCTATAGAGTTCTTATTGTTCTCTAGTGGTCATTACAATTTTACTGAAAATATTTGAATCAATAATTGTCTATTAGCATTAGGATTTTTTTTTTTTTTGCATTAGGATTTAATTCAATTCTGTTTATTTCCCCACCCCTACTTTTCCTGCTTTTACTGTCACCTTTTATCTCCAATTGTCAGTTGATGTTTAAATAATTGAGGGCTTTCAGGTTCATTTCTTGAAATAAAATTTGTATCTCTTCTTCCAAGAATAATGCTTGACATTTGCATTGTTTATAATTATGTTAGTGGTTATTCAGCTATTAACTCTGAACTTTACTATTTTCATTGCTCATTGTCATTTCTTTCAAACAACATTTTACATATATTTAAATTCTTTATTTTGGTACCTTTGTCAGTGAACTGAAATACTGAACCAGGGTATTTCCCTGACTCCTTTGTGGGACTAGCGACAGGGTTGTCTTGTTTACTCAGCCCGCTGCTCTCAACTCCTTACGGTAGGGAGCAGGTGAGCCAACGAAGCGGGAACTGGAGTGCACAAGCACTGGAATTGGCAGGCCCCTTCAGTGCCAGTGGGATCAACCTCCACTTACTCAGACCTGCTGCGTTCCACCCACTGTGGGAGGGAGTGCACAGGTGAGTGGGTGCAGGAGCCAGAGCAAGTGCTTTTGGGTGCTGGCAGGAGCGAATTCCATGCAGGCCCTGCCGCAGCGTCAAGGCAGGGTGTCTGCAACTCTGGAAGCCCCAGAAGGCGTGTTACAGTGCCCTTTTAGCTCTGCCGTCCATGGACGGCTTAAGTATGAACAGCTCAGTGAGCCCTCTACCCGTGTGAGGCAGCTGCCCTCTGCCAGTGAGGGCAAAGGGCCAGTGTAGCAGCCTTTTGTATCCACACTTGCGGCTCCCGAGCTCTTGTCCAGCATCCAGGAGAAAAGAAGTCACACAAATAAACTGAAGGATGCTAAATGCAGGGAATTTTATTGCCAGTGAAAGTGTCTCTCAGTGGGAAGGGGAGCTGAAAAGGGGACAGGAGGTAGGTAATCTTCCCCTGGAGTCCGGCCGTTTCTGGCTGGATTCTTTTCCCGAGTTATGCCATCAAGCTGTCCCTCTGAAGTCAAGTCACTTCTATCCAATGTCCAGCCATAGTCCCTGTCATCCAGCTGTTTCTCCTCTCTGCCAGCTGAGCCTGGGGTCTTTATAGGCACAGGGTGCGGGGCAGGGCAGGCTATGGGTAATTTACGAAAAGGCAACATTCAAGCAGGAAAACAGGGATAGAAGTTTTCACTGTAAGCAGCAGTTTCAGGCCTTTGGGTTTGAAGGTGGGGCTTTTGTCAAAGACCTCCCCTTTTCTGCCTAGAATTTTGCTGCCCCCTGTTCCTATTAGTACTTTTGTGAGGACATTTTTCAGAAAGTGTAGGTGAATGATAAACACTTTTAGCCCTTTCATGGCAGAAAAAAACTTTCTCTTGTCTTCAAACACAAATGGCTCACAATTTAAGTTTTTCTTCAAATTATTTTTACGTATTTCTCCCACTTATTTTCTGGCTTTGAGTTTTAATCTGAATTTTTTTTTAACTAGATTACCTTTAACAACAGCAACAGAAAATCACTGATGCCTGACTATGTATAGGTTGTTTTTCTTTGTCTTTCAAATACAGCTGCATAAATAAATTTGTGTGATATGTGCCATTCTTCACTATCTGTGTAATGGAACCATGAAACCCAGATTCACCTCGTATTTTTTTTCATCACAGGAATCTTTCTGCTGTTATTTTTATATTAGAGAATTGCTTCCTGCATGTTTCTATTTTCTCACATTTTTCTCAGCATACTTATGTTGTGTCTTGTGGATCTATCATCCATGTCATTGGTCTTTCTGCATATCCTATGTCCCATATTTGTCCTTTTACATTGAACTCTGGGAGAAGCTCAAAAGCTGGATTTTCAATTCATGAATTCAGTTTTCTGCACTTTCTATTCTGCTGTTTACCACTTCCCTTGCCTTTTTATATTTGAAAATTCTATTTTTCACCTGAAAGCATCCACTCCTGGAAGTAGATTTTTCTTTTGCAGAGATGCAATGCTGAAATATACCAAATTTAGAGTGCAACTCCAAAAATACAGTTTTTAAGTTTCTTGCCAATAATCTATATTGTTTTGGGAAATTGACTCTGCTGCTTCTTTGGGTCAAGTGAATCTTTTCACATGTCTGGTGAATTTTCACCCTTGCGGGTGGGAGCAGAGATGGATGCTTGTTTATTTTAAAGTGTTGTTATGGCATTGTTGGCAATTTTATAAATCCCTCTTCACATGTATTTTAGTTCCAGACAAAAAAGAAATGAAAGCAGCTTATATTTTCTGTGGTTTTATTTTTGGCAGATAAAGGTTCCAGATGCTTGAGAAGAGAGAGTGGGAAATATAGCCAGAAGCGATTTTGCATTCTGGAGCAGCATTTGCCTGCCCATGGCTCTCTGTTTCACTTAGTACCTGGCCTGCCATGTGCAGCCCAGGCAGCAGCAATGACGCCATTGTCAGTTCCATTCACACTTCCTGAAGCCACTGGCAGGGTGGTTTTTTCACCCTACTGACAGCTGTGTTGCTCACTCCTGCCTAGAGGCCCTAGCAACTCCAGATTAGAGGTGGGAGACAGACCCCCAGGCCATCATGATCCCTATTAGTGTCATTTATAGTTGCTCCAGGTTGGCTTTGTGCCCCACCTGGCCAAGTACATGCTGAGAGCGAGGAGTGTAGACTACAAGCTACACTATTTCATGGCATCATTCAGAAAATTGAGATTTGTTCCTATGGCCCACCCTTGGCCCCAGCCCCAGTACTTGTCAGTCTGGGGTATTCATGGGGCTCTGCTGGTGGTTTGCCTTCTTCACAGGAAAATATATTTTTTTCCTGCTGAAAATTTCAGCCTAGGCATTCAATTCCTCAGTCTGGTGGTCGGCACTATGTCTGTAAAATAGTCTATAACATTTCTCGGCTCTAGTGAACAGATTATCACCCATTTTTATTTTCATAGGAATCTGCATAGTCGGGACACTTAACTGAAATGATTGGACCACACTGTTAAGGACATAAAGAGCTATGAAAAATCCCACCCAACAGCTTTGTTGCTCTACAGAGCACAGAAATATCTGAATGAACAAATTCAGTAAACCACCCTGATACGTTGTCTCTGCAACATGATCCATTCACCTATATATAGATATTTAAGTTTCTCATTTCCCTCTTGATGTTTGATATCATAAAAATATAGACGACATCCATGGATCCTGATGATCAAAAATGTTTTTCTCCAGGTCTTAAGGCCATTTAGTCAGAGGTGCATTTCAATGCAGTTGGTTCATTTCTGAGCCCTGGGACTCTCTTATGTGTGTTTGTAGAAGGCCTGGAATAACAGTTTGCTTTGCTCTCACCTTCACCTCTCTTCTTAAGGTGCAAGCTGAGCTTTATAGTTCAGAAGTTAAACACAGTAGAATATTTATTTAAAGGCAATTGCGCCTCCTGCTCTTTCTGGGTAGCTGGGCTCACCAGGCCACTAGACCCCCAAATGTGTATTTGCCTTCTGGTGGCCCAGTCTGCAGGGCCATTTTCTCCCTGTTGTTAGCAAATAGTTTCCTCCACAAGCCTTTTAACTCCACAAGTTTGCAACCATTAATTCTTAAGGGTTTTGACAAATCTCCCCAGTTAAATATTAAACAATAAATATGGCCCGGATGGTAACAGCGCATTGTGAAGTCTGTTTGAAGTGTCCTTTAAAATATTAAATTCAAATAAATGATTGAATCAGAACAAAGGCTATATCTTAAGACAAATTCAGCCAAGTCTCTTTAACCTTTGAGCTTTCAACATAGATTAGAAAGCCAGGGCAACGCATGCTTTCATAGCAAATTGAAATGGGATTTTTGAAACAGTTCCCGCAAATACAGGTAACCCATACCTAGGTTTGATCTGCCTTTGCCATTTTGGGGGAGAGATTTTGCTGCTCATTGTTTGATAAAAATGTGATTTTTTAAAAAGCCCTTATGTTCAAAGAAGCAAATCCTTGAAAACGCTAGCTTTGGGTGCTATGTTTATTCCTTGTCAATGTCTTCCATATGAAATCTGTTCTGCTTATAATATCTACCACAGTTGGAGCCTTGAAAAAAATCTGTTTCATATCTGCCCTTTGTACTTAGCTTATTTTGTTTTATGCTTCCCCCAAGTTATACGTCTGCAAGCTGTCTTTCTTCTAAGCAGGCAGTCCTAGAGGAGGAGGAATTGGGGGATTGCCCTGCATTTAGGGGAGCCTGGACTTCTGGCACATGAGTTATACCTTAGGTAGGAAGCAGGTAAAGGAGAAGAAGGTGGCTTCACCAGCTGGGAAAAAAGATGAGTAAAGCCAAATTCTGCCTCCTTCTCACTCCCACACCCTGTGCGGCTGGTCCAGCACCCGTTGGCTCTACTCTTGGGTCTGTGCTCTGCCACAGCGTCCCCATCTGTTCCATCTGTTTCCTCGACACTGCACAACCTCCGGTAGCTCTTGATCCAGCCTGCCCAGAACAATGACTCCACATACCCAAGCTTCTTAGAAGAGAGTGTGACACAGTTGGCTACAGGGCATGCACGATAAAGGGACCCTGTTATAATAAACACCGGTTGCTCATTAGGAACATATGGTTGACTTCGTGGGGGCTGAAAGGTGTGAGCATGTTGAAGACAAAGACACCCATCAAGCATCTCTTGAATGAATGTTTGTGGGCTGCAAAGGTTTCTGAAAGGAGCAGAAATGAGATGATGGTTTCTGCAAATGAACTGCACTCCAGGAGGCCTGTGGGTTTCTGTGCCTACCCTGGTGGGAGGATGCTCCAACACAAGGCAGTTGGGTCCTCAGCTAATGCCCTATTGTCTGAACACTGTTTCAATGTAGACCTGTTCCCTGCCCCTCGCTGATGCTCCAGCAGGTAGACAGGGATCTCCCTCACTTCAGAAATTGACAAAGCAATTGTCTGATGCCGGAGAAGCTAGACATGGTCCAGACCAGCAAAGGGAGCTTTGACATTCAGAGAGAGAGCCTCCCTGAAAACCTAGGAATAAGATGCTCCTCTTTCCTCTACAAGAAAGAGAAATATCATCTGATGGGACAGCCTCCATGGTTTCAGGACTACCGGGGAGGAAGCCTAATTAGGAGCCTGTTGCTGACTCGCAAGGCTAGACTTCTCCCAGAATCAGGGTCAGGCTGGTCAAAGGCACGATCGGCAGTTCCTGCATGTCCATTCTGTTCATGCCACTAGGGGTCCTCATTGGTTTGTTCAGGACAGAGCAAAAGGCAGGTTTTGAGATGTAAACCACCAGAAAGAGGCCTTCAATTTGACTTCTTTGTGAGTCTCAGGCTGTGTGGTCTGGGACAAGTTACTCAGAACCCCTGGGCCTCAGTGTCCTCATTTTTACAATGGGAAGAAGAAGGGGTTGAGAACTTACTTTTGTGGAGGACCTACTAGGTGCCAGACATAGCTTTTGTTTTAATAGAGTTTCCTCCAGAAACAAAGCCTGAGACAAGGACGTGATACAGTGGTTTCTTCGGAAATTGTGGATGCCATCTGAGGGTGACACAGAATGAAGAAAAGCCGACCTACAGGTATGTCATGGAGGGGTTGCTGAGCACGGCAGAGACTCGAGCCCTGGGAGACCTCCTTAGCAGGGTAGAGTGCCTCTGGGAGGCTGGGCCATTTGTCTGCCAGCTCCTATCCCATATGGAGTGAAGGCTGTCTCTGAGGATAATGCATTTTACCATGGAGAGGAGAAGGCCTCAGAACAGAAAGTGGAGACGCATGGTACACACTTAAGGTGGGTGAATCTGAAACCAGACAAGCTGTCACTGAAAACAGACATGAGTCAAAGGGCTGTGATGCAAGCACCGGGGCCACCATGCTCAATGATACATGTATAGATATACATAGCCTGCCAATGCACTGGACACAGATGAGGCAAGGCTACTGTCTTCCTCCCAGAGTTGAGAGGAGCATATGACGGAACGTGCTGATGGTGATTGCTACAGGGTAGATTTTGACTAATAGAACTCAGCATCTTGCTGGGGCAGGGAGAGTGTAGCTACTCAAACACTTCCACTGCCACAGAACACCTCCCTCCACTGAGGCCATTGTGTGTGGCCAGAAGGAGCAACGTGAGGAAGAAAGGGGCCCTCATCAAGGAATCATTTGGGAGTGATTCAGCAAACCCTCTGGCTGCTAAGACGAAGGTCGTTTTAGAATTTCTCCGTGCTTACCTATGTAGATGCAGGATCCTAGATATTTTTGAGATGATTAATTAAATCCAACAGGCAGATAACTTTCAGCAGCACATCAAACAGCCACAGAATGTGTGGCTAGCATTACATTTATGTGTGTGTAAAAACATTTTAATATAATTGTTACTGCATTCCCAAAAGACATACTTTTCCCAACTGGAAGAAAGACAGAAAGGAAGGAGGGAAGGAGGGAATGAAGGAAAGAAGGAATAAAGGGAAAGAAGAAAAAAAGAGAGAAAGAGGAAGGAAGGAAGGAAGGGAAGGAGGGAGGGAGGGAGGGAGGGAGGAAGGAAGGAAGGAAGGAAGGAAGGAAGGAAGGAAGGAATCTGTATTAAATGGAGAGGAACTTGTGAACATAGATCAAAGCGTAACTGGCCTCCCATCCCCTCCAGTGGAAAACGTGAGCCTAACAGCAGAGCAAAGTTTTCAGTTGGTGGCCAGGGTGCAGACATAGCCTCATTAAAATGAAAAATTACTAATGTAATTATTAGTCCCTGACTTTACCTAGAAGCACACATCTGCATTTCTACTTAGGATCGTTCATACCTCAAATTATCTGAGATGAACTTCATCAAATTCCTACTGAGATTTTCCAGAGAATTTACCAAAATTAGGCCATCATTTACCATCTCCTGTCTTGCTTACTTCTGTTTGGTGCTTACCACCAGGAAAAGGTATTTTGAATAAAAATAGTTACACTCTCTAGGCCAAAAGTTGCCCCCCATTTACCTCTGTACCCACAGACACTATATTGGTTCAACCTCCTCTCAGCTTTCATCTATGTTTCTGTGACCTTCTCTGTACCTAGTGTCCCTGCCTCTGCTTTTTCCCCTGCTCCAGTCCAAACTTCTCACTGCTCCGAGAGGGATCCTTCCAAATTGCGTATTTGAACATATATATCACCCCACTTCCCCAAATCCTTCAATGGTTCCAGATGTTTTCAGGATAAGACTTAGGACCCCACATGACTGTGCCCCGTCTGCTTTTTTTGGCCCTCTCAGACCCCACACACTTCTGCGGTTCTAACCAAACCCCGTCCATTTACACACAATGCATCACACTCTGTGTCTTAGCTGGAACCACCCACCCCAGCTGCACCTGCTCAGCACTTCCTTGTAGGCTTCCCCAGCAGGGGCAGAGATTCTCTCTTTTTCATATCTGCCCCTTAGGACCAAGTACATTGCTCAGTCAATATTGAATGTGCTCAACAGAAGCACAAATAACATAAAAGAAGCCTGCTTCTTTCTAAGTGGTGACTTGGCCAAACTATAGCTTGGCAAAGGAGAGGTGGGGGAACAGTCTAGGTACTGGTAAGAAAAATATGTGATATAAATTTCCAACTCCTCCTGCATCAGATCTTCATTATGTGTTTTGTCTATTTTATTTAAAAGAATTCTAAGAGTGCCACACCTCTGCACATTGAAATACACACACCTTTGCATGGACATATTGTGGGACAGAAGAAAACAGTAAAAAAAATAAATACATGAACCTTAGCAACAGAGCAAGACCTTGTGTCATAAATAAATAAACCTTAAAAGCTCACACAAATGCTCTGTAACTGATTCTTGGGTTTTCCACCATTTAAAATTGTCTGATGCCCTTTATTAGGAAGAATGAGAGTTGACTGGCAGCTATCTAGAACATAAATATTTCTAAGCTGTAACTAGTGGCCAGGTTAACTAATAGAGTCATTGCCTTCCTACCATTTAATACAATAAGATTTGACATGTTTTTCAAGGCATGGGTGAAAATGAACCAGGCTGTGATTGAATAAGGTTTCCGGAAGTTAAACTCCTATAATTCCATGGATATAAAAATATGTAGGCTGACAACTGAATTTGCTGTCAAAAAAGTGCCTTTCACTCCAAAGAAGTAAAGTTCATCCCAAGATTAAATAGCAATATGGTTATTACAAATAAGTGGCTTATTTGTCTTATATAAGAAATTGAAGACTGTTTTTTATTATGCTTGTGCTACCAGCTGCAGGTCTAATTAATATTATTGGTGGCTTGAAGCGGAAGATAATGCACTGTTTGTTGTTGCTTACATTGCTTTCTCCCTGTGTAGCAGGCCCACGTGGAGACAGCATTCATTTAGAGAACTCATTAAAACAGTCTCTTCTTGGCCGGGCATGGTGGCTCATGCCTGTAATCCCAGCACTTTGGGAGGCTGAGTCGGGTGGATTGCCTGAGCTCAGGAGTTCGAGACCAGCCTGGCCAACGTGGTGAAACCCTGTCTCTACTAAAAATATAAAAATTAGCCGGGCGTGGTAACGGGTGCCTGTAATCCCAGTTACTGAGGAGGCTGAGACAGGAGAATCACTTGAACCCGGGAGGTGGAGGTTGCAGTAAGCCGAGACCATGCCATTGCACTCCAGCCTTGGTGACAGAATGAGACTCTGTCTCAAACAAACAGACAAACAAACAGTCTCTTCTTCATCAGGCACTGATAACACCTAACCTATCTTGACTCATCCATTCATGAATTCACATGTTTGATCTTATTCAAAATATTTATTGAACATTTATTTTTACCAGGCATACTGTAACAAGGAACAATTTTTTCAGGGCCTGTATGACAAGCTGATTACCCTCCGTAGGGAACCTGGTGCAGACTGTCCCTGATGCCAGATGTATTAGGCAGATCCCAGGCAGAGGGAGTTTCTATCAATAATGTTTGAAAGAGAACCACTCAGTGAGGCTAGAACTAGGAGACGAGTGAAGCATTCAGTTCAGGTTCGGTTTCAAGGGAGGCATCATAATCCATGATGAACAAAATATCAACATTAAAAAAAATCGCGCATTAAAATATTATATTGATTACTGATTTTTTGTGCCCTCTTAAATTGTTATCTATTTATTCAATTTTATTAAAATGTTTAAAAAATCAATTAATTATATTTTTTAGAGACAAGGTCTCATGATTTTGTGCAGGCTGGAGTGCAGTGGCTGTTCACAGGCCCAATTACAGCACACTATAGCCTCAAAACTCCTGGGCTCATGCAGTGTTTGTTTCTCTACACCTGGCTTATTTCACTTGGCATGCCCCCGAAAAAATGAAAAAATATTTTATCTCATGGCCCTTATTTTTTGTTCAGGAGAAGATCCACGTGTACATTGTTTAACCAGTCTAAATATAGAGTATGTTAAGGAGAATAATGCCCTCCAGCTTCATCCATGCTGTTGTAAATGGCAAAATTTCCTTCTTTATTAAGGCCAAATAGTATTCCATTATGTATAATGATATGGTTTGGCTATGTCCCCACCCAAATCTCATCTTGAATTGTCTTCTTTAATCCCGTGGGAGGGAGCTGGTGGGAGGTAATTAAATCATGGAGGCAGGTTTTTCCTATGCTGTTCTCATGATAGTGAATAAGTCTCATGAGAGCTGATCGTTTTATAAAGGGGAGTTCTTCTGCACACAGTCTCTTGACGGCTGCCATGTAAGACATGCATTTGCTCCTCCTTTACCTTCTGGCATGATTGTGAGGCCTCCCAGCCATGTGGAACTATGAGTCCACTAAGCCTCTTTCCTTTATAAATTACCCATTCTTGGGTATGTCCTTATAGCAGTGTGAGAATGGATTTATATTTATCTCTCTCTCTCTATCTCTCTCTCTATATATATACATACACACACACACACACATACATACATATATATATATATATACACACATACATATATATATCACATTTTCTTTATGCATTCTTCTTTTGACAGACACTGAAAACTGGTAAATACAAAGCTCCATGAGAGACTACTATAAACAATTATATGCCAACAAAATGCATAACCATGCCCACACAAATGAGTACCTGAGGCAAATGCCTCACTCTCCTCTTTTTAGTCCTGACCCTGCACCATGCAGACTTCATGGCTGTCTAAATGTTGTGAAAACTCTGGGATGGCATCTCTCTCCCTGTTCTCATGGGCTCCTGCTTATGTATTTAGGGATAAAGCAATTCATTCCACAATAATAAATTCTAGACTTAATATGTCAGGGAAAAAATACAAGAGTGATTTTAGTTCACACTAATAAGTAAATGACTAATAGCAATTCTTTCCACAAATCAGATTTAAGAGAAAGATGATGAGCAAAGAATCCAACTAAATGCATGTGCCCTGAGGGGAGAAAATGCACAGGAAGGAAAGGCTGGGACACATATAAGATGGGCATATTGGTGTTACAGTCCGGGTCATGCCCAGATGGTGGAAGTGGCAGACTCAGAGCTCATTAAGGCAATGGCTATTACTTCCATATTTTTCATATAAGTATGCATGATTTTCTTCTTGACGGAGGAGCCATGGGCACAGGTTTGTATTTCCTTCATAATATAGCTAATTTTAATGGACAAGAACAAAGAAATTTAAAGTTAATAGTGAACATCTGTCCATGATTAACCCCAATTGCACTGAGAAATCAGAGGCGATCATGCCATTTTGAAATCACAATATTATCTTCCAGTGAAATTGGTAAGCCTGAGTTCTTTGTTGCCAAAAGAAATCCTAGTACTCAGTTTTAAGTTCTCAGGTTTTTGGAAAATATTTATTTATAAATATAATGTTTATATATTTAAAATAAATTTTGTGATAATTGCCCTCTCCCCAACAAAAAGTTAAAAAAATTTCATCTCATCACCCCCCATTTTTTTTAATCAAGGGAATATCTAAGTGTACATTGTTTAACCAGTCTGAATATAGAGTATTTTCAGGACAATAAAGTGGACATTTTGGTAATAGAAACTTTACCCTGCAACCCTTAATGTATACATCAATGTACAATGTCACCAAAGTCAGAAAACTTTAACACAGAAATCCAAGCTCAGCCCTACTTCAAGATTGAAACCCATTTAAATTCCAAGAATAAGTAGCTGACAAAGATAATTTCATAGATTAACATTTTTCACCTGGGTTTTATATTTCTGGAAGAAATATACACTGCATTGGTTATGCATTGATCAAACTTTTATTGTGCCAGCTGTACTTCATAGACCTGAAAAAGTGATTCAAGCAAAACAAAAGAGAACATAAAAGCACAACTATAATGGTTTTAAATCCCAAAGAGACAATTACAAGTTTGATTCCAGTGATGCAGCTGGACTCCATTGGAAAACTAAACACCTTATCCATATTAAGTAGTTATGAAGGCTAGGACTCGGGATGTAAATAATAAATTTGCACTGCAGTCATATTTGTAAAGTACAGCCCTTTTAATAAGTGGAAAGAATATGGTAATAAATTTCACACTAATTCATGTGCAAAGGAGAATTTTACAGAGTTAAATTTTTTTTACCTGTTAAGACAGGTAAAAAATGTGAGGTATGAAATAACTAATCATTAGGATAAAACAAATGAAAAAACATTAGAATAATGTGCACAGGATTGGATTGTAACTCTTTAACCACTTGGAGCTGAGTTCAGCTTAATGCAGCTTTTTGTATGCATGATGCTTCTCTGCCTCTCTTTAAAAGAAAAATGAAAGTAAATGGGGCATTGTGCTGCTTCCCAAATTAATTCACAAAAGCCTAGGACAAGACACTTATAGAACTAATTGTTGCCTGGCTTAGAATATTTTTCTCTTCTCAAATTTTTAGACATAGGAATAAGAAGAGTAAAGAATTTGTACAGGATTCCATCCAGCATTAAGCAAACAGAATGAGGCTCTTCCAAACTCCCCTCTGAGTGCTTCAGATAGGCTCATTAATTCATTAATCTGCCAAAGGTTTAGTGTCTGTTACATATCAGACACTAGGGGTGCAAAGATCAGAAGGCACACCCTGAAATCTCAGGATGTAATGGGTTATTGGGGACAATAGATTGTCACACAGAGAACCCTAATAAAAAACAAAACAAAACAAACAAACAAAGAAAACACATTGCCAAGTAGAGAAATTCACTGTTCAGTTGCAGAGAGAAGGGCTACTTAACTCTTTATCTTAGGGGAAATATTTCAGACAAAGGCTTACAAGAAGAGTGAGACCTGAATATTTTGCCCTAAATCATGCTGTTTATAGCAAATTACTGAGGGTTGCTCAATGTTTAGCCCATTTTTTCCTTAATAGGCCATTCACAAAAATTAAGTTCAATTCTTACCAAGAAGACCAAGAAGAGTCTGATAATTATCCATAAAGTAAAATATGAAATTGGATTACTTCCTCATGCCAAACATACAAGTAGATTTAAACATTAAGTATAAAAGGCAAAAATTTAAACATTTAGGAGAAAACAGAGGATAATGTTTAATAAAGCTGGAGTAGGGAAAAAAATTTTAATCAATTTTCAAAGAAGTACAAGACCTGAAGAAAAAGATAGACAATTTTCACAGTATTAGGGATTAAAAAACAAAACAAAACTGTGAGAAGACAACCCACAGCCTGGAGAAGATATTTCCAGCTTGTATAATCAATACAGAATTAGCACCCAGATATATGTAAATATATGGTATCAACAAATCAATAAGAAGAAATTTTAAAATAGAGACATTGATTAAAGAAAACTAAACTAAACTAAACTAAAAAGTAAAGAAAAACGTGAAGATGCTCAATCTCTTCAACTACCAGGAAAATTCAAATAAGACCACATGGCCGGGTGTGGTGCTGCACGCCTGTAATCCCAGCACTTTGGGAGGCCAAGGTGGGCAGATCATGAGGTCAAGAGATCAAGACCATCCTGGCAAAAATGGTAAAAGCCTGTCTCTACTAGAAATACAAAAATTAGCCAGGCGTGGTGGCGTGTGCCTGTAATCCCAGCTACTCAGGAGGCTGAGGCAGTAGAATTGCTTGAATCCGGGAGGTGGAGGTTGCAGTGAGCCGGGATCTCACCACTGCACCTCAGCCTGGTGACAGAGTGAGACTCCATCTCAAAAAAACCCACAAAAAATGAAAAAACCCACAGATTTCACACGTGTCAGATTGTCGAAAAGATAAAAAGACTAACAATACACACTACTGGCGAGAATGTGGGACCACCGGAACACTCACATTCTGTTGGTGGGATTAAATTAGTACAACTACATTGGAAAACAATATGGCAAAATCTAGTACAGGTGAAGATGTGCATACTTTATGACCCAGCAAACTCACTGACATATACCCTGGAGAAACTCTTATATATGTACACGGAAGACATGTCTAAGAAGAACATACTTTGGCTATGAAAGAGGTAAAATATCCATGAATAAGAAAGTGAGTAAATAAATTGTGGTGTATTCATTAATGAAATACTATACAGCAGTGAACATTAATGAACACGCTACATATTTGATGAAAAGGGGAGATAATGAAAATGAAAAGAGAAAGGAAAAGTGCGTGTTAAAAGAGAAGCTGATCCTGGAGCAGCCACGGGATTTTTCAGAATAAATGAAGGTCTTGGGACTGAGGTCTGGAGTTTGAATGCCCATGCAGAGCAGGGAGTGGACTGCAGCCCATCAAGAACAGGGAAGCAAGACCAGAGCTCCACAAAGAAAGTTTCTAGCTTCAAAGTATTTTCTTTCCTCACCATCTAGAAAAATTTCCTTCACCGGCCTTGTGAAGCAGCAAAAAAGTTTGCTCTCAGAAGAAAGAAGGCACTCACAAAAACTTGAAATTCTAGGCCTATTACCCTGCACTAAGGAGTCCCAAGTAAACCACAAACATCATTAGGAGACCCCATGCTGAGTAATCAACATAAAAGTTATTCCAGAGTGAAGACAAAATAATAAGAATGTCAGTGAGTGACTCAGTTTACTATATGCAAACACTCACTGGAAGATCTCTTGAAGGCTGAACTTTAGAAAGAAGGAAATTGGAACCAGGAAGACCCCAAAGAAGGATGAAATCATGAGAGAATAAAAGATAAATATAAATTTTAAATGACTGTAAAAGCAAAACTATAACAATAATAACTAAATGGGGTAGGGATAGAGTGGTTTAAAACAAGTTGAAATTAACATATGAGGTCAGAATAACATGGAAGACTGGTAATGGGAAAATGGATTTAAGCTGTCCAAAGGCCATAGTAGTGTAGAATAAATAGGTTTATAGGTGAACTTCAGACCTCATTATGGGCCGTAGGCTTGCTAGCTCTGCTCACAGTTTACCAATAATCACATTTTAAGCTCTTTCACTTGAGTCATTTGAATGTACTGCTTTCTCTCATGACTCATTTTGGTACATACTTGAATATTTACGTTAGAAATTCAGAAAGGTTGTAAATAAATGAGCTAATATTTCAATTCAAAATGTAAATAGAAGAAAATTGAATAAATGAGCTAATAAAGGAAGAACAAAATTTAATGATACAGGAAATAGATATGTGAGAGGATCAAAAAAGTAAAAACCTAGTTATTCAAATAAGTTGAAAAAAATGTGAGTATTGTTCATGGAAAACAGAAAAGAAACAAATAAGTAATATCGGAAACACAGAAGGGTCATGGTGACAGTGTAAATTAAATATGTCAAAAGAGAGCATTTTGAAAACCTTTATGCTAAATTTTTATAAAATGTAGACAAATTTGAACAAGTCACCAAAGTTGACTTGAAAATTATCAGAATGCTTTAATATTTTCAAAGGATGTAAATCCTAATATTCTGAAAGAATTTATAGACTATTAATGAAAATCTACCTCCCAAAAGCACCACACCCAGTTCTATCAATGTGATGAAGAAAAGCAGCATCTATCTTATAAAACTCTTCCAGAAAATAAAAGACGGTTAACTCCCCACCTGCCTATATGGGTCTGCTCGACCTTTGATGCAATAATTTTAAATTTTTGTATTATAAAATATATCAAAAAGTATAAAGCAAAAATAATAGAAATAAATCAGGGCAAAGTTACGTTAATCTATTTATTACATAAATTCAGTATATTTTTTTTGAGATGGAGTCTTGCTCGGTCGCCAGGCTGGAGTGCAGTGGCACGATCTCAGCTCACTTCAGCCTCCGCCTCCCAGGTTCAAGCGATTCTCCTGCCTCACCCTCCTGAGTAGCTGGGATTACAGGCACCCACCACCACGCCCAGCTAATTTTTGGTATCTTTAGTAGAGACAGGGTTTCACCATGTTGGCCAGGCTGGTCTCAAACTCCTGACCTCATGATCCACCCACCTTGGCCCCCCAAAGTGCTGGGATTACAGGCATGAGCCGCCATGCCAGGCCAAACTCAGCATATTTATATATAGAGTACCCACCATGATGAAATTAGAGAAGGCAGCTGTCTGAGGTGTGAACCTAATGGTACAAAATGGCTGCCATATGGCTACAACAGTGTCCCTGGAATGCCACACGTTGAGATATGTCTCTTTAAGAATTTGTAGTCTTAGGGGTTTGTGCACAACAGAGAGCAGAACCTCATTGTGAGTGAGAGCATCATGGAATGGGGGCTGGGAAGTGAAAGGAGTTCAGGGAAGTGGAATTGATTTATTTTATAATTTCCCCATGTTCAGCCTGCCAATTTACTCCTAGAATCTGCACAGCAAGCTGGTTTTCCCTATACATATAAGATGACTATTTGTACATGCTTTGTCATTTTTGATTTCTCACAAACCCAGATACATTCCTACACTTGTCTAGTTGCTTCTGAACACCAAATAGAGTGACTGTTGTCTACTGTCTTAAGAGTCATTTGGGTCATGAAATTAAAATTTACAATTGTTTCCACTACATAGGCAGCGTCAAACAATGCCGCCTAATTTCCTATGGCCATATTTCTTGTAGTTAATTTTCTTGTAAAACTGAAATATTAAAAAAGAAGACATTTCTGAGATGATTGTACACTTTTGAAAGTCGTATTGCAAGTATACATGCATTGAGTTAACACAGATCTTGGAGATTTTTCAGACTTGAAAAATGCCACTTTTTAAAATCTCATATAACATCTCTTTAGCCTGAAGCCTTTTCACTCCTTTTATCCAGTGTGAGTGAGATTGGTCTGTACAAATCAAAGTTACTAAGGAATGCCACAGCTCTGAGACAGAATAAATTATTTTATCATGTCTCCTTTCTTGAGTACCAGTTTAAAAGGAATGTAATAGCTTTAAACCCAGGCAAGTGGCAGCCCTGCAGACTGTCTCCCTCTGCATAGGAGCCCTGTGTCATCTGTGTTACCCCTGGAAGGCATTCTGGCAAGCCATTAAGATTTTTGTTCTTGGTATACAGAAGACCTGAATATAAATTCTGATTCTGCAATATACTGGCTGACAGATGCTGGGTGAGGCATGCATTTCTCTAAGCCGGTTTTCCTTATGTGTGAAGTGGGGATAATTTCCATCCCAAAGGATTGTTGATTAAGTAAAATAACTCCCGTGAAATCTAGCGCTGGCAAACAGTGAGGTCAAAACCAGTAATCGTTACTCTTCAGAGACTGACCTGGAGGTCCTCTCAGGGAGAAACTCATGCCAAGAGAGGAAAGGTGTATGAAGTCAGTTTGAGGTCATGGACCAAGGGGATTCTTTATACAGCAAGGTGTCCACCATGCAGACTGTCCAATAGCCCACGCCTCATAACTTCTGCCTGCATTTAAAGATGAGCAGTATAATAAAGAACAAGTCAAAAACAGAAAACTGGGCTGGTGCAGTGGCTCATGCCTGTAATTCTAGCACTTTGGGAGGCCAAGGCAGGCGGATCTCGAGGTCAGAAGATTGAGACCATCCTGGCTAACACAGTGAAACCTCGTCTCTACTAAAAATACAAAAAATTAGCCGGATATGGTGGCTCGCTCCTGTAGCCCCAGCTACTTGGGAGGCTGAGGCAGGAGAATCGCTTGAACCCAGGAGGTGGAGGTTGCAGTGAGCCGAGATTGCGCCACTGCACTCCAGCCTGGGTGACAGAACAAGACTCTGTCAAAACAAAAAACAAACAAACAAAAACCAGAAAATGGGGTTTTACCAAGAACTTTAGATGCTGTGAGCAGGAGCCAGCACTGTGTGGCAGCTCATGTATGCAGGTGTGGCACAGGGAGATAAAGGACGCTTTCCATACATGGGCCTTGTGATGGTGAGAGTCTTGGGCATGGTGATGTGCCATAAGAGACCTGGGGGACAGTATGCTTCAGGAGCTCTGGGTCCTGCCCACAGCAGATGTCACTCAGTGGCTGGAGGAGAAGGAGATGGCATGATAGATGCATGGACTACCAAGAAGGACCAGTATGGAGGTCTTCAAGATAGTGCTCAAGTTTCCACTTGAGAAATGGGTAAAGGCGGAGCCAGAGAAAAAGGTACTCTTACCCAGGCTGGTCTGGTAGTGTGAACCCAGGTTACCTTTTACATCTTGAGTGACCCTTCACAAGCCTCTACATTCTAGATTTCAAGATCTAGTTTCTCTTGAGAGGGCTTGCCATCTATTTTTTCCCCCGTCTCTATTTCTCTGTCTCTCATTTATGTCATTTTTAGAATACGATTAATAACCTCTCATGTGTTTAGACTTATTTGTTGGGTTTTGCCTAACTTTTTATTTTTTACTTTTCTTTATTTTTATTTTTCATTTTTTTCAATAGGTTTTTGGGGAACAGGTGGTGTTTGGTTACATGGATAAGTTCTTTAGTGGTGATTTCTGAGATTTTGGTGCACCCATCACCTGAGCAGTGTACACTGTACCCAATGTGTAGTCTTTCATCCCTCACCCCTGCTCCTACCCTTCCGCCTGTGTCCCCAAAGTCCATTGCTTCATTCTTATGCATTTGCATCCTCATTGCTTAGCTACCACTTATAAGTGAAAGCATACGATGTTTTTCTCATCCCCAGGTTACTTCATTTCGAATTATAATCTCTAACAACTCCATCCAGGTTGCTGTGAATGCCATTTTTTTTCCTTTTTATGGCTGAGTAGTATTCCATGGTGTGTGTGTGTGTGTATGTATATGTGTATATATATACACATATATATGTATACACACATAGGTATGTATAGGTATACACACATACAATATATGTATACATATACACACACACACACCATGGAATACTGTGTGTATATATATATATATATATTTTATATATATATATAAAATAGTGTATATATATAGTGCAACAAAAATAAAATAAATAGATAGGGCTTAATTAGATATATATATATTTTTTTTTTTCCTGGAAGGAATCTTGCTCTGTCATCCAGGCCGGAGTGCAGTGGCACAATCTCGGCTCACTGCAACCTCTGCCTCCCAGGTTCAAGCAATTCTCCTGCCTCACCCTCCTGAGTAGCTGGGATTACAGGTGCCTGCCATCACACCCAGCTAATTTTTGTATTTTTAGTAGAGATGGGGTTTCACCATGTTGACCAGGCTGGTCTCGAACACCTGACTTTGTGATCCGGCTGCCTCGGCCTCCCAAAGTGCTGGGATTACAGGTGTGAGCCACTGTGCCCAGCCAATTACATGGTATTTTGATGGGAATTTCATTGAATTTGTAGATTGCTTTTGGCGGTATGGTCGTTTTCACAATATTGATTCTACTCATCCATTAGCATGGGATGTGTTTCCATTTGTTTACATTGTCCTTCAACAGTGTTTTGTAGTTTTCCTTGTAGAGGTCTTTCACCTCCTTGGTTAGGTATATTCTTAAGAATTTTGTTTTAATTTTTGCGGCTATTGTAAAAGGGATTGAGTTCTTTATTTGATTCTCAGCTTGGTTGCTGTTGGGGGTGTACAGCAGTGCTAGTGATTTGTGCACATTGATTTTGTATTCTGAAACTTTATTGAATTCATTTATCAGATCTAGGAGTCTTTTGGATGAGTCTTTAGGATTTCCTAGGTATATGATCATATCAGCAGCAAACAACGACTGTTTGGCTTCCTCTTTACTGATTTGGATGCATTTTATTTCTTTCCCTTGTCTGATTGTTCTGGCTAGGACTTCCAGTCATATGTTAAATAGAAGTGGTCAAAGTGGGCATCCTTGTCTTGTTGCAGTTCCTGGGGAGACGCTTTCAACTTTTCCCCATTCAATATAATGTTAACTGTGGTTTTGTCATAGATAGCTTTTATTACCTCTGTGTCTACTGAGATGATCATGTGATTTTGGTTTTTAATTCTGTTTATGTGGTGTATCACATTTATTGACTTGTGCATGTTAAACCATCCCTGCATCCCTGGTATCAAACCGACTTGATCATGGTTGATTATCCTTTGATATACTATTGGATTCAGTTGGCTCATATTTTGTTGAGGATTATTGCATCTATGTTCATCAGGGATATTGGTCTGTAGTTTTCTTTTTTTGTTATGTCTTTTTCTGGTTTTGTTGTTAGGGTGATATTGGCTTCACAGAATGATTTAGGAAGGATTCCCTCTTTCTCTATCTTTTGGAATAGTTTCAATAATATTGGTATGAATTTTTCTTTGAATGTCTGATAGAATGCAGCTGTGAATCCATCTGATCCTAAACACTTCTCTGGCAATTTTTTATTACCATTTTAATCTCACTGCTTGTTATTGATTTACTCAGTTTCCATTTCTTCTTGATTTAATCTAGGAGGATGGTTTATTTCCAGTAATTTCTCCATCTCCTCTAGGTTTTCTAGCTTGTGTGTGTAAAGGTGTTCATAGTAGTCTTGGGTGATCGTTTGTATTTCTGTGGTAGCAGTTGTAATATCTCCCATTTTGTTTCTCATTGAGCTTATTTGGATCTTCTCTCTTCTTTTCTTGGTTAATCTCACTAATAGTCTATCAGTTTTGTTTACCTTTTCAAAGAACCAATTTTTGTTTCACTTATCTTTTGTAATTTTTTTGTTTCAATTTCATTTAGTTTTGCTCTGATCTTTATTATTTCTTCTCTTCTGCTGGGTTTGGGTTTGATTTTTGTTTCTCTAGTTCCTTGAGGTGTGACCTTTGATTGTCTATTTGTACTCTTTCAGACTTTTCGATGTACGCATTTAATGTTATGAATTTACCTCTTAGCACTGTTTCTGCTGTATTCCAGAGGTTTTCATAGGTTGTGTCACTATTATCATTCAGTTCAAATAATTTTTACATTTCCATCTTGACTTCTTTTTAAAAAAAATTTTTTTTATTTTTATACTTTAAGTTCTAGGGTACATGTGCACAGTGTGCAGGTTTGTTACATATGTATACATGTGCCATGTTGGTGTGCTGTACCCATTAACTCATCATTTATATTAGGTATATCTCCTAATGCTATCCCTCCCCACTGTTCCCTCCCCACAATAGGACCCGGTGTGTGATGTTCCCCTTCCTGTGTCCAAGTGATCTCATTGTTCAATTCCACCTATGAGTGAGAACATGCGGTGTTTGGTTTTCTGTTCTTGCGATAGTTTGCTGAGAATGATGGTTTCCAGCTGCATCCATGTCCCTACAAAGGACACAAATTCATCCTTTTTATGGCTGCATAGTATTCCATGGTGTATATGTGCCACAGTTTCTTAATCCAGTCTGTCACTGATGGACATTTGGGTTGATTCCAAGTCTTTGCTATTGTGAATAGTGCTGCAATAAACATACGTGTTCATGTGTCTTTATAGCAGCATGATTTATAATCCTTTGGGTATATACCCAGTAATGGGATGACTGGGTCAAATGGTATTTCTAGTTCTAGATCCTTGAGGAATCGCCACACTGTTTTCCACAATGGTTGAACTAGTTTACAGTCCCACCAACAGTGTAAAAGTGTTCCTATTTCTCCTTGTTGACCCAATGATCATTCAAGAACAGATTATTTAATTTCCATGTATTGCATGGATTTCAGGCTTCCTTTTGTAGTTGATTTCCAATTTTATTCCACTGTTGTCTGAGGCAGTACTTGATATAATTTCAATATTCTTGAATTTATTGAGGCTTGTTTTGTGGTCTGTCATATGGTCTATCTTGAAGAATGTACCATGTGCTAGTGAATAGAATGTATATTCTGCAGTTGTTGGGTACAGTGTTCTCTAAATATCTGTTAAGTATTTGTTGTAGGGTATAGTTTAAGTCCATTGTTTCTTTGGTGACTTTCTGTCTTGATGACCTGTCTAGTCCTGTCAGTGAAGTATTGAAGTCCCCCACTGGTATAGTGTCGCTATCTATATCATTTCTCAGGCCTAGTAGTAATTGTTTTATAAATTAAGGAGCTCCAGTGTTAGGTGCATATATATTTAGAATTGTAATATTTTCCTGTTGGACTAGTCCTTTTATCATTATACAGTGTCCCTCTTTGTCTTTTTAAAGTGTTGTTGCTTTCAAGTCTGTTTTGTCTGATATAAGGCTATCTAATCTCGCTTGCCTTTGGTGTCCATTTGCATGGAATATCTTTTTCCACCCCCTTACCTTAAATTAATGTGAATCTTTAGGTGTTAGATGAGTCTCTTGAAGATAGCAGATAGTTGGTGGGTGAATTCTCATCCATTCTTCCATTCTGTATCTTTTAAGTGGAGCATTTAGGCCATTTATATTCAACATTAGTATTGAGATGTGAGGTACTAATCTATTCATCTTGATAGTTGTTGCCTGAATATCTTGGGTTTTTTTTTTCATTGTGTTATGTTTCATAGGCTTTGTGAGATACTTCAAGGAGGTTCTATTTTGGTGTATTTTGAGGTTTTGTTTCAAGATTTAAAACTCCTTTTAGCAGTTCTTGTAGTGCTGGCTTTGTAGTAGAGAATTCTCTCAGCATTTGTCTGAAAAAGACTGTTCCTTTCCTTCATTTATGAAGCTTAGTTTTGGTAGATACAAAATTCTTGGCTGATAATTGTTTTGTTTAAGGAGGCTAAAGATAAAGCCCCAATCCCTTTTAGTCTGTAGAGTTTCTGCTGCAAAATGTGCTATTGATCTGATAGATTTTCCTTTATAGATCACCTGATTTTTTTGCCTCATGGTTGTTAAGCTGCCTTTCCTTTGTCTTGACTTCAGATCACCTGATGACTATGTGCCTTGGTGATGATCTTTTTGCAATAACTTTTCCAGGTGTTTTTGGAGCTTCTTGTGTTGGATATCTAGATCTATAGCAAGGCCAAGGAAGTTTTCCTCGATAATTTCCTCAAATAATTTTTCCAAACTCATAGATTTCTCTTCTGCCTCAGGAACACCAATTATTCTTAAGTTTGATTATTTCACATAGTCCCAAACTTCTTGGAGGCTTTGTTCATATTTTTAAAATGTTTCTTCTTTGTCTTTGTTGTATTGGGTTAATTTGAAAGTCTTGTCTTCAAGCTCTGAGGCTCTTTATTTTACTGACCCTGTAGTGACTCTCTCTGCTTTTAAGCTTCCAAATATAGAATAATTTTTAAAACTTGTAATCTGTTCAGAGAAAAATGATAAAATTAACAACTTCACAACAAAATTTTAAGGAAAAGTTAAAGAAATATTGGGGGTTTAATCTAAGAAATATAAGTTTGGGATGAAATCTGGTAACGGGCTTTTCATGTTTGAGGTTATACAGGACACCAGCCTCTTTGCTCTGTGCCTGTTCTCTCACACAATGGCTGTAAATAGAAGGGATACTTCAAATAGAATGAACTTGCCTCTTCTGGCCTCTTCTGGCTGAGTCCACTCCAAAGGCCTCAAGGAGAAAGACAAGTGTTGTACCCCAGGCCTCATGGAGGCAGTTGGTCATTGGAGGTTCTTCTCTTGAGCAGGGCTCTCACAAAAGATTCTACAATGGTTAGGCTGGGTGTGGTGGCTCGCACCTGTAATCCCAGCACTTTGGAAGTCCCAGGTGGGCAGATCACGAGGTCAGGAGATCAAGACCATCCTCGCTAACACGATGAAACCCTGTCTCTACTAAAAAAAAAAAAAAAAAAAAAAAGTCAGCCAGGCGTGGGTGGTGGGCACCTGTAGTCCCAACTACTGGGGAGGCTGAGGCAGGAGAATGGCGTGAACCCGGGAGGTGGAGCTTGCAGTGAGCCGAGATCGCGCCATTGCACTCCAGTCTGGGCGACAGAGCGAGACTCCGTCTCAAACAAACAAACAAACAAACAAAGAGATTCTAGGATGGAGGGAAGAGAGATTTTCCTCACCTCCACTGCTAAGAGAGGTTATTTCCTAGCCCTTGGCCTTGCCTCCAGGCTCTTCTTTTTGGTTCTCACTGCTGATAGAGGCTTCTGTTGGTTTTGTTCTTATTTTAAATTATAGGACTTTTCCATTTTACTTCCCTGTCTTAACAACAGCTTTGAATACCTCTTCATTGTGTCTGAAATAAAGTTCTGACTCTTAGTTATGGCATTTATATCTCCTCACATCCTGGCCCTGATCTTGTTTAGCCTGTTTTTCAACAATCCGCTCACTGCCATCTATGCCCCTACATGGGCACAAGCACATGGGGATTTTCATGCTTCAGAGCCCCGTGTTCAAACTCAATCCAAATGCTGTTTCCTCTATAAATCTTCCCTGACTCCTCATCAATGCAATGTAACAATGGCTCAACATACATAGTTCTGTAATCTAGTTTATTACGTGGTGTTATAGTCTTAATTTTTTGTTGTTGTTGTTTATCTATGTCTTCCATAGACTGAGCTCTCTCAGGGCAGATTCTCTATTTCTCTGTTTTTATTAACCTCAACATCTAGCACAAGATCTGGCACAAAGACTTCCCTAAATAAATTCTGGTTGAACTGCCTATGCTCAGGGAAGATTGTGAGTTAATTAGAAAGGAAAGAGTTTGTGACTTCCATTTCCAGGCAGATGAGTTTGGGAAATACTCTCAACCTTTCCCCTCAATGGTCTTAATATCAAGACTTCTTTTCAATAGTCTGTGCCTGTAATTCATAAGTCCCAGGCTCTGAAAAGAACTGCCTGGGTTTGAATCTCGCCCCCTCCCCCGAGGCTGTGTGGCTTCTGGTGATCATTTAACCTTTAACTTTTCCTCAACTGTGAAAAAAAGGACTTCATGGATGCATCTTAGTTCTGCTGTAAGAATGAAATAAGATAATCCACATAAAAATAGCACCTCACATTTGTGGGCTAGGCACTGTTCTAAGCGCTTTACATACTGCCTTCTTTGTAACCACCACAAGAGCAGACCGCTGTTTTAATCACTAGTCAGATGAGAAAACTGAGGTATAGAGAGGCTAAATAACTTTACAATGTTTGTTCACTTAGCTATTAAGTGGCTGAGCTGAATTCTGCTTCTCAAGTCTGCCTTCTTAACCAATCTTGACGTTTATTTTATTTTTTATTAATATTATTTTAGTTTGCAAATCATAATTATATATATATATTTCTGGAGTAAAATGTGATGTTTTCATATATGTATACAACATGAAATAATTAAGTTAATTAACATATGCATCACCTCACTGTGAAAGTTGTCGGGATCAAAATAAAGTCTCTTGTGTTAAAAACCCTGACAAATAGAGCTGAGGAAAACCAAGAAGAGAGGGTTCTCATACACAAATGCCTCATAACTAGAACTATCACAAAAGGCTCAGCAAAAACCACAACTTTGTGCAAAGGCCATCAAAACCTTACACAAAAATACACTTCTTCAAGGATGTCTGCCTAGCAACTGCCTTTCCAACCTCCAACTGGCCACAACCCTTGTCATTGATCTTTGTAGCCAAGGAAAATTATCTTAAAACAACTGTTTTCCTCTCCATTACTTTTTCAAAAATCTTTGTCTTCTTTTACCTCCCTGAATACACCATAGTTGATTATGGCATGCATATTTCTATTGTAATATCTATCTCTGAATAAATAGCATTTTCTTTCTGAGAGTCTTCCTCTCTGCTTGTCATTTAGGTTGACATCATTTATCCATCATTTCTTGTGGTGAGAAATTTAAAATTTATTCTCAGCAATTTTGACATATACAATATATTGTTATTAATTATAGTCACCCTGCTGTGCAATAGATCTCAAAAATGAATTCCGCCTGTCTAAATGAATGTTTGTATCCTTTGATAATGTAATATTCTACACTCCTTTCATTAAGAGCATTAACTTGGGCCGGGCGCGGTGGCTCAAGCCTGTAATCCCAACTCTTTGGGAGGCCGAGACAGGCGGATCACGAGGTCAGGAGATCAAGACCATCCTGGCTAACCCGGTGAAACCCCGTCTCTACTAAAAAATACAAAAAACTAGCCAGGCGAGGTGGCTGGCGCTTGTAGTCCCAGCTACTCGGGAGGCTGAGGCAGGAGAATGGCGTAAACCCGGGAGGCGGAGCTTGCAGTGAGTTGAGATCTGGCCACTGCACTCCAGCCTGGGCGACAGAGCGAGACTCCGTCTCAAAAAAAAAAAAAAAAAAAGAGCATCAACTTCAACCACTTATTGTGAACTAGGAATACTATGATTCTTTAGCTTTTCTTCGCACCAGGATTTTCTGCTTCTCCATGTATTTTTTGAAATTCTTACAGAAACAATGTTAAAAATCAATGTATGCATGCAGGGCTTTTAGAAAAGCATTTGAAAATAGGTCATGCAGATAATTATCAAGGGTCACATCCAAAAGCAACTGTGAAAATACTACCTTGTGATTATGATGAATTGAAAGCTGCTGATGAGGGAAACAGCTTTGTTTTTGTTTTCCTTTTTTCTTTTTCTAGAGTCAGGCGCTCACTCTATCACACAGGCTAGAGTGCAGTGACATGATTATAGCTCATTGCAGCCTCGAAATTCTGGGCTCAACCGATCCTCCTGCCTTAGTCTCCCCAGTAGCTGGGACTACAGGCATGCACCACTATGCCCAGCTAATTATTTTTATATTGTTTGTAGAGACAGAGTTTCACTTTGTTGCCCAGGCTGTTGTTGAACTCCTTGGCTCAAGCAATTCTCCTTCCTCAGCCCACAAAGTTTTAGTATTACAGGTGCGAACTACCATGCCTGGCCTATAATTGTTTTTCTTTCCTTCGCTCTGGAAAGCTAGGAATATTTATTTACCTACTTATTTGTTTGTTCATTTCTAGGCAGTCTGGGCATTATCATTAAAATTTGTGGCATTTAATTTAGAAGTCAGAAGGGTGATGCCATGTAGTAATCACAATCTTTAAAAGCAAATTTCCCATTGTCAGACAACCAAAGTAACTGGCATAAATGTATGACAAATTGTGAAACAGTTGATTAAACCAGTTGCCAAATAGAGCTCTATTCAGATAATAACTCAGTGTTCAACACATTTTAGCACAGATTATGTGAAAAGTCTTTATTTAGCAAAAGCAGAGATCAAAACTGTTATCCTACTTCTATTTTCTCAAGGATAATATGATTATAATAATACTAACTTGATTGTCTTTGGTGTGAGCAATTTCTGGGCTCCATTCACTGGAAAGTACATTAAGTTTTGTCAGTAAATGATTTGACTACATAGCAGGAAAGAATGGAAGGTTAGAGTTTTTTTTTCTTTCCTTTTTAAAAGACTCCATATGTTACAGGTGATTGGCACAAAAGTAAAGTGATGTTAGCAAGGTTCTTATTCTTCCTATACCAATACATTGCGTTCTAATTTTTTGGATATTCCTCATGCATTGTAAGTTCCCATAGTTCCTTGGAAATATACTCCAACAGTGATGCTTTGGGGTCACACTGGTGCTGGTGGTGCTTCATTCCCAAAGGTCATGGGCAAACACGAAAAGGAAAGGATGGGCAGGGTGGGACTCATCACTGCAGGTTCATGCTGTTCTTTTAACCACATTGCCCTACTCTATGAACTGCCATAATGCAGTTCTTTACTTACCATGACCCAGATTTCACTCAAGCTAGACAACATCAATAGAAATAATGGTAACATATTTTTCCTCCTTTCCAACAGTTGTTATACCATGTTTGCTAGAACTTTCAGAAAATGTTGAACAATAACATGAAAATGAACATTCTTTTTTTTTTTTTTTTTTTGAGACGGAGTCTCGCTCTGTTGCTCAGGCTGGAGTACAGTGGTGCAATCTCAGCTCACTGCAGCCTCCACCTCCCAGGTTCAAGTGATTATCCTGCCTCAGCCTCCTGAGTAGCTGGGACTATAGGCATGTGCCACCATGTCTGGCTAATTTTTTGTATTTTTAGTAGAGACAAGGTTTCACTGTGTTAGCCAGGATGGTCTCAATCTCCTGACCTCATGATCCACTCGCCTCAGCTTCCCAAAGTGCTGGGATTACAGGCATGATCCACCACGCCAAGCCAAAAATGAACATTCTTGTCGTGTTCTTGATTTCATGGCATTCATGAAATATATGCTGCCTCTCCACAGCCTTCCACTACTGATAGAAACCAGGACTCAGTCTCAGAGCTCTTCCTGCAGAACTTAGGAACTTAGATGCTGTTGATGCATCAGTCTCCAACCAGTTCTACCCCCACAGCTACCACTAACTGATAGGAATGAACACACAGTGAAAATCATTGGTCATTAACACTCTAGAGTTTTGCCGTGTGTGAAAAGTATTCTTTTGATCTTATTTACTTAGAAATTTCTTTCATCATTTTTTTTCTTTTTAAACAAGGGTGCATGCTTAGACCATTTTCCAAGATGATTATATGCTTTTTTCATGTGGCTATTATTATCATGGACTAAATCAATTTCATAATGTTGAATCACTCAAGTTTCTGGCTGAACTATTTCTTGGCCATGATATAGATACTATTATTATATTTGTTAATGCTTTATTTAGTCTTTTTATATCTATTAATATATTAGCAAGTGATGTTTACCTTCAATTTTATGAAACTTTATGTTAAAACCATGTGTTAGTATCAAAGTTTTGCTAACTTACTAACAGCACTTGAGGAATTCCATCTTTTGCTATGCCCTAGAATTTTAAATTGTATAAAATTCATCTATTTCTGACAGTCTATAGTCTCGCCTGTAAAACCATCTGGGCTGAGTAATTTTTGGAATATCTTTTCAATTTTGTCCATGATTATTGGTATATTCACATTTTCTTCCTCTTCTTCAGTTACATTTGGCAATTTACATTTTCCTAAAAAATTTATTCACTTTATCTGTATTTTTGAATTTAGTCTTAAAGAGTTATAGCTATATTCACTTATAGCTGTGTTAAAGTGGAGACCAGACCTGAAGAAGCCCTGAGCAGATAAAGCCAGCTGAGTCTCATAAATGACCTCAACCTTGCTTTTACAAACAGAAGTGAAACTTAACTGGAGCTGTTTCTTGCAAATGCCTATACAATATTAAAACAACAACAACAACAACAAGCAAACAGAGCTGGAGCTCAACCAATCAGAAACAAACAACAAACTAATATAGCTACGGACTTTCCAATGGAATAAACAAAGAAGGCAATTGTATGACTGTAACCAAATATTTTCTTTGCTTTACTTCTGCGCTTGTTCTACAAAACAAAAGCTTCTACCAAAAAAAAGAGAAAAGTTTCCCCATTGTGTTCCCTTAATGGAGCTCCCAAACCACTTCTGATTTGCAGCTATGGATTCATGAATCGTTTGCTCAAACAAACTCTTTAAAATTTTATTGTGCCTCAGTTTACTTAACTGTTGTTATATTCTCTTGCCTATATGTTATATTCTAAGTCTAAAATATTTAAAATATTTGTTTTTTCTTTATCATTTTTACATGTTAGAATTGCTTATTTTATTGGTCTTTGCAAAGAAACAATTGTTGGATTAATGTATTCAACTCTATCATTGTTTTGTTCAATTGTCTACTTTTGTCTTTGCTATCCTCACCCTCCTATTTTCCATACTTAATTTATTTGTTCTTGTTTTCATAGCTCAATAAAAGCATTCAGGACACTGAGTACAGTTCTTTGGCTACACCATCTTCTTAATTCTCCTAAGACTTGGTCCCAATGTCATCAATTTCTAAAATATCTTGTTTTAATTAAAAAAACTTTTTTTTAGACGGAGTCTTGCTCTGCTGCCCAATCTGGAATGCAGTGGTGTGATCTTGGCTCACTGCAACCTCTGCCTCCTGGGTTCAAGCAATTCTCCTGCCTCAGTTTCCTGAGTAGCTGGAACTACAGGTGCCCACCACCATGCCTGGCTAATTTTTATTTTTAGTAAAGATGGGATTTCACCATGTTTGACAGGCTGGTCTCCAGCTCCTGACCTCAAGTGATCTGCCTGCCTCGGCCTCCCAAAGTGCTGGGATTACAGGCATGAGCAACCATGCCCAGCCTATCTCATTTTAATTGTTTCTCGGACTCACATTATTTATGAGATTTAAAAAAACATAGAATTCCAAGTAATTCTTTTGTTTTATATTTTGTGGCATAGTAGCCAAAATGAATATTTCATAAATTTTCTTTTTGATTTTTGAGATTTTATTTGTAGATTTTTATGTGATTAGAATTTTTGAATGTTAAGGAAAATTCACTGATGGCACAAAATTTGAAAAATATTTACTTTTTTATAAAATGGGAATATCTTTTTTTCTGGTAATAGAAATATGTGCTTGTTTTTATGAAATTAAAGTGCTATACAAATGTATACTATATAAAGATGCACACATTCTAGACTACAACCTTTTTTAATGAAAAACATTGTGGACATCTTTCAGTGTTAGCATTTAAAGTTTATAACCATTATATATCATTCTATTATGTGAGTATGTCATGGTTTATTTAAGCAATCTTTTAATCATTCACTTATTCAGCAAACTTTAAGAAAGTTTTAGGCCTAGCATGGTGGCCTATGCCTGTAATCCCAGCACTTTGGGAAGCTGAGGCAGGAGGATTACTTGAGGCCAGGAGTTCAAGACCACCCTGAGAAACACAGTGAGATCCCATCTCCACAAAAATAAAAAATAAACAAAATAGCTAGGCATGATGGCAGGTACCTATAGTCCTAGCTACTCTGGAGACTGAGATGGGAGGATTGCTTGAGCCCACAAATTAGAGGCTGCAGTGAGTTATGATAATGCCACTGCACTTTAGCCTAGATGACAGAGCAAGACTCCATCTCTACAAAAATAATAATATTAAATAAATACATAAATAAGAAACTTTTAAATATCAGGGTTTGCACTAAACATTATGATACAAGGGTAAAGAAAACATTCCCATTCCTTTTCTTCTTAACAAAATTTTCGTTATGAAAATAATGCTCCAATGAGTGTCTTAATATATCTATATATTGGTACATTTGGCTAATTATTTGTTTTAAATAACTTTCCAAAAGTAAAATTCTTTGGGCCAAAATCCAAGCACATTGACAATTCTCTGACATATCACCACAGTCTCCTCCACCAGTTTATTCTTCACCACCTTTAGTATAGCTGTTAAGGATTGAGTTGCACTTTGGGTTTGTAGACTTTGGTTTGTAGACTCCAAACCAACCAGACAACCAGATTCCCGCTGTCTCTCTGCTCCACTCTTCTGACATCTGGTTTCCATTCTCAGGTCCTCTCACTGTTCAAGATGGGCTCCTGGATCCCTACCTGTTGTCTTCAAGTCACAGGACAAAGGAGGAGACATGAAGTACCCAGAGTGCTGCTGCTCCTCACTGAGGCATTTTCTTTAAGTGTACTTCCCAGTAGCCCCACACAGCACTCCTTGTTCCAGCTCATTGGACAGAATTTAGTCACATGGCCACAACTAGCTTCAAGGGTGACTCCGAGGCCTGTCACTAAACAGAAAATGCAAGTGACTCTCTCTGTCACACTCACAAATAAAACGTAGGGACAATCTAACGTTTGCCACTATAAAGAAATAGTAACTCATTATTGTTTAAATGCATATTTAATTTTTCACTGGACATATTTTTATATACTTATGTTTTTATTATATATATTTATATTATATACTTATGTTTAATCTGTTTCTTTAGGATTGCCTGTTTATGATCTTTATCCTCTTTTTTCTTTTCTTTTTCTTATTGAGACAGGGTCTTCCTCTGTTGCCCTGGCTAGAATGCAGTGGCACAGTCACGGCTCACTGCAGCCTCAACCTCGTGGATTCAAGTGATCTTCCTACCTCAGCCTCCAGAGTAGCTGGAACTACAGGCATGCTTCACCATGGCTTGCTAATTTTTGTATTTTTTGTAGAGATGGGGTCTTGTTACCTTTCCCAAGCTGGTCTCAAACTGCTGGACTCAAGCAATCTGCCTGCCTCTGCCTCCCGAAGCACTGGGATTACATGCATGAACCAGCGCACCCAGACTTGTCTTTTTTTTTCTATTGAGTTATTTACTTTTTCTCTGCTGATTCTTAAGAGTTTTTTAGGGAATAAAAATACTAAACCTTTGACATTTATTTTGTAAGCATTTTTCAATTAGTTGTTTAACTTTCTATTCTGCCTATGGTGTTTGCTGCTAAAGAAAAATGTTTTCTTCATTGTAGTCAGATATTTTTCTTACACTTTAGAGTTTTGAGTTTTTGGGTCATTTTAGAAAGGTCTTCCCTAATCTAGCTTATAAGGTATTCTCCTACAGAGATGCTTTAAGAATAGACTTTAGTAATTATTTTGTTCAGATACCAGATTTTTAAAAGTTGCCACCATCGTTACATTTTTATAAAATATTTTTTGGATTTCAATATTCCCCCATATTTCAATGCAATTTTATTTGTTCCAAGGTTTATGGTCATTGTATCATCACTATAACGTTTGTCCTTTATCAGCGTAACAAGGCCCTCTTGATTCTACTTTTCTGTTTCATTCCAGTTTGTCTTCTATTAACATAGGAGCATGTCCTTTTGTGTTAATGCTATTGCTTATCTTCACATAATGTATTACTTTTAAACTTTTTCTGTCACTTTATTTTATGAGTACTGTAAATATCAGCTAGGAAAGCTTTTAGCTACAAGTCAGAAATCAGAACTAACCGTAACTTAAACAAATAAGTGTATATTCTTTTGCTTTTCTAGCTTTTTTTTTTTTTTTTTTGCATTTTCAAGAGTTTTAGAGGTTGTACTCACCTTCTTTCCTAGTGCTATCTTTAGCATGTTGCTTTGTTGCCTCATGCTTACAAGATGTCTACTGCAGCTCAAGACAACACAGTGATTTCCAAGTCAGGATTAAACGGTCGAAGTACTCCAGCTATGTCAGTTCCTTTTGTCTGAAAAGCAAAAAGTTTCCCAGACACCCCACACTTTCATCTCATTGGCTGGAACTGTATCACATGATCACATTTAGCTGCAAAGAAGGCTGGAAAATAAGTATTTATCTGTTCTAGACTCTGTAGTAGAGGACATAGAGGAGGACTAGATTAGCCAACTAACTCTTACCTACCTCAATATGTTTTTTGGAAATAACATATGATTTCTTTTTTTACTGAGTTTGAAATGTGTCTTTTCAATTTATAATTTTAGCAAATGCATTTGTTGACTCTTCCTAAAACACCACTTCAGTCATGTCACTTCCTACCTACCTAAGCTCTAATGAGCTGGAGTTTCCCAGCCCTTCTTTTCCAAACCCAACAGGTTTTACTTCATTTTAATTTTCACATCATGCTTTTCTGTTTTTTTAAATACTTTAGTATTATGTAGATGATAATTTCTTTACCTTTTTTCTTCTCTCCTCTTTTTTTATTTCTACTAGTATTAACTTAATGTTTGCTGAAAAAATTCTTGTGTTTTCCTTATAATAAGATTCAAACATGCAATATCTTTAATATCCCATTATTTAAGAGTAGTTACTATTTCCTAAATTTCCCTTTGTTATACTTGCACTTCTATTATCTAGTCTGTTCTAATATTTGAAGTTTAGATCTAGAATATAATATTCTCCATTATGCAGTTCAGTGGTTTTTTTACACATTCACGGAACTTGTACCCATCAATACAATCTATTTTAGAAGGTGTTGGTGACCCTAAAAGGAAATGCATACTAATACATTTCCCATACGCACCCAATTACTAGAAAGACTGGTGGCTTTTAGAGGCACACGTGGCCAATCTTAACACAACTAAAGTTCCCTTGTTGATTAGAAAGAGAAAATGGGTATTGAATAGGCAAATACAGTCTTGCCACAGTCTCTCTCTTGTGATCCCTTTCTTAGGTTAGTGTAAATATGTCTTCAATTAGCATTTTTTAAATAGTACATTTTTAATCCCTTGTGTTTCTGAGACTGTATTTCAATAGCTTTTACATGTGAAAGTACACATTTGCCTTGGATCTTAAACTTTCTCATTCAAAACCCTGTGGCCCTTTTTTTTTTTTTTTTTTTTTTTTTGAGAGCAGTCTCACTCTTTTCCCCCAGGTTTGAGTGCAACGGCTTGATCTTGGCTCACTGCAACTTCTGCCTCCCAGGTTCAAATGTTTCTCCTGCCTCTGCCTCCCAAGTAGCTGGGATTAAGTCGCCTGCCACCACACCCGGCTAATTTTTGTATATTTTGGTAGAGACGGGGTTTCACCATGTTGGCCAGGCTGGTCTCAAACTCCTGACCTCAGGTGATCTGCCCGCCTCGACCTCCCAAAGTGCTGGGATTACAGGAATGAGCCACTGCACTGTAGCTACTTTTTAAGCTTTATTAAGATGTATTTTACATACCGTAACATTCACTCATTTGTAGTATACATTTTAGTGGTTTTTAGTATATTCATGGAGTTGTGCACCCAACACAACGATCAATTTTAGAACATGTTCATGACCCCAAAAGGAAATCCTATCCACATTAATGCACATTAGCAGTTACTCTCATTTCCTCTCTTCTCCGCCCCTGACAACCACTAACCTACTTTCTGTCTCTATGGATTTGCCTATTCTAAACGTTTTGTATAAATAGAATCATACAATATATGATTTTTTGTGTCTGGCTTCTTTTACTTAGCATGTTTTCTGGGTATATCCACGTTGTAGCACAGGGATCCCCAACCCCTGTACTGATCCATTACCTATTATGATCCGGGCCACTAAGCAGGAAGTGAGTGTGGCCTTACCACATTCTAATGGAGGCCTGATCTGAAAGGAGCCCTGAGCTCCGCCTCCTGTCAGATCAGCCCTGGCATCAGATTCTCATACGAGTGGGAACCCTATTGTGAACTGCACATGCAAGGGATCTAGGCTGGGCACTCCTTATGAGAATCTAGTGCCTAATGATCCTGAGATGAAACTGTTTCATCCTGAAACCATTCCCCTGCTACTTCCCTCCATGTCCGTGGAAAAACTGTCTTCCACAAAACTGGTCCCTGGTGCCAAAAAGGTTGGGGACTGCTGTATGTAGCATGGATCAGTACTTCATTCCTTTTTGTTGCTGAAGAGTATTCCATTGTATGGACATTTTATCTGTCCCCATACTGTTGCTAGATATTTGTTTTGTTTCTTTTTTGGAGATATTATGAATATATTATGAATCTTCATGTGCAAATTTTGTGTAGACATATCTTTTCATTTATCTTGGAAAAATACCTAGGAGTGGAATTGCTGGGCCATAGCATAACTCTATGTTTAACCTTTTAGGAAATGGATAAGCTGTTTTCCAAAGTGGCTGCTCCATTTTATACTCCTGCCAGCAGCCTATAAGTTCTCATTCCTCCATGTTCTTGTCAAAACTGGTTATTGTCTGTCTTTGTATTATAGCTATCCTAGTGGATGTGAAGTAATATCTTATTGTAGTTTTTATTTTCACTTCCTTAGTGACTAATAATGTGGACCATATTTTTATGTGTTTATTGGCCATTTGTATACTTTCTTTGGAGAAATGTTTATTCAGATCCTTTGCCCATTTTTTTTTTAATTGGATTACTTGTTTTCTTAATTGTTGAATTGTAAGAGTTCTTTACGTATTCTGGAAACAAGTCACTTGTCAGATATATGATTTGCAGACATTTTATCTCATTCTGTGAGTTTTCAGTTTCTTGATGGTGTTATTTGATGCACAAAGGTTTTTAGTTTCGATGAAGTATGCTTTGCCCTTTTTTTTTCTTTTGTCATTTAAATATGTGGTGTTATAACTAAGAAACTGTTGCCTAACTCAAAGTCACAAAGACTTTTATGTTTTCTTCTAGTAGTCTTATAGTTCTAGCACTTACATTTGGGTCTATAATCCATTTTGAGTTAATCTCATTTTACAGTGTGAGATCTGGATCCAAATTTATTATTTTGTATGTGAATATCAAGTTGTCCCACTACCATTTGTTAAAAGGCAGATTTTTTTCCCATTGAATTGTTTTGGCACCTTTATTGAAAATCAGTTGACCATAAATGTGAGGGTTCATTTCTGAACTCTTAATTCTATTCCATGGATTGTATGTCTATTGTTATACCATTTCCATACTGTCTTGCTTTTTGTAGTTTTATAGTAGGTTTTGAAATAGGTGAGTACGATTCCTCCAACAGTTTCTTTTTTTCAAGATTGTTTTGGATATTCTGGGTCTCTTGCATCTTCATTTGGACTTTAGGATATGTTTACCAATTTTTAACAGGAAAAATAGGAAAATTCTAATAGAAATTTTGATAGAAATGGTGTTGAATCTCTAGCTCAATTTGAAGAGATGGGGTATTGCCATCTTAACAATGTTAAGTCCTCTTATCCATGAACCCAGGATGTCTTTAGACCTTCTTTGATTTCTTTCACCAATGTTTTATAATTTTAAATCTTCTTTGATTTCTTTCACCAATGTTTTATAATTTTAAATCTTCTTTGATTTCTTTCACCAATGTTTTATAATTTTAATTCCTGTATTTCTTTTGTCAATTTATTCCTAGTTATATTTTTTCTACTACAAATTATTTCTTAATAGTTTCTTAAGGATTATTTCTTAACTTCATTTTCGTGTTTTTCATTGCTGCTGTACATAAACACAATTGTTACTTGCATATCGATATTGATTATTGCCAAATTGCTGGACTCACTTATTAGTTCTAATTGTTTCTTAGTCTATTTTTTAGGATTTTATATATATATAAAACCATGTCATGCAAATAGAGATAATTTTACCTATTCCCTTCCAATCCGGATGCCTTTTATTTCTTTATCTTGCATAGCTTCCCTGGCTAGAATCTCTAAGACAGTGTTGAATAGAAATGACAAAAGTGACAACTTTACCTTGTTCCTGGCCTTGAGGGAAAAACATTTCATTTTTCTCCATTAAATATGATGTTAGCTTGGAGTTTTGTTTCTTTTCATGTTTGTAGATACAGAGGAGAAACATGAGCTCAGTCACTCTCATGGAGTGAATGTTTATGTCCCCCCCAAATCATCTGTTGAAGTTCTAACTTTCAATTGGCTGTATTTGGAAGTAGTACCTATGAAAAGGCAATAAAGGTTAAACGAGGTAATAAAGGTGGGCTTTAATCTGATAGGGCTGGTGTCCTTATAAGAAGAGGAAGGGGCACTGGAGCTCTCTCTCTACCTTGTGAGTACACAGTGAAGAGACAATCATATGAAACCAGGAAGAGAGTCCTCACCAGGGACTGAACTGGCCAGCACTTGGTCATGGACTTCCCAGTCTTCAGGACTAAGAGAAAATACATTTCTGTTGTTTAAGGCACTCAGTGTGTGGTATATTGTTATGGTAGCCTGAGATGACTAGATACTCACTTTATTAATTTTTTACTAGATGTTTACAGACATTTAAAAATCTTAAAGTTTACAGATTTTGCTAGGATATGTCTAGGTGATGGTCTCTGTTCACCAGCATTGTTTAAAACAGTGTTAGTTTTTATATTCTGCACATCAAGGTCTTTATTTAGCCTGGAAAACATTCTCCCTGCTCTGTGGTATTGTTTTGCCTCCTACATGCTGGTATGTTCTTTAGGAATACTAATTTATGTGCACGTTGGTTTTGTTCTTTTTCTCCTTTATATTTTCTATCTTCTTTCATCTTCATCTTTTCCTTTGGATTCAGAGAGAACATGTGAAGAATGCATGACCAAAATCTCAAGTCAGACTGAAATCCCGACTTTGTCATTCACCAGCTTTTTGATTGTGTGCCTCCTGAGCGTCAGTTTCCTTATGTATAAATGGGGATACTATAGTTTCTATTTCATGAAACTGATGTGTGGGGAAAACATGTAAAGTTTTTAGAATAATGCTTTACAAGTAATGAGTTATTGGTAAATAAATATAAGCAATGAACATTAGTATCACTGATGCAATTTTTCAGAGTATCAGTTGTGGGCATTCTGCTTAAAATATGGATTCAAATTTTACATTTGAATTGAATTTCACTGCAGATCTCCCCATTCTTGCCCATTTTCATCTCATCCTGTTTCTTCTTCTTAGTCTATTCCCTTCTTATGACCATTTTATTTTGACCCATAAGGGTTGCATCTTCTTGCACTCTTGTTGATACCCATTTCAGGAAAAAAAAGACTATTTCCAATATGAGGTACATCTTTTTCAGTGAACATAGTCTTGCACCTGCTTTCCCATTTTCTTTGTACACAGTTAGTTTTAAAGGCCTTTTGTTGAGTGTAGTCTGTTTTCATTGCATAAACTAGATCTGTTTCAACTCAGTGTCTGTCAGCAATCGAGGTGAGTGGGCTATGCGTGGTCCCTCCCTCTGCCTACTCTGTAGGGATCACATTGCAGTCCCAGGTCTCAGCTGGAAGGCAGGGTGCTGTACTTGGTTCTTATTCTATTTCCCTGTGTTTTCAGACTTTCACTTAATGTTTGCTACTTAGAGGTATACCTCATTTATTTTCCTGGCTTGTTGAACTTTTTAAAAATAAAATATTTGAATGATTCCTCTCACATGCTCTTCCTAAAGTTCTTCTTGTTTGTGCCTTTGGCTGATTGCTTTGTGTGGAGGGACATTTCCTAGAATGTACTGGGCCACCATCACTTCTTCCTCAACTCCTTTTGCTATCTTACTGTTTTCTGGAATTTCCAGTCCCAATATCAATGCGGGAAGACTGGGAGAGAGAAGAGGTCATGGGTCATCCTCCAGCTGCCTTGAAGATTACTGCAAGAAGTGCAGAGGATGATTGATGTTGCATCCTTTCACAGATGCAGGCCCTATATCTCCAGGGCAGGGTACAGATTGGTGGGAAGAAGCACAATCATCTCTACTCTCCCTCTTGATCCATGGTCTCTATTTCATAACGTCTTACTTACTGAAGCCTGAGTACATTCCCTTCAGCCACAGTCTACTTTCCATATAACTGAGGCTGATGTGCAGCCAGTACTTTCCTTTAGAGTTGTTCATGACTGTCTTGGTAGGTTCATGCAGGGTCCTGGATGATAAATATTTTGAATAGCATCCTGCTCATAACACATGTCATTTGCCCCTGGATACCTAGATATGGTTGCTTTTCAGGGTGAGCTTTCCTGCTGTTATGAGCTTTCATCTAAGCTCGACTTGGAGCTCAAGCCGGGTGCCAGTTTGCATTGGAAGTCTCTGTGGGCTAGAGTATGAAATCCGTGGCACGGCTGCTGTTTCTGATTGCATTGAGTAATTTCATTTAATAATAATTTTGATTTTCCCTGTGTGTAAATTTTCCCTGAGAGGAAGTTAGGCTCATTGGGAGGTGAATTCTTTCTTTCGAGTCATTAAGGTTCCAGTTAGTGCTTTGTGTCTATAATTAATTAAACTATACTCAAGTTACCTAAAAATGAAATTCCCTATGTTCCTAGTGGAATTTGAGGTTCAAACTGAACATACTTAGGGATGAATATATCCAAACCTGGGTCTTTCTTGAGGATCATCTTATGTGTTTTTTTGCCTCCCAACCTGTCTTGGTGGACGTATCTTGTGGGAAGGGGCGTGATAAAGTTGATATTTCATTTCTGTTTTTGTATTTTGCAGATTTTTTTTGCTAACCTAATGGTCTTATCTGGTAATACCTGAGAAGAGGGTGATAGACAATAAAAAGGGAAGTATTCTTTATTTTAATTAAAATGCTAACATAAGGCACAATCATTGAGTGATTGCATTACAAAACAGCTACTTGTTCTGCCATAGTTAAGTGTGATTTGATGCGTCCATTATAAGCCTCTATTCTCAGGGGTTTATATCTTGGCCAAAATAGTCCCTCCAGAGGTGTCTGAAACTTGGCAGACATCTCTGCCTAATTACAGTCGTCTTCCTTTTTGGATTAAGAAAATGGGATTATTAGTGCTTGAACTCCATCCCCCCATATTTTCAAAGGATTATATTTATATTCACATAAATTGTGGGCTCTTGATCCTTTCAAATAAAATGACAACTTAGCAAGAACCAAAGATCCAGGGACCCCACAGAGAGAAACTCATGCTTGCTCAAGCAACTGCAGCAAGGAGTCAAGGAAGTCACTGAATTAATGATGAGGTTTGTGGATATAGCAAGAAGGCCAGTTCTGTGGGTTTTGGTGCCTTGAGTAAATAGGTGAGGTGCATTCCCTGATCCCAAATCCCAAGGCCACAGCCATCATCATATTCTTCCACAGACTTTTTGCTGTTACCCTAGAATTCTCCCACCACTCATCCTCTGACCTCTCTTTTTCTCATTCGTTTTTACCCATTAACAGAGGTGGACAAAATCCAAGGGGGATGGAGATGATTAAAGAGGTCTTTGCTATAATAGAGAAATTCTGGATATGCATTCTTCCCTGTCTTATACATTGTTTCCTTGGAGACCTCAGAGGAAGTCTCAGGGCCTTACCAGACTCCAAAGAGCCATGAAAATAATATGTTTGCTTCCCTGAATTATCAGTTGAAACATAGATGACTATAAATAGCACTTACATTTTCATTATTATTTAGGTACAGTAGGTGTGATTTGATGTAAAATTTTACATCTTACCTTTTATGTCACCTGTTTGACTTTTTTTATTACTTGAAACATGTCACATGTCCTTTCAGGTGAAATTACTGTAAACAGTAGATAGAATACTTCTTGCAACTTTTAGATGACTTCCTGACAAAACCCACACTCTACAATTTGCAAAGTTTAGTGAAGAAACCAGTGAGGTTTACGCAGTTTATGGCTTGATATTCCCTGGGCTCTTGCTTATAAATCTATCTAGATATAGGTCATGAATATGTAATATGCAGACTGATGCTGAATGTAGCACCGTAATATAAATAGACTACATGAGCTTTTCAAAAAAGCAACAGGAGTTGGAAAAAAACTACTCAATTTCCTACACAGTGCAGCCCATTAAGGAGAGAGTAAAATCAAAATGTTGAAGTTACTAGAAGAAAATTTTGCTGAATCAGTTCCTTCAAAGAGGCTGGCATGAATGAGTCATATTATACACAGGGAGAAGCAGCTCAGGCACACCCTTAGCTGTCGTGGGTTTCATTTACTTAGAAGGTTTGATATTTGTGTGAGTGCAGTGAGCAAATAAGGTATGTCTATGGTACCTAAAAATGAAGGCTACAACAATTAAATTAGAAACTAAAAAGGTTTTGAATGGTAAAACTGAATACATTTTAATTGACCATAATTCTATTGAAGACTATTAAATTACCACCTTGGAACAGAAGCACAAACGATGTGATAATGAGCTATGAAACCAAAATTTAGAACAGACAAACTGAAAAAATTACAGGTACCCCCGTGTAGGAAATGCACAGTGCTGATGATATCAAAATATGAATTATTTATATCTTCTTTAAATGTAAAATGTAAATTTGCTTGGAATTAATTTCTGTTGGGAAATTACTGCTCAGTAAACAAAGATATCTCTTAGGGTAATATTTTTTCCTCCTAAATGTATTATTATTATTTTATTATTGTTGTTGTTGTATGGGGAACAAGAGAAAGTTTAAGGATATTCAAAGTTGAAAAGAAAACTTCTGAGTTATAGTCACACTGGAAAATTAAGTCTTTTATTTCTAGGCAACATGTAATGTAGACAATTAAAGAGTTATTTTTTTCAAAGGACAGCCAAACTAAGTGTGATGGACTGCATTGTGACCCCCAAATTTGTAATGTCGAAAATGTTGAACTCTTAATTCCCAATGTGACTATATTTGGAGATAGAATCTTTAGGAGATAATTAATATTAAATGAGATTATAAGAATGGGACCCTAATCTGATAGGATTATAAGTCTTATAAGACTTAAAGTCATATAGGAAGAACAAGAGAGAGATAGTTCTCTCTCTCTTTTTTTCTTTGTAAACACAGATGAAAGGCATATGACGACAAAGCAAGAAGGAGGCCAACTGCAAGCCAGGAAGAGAGATTTCACCAGGAACCAAACTGACCAGCAAATTGATCTGGGACTTCCCAGCCTCCAGAACTGAGAGAAACAATTCCCGTTGTTTGAGCCACCCACACTGTGGTCTTTTGTGATGGCAGCCTGAGCAGATTAAGACAGATTTTGGTACTGAGAAGTGGGTGCTACTGTTAACAAATATCTAAAAACATGGAATCATCTTTGGAACTAGGTGATGGCCATAGGCTGGACAACTTTTGAGGTCCATTCTAGAAAAAGCCGTTGCTATGATGGGACTGTTGATAGAAATATGGACTTTAAAGGTAATTCTGATGAAGGCTCAGAAAGAAAAGAGAACAGCTGTAGACAAAGCTTTCATCTTTTCAGAGAACATGGACAATTTTGACTAGAATGGTGTAAGAAATACAGACATTCCAGTGAGGACTCAGACAGAAATGAGGAACAGGTTATCAGACTAGAGAAACTGGGATTCTTACGTAGTGGCAAAGAACTTGGCTGAATTTTATTTTAGTGGTTTGTGGCAGATAGAACTTGTGAGTAGTATAATTGAATAGCCAGAGAGATTTCAAAGTATTTTTAAGCAAAGTACTAGAGGTGTGGTTTGGATCCCTCTTACTACTTATAGCAAAATGCCAGAAGAGAGAGAGGAATTGAAGAATAAATTGTTAAACAAATAGGAACCAGAACTTGGAGATTTGGAAAATTCTCAGTCTATCCATATCGCAAAAAAAAAAAAGAGAAAGCTTGTTATGAAGCTAACACTAAGAGTGTAACCGAAAACCATTTGAGAAAGACCATGACGGCAAATCATGAACTGACAGCCATCTCAGCGGAAGCTAGGAACAGAGATGGGATTATACTTGCGGAGATGCTGTCAGTTTGAACTAAAGGGGACAGACAACATGGGACAGAATGAAGGAAGGCTGTTGGGCCTCTTGGATTCTACAGGTCTGAACCACAGAGCTCTTTTGCTGTAAGCTTGTGCTATTCTTAAAGGAAAGAGAAGAATTACCCCAAAGGTGATTCAGAGATTATTCAATGATCATTCAAATGATAAGAAAGCGAAACAGTCTTATTCTTTATAGCGAGAAAGTGAGTGGTCTGGAAGGTCACTAATTTTTTTAAGTTGTAAAATGGTTCCTACTAATGTGTTGCAGCTTTCGTGCGCAATTAGACATGGTCTGCCATACAAAATGCCCACACTGGCTGGATATTTATGGGGAGAATTTTATGTTATTATACCAAAGTCTTGCATAAAATTAGCACTAAGTATTTATGTGAGGGATCAGGGGAAAGGAGGAGGGATGAGCAGAAGGAAAGGACAATCGGAGAGATACAGTTGAGGGAGATAAAGAAGAAGGAGGGAAAGGAAGGAAGGAAGGAAGGAAGGAAGGAAGGCAGGCAGGCAGGCAGGCAGACCACCTCATGATTCCCCTCGGCCAGCTGTCGTTGTAAATGGTGAACAAAAAATGATATGATGCTATTGAAGGGCATACAAAGGTCTGTTTATTGGGTTCTAAATTCTCTGTTATTGGATTCTTATGTGTATCTTCTGGAGACTTTTCCCTTTTAAATATTCTAAGGCACCAGCAAAAGTTAATTGATCTGATTTATCCCTTTAGTCTTATTATTGTCTGGAAGAGAGTAAATTTCTCAGAAACACAACCCAGGAGAGGAAGCTTGTGATGGGGAAGGGGCTCAGGTCTTTTAGATGGAAGTGTGGCTGTGTAGCTTTCAGACAATCATGGAGCTGCCAGAGTCCTGGGTTCCTGAGTCCCTAAAGGAAGGATAGGGACAAATGTTTTCTATTTCCTGATTTTGCATTGTGTGATTTTGAAAAATAACCCTGAATTCTCTGCCCTGACTTTTCAACATTCAGGAAAGAACACTGAGATAAGAGCCAGAAGGTGTGTGATTAGGCTTGGGTCTACCCCAGAGCGGAGCTGGGGTTAGCTTTTGTCTAGAGTAGGCCAATTCCCTCCTTCCCCTGACTAATCCTCAGGTCCCAAGGATGCCCTCTCTTGAGCAGATGCAGAATAAACTGGACTCTCCAGTAGGGCCCTGTGCATGTCGCCTTGACATGGGTGGAGCTGAAAGGGAAAGGAAGCCATGTGGGGTTAGCATAGGGTAGGGGGGAGATAAGGAGGAGAATGGAGGTAAGGCTGTGGTCTTGGAAAGGAAGAGGTGTTCCTCCCTAAGAAAACCATCCCTGGATACCCCTGCCTCCCAGCTCACCCTCCTCCACTTCCTCCTCTGACCTTCTTGCCTTCTCAGAATCATTTATATTCCAGGCTTTCTCCCTCTCCATGTTATTCTGCCCAGCAGTGTTCACAGCTGTTCCATGGCTTCTCTCCACAACATAGTCCCAGGGCATTGATTGAAGACTGCCAGCATAGGACCCTGGTCATATGGCTCAGAACACTTGCCCATTTGCACTGAGTTGAGGAAGTGTAGGCAGCACAGTGTGGCAGTGAAGAGTATGGCTCTCCAGCCAGTCAGCATGGGTTTGATTCCTAACTTTGTGACTTTGAGCAAGTTATTAACCTCTTAGTTTCCTCATCTTCCAAAATTGGGATATAATACTGTCTCTCTCATAGAGTTGTTGCAATTATTTAAAAAATTAATACATTAAAACATCATAAGCATTTCATAAGTGTTTGCTTTTTTACTGTAAATAGTTCTGGGAAACCAAGTACCACATCTGGCTAATTTCTGTATGCTCAGCCCTATACAGAATGCATCCTAAATACATTGTAACAGTTTTAATCAATTGTTAATTAATTGATTCCCAGCTTCTTAATGGACTCTGATGTCTGACATTTATGGGTGTGCAGGGTGAGGTAGTCAAGTCTTGCAGCATTGCATGGATGCAGACACACAGTAAAGGAGTCAGGCAGCCTGAGTTCAAATGCTGGCTCTACCATTTTTTAGTTGTGATACCCTGGGAAAGTTTCTGAAACTCCCTGAGCTGAAATTTTCTCATTTTCTAAATGGAGAAAGTTTTGCTTTGAAGATTAAATGTGACAGAGCTTTTAGCACAATGCATGGCATATGGTGTGAACTATTAATTAGCTATTATTATTCCCCTGTTGTGCTTTGCTGAGGATATGGAGTCCATGTCTGTGGGTGTGGAACTAGGGCTGAAGATCAGTTTGCAGAAATTCTGGCTTCTGGAGTGGGGTCAGCAACACTTAGACATAGGGCCACTGGGTTTGTTCTGGTCTTGTCCTGACTAACATCTTCCTCTCTGCCTCCCCTTTCTGTGAAATCTCTAAGTAACACTGCTGGGTTCAGAGCTGTTTCTGCATGCAAGGCGGTCAAAGGTGCTCATACAATTCCTAGATGTCCAAGCTGGACAGCACCTCGGCAACCCACACACCCATCCCCACTTCACAGGTGAGGAAATGGAATCCGGAAAAGAAAAGCAATTGGTTTGACCAAATTACATAGTTAGCAGTGGCAGAACTCAGACTAACACCAGGTATTTCAGCTCTCTATCCATTGATCTTTGTTAAACCATGGCATCCCTGAGTTGATGCCGCAAGGCCTTCTTAACCCTTACCAAAATAACACACAAAATGATGTATATAAATCATTAAAAGGTTCACAAAGTGGAGAGGGGATGGGAGAGAAGAGGGAAGGGACCTAAATGCATTAATTTCTTTAATTAACATAAATAGTAAGTTAGCTGCTCAGAGTATGTTTGCACTTTCTTGCAATTCATTCCTCTACTCTATTCCAGCTAAACAGAGGTCATGTTCTGAAATGGTTAAGAATAAAGATTCCAGGTCTCAGAGGTGGAATGTACTTCCAGCATGTACTAGCTGTGAGGCCTGCACATGTAACTTCTCTGTGACTCCATTTCCTTACTTTACAGAATAGGAAGGAAAGACGCACCTACCTCATAGTGTGGTTGAAGGGATTTAATATAACAAGACATCAAAAAACACAGCAGAATCTGCTACATGTTAAGCATTTACTGTAAGTCAGTTGTTCTGGATGGAGAAAATTGCCACATGGCTGCATTTCAAATGATGAAAATTCTTATTACTTTTTATTCTCTTGCAGTAAGAGATTGCTTCTGTCTAGAATGTCTCCTCTTCTTCCTATCAGAGTATACGTGGGAGGGGTGGGAGGCGTGTGTAATGTGGGCCAGGTTCTGAAGGCCACAAGGCAAAAGGTATGATGCCTTCTCATACTCACACTCCAGACACTGACAGCCAAACATATCCTAAGTCCTAAGAGGAGATTATGCTGGGGTCTTGTCAGTTAGTGAGGGGTTTATGGGTCACTGGAGTCTGACCAGGCCTCTGAGTCTCCCTGCTGCCCGCCCCTGCTCTGGTCTGCAGCCTGGGCCTTGCGCAGCACCTCTTCCCATGAGCAGCCCTTGTTCCCTCCACCCTGCCCTTTTCAGGGCTCCCCCAGCCCATCAACCCTTTTCCCATGCTGTATCACTGCACCTGACTTTTCCTCTGCCTGGGATATTCTTACCATTCCCTGCCTCCCACCCAACACCTGACTTGACCTTTTCTTAGCAATGTGTAAGCTCTGATGCTAGGGTCTCTCTGAATCCGGAATGCTCCTGGGCTCCTCCAGCATTTTGTTTGGAATTGTTGTGCTACCATAATATGTGCATTGTGTCTCTTCCCTGCCAAGAGTGGGCTCCTTCTGGGCAGAGACCCATCTTACGCATACCCTCAGCTTCTAACACATGGCCTGGCATATCATAAGTGCCCATGGAGGCTGGTAGAGAAATTAGTGCCCCTGCCCACACCTGACCACCATTCTTGCCAGTACAACTCTCGAGCTCTTTCCCTTCTGCATTTAGAGTCTGGAACTCAATTAGGTTTCCAAATGTAAATTCTGTCTTTTAATTAAGAACTGTAGAAAAATATATATGTGAATGTGAATATATTTTCAACCTCGATGCTGGCATTTTTTCTATATTTGCTTGTTTTGGAGACTCTGGTCTCCCCTGGGATCATGACTTTCTCCCCGTAAATGGATGGGAAAGTGAAGACGTGAATATTTTTATCTGACATGATTTTGGAGCATGGCTTTCCTGTTTGCTGTTGTTTCCTTTTCATGGACCATTAGCAGCTTCCAAAGGCAATATCCTTTCACTGTCACACTGTGCCATGGGGGGCCATTTCAGCAACTTCAGACTAGGGCATTAAGTGCAATTCTGGATGAGAGTCAGCACATAACCAAATAAAAATAATAAAAGGAAAGCTTGTAGGAGCCATTTGGAACGCTGTCCCGTGCTGAATTCATTTGCAGCCTCGCAGAAACCTACCCATCACCAGTGATCAGCCCCGAGCCCGGCCGTACCTTATTTAATTGTAAAGTATTTCATATCCTCAGAAACAGCCCTACTCATTTGCTTTTCCTTTTATGGAGATTGTCTTGGTGGAATGCTGAGATTCTAATCAGTGGGGGAAGAAGAAAATGCAGGTTTTGATTTCAGCAAGAAAAAAAAAAAAAGATGCACTTCTTGTAGCTTTTCTCTTCGCCTTAAAATGAGCATTTAGGAGACCTTTTTGGAAATTCTTCTAAAATAGGTGCTTAGCACAGCAGAGGAGATGGTAGAAAAAGCAAGGTGAATTAAGTTCAGTCACCTAACCCAGCATGAGCCACTGCTACCCTACCCCTGGTCTCCACGTGGATGGCAGTTTCAGAAATGAACTGGGGAAAATCAAGCATCAGAATTTGTCTCCAGGCCAGTGTCCCTGATAGGCAACCCAATCAAGAGCAAGGTTCCCCCGGATGGAGAGAGTCCCCTGAGCCGGAACTCCAGAAAAGTCTCAGGTCTAACCAAGTCAGGGCAGGTTAGCCTACATCAGTTCGTCCCTGGCATCACAGCCACCTGGGGGAGCAAGGCTGTTAGAAGTATTGCTGTAGACCTTTTACCTAGAAATTCTGACTCAGTTGATCATGAATGGGTACTGAGAATCCACATTCTATTGGCTTTTCTACATCTCAGTGATGCAGGTGAATAAACACTAGTGACACATTCAATAATCAACCAGCCAAGGGAATGTTTGTTGAGAGTTTGTGCAAAATACCATTCCTGAGACCTGAGATGGTCATATATTAGAGCTGCTCCTTCAGTTTAGCCTAAGGATGGTCTGCGTTAGAAGACCAGGGATGGCCATTAAAAACACAGCCTTAGGAGCTTGAATAATAAGAGTAGGAGAATTCGGATCATAGCTAACATTTATCACACACTTATGTGGCCAGCACTGTGCTATAAAATTTTCCTCTAGACTCCTTTAAGTTAAGGACTGTTTTGCTTGTCTTGTTCATTGTTGTCACCTCAGCTCCTAGGACAGGACCTGGCACATAGTAACTGCTCAATAAATATTTGTGAAATAAATGCACAAATGCATTATTAGCTTATCCAACCTTCAGATAGCACTCTAAGCTAAATACTAAATATTCCAGATACACTAAAATTCTGAGAGGGGGACCAGAGAATCTGTACTTTTATCAAGCACTTTGAGAGATTCTTGATTTGGGATTGACTAGATTTGGGAAGCAGAAAATCTGGACCAAATTCCCTAATGGGTATTTAAATCCCCTGAGAAATAGTCTAATTCAATGTTTCTTCAGCTTGTCCTTGAATTTCCCTAAGATAAGATATCCTTGAATTTTCTGAAGATGAGATATTATGCTAGTGCAAAACACAGCCCAGACCACAGTCTAATCATTTTAATTATTAAAATGTTCTTTCTTTTCTTTTCTTTTCTTTTCTTTTCTTTTCTTTTCTTTTCTTTTCTTTTCTTTCTTTTCTTTCTTTCTTTCTTTCTTTCTTTCTTTCTTTTTTTTTTCTTTTTTTGACAGAGTCTCACTCTGTTGCCCAGGCTGGAGTGCAGTGGCACAATCTCAGTTCACAGCAACCTCTGCCTCTCAGGTTCAAGCGATTCTCCTGCCTCAGCCTCCCGAGGAGCTAGGATTACAGGTGTGCGCCACCACACTCAGCTAATTTTTGTATTTTTAGTAGAGACGGGGTTTCACCATGTTGGCTAGGCTGGTCTCGAACTCCTGCCCTTAAGTGATCCATCCACCTCAGCCTCCCAAAGTGCTGGGATTACAGGCGTAAGCCATCACACCCAGCTCAAGTGTTGTTTTTTATGATCAAGTGAATCATAACTTTTCTTCATTTCTACCCATGGCTCTTATTTCTTCTCCAAGAAAAAGATAATGTCCATCACATTGAGCTATCCATTACTGTGCATAAAGAAGATTTAAGATTATACCGTTTTCCAGAAATTCATGGATCAAGCCAGAGGCAAAGGGAATGAGAGAGCTATGGTCCGATCCAGATGAGAGACCTAGGCTGGCGGACTCATTGGAAATAATACTGTGTCCTGAGCTTAGGTAGAACATGGACTCAAGTCTGATAACCTTAGAAACTTGACTCTTTGACAACTAGCCATGTGACCTTGTAAAAGGCTTTCTCTTTTTTTTTTCTGAGATGGAGTCTTGCTCTGTCGCCCCGGCTGGAGTGCAGTGGCCGGATCTCAGCTCACTGCAAGCTCCGCCTCCCGGGTTTACGCCATTCTCCTGCCTCAGCCTCCCAAGTAGCTGGGACTACAGGCGCCCGCCACCTCGCTCGGCTAGTTTTTTGTATTTTTAGTAGAGACGGGGTTTCATTGTGTTGGCCAGGGTGGTCTCGATCTCCTGAACTCGTGATCCGCCCGTCTCGGCCTCCCAAAGTGCTGGGATTACAGGCTTGAGCCACCGCGCCCGGCGGTAAAAGGCTTTCTCATCTTCAGTTTTCCCATGTGTGAAGTGGAAGTAATAAAATATCATAGCATTGTGAGTGTAAAACATAATAGCTGCCAATAACAAAACCAAAACCACATATAACAAAAAATTAATAAGAATATAAAAGTCACAGCTAACATTTATCACAGTCCTATTATGTGCCCAGAATGTTGCTAAACGACTGTCCTCTAAGCCTCTATAGGTTAAGGGACTGTTTTATTTGTTTTGTTCATTGTTGTATCCGCAGCACCTAGAGCAGTATATGACACATAGTAATGGCTTGATAAACATTTGTTGAATAAATGGGTGAACCCGTTATTAGCTTGTCTAATCTTCAAAATAGTTCTGAGCTAAATGCTTCTGGTAATCCTATTTGACACATGAGAAAACAGACTTGACAAGATAAAGTTACTTGTTCAACCAGTAGGCAATGAAGCAGGGATTTCAACCCAGACACATTCCTGTGATTCCTACCAACTAGCTATTGTATGCATATTGCCATTTATTGACAATATTGGTAAATCTAACTTTATATTTGTATGTTTTATAAATGTATTTTAATGCCTAATGCATTTTATATTTGTATTCTTACACATCATGACATCTGTTGCTGGAGAGAGGGTGCATTAATTGGGTTCTGATATGAGATCCCAGTGCTGCCTTTACTTCCTGTGGACAAACAAACGTGCATGTTCAGAAGCTGAGAGCCACCAGACAGGGCAGCAATCTTTTTGTCCAGCTTCTGGTGGCCTTGCTGCCTGCTTTGTGACACACCATGCTTTACCCAGAATCTTCAGCTGTCTGTTCCTCCCATTGAATAGTCACTAGGAAAAGCAAGAACTCTAAAACTGCTGGACTGAAAATGAAATATGCAGTGGCTTCAGGCTATGTTTTCCCTTTGCTGGGAAGCACTGCTATGATAATTGTTTCTACAAAAAGAAACTACAACTCTGGCAAAAAAAAAAAAAAAAAGAAAATTCAAACCCTCTGTTTGCTCGAACCTATCATAAACCATTGCTGGTAATTATAGAAGCTGATTGTGCGACAGTTTAGTTTAACTTAATTGGCAATTTTTTTTAAGCTGCAACACAATAAAAATAGTAAAGAACGAGTCAGGTTCTAGAGACGGAACATTTAGCTTTGGTGAAATGTCAAAGATCTGCCCACACTGCCAAAGGTGTGGGAATTGTAACTGTGCTGTCAGCTCTGTTATTTAAACCCTTGCTTCTTGTGTTTTAAATTCTGCTTCCTGAGTGCACAGTCTGTTGTGGACTTGCATCCTATTGTGGCTAAGCAGATCTTTAAGCAGTTGTGGAAAGAAATGGGCCCCCTAAACCAATTTAGAAATACAGCTCCTGTGTCTGGAAGAGATGGCTGTGCAAAACCAGCTAGCTGTGTCCCATTACAATTTAAGTATAATCACTTCTTTTGGGGGTTCATTTTACTTGATTAAAAAAATTGATTAAAGCTTTACCTCCTTTTCCATTACTAGGAACACTCTCATCCCTGTTTCCTTTCCATTGGTCCTTCTCTTTCATCACCATGATTGTCATATCATCATCATCATCCCGTCTTAATAATAATGGTAATAATAGCCAGCATTTATGATCACTTCCATAGGCCAGATATTAGGTCAAGGACTTTCAACAGATTATCTCATTTAATCTTCACAACAATTTAAAAAGCTATCTATTAGAAAGTGGCAAGCCTATATTCACACCCTGTCTGTTCAGGACCAGGGCATACACTTATATCCATGATATTTTCTATCATCTTACAGTTTTGTTTACAACTGGGTCTCCATCTCTGGGACAAAGCTTAGCTAAGTTTCATAGCCAAGACAGAAAATAGAGCAAAACCTCAGGGCCACCATCTAATGAGGCTTGGCATTGGTCTTGCTACCTGTAAAGCCAGTATCTAGTATGTCAGGAATGACACTTGGGGGCCTGTGTCCCTTCCAGGTGGCAGTCTTCCATGTGTAATAACCCTTAGCCACGGCTCCTCCTCTGGATGGGAGCTCTGGCCTCCTTTCCCTGCCCTACCTGCCAGGTCCCCACTAGGCTTGGAGCTCTTCCCTGAACACCAGCCCACAATCCAGGGTCAGAGAGACCCCTCCCCACTCCTGCCAGTCCCCTTCCACCAGTGTTCGGATTCTCACTCCTTGTACCGAAGAGTGCATAGTGAAGGTAAGCTGCATATAGAGATGTTTTAGTAACTTCCTTTGAAATGAAAATCGCAATGATGGTGATGATTATGGTGATTTATTGAGTGCTATTTGCCAGCGTTATTCTAAGTGCTTTTGCCTGTACTAGCTGCCCTCCCAATAATCCTAGGAGGTAGATCTATTGCTTTCACCAGTTTCCAGATGAGGAAGTGAGGAGCACAAAGCTTAAGAGACTTATCAAAGGTCACATAACCAGAAAGTGGCAAAGCCAGATGTGCACCCAAAACTGGTAAGCTTAATCATAATGCTATGTTGGGATGTCAAAATAGTGTTACAAATGGTTTGAGGAACCAAACATTCAAAATGCTTCAGATGAACACAACAGCTTCCAGGTAAGTTGATTTGTGAAACAGTACTTTGCTTTCAAACTTAGCATGTCACTTGGAAATGGCTGTAATTAATGTCAAATTTAGTTCCAGTCTCCTGGAACCTAAATACCATTGAGACTAACAGTATTTTCTACATTCTAATTACATTTTAGAATATACTTGCACCACTTGATGTTCCAAAGCTTTCTAATGATTGAATTGCAATTAAGAGCCTATGCCATATTCTTACACATACTGTTTTCCCATCAAAGTATAAATGATCACAGTACTACCTATATTTGTATGTGACTCATTAACATTACACCATATTACAGACATTTATATATGCTGTTGACAATGATGGTTTCAATACCAGCCAGTTAACAAGGAATGACAGGCTTATTACGTGTTCAGCACTTGACGTATTTAATAATACATAGGTGAGTAAGGAAATTGCTGTGATAAGAAACATATACATTTATGACTGTGTATGCATAGCATTTTTCCCTTGTAAAATGGTGGTTAGCAAATTTTAAAAAATTATTTCCTAGAGGTTAGCTGTGGGAGGTCATGGAAGGAAACCTGAGTTAGAAGAGGAAGGAACTAAAGTCGGAACAAGGGCTGGGTCTGTTTGCAAATGAACCGTGAATAAGAAGTAGCATCAAATAAGAAAAGGAAATGCAGTAGGTGGCTCAGCTGAGGAAAAGAGAAGTCTGCTCACATAAGGTTCTGGACTGAGGCTGGAGGGTCAGGGACTCAATCATAAAATTACCCTATGTGGACATGCTTTAGAAAAGACAAGTAGTAAAGAATAAATAGAGAAAAAAAGGTGGCGAATGCTCCAGTGCGCAGAAGCTCCAGAAAGCTCCACTTCACTGAGGAACTGCATCAATCTCTGGGGACAACATCAGGGGTTTCTTTTCCCTGATTCAAGGGACTGGGATAGAGGGAAGAATTGAGTGACAGGGGGCTGTGGCCAGAGAAGCTTAGTGCCTTCCATCCAGGCTTCCACTAGGAGAGACCTTGAGCTTGTTACCAAACTCTGTGGGCCAATCCAAAGCTTCCTTTAATTAAGATACCTAAGTCCCTTTAGATTCCAGGTGAGAAAAGATTCAGGTGAGAAGGATGACTAGAGGACGAGGGCCCCCAAAATGTACCTTGAAGCCTAGATATTGCTGGGTGAAACCAAATCTGTGGTCTGCTATCAGATTCTTTGCTTCCATGCATTCATATCTACCAAAAAAAGCTCTCTTCATATAGAATGGCAGCTTTCAAAATTGTTAGGCTAATGTATATTCTTCTAGTTTGGGAGAATATTGAGATCTCTCATTTAACAAACTATAACCATCTGGGATTTTTCCTGGAGGAGATGTCACCTCTTGTGGGACAGAAATTGGAAGCAAGACTTGAGCTAGTGCCTGGGACACTGAGGAGCAGAGGCTTCCATCGTGCTTGAGGTACAGTGTATCTGGTTATGCAGGGAGGGATGGGTTGCAGAAAGGTCAGAAAGATGGACACATACTAAGATAATGGACGGACAGACAGACTAGTATGCCCCACCCTTGCCCCAGAACATACCTTGGGAATATGTGGACCTGTGCTGGGGAGAGGAGCTGTATGTGTGTGAGTAGATGGCCTGAGCTGTGCCTGGCAGCCAGGAACTTGGGTTGGAGACCTGGCACCTGTTCGTCCTCTGCATTGCCCTCTGCATGTAGATTGTGAGTGACGGGACGGTGGCAGTGACTGTGGCCTAGCTGTGGACTCCTGGGCTAAAGCAGAGCTTGAGTTTCAGGCTCTGTTCCTTGACTCTGCAGAGGACTACACCAAATTGGCCCAATGGACTGTCAGGGACAACATGTGGCTGCAACCATGACAACTGTCACATGGAGTTCCCCAGAGAAAGAAGCATGCTCACTGCTTCCTGTCCTTGCAGGGATTTAATCAGACCTCATGGAAAGAGTAAGACCCCAAAGCTCTTGGACTTGTCACAAGAATATGAGGTCTATAGAGGAGAACACTTTTTGTTGTTGTTGTTCCCATTGCTGTTGTTTTTGTTTTGTTTTTAAATTTTTATTTCCATAGGTTATTGGGGAACAGGTGGAGTTTGGTTACATGAGTAAGATCTTTAGTGGTGATTTGTGAGACTTTGGTGCACCCATCACCTGAGCAGTATACACTGCACCCTATTTGTAGTCTTTTTTTTTTTTTTTTTTTTTTTTTTTGAGACGGAGTCTCGCTCTGTCGCCCAGGCTGGAGTGCAGTGGCCGGATCTCAGCTCACCGCAAGCTCCGCCTCCCGGGTTTACGCCATTCTCTCGCCTCAGCCTCCCGTATTTGTAGTCTTTTATCCCTCACCCCCTTCCCACTCTTTCCCCTTGAGTCTCCAAAGTCCATTGTGTCATTCTTATGCTTTTGCATACTCATAGCTTAGCTCCCACTTATGAGAAAACATACAATGTTTGGTTCTCAGTTCTTGAGTTACTTCACTTAGAATAATAGTCTCCAGTCTCATCCAGGTCCCTGCAAATGCCATTAGTTCATTCCTTTTTATGGCTGAGTAGTATACCACAGTTTCTTTATCCACTCATTGACTGATGGACATTTGGGTTGGTTTTCCGTTTTTGCAATTGCGAATTTTGCTGCTATAAACATACGTGTTCAATTATCTTTTTCATATAATGACTTCATTTCCTCCGGGTAGGTACCCAGTAATGGGATTGCTGGATCAATTGGTAGTTCTACTTTAAGTTCTTTAAGGAATCTCCACACTGTTTTCCATAGTGGCTGTACTAGTTTACATTCCCACCAGCAGTGTAGAACTGAAGGAGAACATTTTAATATATTAAAGAACCATTTCAAATATACAAAAGACAATAAAATAATAAGTAGGTTATATATGCAGAAATAATATATATAAATATTATATAATATAAACTATATAATAATATATGTAAATAAATGATTACCTAGAATTATATTATTTATAATATACAAAATAGATAATATATAAATATTATGTAATTATATGATAAATTATTACATATATGTAGGAAAAAACACACTGTTTTTCTTCTGCCCCCACACCACAAAGTAAAAGCTCCCCCCACACACCAAACAAGCAATCAGTTCTGTGGCAGACCCCAGCTCCTGTGCTCCAATTAGGTTCCCTTCCAACATGACCTACCTGGAGACAATGTCAGGTCCCCTAAGTTGAGGCTCAGTCCCACAAGACTGTACTCCACTTCCAATGCCAATCTCAAACCCTAAGTTGTTTTATCTGTGCTTCTAATTGACTGCCTATAAATTGGGGGATCCCATAACCCCCTCCTTGGGTTTGACTGATTTGCTAGAGTGGTTCACAGAACTTCGAAATAACACATTCATCCATTTATCATAAAATATATTACAAAGGGGACAGATGAAGAGATGATTCATACGAGAAGGCACATGGTGGGGCATGGAGCTCCTAGCCCTCCCTGCTGCGCCACCTTCCACATCTCCATGTGCTCGGCCATCTGGAAGCTCATCCTCTCCTGTCCTCTTGGGCCTTTTATGGAGACTTCATTGGACAGGCATGATGGAGGCATGGACAACCATGTGGAAATGTGACCGGACACAAAGGGTACCATCCAACACTAACAGTGGGGAGCCAGTAGGGTCTCTCTGTCCAGATTCTTCCTGGCCTCTCTGTGTGGTGTTTCTTCCTCCCGGCTATGGGGCAGGACCTCTTCTGAAATGGGATCTTATGACCTACAGGCAGGCAAGGTAGGTAAGAAATTTTCTTTGTGGTCTAAGAAAGAAAAGTGAGGGAAGATTCCTGCCTCAGGAAGGAAAAAGAAGCAGGTAAAAGAAGGGCAGGAGAAGGTCAGAGAGATTGTTTTCTGAGGCCTGCTCCTGTGAAGTAAAGCACCCAACTTTCAAACAAAAGACTCTTTCACCTTTATGGCTCTGAAGCTGCTGCAGGAACCAAAGGCAAAAAGCCAAATACTCTAACGAAAGATATGCTTATTGCTGTAGTCACTTAAAAAATAACCAGGGCTGTGGGAGTTTTGAGCCGGGTACCGTGGATGAAAACCAATAATATATATCGTAATATCACAGTATCAGATGCCCAGATTCAGTAGCCATTAAAGTTTTGTCATATTTCCTCAGATGAAAAACAAAACAATTGCTCATAGAGCTAAAGTATTTGTAATCCATTTTCGTTGCCTTCTCTTCTTCCCTCCTTCCTCTTTCTACTCGTCTATAGGCGTGTGAACCTTCTTATCTGTGCTTTTACACACTGACTGCCCATGTGTGTTCATAAATAGTATATTGATGGGTTTAAAATATATATAAATGTTATATTTTATGTGTCCTTCTTCAATTTCACTCAACATTAACTTTTTAAGGTTATTCATTTGATACAATAGAATTAGATCTAGTTCATTTGTTTTAATCTCTCCCTCTCTATATATACTATACATGTTTCTATACATGTAACACTTTGTATACTATTTACATATTTTACTTCATCCATTTTTCTATTAAAGGATGTTTGGTTTGTTTCCAGTTTTCACATTTTTTACGTTTAATTTTTAAATTAAATTAGAGTTTATTTTCGTATAATGTGTGCTGTGGTATTTCCATATGTCACAGTATCATTCTGGGATCAGATGTCTTTTTCTTTACTGTTTTGTAAAGCCTCCTGTTTTCTATTTCAGGGATTGATGTACTTATAGGTTTGCTTTTTGACTACTCTAGTATTTCATTAATCTATGTGTTTATCACTGAACCAATATAGTATTGTTTTAATTATCATAGATTTATGGCAAGATTTGATATTTGATAGGGCAAGACCCACACCTTTATTCTTGAAAATTAGAAAGCTGTGATTTAGATATTGAGCTTATGCTTTAAGACACTTCATTTGAATAAAAAAACCAGGTGTGAACGTTGACCACAAGCTGAGGAATTGGGATGTATCATATACAGTCTGTATTTGGTCCTTAAAACAGCCTCGTAAGATTGAAAGTGTTATTCCCATCTTAGACACCGTGAAACTAAGAATTGGTGGTGTTAGCTAACATGTCTGTGTGAAGACATTCAGGAAATGACATGTGCAGAATCTCTTTGACATGCATGCATATTAAAGATATTTTCTACTAGATCATGTAGTACCCCTCATGAAGCCCCATGATAAATGACTGCCTCTCTCCTTGAGCAAGATGAACTATCTCTGTTTTCCTCTTTGGAGTATAGGAAACTTGGATTCAAATTTGTGCTTAATAATTTAACTCAGCAGTTTCTTATGATTCAATTATCTATGTACTACTTTTTATTTTTCTTAATACCTCATTCTAATTTGCATTTTTCTTGTCTTGATTTTTATGTATTTTTTCCTAACGTGTTGTGTTAATGCATGCAGGTTTTATTGCCAACCTTAAATAATTTACAGATAAAAAAAGAAAGAATACATGTTCTGTTACAACAAGGCTTTGCAAGCTTTAATGTGCATTGGAGTCGCATGGGATCTTGTTGAAACGCAGGTTCTCAATCAATAGGTCTGGGGTGGAACCTGAGACTACGTCTCTAACCTGCTCCCAGATGGTGCCTAGGCTGCTGACCTAGGATCACAGTTCGAGACGCAAGGCTCTGCACCCAGGATGAGAAGGTATTGTGTAATTAGATCACTAGGCTTCCCCAGAGGAGAGATAGATGCCCATAGTAGGTTGAGAATCATTATTGACAGCTCTCAGGTTTTCTGAACCTTGACGTGAAGTTGGGAAACAAAGTTCTTCTTCAGTGTGATCTACTTTCAGCTGCCTTTCCCAGTCAGGACAAAGGCTTTTCCAGCTAAGAAGGATCATATAGGTAGAGGGGATTTTCTTCCTTTCTAATAGTAGGTCTCAACTGTGGCTGCACATTAGAATTAATGGGGGAGCTTTTAAAACTTGTTATACCCAAGCCACACTTCAGTCCATTTAATCAGAATTTCTTGGAGCAGGGCCTCAATAATTTTTTAAAGTTTCTCAGGTGATTTCAAAGTGCAGGGAAGGTAGAGAACTCTGCTTTGCAAGGATAAAGAGAGATGATCCCTGTGACCCATTTTTCAAGAGAATCTTGCCCTCCTAGCTGACTCTCCTTTTGAGGAGGGGGAGGTCCCTGGTCAGTACCTTGCGGCCTCCTTCCAGGGCTGTGCCAGCATCTGGTTATTGTTTTCAAACTATTTGTACTATCAGGTTCCTGAAATTTCCCCTTTTGGGATCCCATATCAGGCTGGGTTCCTTGAGAAACTTCCCATTTTAAGATTCAAGTACAAATTAAAGAGTAAACATTTTAAATAACAGATTTTTGGGTACTTAAATAATTATGGACCACATCTTTTGCTTCTTCATCAATATATGCTTCAATCTCCATCTCCATTTCTTTGTCATTATTTTTCATGTCAAAATTAATTGTATTGGAAAGCAAGATTCACATTTTCTCTTTAAACATCTTATTTTGATGGTGTGGAAATTAGAGAGTTTGAAATCTATATGACCCTGGAATTGAATCTCAGCTCCTCTAAATGTTAGTGGTGTTAAAGCGCAACATTTGTCATAGAAAAAAGCCTGAATAATATGTATTTCACCTGTGTCATATCAAACCCTGATCGGCTACAATTGGAATGGCACTGGGTTTAAGAGGCTGAAAAAGAGATCCAGAGCCAGCAAATGAGACATGAGGTTTTATCAGGTGCTTGCATACAGGGGAGAGAGTCCAGTGGCAGGGGCTGGGCAGGATAACAATACTGCCCAGTGGCGGTGGGCTAGGCAGGAGAACTGCAGTGGCTTGCAATAGGCATGCAGTTTATACAGCATGTTTTCACTCAATACCCTCCCCATAATGACCTCCACCCTGCATCCTTCATTCAATTCAAACTCGGGGCCTCGAGCCCCTGTGTGGCCTGTTTTCCACAGGATGGGATGGGACAGGTGTTGGGGGACTCAGATGTTCCTCACAGGCAAGCAACAAATCTCCAGGTTGGCCACTCCTGGATTCCTTAGCTGAGAACACACATTCAGGTGTGTCTGCCACACAGGGTCATTCTTAGGTATGCTTAAGGTATTGCTAGGAGGTGCATTTACCCTACAACATGGTTGATAAATGAGTTTAAAAAGTTAAATTATCTAAATAAGACTATGTAACAGAATTTCCTTCATTTCATGGAAACTCAAATCTTAGCTTCCTTCCTTCCCCATTTAGAAAGAAGATGCAATATATACTTTCATATAATTAATACCCTTCCTTCTCCTAAAAAAGATTTAAGGAGACTGAAAGGAACAATATAAAGCCAATATACAAACAAATATTTAATGGAAAGCATGCGCCTGAATGAGATAGTTCTTTTAGAGAAATAACTGTCACATTCCACCATTAAGAAGTGATGTGTTCTCCATAACCTTAATCCAAATGAGTACGTTTTGAATGGAAGAACTGCTCCTAAAATTCCTAATGAAACATAACAATTACTTTATTTTTTTCTTTTAAACTGAAGTCTGTACATTGCAAAAAAATGAAGACAAATATGTTTATCTTTTTTTGCAAAAAGTTAAAGACAAATATGTTTACTTTTTTTGGTTAAATTTCAGGGCTATTTTGAAATTTGGTATTACTTTAAATATAGACAAAGAATTAGATTTATTGTTTTAGAAAGAAATCCATTCTCATTCAATTAGATTATTTTTCAGTGTCAGATTTTTTTTTTCTCCATAAGAGCAAGTAGATTTACACATTTATACCCTCAGAATTCAAACTACCAGTATATTTGGATGTGCATTTGTCAAATGAGAACATGTTACCTGTTCTCAGAAAGAAAGCCTTGGTTCTGAGCTATAGTAGGGATAATCTTGAATATTACTGTTTATTTCCCAACTCCATAACCTTGTTTCTACCCCTTCTTTAAAAACAGGTTGAACACCATATTTAATTTTGAAGCTAATACAATGTTTTATTTTGTGGGGTTTTATAGCTCCTTTTGTAATATGGAGATACAGGGGTGAAAGTCAGTGCCTCATATATAAGGATTGCAAATTCAAATAGGAACTGTGGTAACTTAAAAAAAATAAGCAAAGTGGCACTGCATTTCCTTTAGAGTACATATGAATAATTTTCACTGTCACAAAGATGCCCAAGCTCATTTTTCTTTAAACATGTGGTGTATTGCTTATCATTTTTCCCTGAGTACAGAGAAATATTTCTCTACAAAAAGAAAAGAAACAGTACAAACATGATGCTAAGTGGCATATGCTATGTCACCTTTAGATCATGGAGACAGTAGGGAATGGTGAGGACTGTGGCAAACAACAAAACATGTCCAATGGTGGGCATGTGGGAATGAAGCCCAGTGTCAGCAGGCCTTTTGAGTTTCCAAGAGAAACAAGCAGTCCAGTGGGCTAGGCAGGAGAACCGTCTATGTTGAGATGTTGTAATTTTAAAATTATATCCATTAAAAAACAATTTATGGGACAAATAAAACACAACTGCCAGTCAAATTCAGCTAGAAGACCTTAAGTGTGCAACTACTGCTTGGAGAAAAAATAATGCAAGAGATCCACATGGGAGCAACTCTAGTGAGGTATTTGATGTGCAGATTAGTTCCTTTCTAGAATAAAATTGCTGAACTTTCAAGGGAAATATGAGATGCTGTGTATGTGCGCGTGTGTATGTATGTGTGCATGTGTGCATGTGTGTGTACACAGTGGGCTTGTCAGAAAATCTATTTGGTTGAATGGGACACTATACGAAGTATATAACACTTTTGCAATGGAATGTTGAGGGTTCATGGTGTGTATTTGGAGCAAGTAGGGATTCTAGAAAGGAACTATTCTATATTCTAGAAAGGAACTAATCTCCATCATCCAGTGTGGTGGAGGGTGCCACCGTTCAGTCACTCAGGACTCAGTGGGGCTCCCAGAGAAAATGCCAGGGCATAAGGGGGATGCCATTCCAGATAAAGGGCAATAATAAGCCTAGGGGAAGCAGCCACCTGTCAAGAGTAAACTAAACTGTTAGTGGAGGTGGTTTTGTAATATGGACAAATGTTAAGGACATTTCTGCTCAGAATGGGCCAGATCAATGTCTCTCAAGGCCTTGCCTTGTGCTTCTCTCTAGCATTGCAGATTGTTGCTCCTACCCTCCCTGTCCACCATCCTCCCTGCTTTTGTATTCTTCTTATTCTCCTGGAGAAGTGGAGAGAAGTTTTCAGGCTCACCATGGCTCCACTGTTCAGGGTCCTGGCCCACAAGCTCATGTGAGCCAATTACTTTTTTATACTTGTAGACTGAAAAGCAGCAGCTGTCCTGCACACATATTTAGTGATTTCTGAATGTGTACTACAGGCATTTTTTTTTTTTTTTAAGCAGGGACTTTCCCCATGTGAGAGAAAGAAAGAGAAATTTGTATTCACACTGCTTTGTGGAATTCTAAAATGTGTTTTGGGGGGATACAATTCAAACACTAAAATAATCCATTTCATGCATATTAATTGATTTTTACATGAAAACAATTCCCATTCGCATGAGAGCTTTGGCAAGTTTAGAGTCTGGGGAAGATGTTATAAGCAGTAGTGGAGAAAAATAAAACTAAACATTGCACTATGTTGGCAAGAGCTAAGGAAGACAAGCTCAGGCTCATATTCATTTTCCCTGCTGTCAGTGGCAGAAGTCTGATGGTTCTCTTGTCCATTGCAGGCCACTCTTTCTCTATTATTCTCTGTCCATAGTTTCAAGTTTGTGGTTTGAGTCTGAGCCTCTCCTATTCTCTAATGATCATCTCTCCTTAGGTGAGTGCCTATCCTATGGAAATAAAAAATCTGTTGCTGTCTCTCAAACCCATTTTCATCTAATTGACACTCTATTCTGATGCCCCATTCGCACACAAACTTCACCTCCAAATGACTTAAACAAAAGGACATTTATTGACTCACGTATCACAGGCAAACAAAAGTAGGTGAACTCAAGGGCTGGCTTAATCCAGAGACTATGGCTCCAATTGGTGGTGCTTCTCTTGTCTCTCCCCTTCCCACATCATGTGCCAGTTTTGTCCGCTAGCTGTTAGTGACAGGACTTCTGCGGTTTGAGACCTTAGATCCTCACTCCTCAGTGTCCACAGAAACAAAGAAGGATAAATCCTGGACCCACTCTCAGGAGACAGAGGAAATTTCTTTCCCCAAAATTCCCAGCAAAACCTTCTGTGAGATTCGCTGTTCTAAACTGGGACATGCCTGTTCCTAAACCTGTTCTTCCAAGACAATTTCCATGTGGAGATTGTTTTGCCTTGTCATCCCTAAATCACTCGTGTGGTTAGCATGCAGGAGAATGCACGCCTGTGACACAGCTTCAGGAGGTCCTGATGACACGTGCTCAAAGTGGTAGGGACACAGCTTGGTTTTTACACATTTTAGGGAGATATGAGACATCAATCAATACATGTGATATGTATATTGGTTCTGTCCAGAAAGGAGGGACAACTCGAGATGACCTTGAAGAGGTTAGCCAATAGTTTTCATCTCTATCCGATTTGTACCCCTTTTTTAATATTAAATTGTTGTATTGTTCCCTTTATTATTATGAAGTAAAATCCATAGAGAATTAAACTTAACTAAATGTTTAACCTCAGAAAATTGATATAATATCAAAATTATAATATAATATAAAATAAATGAAAGGAGTTTATAATAAAATAATATATATTTCAATCTGCAAATGGTGGGGCATGATCACACTAGAACCTCATTACTCAAACTGTGGTCCACGGACCAGCATCAACACCTGCTGGGAACATGTTAGGAAAGCAGAACCTCAGGCCCCAGCCCAGACTTATTCAGCGAGAATCTGCATTGTAACAACATTCCCAAGAGACTCAGGGTGCACTTTAAAGCTTGGGACACAAGGTGCTGGAAGACATAATGTAGTCAAATGTTTCTCACCGCTTGTAGAATCATGCTGAATACGACAGCCGCAAATGTTGACTGTACAGATGTGTTGGCAACTCAAACATCCATTGGTGATATGATTTTTGGAAATGATGAACAACTCTTGAGATGAGAACAAAACAAAATACAATGCACCTCAGTTTGCATAATGGTTGCATTACCGGAAATACAATGTATAATAAATGATGTAAAATATGCTTTGTGTTTACATGTCAAACGGAGTTAGGTCTTTAGACTTGTATAATTATAAATAGGGTTTATGCTGATTTAGGTTTTTTGTTTTTTAATACCAGGTAATACCAGGTAGAATATTTGAAAGTAGTGCAGATTATAGGACAATTCTTTAGGCTTTCTTATATTTTCCATGAAAATCTCAAGGACCCATCTTGCCTAGGACAAACTTTAATTCGGGGTAGAGAATTCAGCTTTTCTAAAATGGCAAAGCTCAGTTTTTGTTCAGGTCAGGTTCTTAAAGGGCCTGCTGGAAGTTTCTAGGGATTTCTTGCAGAGGACATGCCCAGACTATGAATCACATGGGGCAGCCATTCATAGGAATAAGAGAGTAGATTGTATTCACATGTTGTCTCTTAAAGTCAGCTATGTCACTCGTTAAGATGAATGTGTGCAGATGTGTCTGCTCTATTGATAATTACCCTGAGTATGGGGACCTTGTCATTTTTGTACACTGCTATGTCCCCATTCCCTAGCCTAATAGTTTTCCAATTTAGCAGCAATCAGAATCACCTGGAAGTCTTGTTAAACCACAGATGGTTGGGCCTCATCCCCAGGGTCTTGGATTCAATAGGCCCAGTGTGGCCTGAGAATTTGTATTTCTATCAAGTTCCCAGCTGATGCTTCTTTTTTTTTTTTTTTTTTTTAAATATGGAACGCTTCATGAATTTGCGTGTCATCCTTGCGCAGGGGCCATGCTAATCTTCTCTGTATCGTTCCAATTTTAGTATATGTGCTGCCGAAGCGAGCATGATGCCTCTTAAATTATCCAAGGTCCAAAGGTTACCCTTTGAGAATCATTGGCTCAATAAATATTTATGAATGAATGAATTGTATCCAATCAACTAGTCAGTCAATAAATACTTATGGAGTGGGTACTAGTGCCAGGCTTAGGAAGCAAATCAGACACCATCCTAGGCCCTTAGGAAGAAACTTCAAGTGGGGGCGAATAAACAAGGGCTGTATGTCTGAGTGTATCAGCAGAAAACAGCATGTTCAAAGTGGGTAATCAAAGAAAGATTAATGAAGGGAGACTATTTGCAGTGGGGTGGACCGAGTTCATGGAACCACAGGGATGGTAATGCACCCGAGGACTAGACAGAGCAAAAAGGCTTTGCCACTCCCAGGCCAGAAGGGGCAGAAAAATTGAGAGCTGTGGCCCTGGGAGAGGGGCTCCCCGACAGGAACTGGGGCCTAGGTAGAGGATCCCAGAAGTTATTACACTGCAGTCCTTCAGGGATGGAGTGGTAGAAGATAAATCTTCTCAGTCCTTACCTGCCATGCCCTACAATCTCCTCCATGACTTTCATGTGGGTTTACCAGAAAAAATGCAGAACACCCAGTTAAATTTGAAATTCAGAGAAATAAGGAATTTTTAAAATATTAGTCCAATATTTGGATGTACTTATATTAAAAAACAAATGACCCATTTGTCTGAAATTTCAAACTGTGTTGTTGTTGCTGAATCTGGCAACCCTATCTCCATGGGGAAATTTAACCAAAAGCCAGAAAGCAGGACACAGTGAGAGGTGCCATCCATAAAACTCTCAGGAGCAGGATGGAGACAGGGGATCTGGAGAAAGGAAGGATTTGCAAAGTTGGAAAATAATGACATGTTGCAGGATCTAGTGCAGAGAAAGAAACGGATAATTGAAGAGAAATGGAAGGCATTCACTAGAAGCCTTAGAAAAGTGCGTACACTTGTTATCTCTCATGACAAGAGTACAGGTAGTATATGTGGGTAGAGTCTTTACAATGGCCTACAAGAGGGACAGGATCTTCCCCTACCATTGCCAGTTGGTTGTCACCTACTACTCTCCTCCCTCACCCTTCTTGCCCCCAAAACAATGGTCTCCCTGTTCCCTGCTATGGTTTGATAAGCAAGAATGTTCAAAGGTGGCCTTGGAAGCTCACTTGGGGTGACCTATACAATGAATTGTTTGGAATGACACTGATCTGGCAGAAGGGGCTTCCACAAAACTTAGCTTCCCTTGGGTCTGGTGGCTTCTTTCCCCTGGAAGGAGGGGCTACAAATACTCATGGACTCCAAGATCCCCAAATAACTTTAGTAAACATCTCACACCTCAAATCCTACCCGCTTGCCTCCAAGTAGCACTTATTTCCCACTGAGAAGGTCACCCTCACCTTCCCAGAGAATTGGGTCACTCCATGGGAGGACAAGTCCACTGTGTGTCAAACCTCAGCATGCCTCATCATGAGATGAAGACAGATTAGGAAATTGTATGCCTCTTCCAATCCTATGGATTCCTCACTTGTAAGATTCCCTAATAAAGCCTGTTCCTTACTTATTCTGCAGATGTTGTAGAGTTTATCTTTGGCTCAGCTGAATGATACCATATCAACCCAATGACATTCAATGTGGATGGTCCCTTGTACATTCCAAACGTCCTCCTGCCTTTGAACTTGGTAGACACACCACTTGTTGTATATTCCACCTGTAATATACTTTCCCAAGGTAAGTTTATGGAGCATTCCCTCACTTCCCTCACATCTCTGCTAAAATATCTCCTCATTAGAAAGACCTTCCCTGATAACCCAAAATGAAATAGTAATTTGATCTCCCCTGCAGCTTTCCTTTTTATATTCTATGTTTTATTTGTGTATTGTCTGTCTTCTCCAACTAGAATGTAAATTACATGAGATCTGACACTTTATTGTGTTTTCTGATATACTCCCAATGCCTAGAAGAGCACCTAATATGTAGTAGATGCTCAAAAATATTTGTTGAATGGATGCATGTGAGAAAAAAGATGGCAATTAAGTGGACAAGGAATTGTTGGCATAGCAAGATTGAAAATCAAACTTCTAGCAAGCTACATCTGTGAGAGGGCAAGAGAATATAGTATTTTGGATTAGGCTGGAAGAGATGGGATAGGAGAGAATCCTATTAGGATAGTTAGGATAATTTTTGGAGATGGGCTTGATAGGGCTTGCTGGTGGATTGTATTTGGTGAGTACAAGGAAGAGAAGAGTCCAGGATAACTCTTATCATGAAGAGTTGGATGGATGGGCTTTCCATTTACTGAGATGGAAAAGGCTTACAGATAAGCTGACTGGGGTGGTTTTGGAGGAAAATCAAGAGTTTGGCCATGTTATGTTTGAGATATCTGGTAGACATCCAATTGTAGATGTCAAGTAAGAATTGGTTATATTAGGTTTAATTTGCAGTGAAAAGTCAGTGCTGGAGATGAAGATGTAAGTTTGGGAGTTTTATATAATTTTCAAAATCAAGAGACTGTTTTAATTCATGTAGAGAAAATACCTTGAAAGTGGAAAGAAGGGAGGCTCAGAAAGAGAGTCCTGTGATTGCCAGTAGTTGGGGATCAATGAGAGGAGAAAAGGCAAACAGAAAGATGGAGAAGGAACAGTCAATGAAGAAGTAAAATAAAAACATAAGTGTGCTAAGTCTTGAATGAAAGAAAAAAATGGAAGATGCAGAGGTTAATTAGTATCAAGTTTTATGGAGGGAAAATGGCAATATGTACCAATATCTTAAAGATAATCACACTTTTTATTAAGTAATTCAACTCCTAGGAATCCAGCCTATAAAATTCTAAAACTGGTGGAATAAGATTTACACACAAGAGATTTTCACTGAAGCATTATTTCATAATAGCCAAAGATTATGCACAACATAAATGTCCCAAAATAGGGGACTGGTTAAATAAATTGTGATACAGCCATACAATTGAAAATTATGCACTCATTAAATTATGTTTATGAAGAGCTTTTAATGAGCTAAAAATGCTTATAAGATGATATAATGTTGAATGAAAAAATAGCATGCAAAATTTTATATATAGGATCGTCTCAATTATTTACTCATACATACTTACTGAAAATTGCTGGAAAGAAATATGCTAAAATATTTTGAATGGTTCCCTGTAGGTTATAGGATTATGAATAATTATTATTTTTCTTTGTTTTAAAATTGTATTTTGAATCATCATGTACTTCCTCTATAAGCAGAAAACATTAAAAAAATTCTTCCTTATATTGAGTTGAAATCTCCCTTCCTCCTATCTGAGTCATTGCTTCCTGTGCCTCTGTAGAGATAGAGGGGTAAGCAAATCTACTCCTTGTTACATAGGACAGTGTTCAAATATTAGAAGAGAGCTGCCAACCAAGAATTTTAGCTTTACCTGTTGATATAGTTTGGCTGTGTGTCCTCACCTAAATCTCATGTTGAACTATGATCTTCATTGTTGGAGGAGGGGCCTGGTGGGAGGTGATTGGATCATGGGAGTGGATTTCCCCCTTGCTGTTCTTGAGATAGTGAGTGAGTTCTCATGAGATGTGATTGGTTGTTTAAGAGTGTCTAGCACTTCCCCTTTCACTCATTCTCTCCTGTAGCCATGTGAAGATGTGCTTGCTTCCCCTTTGCCTTCCACCATGATTGTAAGTTTCCTGAGGCCTCTTCAGCCATGCCTCCTATACAACCTGCAGAACTCTGAGTCAATTAAACCTCTTTTATCTATAAACTATCCAGTCTCAGGAAGTTCTTTATAGCAATGTGAGAATGGACTAATATACCTGTGATTCCACATCACCCTGGCTTTCAAGCTCCTGAGCAAAGAAACCACCCACGTCTCATCCACAGCTCCTAATTGTGTCTTCTATACCATTTACTATACTTTTCTCACATGCAAAATGAGGATAAATTGTTGGAAGGACTTCATTTCATGAAATTCTATGTAATCTAAGTGCTATACAAATTAGAAGGTGTGAACACTCATGAGAGGATGATCTGAGAGAGAGTGGAAGGGAGGGAGAAGAGAGGAAACTGGAGAGCGCCCAGCTTGTCAGTAACTATGGAAGTGGCGGTGGCCACTCATCAAGGCTCCCCTCCATCAAGGGATTCTGATAGCTCCTGTACTGCCTCCCCGGAGAGTCAGGAAGAAGTGAGGTGAAAAATACAAGCACCTTTGCATGTGAGTAAGCACAGCCTGTATGCAAAAATGGATTCTTTCCACATCGAGACCTTTCCATTCATTCCACATCCCCATCCCCTAATGTGACAGGATGCCCTGGGGACTTGTGATGCTTGCAGAGATACATGTCATGCAAGGCAGATGTGGCCCTTCTCCAAAGAAGTGGCTGCATCCCCAACATTGAGAGCTTACCCACATGGCCAATTCCTATTTCTCTCAAATCATGCCACTCCTGGGTATTCGTTAGGATTCTGTTCAGCTCCCAGCTTATCCCTGAAGGTTGGAGCCTGGCAGACGTGAGTCCATATCATTACTCTAATATTTACTCACTATGAAACTTCAGCCATATTGTTAATTTTTCTGACCCTTAATTTCTCCATTTATAAAGTATGCTTAATAATAACTACTTCTTATGGCTCTATAGATTCAGACAGTTAACATATATAAAGTCCTTAACATAGTCTATTATGCAAGAGAAAATTCACAAATCTTAGTTTTCTCCTTCTATCTTTTTATCCTGTCCTTTCTTTCCTATATGTCACAGAAATCACTCCTGTTTTCATAATTTCTTTTGCACTACCTTCTGCCTAAAATAGTTTCTCCTATTTCTCTGAAAGTCCAGATCCTACCCATCTGAAATGATACTCAGGCCATAAACTCCATGTGAACTTCTTGCCTGAAATATTTCTTCTTCCCCTGAACACATACAGAACTTATTTATTCCTCCCTTTTGGAACTTGTCAACTCCTAACTTGTGCTTCTGCTTTGTAGTTGTATTACTTTCTATTGACTAAAATAGAACTCTTTGAGAGCTGGAGTGATGGTAGCATGATGGATCTGTAAGGTCTTGTAATTTCACGTCTTCATTTTAAATATGGAGAAACTGAGACTCAAAGACATGACCTGTATGTTCTCAGGTTGTGTATTTAGTTGAAGACAGAACCGGGAGAGAGATTAGACTTTCTGACAACTTTGTCCAGTTTTTTCGCACCAATGAAAGTGGGTGATTTGCAGCAGGACTCTTTATCCTGGAACATTCTTTGCCCAGGGCTCTCCTTACTCAAAAGGCAGTAGAGTAGCAGTTTGGGACTTGAAGTCTGATGCCTGGGTTGAGCTCCTGTTGCTGCTGAGTGCAGAGTTCCTCCTAGGTCATTTTCTTACTGTAGACCAGTGAACTGCTGTTCCTCTCCTCTGCAGCCTTCGCCAGTCTCTTACCCTCACCTGAATGATGATTTAGCCATTTGGGAAAGGAGGTATAATAAAAGGATTAAAAATTACCCACCACCCCCACTCCAGGACTGGAGGACAAGACAGTTCTCAGATTTGATTAAGTGAATAGCTAGGTGACTATTTTCTGTGGGAGGTCAAGCCCTGACCCTGCTTTTGAGTTAGGTATTCTGGTTTATTCTTGATGGTCAACTGATGATTTGTGTGTTTTCTCTTTGTCCGTGAAAGGAATTTTTTCTCCAAACTGAGCTGAAATGTCATAGGTATAATATTAGTCCATCAGAAAATTTATTGGTAATTTACAGTTAAGGGCCCAAGTACTGCTATAATTTTTGTTTTCAATCCAACGTTTCTGTCTGTCTTCTTCTTTAGAAGGGTCCTCTAATTAATTGGCACGTAAATGAGGCATCAGGGCTCTGGGTTTATCAAGGGCTTCGCATAGTTCTCAAAGACTTTCTCATCTCATTTTCAAGGCAATTTGCATACTTTCACTGCTAGTTCTCCTTACACTTTTCTTTGAAGAAACCTCTTATGCCCGTGGGTGTTCTGTGTCTACAACTCCCTTGACCTAACACTTATGCTTTACTTTCCCTTGAGCAATGACATTGCCTTAGGCAAAAGTGACAAATTTCCATCACTGATGAGCCTCTTGAAAGGCTCAGAGAGTGTCTCGGGTACTGGTTTGAATTTATCTAGAGCTGAGGCTGTACATCCTGTCATCTTTAGCCATTCCATGCACAAATTAAAGAAAAATGTGTTCTTCCACGTAGAAAGAAATAATAATCCTTTACAAATAAGGTACCTTTCATTTTGCTATGCTAATGAAATTTAGATAGATCTAAATCTTTTCTTCTTCATTCTTACTATACAAATGGCATTATACAGTGATGTACTCATGGAGGATGAGTCACTGCCTCTTGACCTAGATTTTGGTCACATTCCATTTGTTGTGGAAGAAAGGAGATAGTCACCTTTTTTCTGCAGTTGAGTTTGGTACTTACTGGCCATTACTTCTTATAAAGCAAAAATCATTTTGCTTTGAATGCTTAGACACCCATACTGTTACCCATTCAACAAATACTAGTTGAATGACATTCCATGCTAGCCACTGTGCTGGAATTTAATGACAGACAGTGTCTGCCTGTAAAGACTTGATGGTTTAGCACAAACATTGATATTGTGGGGGGTGGAATAGGCTAAGAATTAGGAAATGTGAATGGTGGTTCTGGATTTGTCATATTTTCTGACCTGGACATCTCACCAGTGAGGAAACTTGGTTCAAAATGTAAATCCATGTTTCATCAATTCAAGATGCTGTTGAATGTAGGAAGAACCTTATTTAATGTGCCACTAAGATATAATAAAAACTGCTTACTAAGCTATGACAAAATTCTTTTTTATCCAGGTGGAATTTTTATTGTATATATACTGGAAGAGCTCTTTTAGACTTATTTAAACATCCGTTTTCTTCAATTGTATATCCTTTTTTGGTACACAGCAAAGAAAAATCGAAACAGAATCAAACACTCTTCATAGTTGTAGTCTTCTGAATCAGTTGTTAGCTCAGGGCTGTCGATGTCCACGCTTTTCCACTCAGCATCATCATCTGCATCATCAAGAATGCTAGTGATGTGTGTTTCTTTGAAAGAACATGCCACTTCTGGTTTTAGTATTTTCTTTTGAAGCTGCTGACATTCATTATGCAAGTTTCGACCTTGACAGTTTCTTAGTTTCACCAGAAGGTTTCAACTGGATGTTTTCAGGAAACTACCAAAATTGATATTCCCCCATCAAATGGTCTTTGAATGCTTTCTTTGTTGACTGAAAGTTTCAGCAATTGAAGTTACTCAATTATCCCACCAGCAATAAGACCTACTCATGCACAGGCAATCTCAACCATTTCAAGCCTGCCACCTGGTTGACAATAATTGGAAGACACCCAGTTTTCAGAGATGCTAACATGTTTGTGGGTGTGAGAGTTCATATTGTAAATGATGACTTGAAAGACAGTCTAACAAGCCATTCTAACCTATGAGAACTAATTGGTACAGCAGTCATAGATGTGACATGGCAAAGCCAGACTTCTCCCCACTCCATCTCTAGGGAGCAGGAAAAAGAGGACTGGGTATGATGCTCTTCATTGTTAAATTACTGGAGATGTCCTGGTCCCATGAGTGATAACTGAAGACAGGGAGAGTGCCTATATCTTCCTAGCATAATAAGGTCAAGATACTAGTTCTTAAGAAGGAATCAAGCTATCTTAACACAAGAGATGTGTATGTCTTACATATACTAGAGAAGAAGGGGATGTAAGTGGGAAGTTAATTCTAGTGGTGGCTAAATGTGCTTATGTGCTATAAGCCTTGCTATTCGAAGCATGGTCCAAAGACCAGCAGCATCAGCACCACCTGAGAGCATGGTAGAAATGCAGACTCTTAGGCTTCACCCCAGACCCACAGACTCAGAACCTGCATTATAACAACATCTCCGCTACAGTCTGAGAAGCACTGTACGGGGAGAGTTTTCTCCCTTCAGGCAAGCTCACACACACCCCCTCAGGGACACCAGAGCTCATTAACCCTTGAGAAGCAGATAGCAAATGCTTGAGGTTGTTAAGTATATAATCCTGTTGAAGATTATAATGATAGCTAAGCTTTAGCAGATTTTCTAGGGAGAAACGTGAGTCCCAGTTTAACAAAATTGGAGGCAGAACTGGATGCTATATGGAGCGAGATTTAAAAGCAGAGGCCTGTGGGATGCAGAAGAGAAAGTTTTGTAATGATAGCTATCCTAGTGGAACACCCTCTGAAAGCTTGCAGGGAGATTATTTGAGAACTGTCTCCCTTAAAGACCCAGAGGGACACTTTACTTTGATACAAGGCACACAAGGGACTGATCAGGACAATGCCTAATTTCCCCCACCCACGTCTACTTGGAGATAATTTTTGAACTTTCACATAAAAAAAATCTGGAAAAAGTGTCTTTCAAACTGTCAGATATGTTTGACTTCCAGGTCACAGTAGGGGATATGCTATGCATTAGTTATGACTGAAAAGTTACATAAAACAGTACTCACCCTTCCTAGGTGATGCACCCTGATATTTTCTTCTATTATATTTCATTTTTTTAAACTCCCAATGTGACCACTAATTTGGTTTTATGATCTCCCAATGGTCATGGAGTTGAAAATACACTGTCTTCATTTAGAGGAAAGGGAGTAGTGGTATCAGGAACAAGTTGAAAGGGGCATTCCTTCCTTCCTAAGTTCCAATGAGATCAGGACTATCCTCAGTGTAGACACCCAAGTGGCCTGTGTACAAAAGCCCATAGATAATGCAGTGATTCCACTCTGCTGGCTCCCCGAGGAATGTCTAGAGACACACTGTATGGAGGAGAAGAAATAAGGAGGAGGAGAAGCATCAGTATTTGCCACTTCCACGTGGATGATATCAGTAATTTGGTCCAATAGCAAACTCTCGTGTTTGCACAATAATCATCACAAAGAAATTTTTTTATCGTAGGACAAAAAGTTAAAGTGAAAATATTTACTACATTTTCTCTCACATGGGCTTTATATGAATAAGGTTTGGAGAGGATCCAAGAACAGACCAGGTTGATCACCTTAACAAGAAGGATGGGCAGAGAGGGAAAGAAACAGAGAGGAGGCCAGAAAGACCAACATGAGAGAGGAGAGAGAAGGAGAGGACAGGGGAAGTTTGAGAATGAAAGGAGACTGGAAACCCTGCTATGCAATTAAGATGTTTTTTATAAAGTTGGATATATCAAATGTGGTATAATTCCTTCCTTGACATCCTACCCACCTCTAAGAAAAACTTCAGAAAAGGGCTACATTCCCCTTTAAAGCTTTTGTAGATGTCTGTGTGTGTGTTGCGGGGGGGTGGTGTGAGGGTGGGTATTTTGTGTATGATAAGATAAGCCTTATACCCATAGTCAAAAGGCCAATTTAATTCCGATTACATAAGTAAAGTAAAATCATAGTCGTAACTAGTAAGTTGACTGCTGATTGAGCAATGGAGAGGAACATCCAATAAGAAAGAATGAGTGAGTTACAAGTGGGTTACAAAGACGTTATCTGTAGATTTGATTTGCACTCCTAAGTATTTGCACACAAGACTACAGGGTTTCCCTTCCCTTCTTAGCAAGGTCAAAGGGGGCCCGGTGAACAATGTGGTCTTTGTACACTTAAAATTTTGATATGGCTTTTTAAGTTTCTGAAGGCCATATCAACTTTGATGTCTGAGATCTATTCATGGACTACAGGGTCTAATCTCACAAAGGTCAAAAGCTTAAAGAGAAAATTGTGATTATTTTTATTTCCACAAAATGGAAAGAAACCCATAGAATACTCATAGAACAAGAGATCCTCCTTCCTTCTTAAAGTCAAGTTCTCAGATGCTCTCAATTAATTAAAAAGCTTTAAAATAAGAAACGAGGCTAAAACAACATTTAAATGAGACTTTTGGGGGGCAATCTAGTGTCACACCACGAAGTTGAACGAACCTGTATTTCCCTAAAAGCAATGCTGGGCATACTCAGAGTGCCGAGATTATTGAGAACTGTCACATTATTGAAGCTTAAGTTGTCAGAAGAAAGCTATTTATTGGGCTTTCCTTGAACTAGAGATCTTGATGAGACCTCTAACCCCTCTCTCAGCAGATAAAGCCGTGCGGGATGAAGTAATGTGTCATAACCACTAGGGGGCAGTAAAAGCTGCAAGTGTTCCCAAGGCAGCCTCTTTAGAATAAGGTTTTATGAGTTATGATGGGGAAGTAAGGTAAGATCCCCAAGATCCCCAAAGACAACAGATGAGCTCCCCAAAGACAACAGATGAGCTCTCACCATGTTCCTGGTGTCTCAGTGCTCTGAATGAATGTGAGAGGTAATGGGTTTGTAGCCTTCTCTTAGAATGCCCAGGTAAGGACGCACAAGGCTCATTTCCTTCTTTTGACCTGTTGCAGGAATAAGCCAAATACAATGTGCATGCAAACTCAGAGCCTTAGTACCTGAAGTAATTTGTGCTAGTAGCTAAGGATGACAGACAATAAGCAAATCACAATTTAGGTAGAATAAAAAACTGCAACCAACCCTCTGAGCATTATCTTTCTTCTGTCTACAGATAATCATTGGGAATTATATTTCTCTTACCTTAAATATCATAATCTTCTTGATCGTTTTTGCAGCAGCGCCAAACTCTGTCTATAGAGATAAAGGCTAAACCTCTGACACTTTGGTCTTCTGCGTCTAAACCATCCTACTGCTTTCAAGAGTTCAGCTCTCTCTTCTCTGTCCCATTTCCAGTCTCAGTTTCATCATCGTAAAATGCAGGTCTTGACTTTATGTTTTCTTTGATTTTCAAGTCTCCATCCCTATCATCTTCCAGTGTCATTCTGGGGTCAGCTCCCATCGGTCCCCACAGGCAGTTCTTCCCAACTCTGCATTTGATGACTTCAGGTTGGCAGCATAAAATCAGCCATGATGGAAGCATTTACACCGCAGAATTGGCAAATGATATAAATCAGGGTGCTTTCTTTCCTGGAGAGCCAGTTGTTAAACATTTATCAGCACACCAGTAAACCTCTCTCCACTCAAGTTCTAACTTTCAGCCTGATAGCCGTAACTATTTGAATGTACCATGACCATCTCAAACTGTACTGGCAAAAGGTAAAACTTGATTCTCACATTTGTTTCCTTTTCCTTCTCTACCCTCTGTCTCTTTTGAGAAAGAAATGACACATTTTTCTTTTTATTTTTTTGAGACGAAGTCTTGCTCTGTTGTCCAGGCTGGAGTGCGATGGCGTGATCTCAGCTCACTGCAACCTCTAGCTCCTGGGTTCAAGCGATTTGCATACCTCGGCCTCCCAAGCAGCTGGGATTACAGGCATGCACCACCACGCTGGGCTAATTTTTGTATTTTTAGTAGAGACAGAGTTTCACCATGTTGCCCAGGCTGGTCTTAAACTTCTGACCTCAGGTGATCCACCCGCCTTGGCTTCCCAAAGTGCTGGTATTACAGGAGTGAGCCACAGTGCCTGGCCAGAAATGACACATTTTTCAATCAGCTAAGCATATAATCTTGGCATCAGCTTTGGTTTACCTTCCTCTACCCACTGAGGCTATGCACAGTCTTAAAGATTGTTCCTTTGAAGTCTCTCTTAAAGTCACCCTTTTTTTCTAATTTCCTTTGCGAACCTTTATCATGTTACACTTGAATTTATTTAAGAAACTTCTAGCTTTGTTCTTTCTTTTTTTTTTTTTACTTCTGTCTCCTCCAATCCTACAAGTGGCAACAAAACTTTCTTCAGTCCTGTCTTCACCCCAATAAAAAAACTTTCATGGCTCTGCCTCTCTGATAATATTTCATGTCTAACACCCTCTGCCTGCTTTATAAAACTCCCTCCAACCTGGCACCATGTTAGCCATCTCACATTTTTTCTTGCTCTGTCCCATCCCTCTGCTGCAATGACTCTTCCTGTCATCTCACATAAGCCTCATTTCCCAAACTGTTCTCTCAAGGACTCGGAACACCACTGTCTGCAGCTGTAGGAGGGAAATAAAGGCCGTGGCAGCTACTGATGCATCACGTTAACCTCCCAGGCTTAATCCTGCAATGGGGCTGCTCTGAGCCCGCTCATGGACCCCATGAACTTTCCTCCTTTTCCATCCAGCTAAGCTCCACATCTAGGCATTGCCTTCTTGTTTTGACTCCTTTGGGAATGCTAACCTGATTCTGACCTGTTTCAGGGATTTTGGTGGCCCCGCTGAGAAGAGAATCCTAGAAGACGCAGGTCCTAGGTTGTGTGTATACTTTGTTTATATTCTAGTAACTCAACAGGCTGAAAATTTTGGGCCCTATATCTTGTGCACAGAGAGAGCAGATACACTTATTTACTCCTATTGCCCCTTCTCGTTTCTTCATTAATTTATCCAAATAAAGTTTGATAAAGACATACTATATGTCAGGCACTTGGACGGGCAAAACAGAGATGCAAAGCAGAAGAGGCCTAATCTCAGATTTCTGGAGCAAGGGCTGGCAAATTATGACATGTGAGCCAAATCCAGCCCATTGCCTGTTTTCGTACAGCTCATGAGCTAAGAATGGTTTTGACATATTTACATAGTTGAAAAAAGCTAAAAGAAAAATAATATTTATTGGCAGGTAAAAATCATAAAATTCAAATTTCAGTGCTGACAAATAAAATTTTATTAAAGCGCAGGCATGTCCATGTGGCAAGGTACTGTTTACAGCTGCTTGTGTACTACAACAGCAGAGCTGCATAGTTGTGACAGAGACTTTATGGCCCAGAAAAAGTTGGCTGACCCCTATTCTAGGATCTCTTTATGAGTGAGTGAGGTAGACATGCAAACAGTCAATCACAATATACTTGGATGACTAATTTGATGGTGGTAGAGATAAGAGGCAGAGGGAAGAGAGGAGAAATCCCCCAAAAGAAGTTGCATCTGAGAACTCTTGTAGAATTGCTATGGAAGGTGAAGAGAGACTCACCATTCAGATCAGGTGGGGAAGGCACTAGAACATTATGCCAAAATTATGAGGACAGGAGAGAAAGAGAACATTTTCATGTATCTGCAGATTTGAATACATAAAAGAGAACAGGTGATAAAGCAACTTAGATACAGCATATTCAGAGTTTCTGAGTGCTGTTCTGAACAGTGCATTCCAGGCCAGCAGACCCCAAGTCATTGAAAGACGTGGAAGGAGTGAAAAGAACAGTGATCCTTTAGAAGGATCACTTAGTCACCTGCTGATTTAAAACGACTCAATTCAGGATTTAAAGTTCATTTTGTCTTTCTTGAAAGTTCAATTTGGTCTATTTAAATTCTTGTCCATCCTTTAAACTTAGCTGAAGTCTTACATCTTTCATAAGAACTTTGTGAGTTTTTCAATTCTTTCTTCATGTCATTTATTAGAATGCCTTGAGATGTGTTCAATAGACTTTAGAATATCAATATGCCTTTGTTTTTATTGCCATTTTCAGATATGTGAGATATTGTTTCCTCTCTGTCTCTTTTTATTCACTTTTCCCTCCATTCATTCAGCAGTGAAAAGGCAAGGTGAATACAACATAGAAGAGAGAACTTAATTAAGGTGCTAAATGAATTTGTGAAAATCTATAGATAAATGAAATCACCTAAAAGAGACTGATTGATAGGCTATTAGGGCCAAAGCAAGACAAAACCACAGCCATGTAACAGTTGTATAAATCGACTGTGTTGCCTAGGAGGTCAGTTCCAGAAACAGACACAAAAACTTAAGTTCTAAAGGAAACGCCCATCAGAGTACTGTTCAAGGAAGAGGGGTTCATGCCAAAAGCTGTTGGATAATCTGGGGTCACTGGAAAAGCAATTCTTGTTCTGAGAAAGAGTGTGTGGTAGACTAAAAATGGCCACAAATTATTTGCTACTTCTCCCCTTGAGGGCTGGCATCTGATTTCTCACCCATTGTTTCTAGACTGGCCCCAGTGAGTGCAGTAGAGGTAATAGTCTGGGACTTCTGCCCGGGCTTTTTGGAACTCTCTCTGTGGAAGCCATGTAAGAAGTCTAAGTATCCTGAGACCAGCATCTAGGGGAGGCTCCATGGGGGCCTTCTTATTGGAAGCCCTAGTGGAGACCAATCTTACAGCCATCCACATCAACGCATTGGGTGTGTGTGAGAAATCTTTTTGGCCCTTCTGGACTGCACATCTGGACACTGGTTGACCTCTGATGCCACTCAGAGCAGAGAAATAACCCACCCAAGCCCTGCCCAAATTCTTGACCCATAAATTTCTGAGATAAAATAAAATGATTGTTGCATTAAGCTGCTAGGCACTGGGGTCATTTGTTACATGGCAATATGTAACAGAGCAGAGTGCTACAAACTAGTTTAGCTGAAAAACAGTTATGAAAAATTCAATTTCCCTTAAATTTTCATTCATCACATGTACTGATAATATGAAGTATTAAGGTCCATCTAAGGGATATGTTTCTCAGTATAAATTAATACATTTCATTCATTTTTATTTAGGCTCTTGTGAGTTGGGACAATGTAAATTCTTCACAATGTAAATTTCTCATTCTGCTGATAAAAGCACATTTCTGGATCATATACATTCACTATGGTAAAAATCCAACCTTGTAAGATTCTGAGGCAACCAGTTGACTTTTAATGATGATACCCTGAGTTCACTTTTACCTTTCAGACTTCAACGGGGTTCTAAGTATTTTCTGTTTTAATTGTATTTGTTTATTTTTCTACCACTTATTTAGGTCATTCACTGTGCAAGTTTCCTTACATGCATTCTCCTGTTGATGTCTCACAATACTTCATTTCACAGAACAGAAACCTCATACAGAGATAACTTACGGCACTTGTTCACAATCACATAGCTATTGAAGATAAAGAAACAGGCTTTGGACCCAGGTCTGTCTTAGTCCAATGCCCGTGAGCGCAAACATCACCCCACAGGACATCCAGGGACTGAAAGCTCTTACCATTGTCTTGCCATAGTTTGGGGCACAAAATAGGTACTCAATAAATATTGATTATTTGAATAACTGGTTTCTAAAACATACTAACTTTAACTACAGCTGTCTTCTCTCTCTTCTTTGTGTGCTGCTGGAAGAACATTATAAATGAAATAGAATGCATACGTGATCTGTCGTCAGCCAATGAGAACTTTTGTCTTGAACTTTTCCTCAGAAACCCAAGCTTTGTTTTGAAAGCACCAAAAAGTCAGGTAGCATGATGCCTCCAGCTTTGTTCTTTTGCCTTAGGATTGTCTTGGCAATGTGGGGTCTTTTTTGGTTCCATATGAACTTTAAAGTAGTTTTTTCCAATACTGTGAAGAAAGTCATTGGTAGCTTAATGGGGATGGTGTTGAATCTATAAATTGCCTTGGGCAGTATGGCCATTTTCACAATATTGATTCTTCCTATCCATGAGCATGGTATGTTCTTCCATTTGTTTGTGTCCTCTTTTATTTCACTGAGCAGTGGTTTGTAGTTCTCCTTGAAGAGGTCCTTTACATCCCTTGTAAGTTGGATTCCTAGGTATTTTATTCTCTTTGAAGCTATTGTGAATGGGAGTTCATGCATGATTTGGCTCTCTGTTTGTCTGTTACTGGTGTATAAGAATGCTTGTGATTTTTGCACATTAATTTTGTATCCTGAGACTTTGCTGAAGTTGCTTATCAGCTTAAGGAGATTTTGGGCTGAGACAGTGGGGTTTTCTAAATTTACAATCATGTCATCTGCAAACAGGGACAATTTGACTTCTTCTTTCCCTAACTGAATACCCTTGATTTCTTTCTCTTGCCTGATTGCCCTAGCCAGAACTTCCAACACTATGTTGAATAGGAGTGGTGAGAGAGGGCATCCCTGTCTTGTTCCAGTTTTCAAAGGGAATGCTTCCAGTTTTTGCCCATTCAGTATGATATTGGCTATGAGTTTGTCATAAATAGCTCTTATTATTTTGAGATATGTTCCATCAATACCGAATTTATTGAGAGTTTTTAGCATGAACAGTAACCAAAACAGCATGGTACTGGTACCAAAACAGAGATATAGACCAATGGAACAGAACAGAGCCCTCAGAAATAATACCACACATCTACAATCATCTGATCTTTGACAAACCTGACAAAAACAAGAAATGGGGAAAGGATTCCCTATTTAATAAATGGTGCTGGGAAAATTGGCTAGCCATAAGTAGAAAGCTGCTGGATCCTTTCCTTACTCCTTACACGAAAATCAATTCAAGATGGATTAGAGACTTAAATGTTAGACCCAAAACCATAAAAACCCTAGAAGAAAACCTAAGGAATACCATTCAGGACATAGGCATGGGCAAGGACTTCATGTCTAAAACACCAAAAGCAACAGCAACAAAAGCCAAAATTGACAAATGGGATCTAATTAAACTAAAGAGCATCTGCACAGCAAAAGAAACTAGCATTAGAGTGAACAGGCAACCCACAGAATGGGAGAAAATTTTTGCAATCTACTCATCTGACAAAGGGCTAATATCCAGAATGTATAAAGAACTCAAACAAATTTACAAGAAAAAAACAAACAACCCCATCAAAAAGTGGGCAAAGGATATGAACAGACACTTCTCAAAAGAAGACATTCATACAGCCAACAGACACATGAAAAAATGCTCATCATCACTTGCCATCAGAGAAATGCAAATCAAAACCACAATGAGATACCATCTCACACCAGTTAAAATGGCAATCATTAAAAAATCAAGAAACAACAGGTGCTGGAGAGGATGTGGAGAAATAGGAACACTTTTCCACTGTTGGTGGGACTGTAAACTAGTTCAACCATTGTGGAAAACAGTGTGGCGATTCCTCAAGGATCTAGAACTAGAAATACCATTCGACCCAGCCATCCCATTACTGGGGATATACCCAAAGGATTATAAGTCATGCTGCTATAAAGACACATGCACACGTATGTTTATTGTGGCACTATTCACAATAGCAAAGACTTGGAATCAACCCAGATGTCCATCAGTGACAGACTGGTTTAAGAAAATGTGGCACATATACACCATGGAATACTATGCAGCCATAAAAAAGGATGAGTTCGTGTCCTTTATATGGACATGGATGCAGCTGGAAGCCATCATTCTCAGCAAACTATCACAAGAACACAAAACCAAGTACTGCATGTTCTCACTCATAGGTGGGAATTGAACAATGAGATCACTTGGACACAGGAAGGGGAGCATCACACACCGGGTCCTATTGTGGGGATGGGTGGGGGGAGGGATAGAATTAGGAGATATACCTAATGTAAATGATGAGTTAATGGGTGCAGCACACCAACATGGCACATGTATACATATGTAACAAACCTGCACGTTGTGCACATGTACCCTAGAACTTAAAGTATAATAAAAAAATTTTTTTTAAAGAAAGAAAGAAAGCACCAAAAAAAAAAGAGGGGGGAAATGAGGGTAGTGGGCACATGCCCTGGAGATTCATTTTCTCCAAAACTCTTGGTTAGATGCCACGTGGGCATGTACAAAGACCACCTGAAATCTACACATACGCTTTAACAAGAGATAGAATGACTCTCAGACTAAGCACATGTCTTCCAGGAACCCTGCACAGTGCTTGGTGGAGGGTTTTAACATAGCTCCCCACTCCTTACTCATTCAGTGAGTATTCATTTCACATACACTGTGTGCCAGGCACTGTGGACAGCTGTGCCTGAACAGCTCAGGATCCAGTTTGTGAAACAGACATACAAACAGGTAATTTAAATACCATATGATAAGTACCACTGAGGCTGCCTAATCAAAGTATCATGGGAACATAGAGGAAGAAGAAATTAACTCTGGCTGGCAGAATTGGGGGTTTGGTTTAGTGAAAAGTTTACAGAGGTGATATTTAAGCCCAAACTTGTCCAACGGTGTTGACCAGGTGGAGAAGAGGGCATGCTGTTTGAAGTACAAGGAAAGGCATAGCTAAAAGCAGGGAGTCATGAAAAAGCATGTTTCAAAACTGGCAAGTAGTCATGTGTGACGTAAAATGAGTGAGGTCAATAATAATAATAGTTGCTACATATTTGCAAATATTTTGTGTCAGGCAGTATGCTCAAATCTTTCCATGCATAATTGTTAATTTTAATGGATGCATTATGAGGTGGGCTATTATCCCCACTTTACAGATGAGAAAACTGAGCCTCATTGAACTCAGGTAAATTTCCTTAATTCACATTCCTAGTATTTAGCTGCAGTGGTATTTGAACTCAGGTCTATTAACTACAAAGCTCATACTTAACGATACATTGCCTCTCAAAGAGTCTTTCATCTAGCTGGCAAATATGGGGAATAAAATGATTGTGTGTGTGTGTCTGTGTGTTTAAAAATCTACTGCAGAGTGTGAGGGATGAATTATGGTTGTATGTGAGTGAAATCTGTATAAGGAAACTGAATGGTAGATTATAGAAAATAGCCTTATGGGGATAGTGGATATACAAATCTATAAAATAATTCCTCTCAATTAACTGTGAAACTGATTTAGGCTTTCCAGTACCCTAAAGCATAGGTCATGTTAGAACAGTGAGAACACTCTTCTGGGTTCACTTTGGCCTTCCATTTCCAAAAGCTTATCAGATCAAAAGAAGGGAGTAGCAATTTTTTTTTTTTTTTTTGAGATGGAGTCTTGCTCTGTCGCCCAGGCTGGAGTGCAATGGCGTGATCTCAGCTCACTGCAAGCTCCACCTCCCGGGTTCAAGCAATTCTCCTGCCTCAGCCTCCCGAGTAGCTGAGACTACAGGCAGGTGTCACCACACCCAGCTAGTTTTTGTATTTTTAGTGGAGACAGGGTTCCACCATGTTGGCCAGGATGGTCTCGATCTCTTGACCTCGTGATCTGCCCACCTCAGCCTCCCAAAGTGCTGGGATTACAGGCGTGAACTCTAACACATCATCCCTTACCCTCTTAATTGCTGACCTTACTTCCTATTTCAAAGAAGAAGTAGAAGCAATTAAAGGAGAGAGTTCACCACCCCCACCTGCTCGCCTGTGCCCATCAGTGGCTGTGTTACTTGCCTCTCAGGCTGTCTTTTCTGTTTATGCTTCCAGTTAAAGCCAATCCCTCTGTTTGCGCCCTAGATTCCATCCCATTATTCCTGCCCTATAAATTGTCTTCCTTCCCAATATCCTTTATCATCACTTCCCCCCTCTCCCCTGGATCATCTCTATTGACATATCAATGTACTATCATTTCTACCACATAAAAAATAATTCTCTCTTGAACCTAGGTCCCTTTTCAGCTACTGGGATACTTCTTTGCTTCCCTTTTCAGCTAAACACCTTCAAAGAGTTGTCTCTACTCACTCTCTCTAATTTCTCACCTCTCACTTTTTATTGAATTCACTTGAATCAGACTTTTGCTAAAACCACTCCACCAAATGTCACTCTTCTTAACGTCATCAGTGACTTCCTCATTGCAAAGAGCAGTGGTTTATTCTCTACTGTTAATGTACTTGTCCCAGCAACAGCTTTAGACACAGTCTCTCCCTCTTCTTTGAGAAGACCTTCACTTATTCACATTACTTCCAGGATACACCATTCTCTTGCTTTTCCTTCCATCTCACTGGCCAACTCTTCAAAGTTTCTTTGCTGGTTCTTCCTCATTTAATCACCTTCTTAATGTTGGGGTGCCACAGCGTTCAGCTCTAGAAACTCTTTCCTTCTCCATCTACGCTTATGCCCCTACTGATGTATTCCAGTATTGTGCTTCAAATACCAATTATTTTCATAAATATCAAATTTGTATCTTGATTCTGGATCTCCCCTCTAAATTCTAGACCTATAAACCCATTTTTTGAGTTAACCTTCCCACTTCGATGTCCAGGATACATCTTAAACATATGTCCAGAAGAAAACTTCTAAATTCCCTTCACATTGGCTCTCCTTATAGTTTTTCCCATTCTAGTAAATGATGACTTCAGCCATCTGGTTCCTCAAGACATGAAGCTTGGTATCTATCACTGACTTCTTTCATAAATGCTCATATCCCACATCCAACAAGGCAATCCTATCAGGTGTACATTCCCAATATGTTGAGTATCTGACTACCTCTTATCACCTATATTGCTACCACTCTGGTCCAGCACCATTATGCCTGCTCTGGTTTATTGCTAAAGCCTCTGAAGTGTTCCTCCTGTTTTACTCCTTGTCCCCTACATACAATTTACTCTCAACACAGCAGCCAGAGTAATACTTTAAAAATATGAGACAGATCTGCCACTATGGTTTTCAAAACTTCCAAAGGCTTTTCAGCTCAAGGACCAAACTCTGTCTTTTGATAATTCTTAGGTAAGGGAGACTAAGTAGTTAAGTATTTCTGGTTTTCATTGTCTAAGACAGAGGAAAGCCAGGAAGGAAATGTATTTGAATGGTTTTTAGTAGCCTATCCATATACTGCCACAATGTAAAATATCTTTACAAAAACAATAAAATACTTCAGAAAGACACGGAAGATTTAAAAATTGGAGATGTATACCGTGTTCATAGATGGAAGAACTTAATATCCACCCTTAAGCAACTGTCCTAGAGAAAGTCTCAAAATGTTTATGAGAAAATATGTGCAATAATATTCTTTGAAATATTTTCTATAATAGTAAAAATATCTAAGAAGAGCCCAAATGATTGACAAGAAAACAGACAAATTATTATTTAGTCATACAATAAAATTGAAACTTATATACCTACATAGATAATTCTCAAAAACATAATACTGGTTGAATATTCCTTGGATTTTTTTTTTTTTTTTTTTTTTTTTGGTTTTTAAAATATTTGCCTATACATGATGAGATATCTTGGGGATATAACTCAAGTCTAAGAACAAAATGCATTTATGTTTCGCATACACATTATACACACAGCCTGAAGAAAATTTTATACAATTGGCCGGGCGCGGTGGCTCAAGCCTGTAATCCCAGCACTTTGGGAGGCCGAGACGGGCGGATCACGAGGTCAGGAGATCGAGACCATCCTGGCTAACACGGTGAAACCCCGTCTCTACTAAAAATACAAAAAACTAGCCAGGCGACGTGGCGGGCGCCTGTAGTCCCAGCTACTCGGGAGGCTGAGGCAGGAGAATGGCGTGAACCCGGGAGGCGGAGCTTGCAGTGAGCTGAGATCCGGCCACTGCACTCCAGCCTGGGCGGCAGAGCGAGACTCCATCTCAAAAAAAAAAAAAAAGAAAATTTTATACAATTGTATAGAAATTTTTATATAAAATCTTAAATAATTTTGTGCATGAAACAAAGTTTTGACTGTTTTGATTGCAACCTGTCACATGAGGTCAGCAGTGGAATCATCCACCTGTGGTGTCATGTTGGCACTCAAAAAGTTTCAGATTTGGCAGCATTTCTGATTTCAGATTTTTGGATTAGGGATGCTCAACCTGTCTAATGAAGTTGCAAAATTATATAATTTTTGCAAATTTTAAATAATGCAAAATAAAAGCATATATATGTGTGTGTATATGTGTGTATGTATGTGTTTGTGTACATACTAATGTGTGCATATTAATGTGCACACACACACATGTCACATGTGAATGACAAATACCAAATTCAAAATAGTGGCTACTTTTGAGGAGAATGAGAATAGAATTGAGGAGGAGTATCTGAAAGGTTTCATCTGAAATGTCTCATTTATTTGTTTTAAATGGTGAGGCAAATATGGCAAAATTATTTAATAATCATTAAAATGAAGTATAGATTCATAAATGCACATTCATTATTTTTCATTTTTCTTTATGTTTGAAATGTTTTATAAGTAATAGAAAAGTGATTTCATGCTTTACTTAAAGGTGATCACAGTCTATAGTTTAGAGGTGGAGAGAGACACGTCTGCAACTAATTTGTATTTGGAACTTTTTTGATGACTATAATGGAAAGTCCCTCAAGTCAGCTTCAAAATGGGGACATTTATTATAAAGTCACACAAAGGACACTTACTGAAATCAAAGGACAGAAGCCAAAGTACAGCCAGGACTCCTGGGGACTGGAAAATGGCCAGGAACTTGGACTACCTTTAACAAAAGCTGCAAGGTTGCTCTCTCTGTTTCTCATTTTCTCAGGACGTGTACTTCAGCCTCTGCTCTCTACTTCTTCTTAACCTCTCTGATTCATCTATATGATATAAGATGAAGTTGCCCATCTGACTGGCAACTTTATTTGGTGATTCTGTTCAGATTCCAAAAGGGGGGTACATAATGCACACAGATCGTCATTTTGAATCAGGCCATACAGGTCAGATTTCCATGTCAAGTCCATGTACAGGCCATTTCCCATGCCTCATCTTTTGTTCAGCCTAGTGCAAATAGCAATGCAAATAGCAGCCCTGGGCTGTTTTTTGTTTGTTTGTTTGTTTTGTTTTTTTTTTTTTGAGCAAGAGCTGTGAAGGTACCACTACTACTAATAATAAGAATGATAATTAGCACTTATTTAATGCTTACTGTGTTCCAAAGACCACACCAAACACTTTACATACACCATCCCATTTGCTTCATATGACAACCCTATAAAGTAATACTATCATCCCCATTTCATAGAAGAGGAAAATGAGACAGAGAGAAACTAAGTAACTTATACCAGGTCACATGATAAATGGTAAAGGCAGGGCTCCCAGGCAACCTGAGCATGGCTGACAAATTGACTGACATGTCTTGTCCTTTGCTTCAGCCAGAGCGAACAGCAGTGGGCATTATCATAGAGAATCAGAATGCAATAGAGAGAAAAGGAAGTCATTTAGACAGGTCACATGTGAAACTGCTGTACCAGAGACTTCAAAATGCAGTAACTCTCTCACACGCCTTTGCCATCTTCAACACATAGTTTCCAATTGCCCCAAGCATCACTCTTTCCCAGAGAGCAGGAGAAGAGATCCAGGACAAGTGGCTGCTTCTTTAAGGAGACGACCCAGAAGTTACAGGATCACTTGTGTTCAAACCTCATTGGCCTAATTCCATCAGGAGTTGCTTGGAAATGTAGTTTCTAGTTGGAAGATCTTAGACTCAGTTAAAACATTCCTATTGCTAAGGAAAGAAAGTGGGGGAGGGGAACAATGACCACTAGGAGATAGTTGTATACAGTTGGCCACTTAGGAAGCAAGATTTTCAGGAATTTTAAAAAATAATTCTGTCCTATTCCAGCTTCCAAATGGTGCTAGAATTTCCCTCTCACATACTCTTTTTGCAGGGCCATTGTGCAGGATTGCTCCGCCCAAGCAGAGAGGACATCATTTCTCAATACAGTGAGGTGAATGCCATCCCAGACCAGGCCCCATAGTGGCACAGCTCTTATTCCTTTTTCCTTCAGCATGCACTCCTGTTAACATGAGCAATTCTTAGCAGTTTACATTGCAGTGTGAGTATGATTTATCCTTGGGAGACTAGGTATTTGCTGCTTGACCTTTGAGCAAGGATACCTCCAATATCACACATTTCATTAGGTAAGAGTTCTGGGAACAGGAACTTCCACTGGGATAAGCAAAAGGGTTAAAAATCTGATCCCACACAAGAATTGACTCCTAGTTCTTTGTCTTACAGCTGTCTCTTTGTTTGTCTCAGGGAGGTAAGATGAACCCCAGCCAGCAGCCCTGCCTAAGCCAGCCTGATATGGGCCACCCACTGTGCTCTAGACATGGAAAGAAACACAATCTCATTCTCACTTCATTTCATCTTGTTGACTTGTCTGCCTTTCTTTGGACTGGACTTTTCTCATCCTGGCATGGTGTATTCTTTAGGTCTGTTTTGGTTGTAAATGACACAAACGCAACTCAGACTAACTCAGTATAAAGAGGAGGGTAGTGTTCACGGAGAAAAACCACAGAATGAGCACAGAATATAAGTGGGTCTTAGGGAAACTAGAACCAGGTGCTCAAATGCCACTAGAATTTTGCTCTGTGACATCTCTGCCTCATCATTAGACTACCCTGGAGAAGCAAAGGCTGTCGCTGGTAGCACGGCCACCAGCAGGCTCATGTTGTCCAAAGTTGCTCCTGGAAGAAACTGAGAGCCTCCCTGGTCCAAGAGAGTACCTCAGAAGTACTCTGGTTGCTACATTCAAACCAGGCATCCAGCCTCAAGCATAGTTGGGATAGGAGGAGAGGCCTGTGAGGCCCAGAAGTCCCCATCGAGGTCAGAGTGTTGGAATAGAGAAATAAGCATTTGCCCCCACAAAAGTGTATCTGTATGTATTGGCTTAGAGCCAGGATTCTCAGCAGGGGACGATTTACCCCAGAGTACATCAGGCAATGTCTGGAGACATTTTTGATTGTCACAATCAGTGGGGGAGATGTATGTGTGCCACTGGTATCTAGTGTGTCAAGGTCAAGGGTGCTGTTAAACAGCCTAGAATAGAGAGAATAGCCCCCCACCACAAAAAAGTATGCAGTCCAAAATGTCAATAAAGGGCTTCCTTGACTTACAATGGGGTTACATCCTGATAAACCCATTCATTGATAAGTAGAAAATATTATAAGTCAAAAATGCATTTAATACACCTAACCAACTGAACATCGTAGCTTAGCCTAGCCTACCTTGAATGTGCTCAGAACACTTACACTAACTTACAGTTGAGGAAATCATATAACACAAAGCCTAGTTTATAATAAAATGCTGCATATCATAATTTATTGAATAGTGTACTGAAAGTGAAAAACAGAATGATGACTGAGTGCCTGAAATACAATTTCTACCAAATACATATCACTTTTGTACCACTGTGAAATCTAAACATCTTCAGTCAAACCATGATTATGTCAGGGACCATCTATAGTAGCAAGGTTGAGAAACCCTGAGTTAGAGGGTAGGATGGGGAGAACCTTGCATTTACTATAATAGAAGGGGACAGAAGGGTTGGGCTGCTTTGACAATGGTAGTCCCTCTTAGTGGTAAACTTTGGAGGCTGCAATTCAGGCCTGGGAATAAAGGACAAGAGGACAGGAGCTGCCTGACCAGCTCTGACTCTCAGGTTTTAACCACCTGAGCTTGGGCAGGCACCCTAATGGACCATCCTAGTTGACAGGCACTTCGTTCTTTAGAGGTGGCAAGAGTTCTGGAGTGCAGTGGCATAATCTCAGCTCATTGAAACCTCTGCTTCCTGGGTTCAAGCGATTCTCATGCCTCAGCCACCTGAATAACTGGGATTACAGGCATGCACCACTACACACAGCTACTTTTTTGTATTTTTAGTAGACACAGGGTCTCGCCATGTTGCCCAGCTGGTCTTGAACTCTGAGCTCATGCAATCCACCCCCTAGAGGTTTTATCTTGACCTTGGTCCCGTACCTACTGCTCTTGGGAACCAGGTCAGGTAGCTTTTGTGCTGGGATTAGGGATAGCTCCCCTGACACAGGTTACCTACTCAGCACTCCTCTTCCTTTACCTCACAGGGAACTATGTGCCCCACTGCATGGGCCCTTCTTTTACCTCCGTGTCTCTGCACAGGCTAATCCCTCTTCCTCTAACTGGTTGGCTGCTCATTATCCTTCCAGGTTTATCTCAGCAGTCACTCCTTCAGGAAGCCTTCCATGTCCTACACAGACACACACACACACACACAGACACACACACACACACACACACACTTTGGAGATGGCCCACACCTGTTCCCCTATTGCATTCTAGGAACACTTCCACCCCAGCATCACACAACACAAGAGTGAGACAGGAGGTCTCATTTCTCCCAGTACTACAAATCTCCTTGAACAAAGTGACTGTTTCAGTCCCCTGTGGCTCTCCAGCAGTCAGGACAGTGCCTATCACGGTGGGCATAAGACTTTACCAACCTGAAGGTAAAGGGAGCTGGATAAAATACCTCTAAAGACTCCATATCACCCCAAGATGTATGACAACCTACAATAAATCAGGAAGGTTAGAGATCCAAGTTGATCTTTAGTCTAGTTCTGTGCGGTAAAAATGAAAGACTCTCATAAAAGAAGAACCAGAATGGCAATCAAGGGAAGGGCACACCCTATCCTTGTCCTACCTAGAAAGGCCTCAATCCAAAATGCCAGCCTGAAAGCCCTTTTCTTCCCCCATCAAGGATGTGTTAGGAGCTCTTGTTTCCAACCTGGCACCGACGTAGTTAAAGCTGCACCATTTGCTGTGTGAGGCTTTGATTCTGCTGACTTTATTTCAAGCAATCAAAAATACCTAATTTGCATTCACATTCACATCAGTGGCCCATATGTTAGCCCTGTTTAAAAGCTATAGGCTCGCATTCATTATGAAAGACTTGGCTCCCCTTCGTTATCTTTTCACTTTAAAATTATTGAGATACTGTCGCTACAAAGGTTTATATTTAGCAAAGACACAACGTTTCCGTGTGCGTATGTGTCTCTGCCCATGTCTGTGTGTCTGAAAGGGATCTGATATTTGCATCTTCCTCCAAAATATCTGATAACTTTCAAAATGGGAAGTGGAAGAGCCGTCTCTTTCTCGATCTATTTCATATGTGACAGCGCTGCCTCCTACCTAAGGCATCATTAAAATACCGCGTTGCAATATGTCGGTGCACATGATTCTAGACCACACACTGAGCCCTGAGAAGCAGCCCCTCCAGAGAGCCGCAGTGAGAAAATCACAGTTTCTTACCAAGAAACCCAGCCAGGGTTTGCTTTTAGGATTCAATCACATCTCAATTAGATTCCACTCACTGGTGGGAAGGGTTTGTCTGTGCCTCATTCTTTTATTTATTAAAAATTTATTGACCCCCTACTACATGAAATGCACTCTCCTACGTAGAATAACAAAGATTTTTAATAAAGGGTCTCAGCTATCAAGGAACTTAGAGGGAACAAACATGGGGAGGACAAGCATTCCAACAATTAGGACTCTTGGAAAAATATGCTAGAATACTGGTACATGCAAAGAGCTAGTAATGGGGCACTGGAAGGGGGACGACGGTTCTTCCTGAAGAGTTAGAGCAGCAGGCAGGACTTAGTGGGCAGGGAGGTCATCGTCAGCAGCTGGGTATATTTGACCTGAGCCTTCAGGAAGGAATTTACAGTTGTGGCAAAGCAGAGAAAGGATGATGGAGCAGCAGGAGCAAGGGTAAGATGTGAATTCAGTAAAGTATCTTTGTTCTTCCCCATAGCAGATGCTGTTTGCATGGGCACCCCTCCCCTCCCTGATTGTGGCATAGCTAAAAGACACAATGGCTAAGGTGTGTACAACCAACAGCAATAGTGTATTTGTTCTCTAGGATCACATACCTGAGACTGGTAAAAGTGGGGAAAACAGGGGGCTGAGAATAGAAGTCGGAAATCTATATCTTTCTATATCCTTTTGTCCTGCTTGGATTTTTTTCCCCTGTTCTGTATAAGCATTGATATGTAAAGAAAAAAATTGAAAATGTATTTTGAATTGATGAATTCTAAATAACATTCCAAGCTTTATGATTAAAGAAGCTAATTAGGGAAACTGCATCATGACATCGAGTTTGAAAAATCAGATGAAGGGAACCAGTAGCATGGATATGTGTTCGATACTTGAACAATGCATTGGGGGCAGGGGAAATGTGCGCAAGAGCCTTATTATGGTTTTATGGGAAGGAAAAAGCAAGGCAGGGTGTGCAGATTTAGGATTAGCTCGTTGGAATAATTTTGGCTGGCACTGGGGTGTAGGGTCAGACCCTAGTTATTTGGTACCTGGCCCTGGGGTGATTAGGGCAGGGAAATAGTAGCTTGGAATATGATAGTCTAATAAAGAAGATGTTAGGGATGGTGGTTGGTTTCATTTGCTTGGTTTGCATATGAAAGGCACACTCCTAACAGGTGGGGCAATCCATTCAAAGTCAGCAAGACCCCAGATGTCAAAGCATCAGAATACAGAAAATAAAAAGGCATAATTAATACAGTTTGCTATTGGGGGTGCAAATATTAAAGAAGTGTTTCTTAGGACTTTTTGTTTTGGCTTGCTTTATTATATAGAACCCTATATTCAAATACAATCTTTCTTAGGTGGCCAACGTATAAAGTAATTACAAAGAGTTGTTGGCTCAGAGCCTTAAACACACAGCCTCCCTGCCCATCTTCAGGGTAGTTCCACCTAGAAATCTGTGGATAATACTTGGAAACATGGCCCTGGAGGCCTCTCCTAATGCCAGTTGTACCTGCCAAAATGTGGGACTCAGCTGCTCACATTCTAGCCCTCTGTGCATACATGACCTTGGTCTTTTGGAGGTTCGCCAAAGGTTCCAGGAACCCATCGCCAGTTCTGTTCTGCCAGAATCTCACTGCTCGCCAAAACATCATCTGCACAGAGGATAAGGCTGGGAAAGGGGACACTTCAAGGCAAGTTGGGATTGTGTTGGGTATTGTATGGGGACTTGTTTTGGACCCAAATCACAATAGACTCTTCTGGGGAGTTAGACTGAACCATGCAGAAGACTCTGGCCTAGACTAAAGCAATTGAGCAACCTCTTGTGCTCCCTTCTCCTTTAAGCTCACACATTATTCTCAAGTCCTCCATATCTTCCTACTCCAATGGCAAGGAAAGACCTGCCTGGAGGTGACCCAGATGGCCATGGAGTAGTCAGAGCAAACTTCGCCACAATGTCTAGGATGGAGTAACTGTACTGACCCGATCCAGACCTTTCAGACCTGCCTTAGTTCACTAACTGCAAGTAAGCAAAAAAGAGAAGAAAGGAAATCAGTATTTCACATTGACACCAATGACACTGTCATTGGTATCATCATTATCATTAATACTGTTAATTTTACTGTAATTGTCAGTTTTTTGTTTTTTGTTTTTTTTTTTTTTTTGAGGCGGAGTCTCACTGTGTTGCCCAGGCTGGAGTGCAGTGGTGCAATCTCGGCTCACAGCAAGCTCCAAGTTCATGCCATTCTCCTGCCTCAGCCTTCCGAGTAGCTGGGACTACAGGAGCCCACCACCACGCCTGGATAATATTTTTGTATTTTTAGTAGAGACGTGCCCATGTTAGCCAGGATGGTCTCGATCTCCTGACCCTGTGATCTGCCCGCCCTGGCCTCCCAAAGTGCTGGGATTACAGGAGTGAGCCACCGCGCCTGGCTGTCAATTTTTTTTTAATAGTACAATGAGGCATCACATAAGGATCATTTTGGCCAGTGACAGACCCACATATACTGCAGTGGTCCCTTAAGATTATAATGGAGCTATCCTATATAAGTGTACCATTTTTAAATTTTTACACAGTATTTTTACTGTATCTTTTCTGCGTTTAGATATGTTTTGACACACAAATGCTCACCACTGTGTTACAGTTGCCCACAAGATTCAGAAGAGTACCATGCTGGACAGGTTTGTAGCCTGGGAGCAATAGGTGATACCGCATAGCCTAGGTGTGCAGGAGGCTATCCCATCTAGGTTTGGGTAAGTACACTCTATAATGTTCTCACAATGACAAAACCACCTAATAATGCATTTTTCAGAAAAGAATATAGTTTCTCAGAAAATATTCCTTTGTTTAAGCAACGCATGACTGTATCCCTTTCTTGCTTTATTTATTACATACAAATTTAATTATTACATACAAATTTAATTATTTAATTATTACATACAAATTTAATGTGCTTTTATTCTTTTGAGACAGAGTCTCACTCTGTCACCTAGGCTGGAGTGCAGTGGCATGATCTCGGCTCACTATAACTTCTGCCTCCCCAGTTCAGGCTTTAGGCTGTTCTCCTGCCTCAGCCTCCCAAGTAGCTGGGATTACAGGTGTGTGTCACCACACCCAGCTAATTTTTGTATTTTTAGCAGAGACATGGTTTCACCATGTTGGCCAGGCTGGTCTTGAACTCCTGACTTCAAGTGATCCACCCGCCTTGGACCCCCAAAGTCCTGAGGTTACAGGTGTGAGCCACTGCACCCAACCTTTAATGTGCTTCTTTACCCTGAAATAGCTGGGAGAAGTTGTATCTCTGTCTCGCCAACCTGAAGTCTCTAAGTCTATGCTCTCTCAAATGGTGCAGTGATGAGAAAACATGGTTGTTATTTCTCCTTTGACTTACTGCATCCCATATTTGTTGGGATGCTGAAAGCATGGGCTGAATAGTAAGTCTCCCCACTCATGGGACCACTCCATTACCTCCAGGGAGCCTCATCTCATCCTGCTCCTTGTGCTCGGGAATAAAGGACGGTTTGTTGTCCCCGATTGTACCTCTGTGCCCTGTTCTTTCCCATGTTCTTTTCTTGTGAGAAAAGCATCCAACGGGAGGGAAGAGTAGCTTCCTGTTTTGAATCCTGAGTTAGAAAATGTTCCCCGTTGTTTTCGGCTGTGGAACATTCCAAGTGACAACTCCTTAGAAACAGTGGTTCCTGACACGCCACTTAATCAGTTATTGCTCAGTAGCAAGTAACAGAATATTTTGTGTTTATTTGTTTTTTATTTTGGGTTCAGGACTTTATTGTGGAGAGTTGAAAGAACTTGCCAGCAGTGTGACACTGGAACCAGTGGAATTATACCCTATTTTTCATAAGGTTGCTCTTTGCAGCACATCCTGAGCACAGAAGAAAGTGCCCACATTGAAGGTTGATCACGTACTAAGTGGAATTAGAGTTATGTTAGTCCCAGCAGAAACCTGATGTCACTGATATAGGGTGAGGTATTAGACAAACACTTTACCGTCTGTTTTTGTAATATAGATGTTTCTATGTACTGGCTGCGTGATTGATTTTAAACTGCTCTCTTCCTGTCATTCATATTGACATGAATATTGAATGTTCAAGTGAGATGATTTATTTTCAAAATGTATAGAGTGTGATCCCTATGTAGGCTGTTATTGCACATAGTTATCTAATATGAAAGCAAATACATTTGGCTCTGAACTTATTTTCTTGGCTTCTTAGATAATATGGAAAACTAGAAGTTGAATTTAACCCATATGGACAGGTAGGTGAAGTAGAAAACAAGCTCATGTGAGATGGAGAGGAACCACCCTTGATCAGATGAGGAATGATATGGGGAAGCAGTTGGCAGTGGTTTGTGTTATGTTCCAGGCCTTACTGGTTCTGGAACAGCCACCTTGCACATCTCCAGAAGTTTAGGGCAAACACTTAAATATATAACAACAACATCAAAAAGATGTTAGAAGATCATGATAGAATGACTCCAAGATTAATTTTGCAGATATTTTTTAGAAAATATTTTATGGGCTCTATTCACTTCTAAGTAACATTCTCAGATTTCTAAAATACTCTCAGAAATATCTGAAATTCATTGATACAGAAACCAGCCCGGCAATTGTTCAAGGATGTGAAGAGGAGATTCCGAGATGCTCTGTAATTCTGATTTGTTGTTTGTCATTTTGAATTACCAAGTGACAGAACCCCAAGTTGTGTAAGTGAAGAACTAATCCAATATCCCATGACCCAGTCAGTAAATCTGATTTTCAAGATGGTAACTGATGTCTCCAAGGTGCAATAAGGTAAATACTGGCCACCTGTGGCTATTAAGAACTTGAAATGTGACTAAAGTAACTAAAAAATTGACTCAATCTTTATTTTAATTAATTTCAATTTACATACTGATATTTTACTTAGTTACTGAAAAATTTTAAGTACATCTGGAGCAATTTGGCTTTGTTAATCTACTTTTTCAACTGTAAATCTAAATACAGATTATTTCTGAGGAATATTTAGCATCTGAATCAAGACATGTTGTAAACATAGAACACACATTAGATTTAAAAGACAATATAAAAATGCAAATATTTCATCAATAAGTTTTATATGGATTGCTTATTGAAATATTTTGGATATATTGAGTTAAATACAATTTATTAAAATTAACTACCTGTTTCTTTGTACTTCATTTTCATGTGACTACTAATAATTTCATTACATATGTGCCTAGAATTATTTATCTATTGAACAGTGCTGCTTTAGAGAGGATAACAAACAATATTACAAATCTAGTTTTTTGATTCTTTGTCTCTTGATTTTTTTTCCCTGAACTATACTGCTGCTCTAGAATATTTCTGATCTCCCTTATTGTCTTTGCAAAAGCTGGTATGTGGGCTTTCATCAAAAGCTAAAATAAAATTTGAAAAAAACACCGTCTGGCTGATTTAGACTCTCTGCTCTGCTGTCTTGCCTATTCTTCATGCTGGCCCTTTACTTTAAGTCTTGACCTTGCTGTCAATGTGGGCTGCTAATTGTGATTCTTCATGTTGTTCTCTGTAGTATTATTCACCAAATTCACCATCCTCTCCAGTAGCAAGATGATACATCTCTTCCTCTTGAAATCAGGTGTGGCCATGAGATTGCTTTGGGTAATGAAGCCTGAGCAGAGGTGATGTCTACCTCTTGTGGGTAGAAGTACTAGAGCTGTGTGGCCTTTGACATGTTTTCTTCTCTTTCTGCCATGAACCAGATGGAGGCTGCGATGCCCTAGGCTGCTCCATCAGTCTAGGTTCTAGAGTGGAGGTGACTGGAGCGAGCCGCAGCCAGTGCTGGGTCCTAGCATGAGTGAGGACAGTCCTCTGTGCTGGAAGCTTCTGAGATTTAGGGGTCTTTTATTATTGCAACATAATCTACTCCTTATTGTTTATGAACTTTGGAGAGGGCAAGAGGAAGGAAAGGAAAAAGAAGAAAATGGGTTCAGTAGCTGGGAGGCAATTCCAATTTTTACCTTTATAGAGTTTGTGAGGACATCATGACAAACATCCAGTTTTCATGTTGAGCACCTTTGAGCTTCATATCATGCTCTTATTGATCTTCTTCTTTTTTTTTTTCCTGAGACAGAGTCTTGCTCTGCCGCCCAGGCTGGAGTGCAGTGGCCGGTTCTCAGCTCACTGCAAGCTCCGCCTCCCGGGTTTACGCCATTCTCCTGCCTCAGCCTCCCGAGTAGCTGGGACTACAGGCGCCCGCCTCGTCGCCCGGCTAGTTTTTTGTATTTTTTTTTAGTAGAGACAGGATTTCACCGTGTTAGCCAGGATGGTCTCGATCTCCTGACCTTGTGATCCGCCCGTCTGGGCCTCCCAAAGTGCTGGGATTACAGGCTTGAGCCACCGCGCCCGGCATCTTATTGATCTTCTAAGAGCAAAAGGGTTGCAACGCTTTTGTTACCTCATGAGGAGACTTTAGCTCAAGGATTTGGACCTGAAGTTCTCTAGAGAATGATTCCAGACCTCTGAGGGTAAGATTCATCCCTAATTTATCTCCGCATCTGCAACACTCAGCTCAGGTCCTAACATATGAAAACATTCATTAATTCAGTGTTTGTTGAATGAATAAATAAAATGTGGGTACATTAATATAGGAAGGAGCTAAAGAAGGTATGAAAATTTCAAAAGAACTGGAAACATGGGGTTTGCAATATAAGAAATTAAAAAGAAAACTCTGTATGAGTTTTGGCAGTGTTTGCTGCATGGGTAGTGACCTGCACTCACACAGCGCCCTGGGCTTAGGAAGGCTTCACATTAGTTTAATGTTCGAATGTTGGGATTCTGAAATTCTTAATACTGTTTTTTAACAAGCGTCCTGCATTTTCATTTTGCACCGGGCCCTGCAAATTACTTAGCCAGTCCTGTGTACAGATGGTGGAAGTAAAAGGGAAATTAAATATTTAGAAAATGTTTGGAAGGATGAAGTTGCACTTGAGGGTTACATCTGGATAAAAGTGAGAAATTGGGCCTTTGGAATCCTTTTTTCATGTGCTTCTATTTAAACTGAAATAAACCAGTACATGCATTCTTTTCTAATCTTATTTTTAGATTAGGAAACAGACTGACAGCTGACCTGTGGCAGCAATAAAATTATTGGTATGATTCCATCAGAAAAACATCAGTGTAAACAGCTGTGCACGGAGTGGGAAAACAAGAAACAGAAAAAGAAAATTCACCCAGTTGTTTGCAATGGCAGATTACAATTTCAGCTGAAATTATGATGATTATGATGGAAAGAATTGCAATCTGTGCTGAGATCAATGTTTTATGTGTGTAGAATTCAACACCAAGTTTATATTTACTTTTTGGTAATAAATAATTTTTAACTACCTCAGTACATAAATGAAAGTGGCCATTAAGACTGAAATTTAGCAAGTGATAAAATGGGACTTATTTCTACTGATCTGCGTTTTGTATGTAGACACACGTGTTTACATGTATATTTATGCATGCATCTATTTACATAACATATATTAATGCGGAAGAGGGAGTAGTATGTGTCAAGCACCTTGGGAAAGAAAGGAACATGGTAAATTCTGGCCATTGACTGGTAAAGGAAACACCAAAAAGGAACTAGGTTTATGGTGGGAAGATTATAAGTCTGATTTCAGAAGCACATGAAAAGTTGATTCCCGAGTGCTTTAAAGGAGATGTAATAAGTAATCTTTTTGACACATGCATTTGGGGATAAAAGAAAATGTCTGGTCTAGAGACAAGAATTTGAAAGTTACCTGTGTGTAATGAGTCATTGGGGTCTTAGCTATCAATGAGATCACCTAAGCAAAGAAAATATGGGAGAGAGAAGAAAAGAGGCAGCCACCAACCCCTTGAAGAATAGATAGGTCTGCTTGTGTGACTGAGAAGGGCTGGGGGCAGAGAGTTGGGGAATAAGAACCTGAACTATGTCAGGAACAGATGCTGAGGGAAAAGATTATTTTAAGAAGAAGCAATAGTGGTGTCAAGAGCTACAAGTAGGTACAATAAGATGAGAACAGAGACATGTTCATTAGATTATCATAGAGGTCATCAGGACAGAGATAGGCTAGGGTAAGTTGAGGAGTGGATGGGATAAAAATGGTAGAAATGCACTCTTGCTGTTGTTCTGCTTCTTTCTCTCCCTCCTTCTCCTGTTGAAAGCTACAAAGAATCAAGCCATGCCATTCTCAGTTTTGCTCAGTCATTTCAATGAGAAAACTTGAGACATATCTCGAGGTGTCCAGGAAGAAACAATTTTCCAGCTGGATTGATGGAAAATGGTGAGACAGAAAAGGTGACTTCCCTGCACTCAGGTTCAGCTCCAAGTCTTTGTCTGGGAATGATGCTTGGAGTTGGGAAAGTCACTGAGGAAGTGGGCTAAAGTGTTTCCTTTTGAAAAGGCAAAGAATTTTGGTGCAGAATTTGCGGTCTCAACATGGGGAAGACCTAATTCCTGTGTCCATGTCGGGACTCAGAACCAAGAGGAAGTGTGTGGCTGGTGTGCACTCCACTGAGAGGTCACATGCCAAGTGGGGACTATGGTGAGGTCCTGGCATTACTACAAAGCAAGTGGCCTCCTGGTTATTGCAAATGACCACAGCCCATGGAGGCACAGGTTTCATATTCAGTCTCAAATTTGAACTTACATCCCTGACTCTCACTGAGGCCAAATGCACAGCCTCAGAAGTACACAAGCAGGACTGGAAAAAAGTCAGCTGAAAACTGAAAATCTGTGTTTTGTTGCTTATCCACCCAGGCAAGCTAATGAACATCTCTGCCTCAGCTTCCTTGTCTTTGAAATACCGGTAATAGAATCTACTTGATAAGATTGAGGGGAAAAATTAAATGACATAATATATAAAAAGTACTTTATATATATATATATACGCAGTCTCTAGCATACAGTAAGCACTCAATAAATGTAAGCTGTTTTTATTTTTATTCCTACCAGACACTTGTGAACAACAGCATGATTATATTAGATCATATTTTGGGTATGAAATATCAACTTGTTAAATGTAAATATTTGATAAATACCACCATATCTGTGACCCATTTTGACATTTCTTGCTATATCTCTTAATATACCAGAGCCTTAAAACAATCCAAGAGGTTTGGATTGGTTTCTACCTCTGAGTGAACTTGTCAGTAATCACTAAAGAAGAACTGCGTGTAGAAATTGAATGTGAAAGAAAGCAGTGATGGAGAATGAGAAAGAGGTGATTGTCTTCCTAATTGCTAGAAATGTCTTGAATGCCAAACCTCTATTATTCTTTAAAAGGCACTTGATACAGTAATAAAATAATGGTTGCTGCACTATTCATGTCAATGTCATTGTTACTCAAACAATCAGGACCAGTTGGAAACTGTCTTCAGACACATAGACAAGGCTAGCTCTCAGTATTTCTGTAAGCAAATGGGACTGTTCTTTTGTTTGTGTTTTTGTTTTTTTGAGATGGAGTTTTGCTCTTGTTGCCCAGGCTGGAGTGCAATGGCACAATCTCAGCTCACCGCAACCTCCGCCTCCCGAGTTCAAGCGATTCTACCGCCTCTTCCTCCCGAGTAGCTGGGATTACGGGCATGCGCCACCACACCCAGCTAATTTTTGTATTTTTAGTAGAGATAGGGTTTCGCCATGTTGGCCAGGCTGGTCTCGAACTCCTGACATCAGGTGATCTGTCTGCCTCGGCCTCCCAAAGTGCTGGGATTACAGGCATGAGCCTCTGCACCTGGCCAGCAAATGGGACTGTTGAAGGTTGCTTTGTGAATTACATCTCAAACTACAGAACTGTAGCCCATGAGGGATATTGCTGTTTCCATTGCTTATCAACTAGAATTAGAGTTTGGAGGCTAAGATTGGAGTCTCTGGAAAAAGAAGGGAAAAAACACCTAGTACGATGATTGGGCAGAAAACTCCCAACTTTCCACAGGAAAAAAAATTGCTAAAAGAGAGGGTAAATGATTAGACATGATTATTCATACCAGGTGAAATATTCTTTGGAAACTCAGAGCTGATTAAATATATATTTTAGCTGATGGAATATGTATTTTAATATTATCTTTTAGCAGCAATGACAGCTTTGCTACTTTTTAGTATTGTCAAGTAAAGAAAATATTCACAGTAAGTTCTGGTATTTCTAAGTACTAATTTCTTTCTTCTAAAAAGCATTCTACCTACCTGAAAGATAGTGGTACTCACCATGGACTAATAAGGGCACAAACATAGGACTTAGCAAAGCTAAAGCTTCAGCCTACAGGGGGTAAAACTAGTTCACAGTGAATTCCACAGGCAGGAATCCAGCCCCAGGTGCACATAGGAGCAGAGAAGGAAGGCTCCCATTTTGAAGCTCTGGGCCAAGGAATTGTAATTTAAACAGAGAGTTGTCTTCTCAGGAATAGTCTTAACTGCAATAACTTGGAGGGGAAATTGCTGTGTGTGGCGGGGGTGGGGATGGTGGAGAATATGGCAGCTCTCATCTTGGTGCTGGGTCCTCTAGCTCAGCGGTCCCCAACCTTTTTGGCACCAGGGACCAATAATTTTTCCGTGGACTTGGGTGGGTTACAGGGTGGGGGATGGTTTCCAGATGATTCCAGTACATTACATTTATTGTGTACTTTATTCCTAATATTATTGCACTGTAATATATAATGAAATAATTATGCAACTCACCATAATTCAGAATCAGTGGGAGCCCTGAGCTTGTTTTCCTGGAACTAGACTGTCCCATCTGGAGATAATGGTGGACAGTGACAGATCATTAGGCATTAGATACTCATAAGGAGTATGCAGCCTAGATCCCGCACACGCACAGTTCACAATAGAGAATTCCTATGAGAATCTAATGCCATCCACTGATCTGACAAGAGGTGGAGCTCAGGTGGTGATGAAGCTTTGCTCACTCACCTGCCACTCACCTCCTGCTGTGTGACCCAGTACCCCCGGTACTGGTCTGTGGTATGGGGGTTGAGGACTCCTGCTCTAGCTCTCATTTTATATAAATGTTATTTACCAAGAGAATAGGTATTATATCCCCATTACAAAAATAAGAAAATGGAGGCTCAGAGACTGTCTGGAACTTGTCCCAGGTCACACAGCTGTCAATTTGGCAGGAGTGGGTGGGGCTGGGATTAAACCCCAAAGCTTTCCTCTTCATGCATGATCCCTTCTGCTCTATCCAAGCTGCTTCTCATCACACAGTTCTGCCTCCCCTCCCAGTCTAGATATCTCTAACAACCCTTGGAGGTGTTTTCTAATCAGAGAGTTACAAAGACAGATTATGTGAAAATGGCTGAATCTGCATCATGGGATAAGAGCTAGCTGCAGTTGACTCTTCAATTAACTTAAGTGTAATTGTTATATTCCTGCTGACATCATTTGCCACGTCTGCCTCATTGTAATCAATTAGTTAATTGACTGATATCTAGCTTGGTGATGAAAGGGTACAAACAGTTTAACAAGCTGAAAATATTATGGAAGAAATCAGAGGGAGCAAAAATAAGACATTAGGAAAAAGCTCAGGAAAACACAGCAGTTCTCATTCATACTTGGCCAAGGATGTGGCTTTATCTGGGGGAGCCCTGTGCTTCTTTGTTCATTTCCCGAGTCTTACAAATGCTTCTGTTTAGGCTCAACTCTGTTCTTATCACAGGCGGGTGGCAGCACGGGGCTGTTGCTTCCTGCTTCCTTAAACAGAAGACTTATTACCCATGGTAGAGAATGGTCTGTATCAGTGGATAAAATAGATCAAAGTTCAATATTTTGCCCAACCTGTTAAAATATTCGTTTATTTCCTGCTAAGACCCTTTCTATATATATGTATAAACACTTCTGCTGAGTTGAAATTATACCATATACATAATTTTATACTCTGCTTTGTTATTCTCAACTGTGTATTGTTACAGCATGCAAAATTATATGAAATTCTATGAAAACAGTTTGGGAAACCAATTTTTTTTTTAATTGTGAAAAATATATATTCATATGAAACACAACTCAGGGGTATACAAGGGTCTGAAATCTCCCTACCCATACCCAGCCCTCTCTCATCTCCAGCACACTTTGCAAAAATGCCTGGCCTGAGTAGCACCTCTTGCTGTTAGGGTAAGTCTCTGACTCTCTGGGGCATGTTCCTTGGGGCCAATGTACTGTAGCTGAGCTGCAGAATTGGATAGGAGTGCTTGTACATGACTTCTCTTGATCTAGAAATGATTTTCTCCGTAACCAGAGACATTTCTTCCTGGCTAGTTTTTGCCTAACTCTACAAAATGTTCTGCCCCCTACTCCCACCCCAGGTACCCTGGCTGCCAAAGGTCAGTTCCACTACTTGGTGATTTCATTATGACCACCGCATTGTGCATGTGGAGGATCCAGCTGTATCTGCCAGTTTGTTCTGCCCTGAGGCCTTTGCACAGGCGGGCCTGTGAGCTTGTGTAAGCCAGGCAGTGCATCATCCATCCAAGCAGAGTCCATGTGGGCTGACTAAAGCAAACTCTAAGCAACAAGACACTCTAGACCGTGCCCAGGGCTTCCAACCACTTGTCCTTTCTCCTGGACTCTTGGCTTCAGGTTTTGGACTCTCTATCCAACATTGACGGCTGCCTCTAATATCCTCTGGCAACTTTCTTGCCTCTTTTTTTACTTCTTAGTCTTTGGCTGGTTCATTCCTATGTCTTTTGCTGTTTTTTTGTTACCTTGTGCATTTCCTTTATCCTAAACTCATGGCCATATGGAATTTCAGCTCCTGCCAGGGCAAGCCTATCTTCCCTCCATCCCCTGTCCCTTTTTTGTTGGGATAAAACATAGTCCAACAGTTTGTCCCTAAATGTTGTTGGGACCCTCAGAACCTACACTGGGGCAATGCACGAAGTCCTGGTCACTCTCCCACTGCCCATTCCTGGGGACTTGAGAGTAGCAGGAAGGAAAAACAGTCATAATTGTTCTCCAAAAGAGAGATGAGGAGGCGATATGGTTGACATCAAATTTACATCAGCCACTGCTGAGGGTGCCACTGCCTTGCCCACATTTCTTCTCTCAGAGTAATTCTGGAGGACTTCCAGTAAATTTCCAGGCTCCCAAGCCCCTCGCCAAGGGGAGGGGTGAGAGAGGATGAGCAGACTGGCCCTGCAGACTCCTCTGTGAGGATCTAGCAGGATGGATGGATGGATGGCCCCTCTATGGAGGCATTCCACAGCCACCATTCCTGTCTCCTTTAGCTGATTTAGCACAGAATTCTGCCAGACTAGCAGCAGGACAGATTCTCAGAAGACTTCAGAGGGTCCCTTTAGGGAGGGCTCTCTCATTCACTGGTGGTGTGGGTAAAAAGGGCAAATTTTCCAGAAGGTGATAAGCATTTGTAATTTTCTATATAACTTTGTCCCAGACATTCTACTCCTAGGAATTTACACTCTAGGAAATGATTGGAAAGGAGAGAAAGGGGCAACTGAGTAACTAACTCAAGAATGTAACTAACTAACTTTAAGAATGCCTTTGGCAAAGTGGCCCATAAAAGACAAAGACACTTAAAGAGGGGAAAGGAAAAAAGGGAAGGAAGAAGAAACAGAGAAAGAGAGAGAGGACTTTGATGTCCCACGATATGGGGTTGGTTAAGTAAACCATTGTCTATCTGTAAATGAACTACAATAATACTATGTAACTTTCTAAAATGATTTATATGTGCGTCCTAGCCTGGAATCTGTTCTTGTTATATTGTTAAGTTAGAAAAAGCAGGTTACCAAACAGTATCCTTTCAAAGATATGCATTAAATGTTAACAGTGGTTATCTGTGGGTGGTGTGATTTCAGGTGACTTTTAAAAATTATTTTTGTTTATATGCCTTTTTTGAAATCATCTACAAAAGCATGCCTCTGTAATTAGAAACAACAGTCAAGGAGGAAAGTGACTCGTCGAGTCACTGACCGTCCCGCCACTGTAATCTCACTCTTTGTGTGAGAAGCGACAAGTGCCCTTGAGACCCAGACACGTCGTCCTGCCTTTGAAACGACCTTCCCTCCACAAATCAGGATGAGCTGAGAAATAGGGTGGGGAACTGGGTGTTTGCCAGAGGTCACCTCTTGTAAATCCCTGGCATTGGCATCCTGCCCCCACAGCAGAAGCCCAACCTAGGGCTACCCCTGAGAAACGAGTTCTCAAGAGCCCAGTGGGGCACTGCCGTCTGTGGGTGGAGGCATCTGCACGGCACTGCCAGAGGACACTCAAGGAAATGAACAGTTCCCTCGGCTCTTCAGCTTCTGTCCTGCCCTGACAGACCCTCTTCTGATCTCAGGAAGAGTTTTCAGTTTTCTTCCAACCCCCTAATAGCCAGATCTCTGCCTAACCTGACTAAACCATGCCAGAGGACCAGCTGGGAACGTGTGAAAAGTGCAGTTTCCTCACCCTAAGCTGGAGTAGAGAAACCACCACATGACAGCGCAGGCCGTGAGGGCATAGCGTATTCACAATTGGTGAGAAAACTCATGTGCCAGGAACACAGCTACAGGGAAAACAGAGGGCCGTGGAGTCCGTCGCAGAGACAGATGGAGCCCATTTTACAGCTAAGAAAACAGAGGAATTAAACTAATTTGCTTGTAGTAACATAGGCAATGAGAATTTGAAATAACTCTTCATCTCTTTACCAGTAGAACATTAGCTGTGGTTTCAATCTCCCATCCAGATTCTTAAATCTGGCCCTGTAACCCCGGAGAAAGGGATATTTTACTGCACTCATCTCTAATCATTTTGGTATCATGCATCCCTCCGAGAATCTGATGAAATGTGCATATGCATACGTATGCATGCTTTTGAAAAGACTGTAAGGGGTCTACTGACCCCCTGAAGCGTCTTCCATAGTCCATAAGACAAAAATTCCTCACCCTCAATAAGGAGCAGAGAGAGACCAGGTAAGAGTTTAAGGAACTGAAATCTAAGAAAAAAGATTTTCATCATTACTGGGAGAAAATGCCTTTGTGAAGGGCAAGAGGAAAAACAACAAAATGAGTAGGCCGTGTGATGCCGCTACCAGCAAAACATCCAAAGTGATGACAGCTGACGTGCTTGTAGTATTTTAGGATCTCTCCTCCTGCATGTTTGTTACATAGATGCACTGACAAAGGCTCATACTGGAGATGATTATCAACTCTCCTTCCATGGAGGCCTCTCTATTAAAGCATGACAATAAAAAAAAGCTATGGGCCTGGAAAAGAACACCAAGCTATTGGTGTGATGAAAACTAGGCAAAGAATATTAGTGAAATCATCCAGTGCTTTTTCTCAGGATTCCAGAACATTCTCATTGGCATCTTGGTGTAACAAGCTTTCCCTGCAAAGTCTGCCTCCCAGACATTACCCCATTGCCTGGGACAGCAACCACCACTAGTGTTTGCCCTGCCTGGCCTCTGCTGTCAGGGCCTTGTTCTGTTAGAATAATTATGATAAACTCACTCTCAGTAAGTTACAGTGGCTGTTAATAATGTAATGAGTGGCCTGATTCAGAGGACAGCTGAATTGAAGCCGCAGTTTCAATGCTTCAATTATGAGAAATGAGGAATATGAGAATACCAAGCATGAAAACACGGTGGTTCCATGGTCCTAACTAAGGTGACTCAGTTTAGCTCTGATAGAGCTGACCTGGGCATCTACCCTGAGGCCATGTTAAAAAGTACGTAGACCAGCACTAAGAATGTTTGCTCAGTGGAACCTATCCACTTAAAACCTCCCATGGACAGGAACTTAATTGATAAGCTCCCCTACTCCCTGTTAGAGAAGCCCTGCAAGAAACCTTTAGAGAGTGTTCATCAACCTCTGTTTCAAATCTTATAAGGTATAAATTATTATTATTGTTATTATTCCTGCTTAACAGATGAAGCAAGTGAGACATCTGTAGTCGAAAAAGCGAAGTTTGGCACCAGGGAGTTCTGGATTCAGCAGATCTGAGCCTCAACACCCTTATCTATAAAGTGGGGATAAACCCTATGCTATCCAAGTTACTGTAGAAATGAATTGGATATTTTATCTAAAGTGCCTAGCGTTGAGTTGAGAGTAGGTACTCAAAAAACAGTCTCTTCTCTTAAGTAACTGGCCCACTGTTACTTTTCAGGAAAATGGCAGAACCAGATGTTCTGAGGACTAGTCCAGGACTCATTCCATGCATTCTTTCCTGCCTGGTAGCATCTTCTCAAAGCCATTGTGAAAAGAGCTTCAAATTCCCATATGGAGATGTGGAGATTCACCTTTCATGACAAACATTCTTGCAGAATTAATTCACAGCATTGCTGAGGTGGGGTAGCGGTAGATGTGAGTGATTTTTTTTTATAGTGTTACAATAATTTATCATCTTCTCTCCAGCAGCCGTACTCTGGCTGGCAGCTCTAAAAACCCTACAGTCGATGAGAGAGCAGTGAACAGAAATATTTTCAAGAGCAGATGGGACGTACCTTCAAAACGCAGGATTGTCCCACTGAAACTGGGACATCTGGCAACCCTAAAAAAGCCCAAACTAGATGAAATAAAAATTATGAGATGGAGAAGCAGAAAAATATGTCTTTGCATTGATTAGCAGGGAATGTAATTAATCTCCTTCAACTCCCTTTTCAGTCCTGTGGTGTAAAACAAGGAGAAATTGCAGTCTTACTGGGCTCCCTTGTGAGTATTCTTACGTGGTCATTTCAAAGTAGTATGCGTTTTAAAACTTCATAGTAATGCCTCCCTTTCCATTGCTTAGAAATGTCCAGGGAGTGATAAAATTCATGCCTAAACTTCCTCAATACCATGCTTTTCTTATTAGCCTGGCCAACAGTGAGGGGGAGGAGCATTCAGCTGACTCAAATCAGGCCAGCTTTTACAGTTTTCGCAGGAAATGATAGAAACAAATCTTTCTTTTTGTATTAGTTGTTTCTGTTCCTGATTTCTCTTTCTGTGAGGTGAAGCAGCAAGGGGAAGAGCATACCAGCCCCAGAGAAAGGAGAGAAGACTCAGGCTTTCCTTCTCACTGCCCTTCCTTCCTTTTTATTCCAGCTCGGCTCCAGCACCCAATGTAATCTTGGTCATTCTCATCTTGTCAAAACCTGCTTTCTGTGTAGACTCTCATGCCAATGTTAGTGTGTGGCTGTGTACCTTTCTCTCCTACCCCTGCCCTGCTTGGGTCCAGCACAGTGCCCGAAACATTTTAAGTACTGTAAAGTGAAATGTTTGAGGATTTGGACAGGTGCATTTGGTCTGGAAGAAGACTAGATGTGGGATTAGTACCTGAGTTCAGTTTATCACCTGCTGGTGGGCAGGCCACAAAAACACCAGCAAAGATAAAGTCTAAGAAATTAATCATTTAAAAGCCAAATATCTACTCTTTAGTAAGGTAGTTTTAAAAATATCTAATTGCTCATTGAATTTCAGTTTATTTTTTTCCCAAATGTTCTGTTATGTCCGCATCTTGGATTCAAGAAGTGCTAATTGGCTCAAGCTGACCAACACAAGAAGTGATGCTCAGAACATTAAACAATGTGAACTGAATTGTAGGCCCCACGCCCAAATATGTTGGGGCCAGCGGGGGGACACAATTCATATATATGTATATATATGTGTGTGTATATATATATATGAATTCACAACTATATGTATTGAAGCGCTGACTCCCAATGTGATGGTAGTTGGAAATGCGGCCTTTGGGAGGTAATGTGACCTCATTCGATCAGGTTATAAAGGTAGGGCCTTCATGCTGGGATTAGTGGCTTTGTAGGAAGAGGAAGAGAGGCGAGCTGTCTCTGTCCCTCAGGTCATGCACTGAGGAAGGCAATGTGAGGACACAGAGAAGGCAGCCACCTGTAAACCAGGAAGACAGCTCCCAACCAGAAGCCAATCGGTTAGCACCTTGATCTCAGATTTCCAGCCCAAGCAGACTAAGACAAAAGGGTGCCCAGAATGGTTAAGCAAGATGCCCCAGGGCACATGGCTATGAGATGGTAGAAATGAGGACCCCGACACCAATCCCAGCTCGATTTCCCCTACACCATGTGGTTGGCTCCAAGTTCATGACCTAAAACCACGTGTGGATTTAAGCAGCTGCTCTTCTGTCCTGGTGGTTATTTCTTGGGACAAATCCACTGATGTTGAGCGTGGGGTGACAGTGAGAAGACCTGGGCTTGCCTCATCCTCTGCCACATACGAGCTGTGAAACCAGGCAGCCTACCTTCCTCAGCCTCAGTTTCCTTATATGAATAAAGGGAATTTGTGAGAATTACATTGGACAATAAGCTTGAAAGAGATTTATGAGCTGTTAAGTACCTCACAAATGACAAACATTTTAGTCAGAAAGCTCCTCAGAGATGAGACAGTCTATTTTCTTACTTTGCGAGTAATAAAACTAACAATAAACAATGATCATTGAGGACACTAACTCGGCCAGAGTTACCGTCAGTTCGGTCCTGAAACAGAACTGAGGACCTTGTCAATTTGCACCATTAAGAGAGAAGTCAGGGCCAATTTATTCATTAGGCACAGAAGACAAAGTATCTAGGGCTTACAATCTTTTCAGGGCCCATTTTAAATTATTTTAACACCAGGAAAAAAATGAACTTCGAAGTTGAATATAATATTTTTATATATAATTTTAATTATTACTTTTTAATTTTTTATTGAGACAGGGTCTTGCTGTATAGACCAGGCTGGTCTCAGACTGCTGGGTTCAAGTGATCCTCCCACCTTATCCTCCCAAAGTGGTAGGATTACAGGCACGAGCCATAGCACCCAGCCCCTAATATATAATTTTAATATGTTTATCTTCATACCAATGCAGTCGTAAAATATAATTTTTAATACTCTTTATAGGAGAAGGACCCACAAAGGCAAAAGCGCCCAGGGTCCACGAAAGTCATACTGCAGGCTTGAGAGAAGTAACAAGCAATGAAAACACTTCTAACTTCCAAGAGAGACATTCCCTTTATTGAATTAAATATTGCTCTGTAGTTCTGCAGCCACATTTGATTCCCTAATGTTCTCCTAAATGTGCTGCAATTTTTCCCAAGTTTTGCTGTTTGCCCCATTCCGTCTGTCTACACCATCTTCTCCACTTGGCAAACACTCTAATGTCACCCACTTCCGTGCCACTGTTGAGGTGAATCATAGCTCCTGGTCTCTTGGCTTTAACCATTTTCATTATCCTCATCGCCCTGTGGCTCGTGTTTTAGTTGCTCTGACAGTCAGCTGTATCTTAAATACAGTTGCAGAGCACCCCTGTGTGATGTAGTAAAACTTCTTACAAAAGAGCAGGGATGCTGGTCTTGATTTAGAAATTCAGTTTTGTCACATACTAGCTGTGTGATATTTGCCTAGTGAGGTAACATCTTTGCCTCAGTTTCTTCATCTGTAAAATGGGTTTCATGCCTCACAAGATTACTTGAATATACATGTATGCCTGCAAATACATGTTGCTGGGAACACAGTAGGTACTATATAAGTGATAGACATTATGGTTATTACAGTTCCTATTATTATTATTATTATTATTATGTAAAAACTCCTAGGCCCTAAAGATACAAAGAGCTCTTTACAAAGCTCAAAGTCGAATAGAAACAAGCATGTTAAGAAGATAAATTAAACCAGGTTTTTCTGAGATTTTTGAGAAGCCCAACTCTACTAGGGGGAGTTGGGAAAGACATTTTAATAGCTGTGGGATGGTGCTGGGTCTTAGAAGGTGAGAGGAGTTCTTCAGGCTGATGAGAGGGTGGGTCTTCTAGGAAGGGTTTGCAGACTTAAATGCAAGTTAAGTCTGCTAACATAGCTCCAAACACAACTTGCCCCCAAACAGCAAGTATATTTGGAGATCGGTGAGGGGTTTAATGGAGCCAGACATAGGTCCCTTCCAGAAGAAGAATGAGAGGAGATGAAAGAGAGACTGCTGAACTATACTTGGGAGTGTGGCCTTTCTACAAACGTCTGGGTGCAGGAGAGTAACTGCTTAAATGTGCATAACAGGAAGATCCCAGTGGTGCACAGTGGAGGTGGGACTAGCATGGGGCAATTGAAGTGGGCTTGACCCTTAGTCCAGTGGCTTTGTCCATTTTGTCCAGTTTGGGCAAGCTACTGGGTTGACTTCACAAAGCGTTGGTTGAGCAAAAATCCCCCACCTCTTGATGTCTGACCACCCTTGATAATCTGATCAAATTTCTTATTGCCCCTCTCTTGATATCTTATCATCCTGGCCTACCTTCAGCAATCATCCTGTCATCAGCTTAGCCG